>NW_027362763.1:376096593-376721593 GCF_046119375.1 Phyllobates terribilis | reverse complement strand
GCCGTCAGGGTTCACCGCGGCTCTGGCACAAACCCGGCGACACGGAGGTGGCACGGGCAGGAGCGGACTGAACGTGTCGGCTTCTCACTTTTTGGATTTTAGAAGGGCATGACATGCCTATATCTGTGTCTCCCCCTCCTTTTACTCCTCCACCTCTTTTCTTTTCGCATGACTATATGTACTTGTCACTTTTCCATGTGTTAGTTGTGTCTTCTGAGCAGTTTGTCAGCTTTTGGACACCTTTGAAGGTGTTTTCTATGTGTTTCTATGTGTTTTTGTTTGCCTGCCATTGGTTTTAACGGTGTTCGAAGGTGTTCGACGAACAGTTCGACGAACAGTTCGACGAACACACGGGTGTTCGACGAACCGAACTCGAACACTACGGGGGTGGCTCAACACTACTCAAGAAGGAGGATCTGAGAGCCCTTTGCTCTGAGAGAGAGCTAGAGTTGTTGCCGGAGGACAATAGTGCTACCCTAATGCAATGCTTGGACGATTGGGACCGTGAACAACCACATGAGAAGGTCAGTTCAGAACACTATTTACCTGGCCGCCAAGTGACCGTCCCCCTAACTGAGTGTCCGCACCCTGGGGTTGGTCACAATAGATACAAGTTTGGTTCTCATCGGGTATGTGTGGAGTTTCCCAGGACAAACTGGGAATCAGGGGGAGGATATGGAGGACACTTCAGAAGGGACTGACCCCTGATCCAGCGAAATAAATACAGAGTCCTCATCTCAGGGCTTGGGAGTTGTCAGAATCTGAAAGATTATAGGAGAGAAGCTGGAGAGGTCTACTATGCTGATGTGTACCAGGGGGTTTGAGGACTGTGGAGTTCATTTGCAAGGATGACATGGAATATGCCTTGAGGAAACTGGATGATACAAAATTTTGTTCTCATAAAGGTGAGACCTCTTACATTTGTGTCCGTGCTGAAAAAGTGGGGGTGGAGTGTGAGGACCTGGCCACTTACTAAATACTTTTCTATCACAGAGTACCGGTTCCGTCAATATTATTATTATGTTTTATTAGTGATTTACTTGTTGTGTTTTACATAGTTCTGCTTGCTTTTCAGTATGTGCGCTAGATTCACTTGTAAAGTGTCCAGTATTCCATTAATCTCATCAGTGATTTGTTTGCTCATCAGTTCAGCTTCAGGAATCAATGCTTTCATTCAGGGACCTTATCTCTGGAGCCTTAAACCATTGTTCTCTGAGAGGGCCATCACCCCAGGGGGTCTTACATGCAGTCTCAGGTGAAAGCTCCTGGAATATTCTTCATTGTTTCAGCTAAAAGTAGATGCTTAAGGGTGAGCAGGACATCACTTCTGACCTTGAGGGGGCTGAGCCCAGGGAGGTAAAAAGAGACGTGTTTAGTGGGCAGTTGGTGGAAGGATGCCGAAGGAATAGGGTCTATGGTTGTGGACGTGATGGATGGATGGCTTACAGAGTGTTAGAGATCAGTTATCAACTGGGCTGGATAAACATGCTACAGTTGTGGATATGTCATTTGGATTTAAACTTTATTGAAGGATTGCTGCTACTGGATACCTCTGCTTCCATCGTTTTATCTGTCATCTTGAGGATCGTGGACTGTGTCTACAGATTATATTGGCCGGAGATACAAAATCTGTGAGCCAGCCAAACGTTGGGAGACAGTGAGTATGGCCTGATACACAGCCAGTGGAACTACTGATCCCATGTTGAGAACTTTAGGACTGAGAGAACTGTATTTTGGCCATGTATTTGGAGTTGATGCATTGCCATGGATGTGATTAATAAAATATTGTTGCATCGTTAACCTGCCTAGGTGGTTACTTATAACCCACAACCTTAGATCTTTACAATATATTTATTTATATATACAGTGGATATAAAAAGTCTACACACCCCTGTTAAAATGCCTGGGTTTTTTAATGTGAAGAAATCATACCAAGAAGAATCATCTCACAACATTTTCCAACCTTATTGTCACCCATAATTTGTACAAATCCCTTTTGAAACTGGAATCATTTTTAGGGGGGAAAAAGAAATAGCAACACTTAAATAATGTAAGAGTGAACACCCTCTTATAACTGGGATGTGGTTGAGTTCAGAATGTCCTTCAAAAATTGATGAAAAAGCAAGAAGAAACCTTGTCTGTGTGGCTGCCAAAAGGTCTACAGCAACACAGCTGCAGGAATTTCCAACAAGTACTGGTTGTGTACTGGATGTACCAACAATCTCCCACATTCACCATATGTCTGAGCTGTGGGGTAACTTTGCAAGTTGGAAGCTTGTTGCTACAAGAAAATGTTTTAAATCCGGCTATGCTGTGCCAAAATCTACATAAAGTCTGAAAACAACATTTGGAAAAAGTGTTCTAGTCTGTTGAGAACAATGCTGCACTCTTTGACCATAATCCCAAAAGGTATGTATCACAACTCTGTTGTTGAATTACCCAGGGCCAAGGGATCCTTCCCTGTCCTTAATGCTAGGGGCGCCCTAGCTTTCCCTGCTCTCTGATTTACTTCTGATGGTGAGGACACCGGGGCCACGTACCTTGCTGAACTCCGAAATCAGCCCTATATCTGTCCCCCTTCCCTACCCAGGAAAGTGGGGAGTATTAGTGTATGTATGTACACAAACCAGACTAACAAGGGAGGACATACAGGGATAAATGAAAATACCAATCATACAAATATGCACTCACAGACAACAGAGAGGAACACCGGGGAGAAAAGTAAGGAAAACCAAATAGGAGAGGGTGAGGATTTGCACACAGATGAAACACCAAGAAACAGTCACAGATCAACACTCCAAACGCCTTTACAATCGACACCTCCACTCCACACTAGGCAGTATAAGACTAACACTGGCAATCCAGATTGCCAGAGGTGAGTATATATAGGAGAGGGGAGTGACCAATACTGAACAGCTTAGACCATCCAAGTAGGAAAGCTTCAGAGACTCTATGCTGAACAGTTTAACCCCTGCACTTCTAACAGAATCCTACACCGTCTAATAAGAAGGAGAAGTGCTTCTAAACAGTGTAGGAGTTTGTAAAATCAGACGCTGTGGTCTTCTGGCCCCTCTATGTCGTGGTAAACCCATGACAATACTTGCCCATCTAAGAGGGACCTCCGGAACCTCAGGGCCAGATTTATCAGGGTGTGCCATGTGAAAGTACCACATGGACATCAGATGCTGGTACCCACATTTTCTCCTCAGGACCGTAACCCTTCCAGTGTACCAGATTCTGAAGAGATCGATAAACCAAGCGAGAATCCACGATCTTGGCTATCTGAAACTTCAAATTCCATCAACAATGACCGAAGATGGAGGTGGTGGTAATGATTCAGAGGACACAACATATTTTTTGAACAGAGACCGGTGAAAGGGAAACACATTAAGAATCCTAAAAGTAGGTGGCAAAGCAAAACGGAATGCTACAGGATTGACGATGGTCACAATCTTATAAGGACCGATGAACCTGGGACCCAGTTTCTAAGAAGGGACCTTTAACTAGTGTTGAGCCACCCCCGTAGTGTTCGAGTTCGGTTCGGTTCGTTGAACACCCGTGTGTTCGCCGAACTGTTCGTCGAACTGTTCGTCGAACACCTTCGAACACCGTTAAAACCAATAGCAGGCAAACAAAAACACATAGAAACACATAGAAAACACCTTCAAAGGTGTCCAAAAGCTGACAAACTGCTCTGAAGACACAACTAACACATGGAAAAGTGACAAGTACATATAGTCATGCGAAAAGAAAAGAGGTGGAGGAGTAAAAGGAGGGGGAGACACAGATATAGGCATGTCATGCCCTTCTAAAATCCAAAAAGTGAGAAGCCGACACGTTCAGTCTGCTCCTGCCCGTGCCACCTCCATGTCGCCGGGTTTGTGCCAGAGCCGCGGTGAACCCTGACGGCCAGCCCCCCTCTCCCAATACTGGTGCCTGTCCGCTGGTGGGTCGAGCGAGCCCCCCTGTGGTGGAGGCAGCTCTAAGCTTTTTAATTTAAATTGTCTCTCTAATTTGAATGAATACACTTTAAATCCATTTACAAGGATCTATTGGAGGGCAAGTCTCATGCCAGCAGCCGCGTAATTCCAGCTCCAGTAGCGTCCACTAAAGCTGCTGCAGTTAAAAAGCTTTTATAAGGATCGAGCTCGGCTGTCCACCGCAAGGCATCCTACTGCCAGTCCCAGCCCCTATGCCTTGGGGTGCCTCCTGATGCTCTTCACTGAGTATTCCGTGGTCCCGAAGCATTTCCTTTGAAAAAATTAAGTGTCAAAACTACAGGTGGTGTAGCTTGCTTAACAGCCGGGATAATCCGCTGACTAGCAGACACTGCTACTAGGCACAAAGGATTTCCTGGGCTAGATGCAGTTAAAAATTTGTAATTAGATACTCTCGTTGGATGCTGAGAAAGCATTCCATAGAGTCTCCTGGCACGCCATATATGATTCTCTTAAAAAGCTTGGGGTAGGGGTCTAGGGGACCCTTTTATAGCCAAAATCACGGCCCTGTATCGCAATACGTCACCTAGGCTGAAGATAAATGGAACTGTATTACCCTGAGGGCTCGTTTGCTACAGAGGTATTGCACCTCACCCAGAGGTGTGATATCTCACTCTCAGGTAAGGATGTAGTGTGGATCAGGACCCGACACCTGCATGCATTACACCACATTGCCGTGGGGCAGGGCGACCAATATGCCCCTGAGATGGGCACGACAGTCTCTGTCCCTGGCTGGAGTGGGGGGAGGGAACACTGAGGAAGGGGAGCCCTGTAGTGCAGGAGCAGGGAGGAAGCAGTACCTGGGTGCATTGAGAAGGGAGTATAAAAGGTGGGCACCATCTTAGTTCAGTGCAGAGAAGTCTGAGCAGAAGTGGCAGGGAGCAGGGGCTCTGCATGAGCTCTGCTCCGGAGGCGGGCCTAGTAACAGAGGCCCAGGCCTGGAAGAGGGAGAAGGAAGGAAGAGGAGCAGAGAAGGCTCCAGGAACGAGGAATGAAAGGATCCCAGGGGTGCGGACGGGCGAGTCGCCACCGCACGCCCGAATCCACCTGCGTGGAGGGGTCAGGCCAAAGGGGGAGACCGGTCCCCGAAACTAGTGGAGGCAGGAAACGACCCTCAGCTAGAAACAGGAGGCTGTGACATTTTATGTGGCGCAGCCCCTCGCTACACCCGCTAGGAAGGCACCACATAGGGTCAGGGAAACTGGCGCCAAGTTTACCAAGAGGAGGCCCGAGGCAGCCGGACAGAAGGGTTGGTAAGAAAGGCCAGACAAAGGACACACAAAGGGGGTCCTGTGAAGCGCTCCAAAGTTATCTGGGAGTTGTCTGAGCCCCTCACCTGGTGAGCACAGTACGACGTGGGCAGCCGTTACCTGCAGACGTGGTCTGGATAATAAGAACTGTGAGTAAAGGCCCAGGACTGCATCACTGACTCCGTGTCGTTACTGCTGCTGCCCTGCACCATCACCCCCATCCTCTGCATACACTGCCCTGAGGCTATACTCCTCCCGTGGGGAGTTATGCTACGCTCTGCTGCACCCACAACACCAGCCTCAGCGGTCTGCCCTGGAGCGGTGGTTCACTCTGACCGCAATCCACGGGTGGCGTAGTCGGACATTTAAACATCAAAACCACATAAATAGTTCCGCCACTGGTTTGACCGCCCTGAGCCATGGAACCGGGTTGCCGCCACGGAGACTACAACCACCAGCATCCACCAAAAAGGGTCCGGCTCCGGGTGTCCCAAGGCCCAGGGGGCGCGTCAGAACATTTTCATCACCTTTCACAATCACCAATGGGACAAGGCAGGGATGTTCTCTGTCCCCTCTCTTATACATCCTAGTGACGGAGCACCTGCTCTCATCAATTCGCCATAACCCCAATATTAGGTGGATTGAGGTGGGAGGCACCGAGTACAAGTGCTCTCTATTTGCTGATGATGTCCTAGTATATATCACTCAATCACATATATCCATCCATGCTGTTATGGCTGAAATAGATCACTTTGTTACATGGTCAAATTTTAAAATCAATGCAGCGAAGTCTGAGGCCCTCGATGTCTCCCTCCCCAAATCCATATAGGATTCCATCCAGTCCAACTTTCCCTTTGCCTGGCCCTCACAGGGTATCAAATACTTAGGAATTCCTATTCATAGAGACCTCTCCCATCTATGTTATCTTAATTTTGGGCCCTTTATTGAACAACTCCATACAGACCACGGTTGGCAAGTTAGAACTGTAAGATTCACTACGTGAACCACTGGTGTTTTGTGGAAAAGCACATGTACACTGTGTTCCAAATTATTATGCAAAAAGTGTTTAGGAGTGATAAGGGAAGAATTTGTTTGTTTGTCAGTTAAACTCATTGATGGTGATGTGTGTCAGGGCTCTTTATATCACTGTAAGCAATTGCAGACACCTGTGCTAATTAGTTTGGCAGGTGTGTCCAATGAAAGGCAAGACTACTTAAGAAGGCTGTCTCACATTATTAAGCAGCCTACATTTTCTGCCAAAATGGGAAAGAAAAAGGATGTGTCGGCTGCTGAGAAGCAACAAATTGTGGAGTGTTTAGGTCAAGGCATGACTACAATCAACATTGTGCGATGATCAGGATGAAGTGTCTTGGCAATCAAGAAGTATGTAGCTGATTCACAGTACACACGTGTGCGTGCTGATAAGGGCAAATTGAGGACTCTTTCCTACAGGCAATTACGTCAGGTTAAAAGAGCAGCGGCAAAAAAGCCTTGTCATAGCAGCAGACAAGTTTTTGAAGCTGCTGGTGCCTCCAACGTCCCCCGAACAACAAGATGCAGGGTCCTTCAGAGGTTTGCAGCTGTGCATACGCCATCCTGTCGACCTCCTCTATCCACTTCACACAAGCAGAAACGGCTCCAGTGGGCCAAATATTACATGAAGACTGATTTCAAAACTGTTTTGTTCACGGATGAGTGCCGTGCAGCGCTCGATGGTCCAGATGGATGGAGTGGAGGATCGCTGGTTGATGGACACCCCACGCAAACACGGCTACAGCGCCAACAAGGAGGAGGTGGAGTAATGTTTTGGGCTGGAATCATGGGGAAAGAGATTGTCGCCCCCTTTAGGATCCCTGAAGGCGCTAAAGATGAACTCCATAATGTATGTGGATTTTCTCAAACAGCACTTCCTGCCATGGTTCAAGAAGAAGAACCGTGTATTTCACAGCAAGATCATTTTTTTGCATGATAATGCACCATCTCATGCTGCACATAAAACATCTGCATCTCTGGCTGATATGGGCATAAAAGGGGACAAACTTATGGTGTGACCCCCATGCTCCCCTGACCTCTACCCCATTCAGAACCTCTGGAGCATCATCAAAAGGAGTGTCTATGATGGCGGGAGGCAGTTCACATCTAAGCAACAGCTCTGGGAGGGTATTCTGTCCTCATGCAAAACAATTGAAGCAGAAACCATCCAAAACCTGACAAATTCAATGGATGAGAGAGTTCAGAAGCTCCTTTCGAACAAGGGGTCCTATGTGAAAATGTAACATCACCTAGAATAAAGTTTTGAGTTGAAAACTGTTTGATTTCAGTTTCTAATAAACTGCTAATGCTTATAATTTCAAAAATGACCATTTTTTTGGTCTTTATTAAAATGAAAAGGTTGATCGAAAAGTTTGGGGGATCTAAGAGTGTGGCAACCCAGTAGTCATGATTACTTCGTATTCTGACAATATGAGGGTCATGTTGCAGGTAGTGCAGCAAGAAGGCACTTATGTGTCTTGCGCATCTCGGAGCCCCAAAATTATTTTCCGGGCTAGATGCAGCTAAAAATTATTATTAATTTTAAATCTGGTGGAGCTTAGTATAGATGGCCTAATAGGATCAGTGCTGCACACTGCTACAAAGCCCAAATTATTTTCCAGCCAAGATACAGATAAACATGATTAGTAATTTTAAATCTGGTGGAGCTTATTATAGATGGCCTAATAGAATCAGTGCTGCACACTGCTACAAAGTCCAAATTATTTTCCAGCCAAGATACAGATAAACATGATTAGTAATTTGAAAGCTTAAAACGGTTGGTAGGGTGATTTTAACCAATCATCCATCTTTTACTCTCCCCAGGATGACACAGGGGTAGAAAAGTCGTTTCGGATCCTGATTTGTTCATCTTTATGAACGTGAGTCTGTCTACATTATCAGTGGAGATCCGGGTGCGCTTATCTGTCAGCACACCACCAGCAGCGCTGAACACACGTTCAGACAGAACGCTGGCTGCGGGGCATGACAAGATCTCCAAGGCATAAGTGGCTAGCTCCGGCCATTATCCAGATTGGAAGCCCAAAAAGAGCAAGGGTCCAGTGACACAGTCATGGCTTCAATGTTTACTTGGAGATACTCCTGTACCATCGTCTCTAGGCGTTGACTATGTGTCAGACTTCTTGTCTCCTGTGGCCTTGCAAAGGATGGGCTAAAAAAGTGGTGAAATGATTCCGCAAAATTGATGTTACCAGCAGATACTGTGGTTCTGTTATGGCTTGAGTGCAGAACACTTGACGGTCCCACGGTTGGCAAGTTGGAACTGTGAGATTCACTACGTGCACCACTGGTGTTTTGTGGAAAAGCACATGTAAGATTCTGCAACAGTCTCTGCTGATACTCCTGCATGCGTGCATCCCTTTCTATGGCAGGAATAATTTCTGCAAATTTACTTTTGTACCGGGGATCTAACAGTGTGGCAACCCAGTAGTCAGGATTATTTCTAATTCTCACAATTCGAGGGTCATGTTGCAGGTAGTGCAGCAAGAAGGCACTCATGTGTGTTGCGCATCCAGGAGCACCAAGTCCCTGTTGTGTTGGTGGCGAGGTAACAATCATGCTTCCTTCCTCTGTCCTCTCCCCCCAACCTCGCACAACAGAAATGTGTTCAAGGTCTCCCTCATCTGATGAGTCTTCCATCAGTTCGTCCTCCACTTCTTCCTGGGCTCCTGCACCTTCCTCACTAGTTTGGCTGCTACCATGCGCCCTGGTAAAACCATCTCCCCCACCCTCACATGCCTGCCGCCTTGGTGCTGCCGACCGTCTGGACCTTGCAAATGTTAGCCCTTCCGCATACAACTCCTCCTCCTCTACTTCCTCCACCTCCTCTTGTGCCACCACCTGACTCCGAATTCTGTTTAACATGTGCTCCAGCATGTAAATCACCGGAATAGTCATGCTGATAATGGCATCGTCAGCACTAAACATCTTCGTCGCCATTTCAAAACTGTGCAGAAGGGTGCATAGGTCCCTGATCTGAGACCACTCCTCCAGTGTGATTTGCCCCACGTCTGGATCTCGTTGGCCCAGGCTATACGTCAGAACGTATTGCACCAGGGCTTGTCGGTGCTGCCACAGTCGCTGCAACATGTGCAGAGTTGAATTCCACCGGGTAGGCACATCGCATTTTAGCCGGTGAAGTGGCAGGCCCAACGACTTCTGTAGAGATGTAAGTCGCTGAGCTGCGGGATGCGAATGGCGGAAGTGAGCACACAGAGACCGTGCCCTCTGCAGAAGGCCATCTAGTCTGGGATAGTGGGCTAAAAATTGCTGGACAACCAGGTTCAACACGTGAGCCATACAAGGCACGTGTGTGACATTGCCCCGGCGAAGGGCCGCACCCAGGTTTGCAGCATTGTCGCACACGGCCTTCCCTGGTTTCAGGTCCAGTGGAGACAACCATTCATGAAATTGGTTCTCCAGAGCTGACCACAACTCCTCAGCTGTGTGACTCACATTTCCCAGACATTTCAAAGTAAAAACCGCCTGATGACGTTGAGCCCTACTGCCAGCATAGTAAGGAGGTGTGCAGGATCCCTTCTGCGCAGTTAGAAAGCTTGTGGCATGACCAGACAGGCTTTGGGTGCAGGTGGAAGACCGAGAGGAGGTTGAGGAGGCAGAAGCAGTGGAGGAACTTTGACATAAAGAGGATTGACGCACAACTCTTGGGGACGGCAAGACTTGGACAGCAGCCCCTTGTCCTGCTGTCACCATAGTTACCCAGTGCCCAGTCAGCGACATGTAACGCCCCTGTCCATGCCTACTCGTCCAAGTGTCTGTGGTGAAATGCACCCTGTCACACACAGAGTTTCTCAAAGAAGCGGTGATGTTGTGTGCGACATGCTGGTGGAGCGCAGGCACACCTTTCTTTGAGAAGTAGTGCCGACTGGGCATCTGGTACTTGGGCACTGCGACGGACATAAGGTTTCGAAAATCCTCTGTGTCCACCAGGCGGAAAGGCAGCATTTCTGTAGCCAAGAGCTTGCAGATGGTGAAATTCAACCTCTTAGATTTCTCATGGCTAGGAGGAAATGATCTTTTACTTGTCCACATCTGAGGGACCGAGGGCTGGCTATTGTGCTTAGACGGGGTTGATAAGGGTGTCCCCGGAAAACTGCCGGTCTGTGAGGAAGATGCAGGCGGACATGTTAGGTTGCCTTGATCCAAAGGTGGTGCTATCAATGTCGGACAGCGCTCAACACCAGCTGGTGTTACCACCTCCAAAGAAAATGATGACCTGCCAATCACGCTGGCTGTTGCGGGTAAAGAGGTGGCAGGTCTGCGCCCCAAAACAGGTGTGACTGCTGTCCCCCCAGTCACAGAGGATGAAGATGCCGCGGATGCACAAGATATGGCAGACGGTGGTTGGCCCGGCCGGCTAGGCCGCATTGTAGCACACTGAGCTTCCCACTGCAACTTATGCTTCATGTCCATGTGCCGGTTCATGCATGAAGTACTCAAACTATGTATTTTTTGGCCTCTACTTAGCTTTTGCTGACAAATGTTACAGATAACACGAGTTGGGTCATCTTTATCGATCTGAAAAAATGCCCAGGCTATGCAAGGCTTAGCACCCATGCGACCTGAAGAGCCACCACGACTTGTGGTGAGAGGCAGAGTTGTGTTTGAGGATGCAGTTGTTGACGTGCTTCCAGTACTACGTCTCTGTCCAGGAAGGCGCAACCTGACCTCGTCGTCACTAGCATCTTCCTCCACCTCCTCTGCTGACCTCATCTCTAGGCTGACTGTGGGTTGACAGTAAGTGGGATCTCCAACCTCATCATCATCACCCTGTGCGTTATCACACCCGTCGTCCTCAGAGCCAACCTGTTCCTGCCCTGACAAAAAACTAAAGTTGTCGCTCCAATCAGGTATTTGAGTCTCATCATCGTCTTCCTCATTGTCTCCACCAACAGGAGTTACAGTTTGGGAATGAGGGTCTACATTATGGTCAGAACCTTCTGAGTCTGGTCCTGGATCCGACTCATAAAGATTCTGGGCATCAGTGCAGATCATTTCCTCGTCTGGATTCACAGAAGCGCTGGAGTCGACCTCTGATTCCCAGGCTATAGTATGAGTAAACAGCTCTGCAGACTCAACCATCTGTTCTACCTCATACTCAGATGGGCAGCTGGAGATTTGGGAGCTGTGAGGAAGCAAGTGCGATTGGGGTGACACCTTTGAGGACTGGAGTATTTGTGATGTTATAGTTGATGTGGAGGAGAGCCCACTTAAAGGAGCACTTGATATCCGTTGAAGCACCTGCTGTTTTTGTGCCTCATCTGGAATTTGTAGCGATTGGCGTGGCCATAAGAAAGGGATCTTATCACATTGTCCGCTAAAAGAAGTAGACATTTTAGTTTGGCTGGAAGATGGTCTTTCTTCTGCAGATGTTACTGTTGCTTTAACACCTACCCCACGGACAAAACCTTTTTTCCCCTTCCCAACACGCCTATTCCCCTTTCCACCAGCAGCAGGCCTTTTTCCACTCATTTTGGTGGTTAACTAATTCACAACTCTGGAGTTGTTTGCACAAAAAAACAATGGATGGGAACCGAGCAGAGCTGAGTGGCCAAACTGTGGTTTTAGGCCAAAACTATTGGCTGGGTTAGATGTGTAGCACCCCGAGTGCACTTTAAAATTTTTGTATGTCTAATTGTTTTGCTCTATTCCAGCCCGAGGACGTGCTGTGATTTACCAGGGGGGAATGTAGCACCCCGAGGGCTCGGCTGCTACAGGGGTATTGCACCTCGAACCAGAGGTGTGGTATTCCACTCCCGGGTAAGGATGGAGTGTGGAACAGGGCTCAGTTAGCTGCATGCACTACACTCACCCCATTTCCGGGGGACAGACCAACGGTACTCCCACCAGATAGATGTGCAGGTACGACAGCTTCTGTCCCTGGCTGGAGTGGGGAGGGGGGAGGAACATCCCAGTGGTGTAGGAGCAGAGAGGGGAGGGACTCTGGGCATAGGTAGGAGCCCATTGGGTGCTAGTCACCTGGGCTCGGGTGTCAGAATGGAGTATAAAAGGTGGGCACCATCTTGGATTAGGGGGAGTTCAGGCAGGAGGAGAAGAGGAGAGGAGCTCAGCCAGAGAGGGCTGACAGGGAGCTGTGGCTCAGTCCGGGCCCAGCTCCAGAGCCAGGCCTGAAGTGGAGGCCTGAGGCAGGGAGAGAGAGAGAAAGAAGAAGAAGGAGGAACAGGAACACCAGGAAAGGCCCAGAGACGCAAGAAGAGAGGGAACCCTGAGATCCCACGAGTTAACGGGTGAAGGGTTGGCAGAACAGGGTACCGGATCCCAAACTGGTGGAGGCCAATTATCCTCAGCCAGGAACCGGAGGTCGTGGTCAAGCCTTGGCGCGACCCCTCACCATATCCACCAGGAAGGCATACCACGTACAGGGTCAGGGGAGCCGGGAAACGTTTTGCCACCAGAAGGCCCGAGGGAGCCGGACAATGGTGGGTCCCTGGTGGGGACGGCCAGTAGAAAGGAAGAGAGGGAAGCCCTGGACCACGCTTCGGAATTGCCTGGGAGTTAGCCGAGTCCCTCACCTGGTGGGCGCAGCACGGCTCGGGTGGTCCTTACTGCGCACATCGACCTGATAAAGAACTGTGAGTAAAGCTGTGAAAACTGCAACCGCACGTCTCAGTGATTCATTGCCACACTACCACTACCACCATCATTCCTCCCTGCCTCACCAGCTGCCCTGAGGCTATACCCCTCCCGTTGGGGGTTATACCATTCACGCTGCACCACCGTACCACCGGCCTCAGCGGTCTGCCCTGCAGCGGCGGCTTCATAGCCGCAATCAACGGGTGGCGTAGTCGAACTCTATAACATCTTAATGCCGAGCACTGCCACTTAGTTTGACCACCCTGGGCGCGGACCGGGTCACCGCCATAAGAAGACTACTACCCCCATCGGATCCGGCTCCGGGTATTCCCCACATGCGCAACGCAGCACAACATGGCCCAGGGGGCGCGTCAACTTTGGCGTAGTCGGCAGGATTACATGCCCGCAACCACCGGGTACTGCGTGCCTGAAGGAAAGTTAACATGTACCTCAAAAAGAAGTCTCCCGCCAATTCCAGAGGATTCCCGCCATCGGACGCCGTCCGGAGTCGTTTCCCGCCGTTTGCCCGCCATTTGCAGCCTTTGCCCGCCATCCGCGGAGTTTCCCGCCATCGGGAGACGATTCTCGCCATCTGAGACGGTTTCCCACCCTGGCAGAGTGGACGCCATTATGGGCGTGCCAGAGGGTGGCAAGAGACCACCTCCCATCGTGGGCATGGCCCCAGAGTGGCGCCAAAGGAAGAGACCGCCCCCACCAGCCGAGACTACAATAATGGAGATGTCCATCAGAGTGGGGGGTCTGCCCCTGAAACTGACTGTCACTAAGATGCCCCGGGACCACTCCCAATGGGGGCGGATAGGGAATAAAGCTGAGAAGATGGGTGCGGCCTGGAGGAGTCTGGACAGATCGCACCCAGGGATGGAGGAAGAGTCGAGCAGCACCGACCCCGTGGTTCGGAGCCTGTTGCAGGCCGCCACCCCAGAAGGCCTGGTGGAGATCCTGGCACAACTCCCCAGAGATCGGGAGCGTGCACAGACCGCGCTAGAGGCCTTGGCCCGGAAGATGGCCCGAGTACAGCAGGAAGCACTGGCCGAATGGAGAAGGGAGATGGCCCAGCAGGCTGGAACCCGCCAGCAGAGGACGCCACCCGCAACGTGGGGCATGTCTGCCCCTGAGGATGGTGCAGGAGGGACGAAGGCCGGAGACGACGCTGCGGAGGGAGCTGCAAGGATGGAAGCAGGTAATGGGGACGTCATTACCCCGAGCCCAGTAGCCGTAAGCCTGCCCCAGCTCCCCGTCGCAGAGCCCGAAGTCCTACTCACCGCGCCTGTTGCCGCACTGCAACTGCTCCCAACTAGGCCTCAAGCGGCAGGAGCCGCGGTCACGCCCTCTTCCGCGCCACGCCCCTTGACCCTGAGCGCGGCGAAACAGGAAGTGCCACCGGCCTGGTCGCAAGGCCTAGTGAACCAGGGCGCCGCTGCCCCAACAGCGCCCTCTACCTTCAAAGCGCCCCCGGCCTGGTCGCAAGGCCGAGTACCCCCGGGCGCCGCTGCCCCTACAGCGCCCTCTACCTCCACAGTGCCACCACTGGGCGCAGATCTCTTCGCGCAACATACCAGCCCGGACGGGCTGCCCTTCGTGTGGCCACCGGAGTACGTCAACCCCCGACTCCGGAAAGAACGGCCCCTGTGCGAGCCTCTGATCCCGGCTCCGGCGCCCGCCAAAATCACTCCGCTTCCACTGGAGGATGCCCAGTTTGCATGGGACCCCACCGGTGAGAACCTAATGGGGTTTACCCCGGAGACCCGGGCGGACGCAGCCCGGCGTGAGGAGTGCTGCTGTCAACAGCTGGAGGTCTTTGGAAGAGAACGGCGAGAGAGGCGGATCCGCGAGGAACAGCTGCAGGCCCAAAGCGCGGAGCAGAAACGCCGGGCCCGACGAAACCCCCGTATGGCCCACGGCCCCCGCAACACCGGGACCGTAATAAAGTTCCAGCTAGAGAATGGCTGGGGCTTTATCCGGGATCACCGAACTCCCGGCGACGTCTTTGTCACCCGCAGGGATGTCGAGAGCCACCTGCCGGAGGGACACCGCGGACGTGACCTCTACCCGGGTGATGTGGTCGCCTTCACCCGGCATCAGTGTGCTAAAGGACCGTACGCCCTTCACGTACACCGGCTGACTGAGGGGGAGATGCAGTATGAGGAAGACCAAGAGGACCCGGACGGGTCTGAAGACTACCCTCAAGAAGGAGCAGGAGGACATTGTTACTAATGAACGGTAACTGAAACTGTATATAGTTACCCCTAAGGGTACCTGTCATGCTGCTAATTGGAGTGTGGTCCCCGTTGGGACTAGTATGGAGTTATTAAAGGAACTGTTTCCTGTGTGCCCCTAATCCCTAACCAGGCTGAGGACTGTGAGCAGCCATTCCACTATTCCCACTGGCCGAGGACTGAGAGCGGTCAACACCCTGTAAATAGTTGCGCTTCTTAAAGTGCCCCCTACTGGTTTTATAAGGAACTGTTTTTCTACTACGGAATTGGTGACTGTTGCACTTTACGTGGTCACAAGTTGCACCGTGGCCAGAAATCAAGAATATGTTCTGAAAACGTTGTATGTGAAAATGTCTTATAATAGAAAGTTTATTATGCTGCTAAAACAGTAATGCCAAAGTCTTGCATAATGTTTTACAAAAGAGTTCCGGTGGCATTAGCCAGATATTTTATAATGTCATAGGAAAATGTTTTATACCTGTAACGTTTAAAAAGAAAAGAGTACCTCCCATAAAGGGATGAGTTCATAGTTAATATCTTATATGTGAGTGCACTTTAAAATTTTTGTATGTCTAATTGTTTTGCTCTATTCCAGCCCGAGGACGTGCTGTGATTTACCAGGGGGGAATGTAGCACCCCGAGGGCTCGGCTGCTACAGGGGTATTGCACCTCGAACCAGAGGTGTGGTATTCCACTCCCGGGTAAGGATGGAGTGTGGAACAGGGCTCAGTTAGCTGCATGCACTACACTCACCCCATTTCCGGGGGACAGACCAACGGTACTCCCACCAGATAGATGTGCAGGTACGACAGCTTCTGTCCCTGGCTGGAGTGGGGAGGGGGGAGGAACATCCCAGTGGTGTAGGAGCAGAGAGGGGAGGGACTCTGGGCATAGGTAGGAGCCCATTGGGTGGTAGTCACCTGGGCTCGGGTGTCAGAAGGGAGTATAAAAGGTGGGCACCATCTTGGATTAGGGGGAGTTCAGGCAGGAGGAGAAGAGGAGAGGAGCTCAGCCAGAGAGGGCTGACAGGGAGCTGTGGCTCAGTCCGGGCCCAGCTCCAGAGCCAGGTCTGAAGTGGAGGCCTGAGGCAGGGAGAGAGAGAGAAAGAAGAAGAAGGAGGAACAGGAACACCAGGAAAGGCCCAGAGACGCAATAAGAGAGGGAACCCTGAGATCCCACGAGTTAACGGGTGAAGGGTTGGCAGAACAGGGTACCGGATCCCAAACTGGTGGAGGCCAATTATCCTCAGCCAGGAACCGGAGGGTGGCATAGTCGAACTCTATAACATCTTAATGCCGAGCACTGCGACTTAGTTTGACCACCCTGGGCGCGGACCGGGTCACCGCCACAAGAAGACTACTACCCCCATCGGATCCGGCTCCAGGTATTCCCCGCATGCGCAACGCAGCACAACATGGCCCAGGGGGCGCGTCAGATGCAGAAAAAAATTATATTCAATTTGCAACCTGATGGAGGTCAGTATAGATGGACTAATAGAACAAGTCCCACACACAGCTAGAAGTCCAAATATTTTTTCAGAGCTAGATGCAGAAAAAAAAATATTCAGTTTGCAACCTGATGGAGGTCAGTATAGATGGACTAATAGAGAAAGTCCCACACACTGCTAGAAGGCCAAATATTTTTTCAGAGCTAGATGCAGAAAAAAATTATATTCAGTTTGCAACCTGATGGAGGTCTGTATAGATGGATTAATAGAACAAGTCCCACACACAGCTAGAAGCCCAATATTTTTTCAGAGGTAGATGCAGAAAAAAATATATTCAGTTTGCAACCTGATGGAGGTCAGTATAGATGGACTAATACAACAAGTCCCACACACAGCTAGAAGCCCAATATTTTTTCAGAGCTAGATGCATAAAAAAATTATATTCAATTTGCAACCTGATGGAGGTCAGTATAGATGGAGTAATAGAACAAGTCCCACACACAGCTAGAAGCCCAAATATTTTTTCAGAGCTAGATGCAGATAAAAATTATTTTTAATTTGCAACCTGATGGAGGTCAGTATAGATGGACTAATAGAGAAAGTCCCACACACTGCTAGAAGGCCAAATATTTTTTCAGAGCTAGATGCAGAAAAAAATTATAGTCAGTTTGAAACCTGATGGAGGTCAGTATAGATGGACTAATAGAGAAAGTCCCACACACTGCTAGAAGGCCAAATATTTTTGCAGAGCTAGATGCAGAAAAAAATTATATTCAGTTTGCAACCTGATGGAGGTCGGTATAGATGGATTAATAGAACAAGTCCCACACACAGCTAGAAGCCCAATATTTTTTCAGAGGTAGATGCAGAAAAAAATATATTCAGTTTGCAATCTGATGGAGGTCAGTATAGCTGGACTAATACAAAAAGTCCCACACACAGCTAGAAGCCCAATATTTTTTCAGAGCTAGATGCAGAAAAAAATTATATTCAATTTGCAACCTGATGGAGGTCAGTATAGATGGAGTAATAGAACAAGTCCCACACACAGCTAGAAGCCCAAATATTTTTTCAGAGGTAGATGCAGAAAAAAATTATTTTCAGTTTGCAACCTGATGGAGGTCTGTATAGATGGATTAATAGAACAAGTCCCACACACAGCTACAAGCCCAATATTTTTTCAGAGGTAGATGCAGAAAAAAATATATTCAGTTTGCAACCTGATGGAGGTCAGTATAGATGGACTAATAAAACAAGTCCCACACACTGCTAGAAGCCCAAATATTTTTTCAGAGCCAGATGCAGACAAAAAATTAGTTTGAATTTGCAACCTGATGGAGGTCAGTATAGATGGACTAGTAGAACAAGTCCCACACACTGCTAGAAGGCCAAATATTTTTTCAGAGCTAGATGCAGAAAAAAATTATATTCAATTTGCAACCTGATGGAGGTCAGTATAGATGGACTAATAGAATGATGCTATGCCCAAAAGATTTTACTTCACTAGGTGCAGTAAAAAAATTGGTATTCTATACACAGGTGGTATATCTTGCAACACAGATAGGCTACTCCACTGACTAACACACTCTGCAATAGGCCAAAAAGGATTAGCTTTGCTAGATTCAGCCAAATGCTGTGAAAAAAACTTGCACAGCACTGGCACAGACCTGCCTGGCAAAAACTGATAGGAACTGATGTAACCTAGTCCTGAAAAGGACTCCAATTACAATTAGTCTTTACTCCCACAACCTATCTATTTAAGAGCACAGACCTGCCTGATAAAAGTCGTAGGAAATGCTGTAACCTAGTCCTTAAAAGGACTGCAATCACAACTATTCCCTACTCCCAAGCTATCTGTAGATTTGCGCGAAAATTGGCTTGAAATTAACAAGGTATAGCGCACACAGCAACAGCGGTGCCGTCTAACACGCAGCTGCAGCAGTGAGAAAATGGTGGCGACGGGGAAAATGGCTTGGTCTTATAGGGCAAGGACATGTGACATACACTGCCAATGACACATGCCCTTGCTTGTGTGAAAAAAGCACTTCGCTCCGTGTGTGCGCTGCTGATAGGCTGACAGATTGCACCTCCCCACTGTAAATGCGGGAAAGAGAAAAAAAAATGGAGATCTTCATTATTCCTGCAGAGATCCATCCCCTGCCCCTCCCCCCACCCCGCTGTACACTCAAACTGCGTATTAACATTAATTTTCATCATTACTGAGAAAAAATCCAGTTATGATTTTGGTGCACGAATAGTTATCGAACATAACCTCGAACAGCCGAATTTTTCTCAAATCGTTCGTGTTCGCCGAATGGCTCGAACACCGCCCAAAACAGCTCGAATTTGAGATTGGCGAACAGTTCGAGTAGATCAACGCTCATCTCTACCTTTAACTTAATGTTCCTCGAGGACAAACACACCAAATCACCAACACACAGGTTCGGACCCACCAAACGTCTCCAATCAGCCACACTCTTATATTTAAACCCCATCTTCTTCAAATTATTAAGAACTCCTTGGCACACAGACATAATAGATGATGAAAACCGTTCTACTAGATACTAACCAAGCAGGATGCCCAAACTTTTGCATTGGCCCATTTTCCTTTTTGTAATTTTTAAAATGTAGAAGATTAAAATATATATTTTTTGACTAAAATTCAATGGAAATGTGTCATCTTTAACGTTAAGATGCAGAAATGGAAAAGTGGTCTGGTTAGAGCGCTAGGGCACAGAATCCACAGGGGCAAGGGCAGTAAAAAACAAACCTTTTATTGCAACGCATTTCGGTAGCGGATTGCTACTTTCCTCAGGCAGTATAACAATAGAAAGGGGAAATGACATATTATATAGAAACCACCAACCAATAAAAGAAAGGAACTGAATGAGGTCACAGCACCCCTTGTATGCTGGCAGGCAGCCATCAGAAAAACAAACATGATATAAAATTAATAGCGTAAAAACATGTGAAATAAAACCATAAAATCTATACATCAAAAAACAATATATGTAGTATAGTAATAATGATGAAATAATAATAACTTTTGATAAATAAATAAATAAAAATCAAACATGAAAATTATGAAAACTGTAAAATGAAAAAACTAAAAACCATAAAAAATTCCCTAATTAACCACATTATCTATAGTAAGATTAAATCCCTTAGAAGTTAGTGTGCCAAGCTTGAAGAGCCAAAAACTTATGTTATTAATGAAGCTAATATATTGGTCCGGGACAGTGTCAACTACCTGATCTATTATGGTAAATCTCAAAAGACTTGGATCTTTCTGATGGAAAGCACTAAAATGTTTTGAGATACTATGCAATTCATAACCAATATGTATGTTGTGACGATGCTTATTGAGCAGAGCATGCATCGTTTGTATTGTGCAGCCTACATATTGAAGAGCACATGTACATTGTAGTAGATATACAACATACGTGGATTGTGCTCAGTATGGGGGGGTACTGTGCGCAGTATGGGGGACAGGGACCCTGTGCGCTGTATGGGGGGATGGGGACCCTGAGCGCTGTATGGGGGGACGGGGACCCTGAGCGCAGTATGGGGGGACAGGGACCCTGAGCGCAGTATGGGGAGACGGGGACCCTGAGTGCAGTATGGGGGGATGGGGACCCTGAGCACAGTATGGGGGGGTTGGGGACCCTGATAGCAGTATTGGGGGACGGGGACCCTGAGTGCAGTATGTCGGGACGGGGACCCTGTGCACAGTATGGGGGGACGGGGACCCTGAGCGCAGTATGGGGAGACGGGGACCCTGTGCAGAGTATGGGGGGACGGGGACCCGGTGTGCAGTATGGGGGGGTGGCCCTGTGCGCAGTATGGGGGGGAACCTGGATGGGGGACATGTCTGCAACATAAGGACCAGGATGGGGGACCATGTCTGCAATATGGGGGACCTGGATGGGGGACCATGTCTGCAATATGGGGGACGTGGATGGGGGACCATGTCTGCAATATGGGGGACGTGGATGGGGGACCATGTCTGCAATATGGGGATCATGTCTGCAATATGAAGACCATGTCTGCAATATGGGGGACCTGGATGGGGGATCGTGTCTGTAATATGGGGGACCATGTCTGCAATATGGAGGACCTGGATGGGAGACCATGTCTGCTGGATGGGGGACCATGTCTGCAATATGGAGAACCTGGATGGGAGACCATGTCTGCAATATGGGGGACCTGGATGGGAGACCATGTCTGCAATATGGGGGACCTGGAAGGGAGACCATGTCTGCAATATGGGGGACCTGGAGTGGAGACCATGTCTGCAAGATGAGGACCAGTTCAAAAGGTGTATAGAAAATAAAATGGTATCACTAAAAATCACTTTGTCATGCAAATAATGCGGCCGCCTAAATTAAATGTTTTTCCGTGTGCGGTCCATATGCCCAGCTGAGTTTGAGACCCCTGCTATAGATAATGTGGTTAATTAGGGCATTTTTTATGGTTTTAAGTTTTTTCATTTTACAGTTTTCATAATTTTCATGTTTGATTTTTTTTTTTTATTTATCAAAAGTTATTGTTATTTCATCATTATTACTATGCTACATATATTGTTTTTTGATGTATAGATTTTATGGTTTTATTTCACATGTTTTTTACTCTATTAATTTTATATCTTGTTTGTTTTTCTGATGGCTCCTTGCCAGCATACAAGGGGTGCTGTGACCTCATTCAGTGCCTTTCTTTTATTGGTTGGTGGTTTCTATATAATATGCCATTTCCCCTTTCTATTGTTATACTGCCTGAGGAAAGTAGCAATCCGCTACCGAAACGCGTTGCAATAAAAGGTTTGTTTTATACTGCCCTTGCCCCTGTGGATTCTGTGCCCTAACGCTCTAACCAGACCGCTTTTCCATTTCTGCATCTTCACGTCTCTGATCTGAGGGTATGCGGCAGGAGATGCTCTGGGACGCTTTTTTCCACTTGCCATTCATCTTTAAGGACCTGCGGTGACCCTTCCTTGAACCACCCCATGACATGACCGACTGACTGATCACGTGACCGAACACAACCTTGCAGGAACTGCAGTGACACCCCCCCAGACTGTTCACGTGACAGGTCTGTGGATCATGGGACTGGATCCAGGAAATATCCACATGCTAGCGGCAACGCATGCCTCCACTGTGGAGCGATTAACTGAAGTTGTGCAGGGGTGCACAACCCGATCAGGTGAGAGGCCAACTTGCCTTAATTATTGTTACCCCCACCATTGACCACTGGTACTTCTTATTGCGCTCCTCCTTTCTTTTTCCTCTCATCTTTAACGTTAGGCCTTTTAGAGATCATTTCATCTTCAACTTGCTTAACTGTTTACAATAACCGTAATTTTGACAGGGGGTGCCCAAACTTTTACATGTCACTGTATAAAAAGGTCAGCAAAGCTTTACTTATCAGTCAGAAAACTACAGTACAGCAAAAGTGATACAAAAATTTAACAAAGATGGATATGCAACTATCTCATTAAAACATTAAGGCCGATTACAGAAGTTAACAGCATAAAAGACATGAAATTACTGGTATTAAAAAGTAACTTCAAATCTCAAAGAGAAAGAAGAATCTCAGAATATAAACTGATGGTGACCTTTAACACTTTCAGAGCAGGAATGAATGTGTCACATGGATTTATGTCATTTTACATCAACTAAGGAATGTGCTCCTCAGACTCTCAGACCTGTGAGGCCATCACAACACTGGACCTAGTCACAGGACAATAAAACCTTCACACTCCTTATCTATTAACTCCTAAAATATTTATAGCCAGAACTGTTTATCTCTTCCATAATAACTCTGCTTTTCATCACCTGTCTTACCTATTGCATTTTTTTGTGCGTCTTATTCTATATAAATATGTGACTCTTCAGATTTTGTGGTATACTATGCCTGATGAAGAGACCTGAGTAGTCTCGAAAGCTTGCAATTTGTTACCATCTTTTCAGTTAGCCATTAAAAGGTATCAACCACTGAGGGCTCTCAAATCTAAATATTTTTCTATCTACTGTCTAACACGGTACAAGAATATATATTTTCCCTATATCAAAATGGAGGATACCACAATGTACCGCATCTTCATGGAACTTAAGCCACTTCTGAAGAAACGTGCACAATTGGACAGCGACATTTTTTTCTTATCTAAATGCAAAAAGGAGAATCTAATTCCCAAAGGACTCTTGATTACAAACCCAATTCTTCATACCTACAATACTCATTATGCACAAAACCTTTGCCACAGGACTTCTGAGAGACTAAGGAACCACCTTTTGCATGTCTTCTACAGCATCAAGGGTAAAGTCCAAGGGCAATTTGAAACTCGGAGGAAAAGACTTACAGAAAACACAGAGCAAAAATTACAGCAATACTATAACAAACTACGGACCCTTCTGATTCATAACAAGGAAAAGAAGCTGAACAGATTGCGCCTAAACTCAGGACGCTATACAAACAGTTACAAAACAAAGCCAAAACCTGACAATTTGGACAACCACTCCATTCCAGACACAGAAGCATCTAACTGTGTCATCAATCTCTCAGATTATACACCAACAAAGCGGAGTTGGCTGTGCTTTCTAGGGGACTCTCATTTTGTCCTACTAAGGACCTAGATAAAACTGAACTCTGTAGTGATATGGAAAATTATTTCAGGAGACTGCACCTGAGGTAATACTTCAATGATACAGAAGATTCAGAACCCACCCTAACTGAAGGAAAAGGGATCTTGACAACCAAGAAGAGGTCAGATTGGACACCTCCACCTGGACGAAACTCTCATTTGGATACATATATAGACTCCTTCAGACATGTGATAAAATCCACCATCTTAGACACAAACAGGTGACAAGCATCCAACATCAGTGCCCAGGAGAGAAAGGCCATACAATCTTTGAAAACCAACAAAGAAATCATCATTAAACCTGCTGACAAGGGTGGTGCAATAGTCATGATGAACACATCAGACTACATGAAGGAAGCAAACAGACAACTGATGGACACGCGCTACTACAAAAAACTGGAGTCTGACCCTACACAGGACTATTACAAGAACTAAACAAGTTGGTATCGTGTCTGCCTGACGAATCCATAAGAGCCGATGACCTGATACCAGAGAGTCCAAGAATAGGGACATTCTATATGCTCCCCAAAATCCACAAAACTGGAAATCCAGGAAGACCAATTATTTCATGTGTGGGCACCCTTACTGAGCAAGTTTCTGGATGGGTAGAGTGTGTTCTTAAACCACTGGTAAAGAGTACACCCAGATACATTCAGGACACGACAGACCTACTGAATAAACTAGCAGCAATAGGTCCTCTACCAGAAGGAACCATCCTGGCCACCATGGATGTGGAATCTTTGTATTCTAATATCCCACACAAGGATGGATTAAATGCCTGCAAAATCTTCATAGAAAATACAGGAATTGTTGCTGATTCTGTGGTCAAACTTACAGAATTCATCCTCACCCACAATTACTTTGAATTTGATAACAACATATATCTACAGAAACTGGTACAGCGATGGGAAGTAAAATGGCTCCACAGTACGCAAATCTTTTCATGGCCAAGCTTGAAAGTGACTTTTTGTCCTCATGTCCCATCAGGCCTCTGGCCTACTATCGTTTCATTGACGATATTTTATTCATCTGGACGGGGTCTGAGCAACAGCTGAAGACGTTCCATGAACACTTTAATCGATTTCATCCCACCATCAAACCAACACTCAACTACTTGTGTACTGAAATTAACTTTTTGGACACCATCATCAAGCTACAGAACAATGAAATAGAGACATCCTTGTACCGGAAACCAATCGACCATCCTACATACCTTAAATGGGACAGTTTCCATCCAAAACACATAAAAAACTCTATTGTTTACAGCCAAGCCATCAGATACAATCGGATATGTTCCAACCAGATGGATAGAGACAAATACCTTGATGGCCTCAGAAAGACCTTTTTGAAACAGGGCTACCATCCAAGAACAATTGAGAACCAGATTACAAGAGCCACCAGAATATCAAGGAATCATCTCCTACATTACAAAACCAAACAAGAAAACAACCGGGTGCCTCTAGTAGTCACCTACAATCCAAATCTGGAGGCGCTAAGAAGAGCTGCACGGAAACTACAGCCCTTAATACAAAAAGATGCCCGATTACAATCCATATTTCCAGACCCCCCACTTCTGTGTTTCAGGCAGCCCCTAAATCTAAGAAGCATCATTGTCAGAAGCTCCCTGTCATCTCCACCAGCTACAGGTACCTTTCCTTGCAACCAGAAAAAATGTAAAACCTGTCTGTTTATAACGACCACAGACAAGCTGTATCACATCTAATGTAGTGCACTTAATTATATGTACCAAATGTCAAGCTGGGGGTCTTTATGTAGGGGAGACAGGGTAAAAACTTAGAACAAGGATGAATCATCATCGCCACACAATAAAAGAAAAATGAATAGATCTGCCTGTAGCCAAGCATTTTTGTTCCCCTGATCATAGCATAAAAGACATGAAATTACTGGTATTAAAAGGTAACTTCAAATCTCAAAGAGAAAGAAGAATCTCAGAATATAAACTGATGGTGACCTTTAACACTTTCAGAGCAGGAATGAATGTGTCACATGGATTTATGTCATTCTACATCAACTAAGGAATGTGCTCCTCAGACTCTCAGACCTGTGAGGCCATCACAACACTGGACCTAGTCACAGGACAATAAAACCTTCACACTCCTTATCTATTAACTCCTAAAATATTTATAGCCAGAACTGTTTATCTCTTCCATAATAACTTTGCTTTTCATCACCTGTCTTACCTATTGCATTTTTTTTGTGTGTCTTATTGTGTATAAATATGTGACTCTTCAGATTTTGTGGTATACTATGCCTGATGAAGAGACCTGAGTAGTCTCGAAAGCTTGCAATTTGTTACCATCTTTTCAGTTAGCCATTAAAAGGTATCAACCACTGAGGACTCTCAAATCTAAATATTTTTCTATCTACTGGCTAACACGGTACAAGAAAATATATTTTCCCAGTATTCTGGCATAAATTTCTTTGAAAAGTTGCACATTTTTTGCACAGCTCTGAATTGCGTAAAAATGTTGTGACATTTGGCGGTTTCATGCCAGTTTTTCTCAGCTCTGCCAAAATGGTCGAAGCTGGTGCGGGACAATTGTGCAGCAGGGGTGTGACGACACAGGTCGTCTAATTCATGATGAGCTGTGTCGTTACTAATGCAAAAAGATTTCTGGCGTGTCCTATGGAGGTTCACGCCACTAGTTTGAAGCTCCTGATTCATTAAGATGTGTACTGGGGAGAAAATCACTGGTTTTGATAAATTGATGAATATGAGGAACATCAAAGAGATGAACATACATTTTGAAATATTTTTTAGTAAGGTGAAAAGAGAATTGCTATTTTCATCAGTGCTTTGTGTTCATTGCAGAACATTTAACCGTGACTTATGCTGTGGTACTTAAGCCATCTCAATTTCCATCCCAGTCAATGAAATTTTGAATTGCTTTTAGACGTCCTATAATATTCTTTCAGAGGGATTTTCTTTTATTATTACTACTTGTAAATCAAAAATCTCATCTAATAATACCTATACAACATTCATTTTCAGATCTCCATGCACATATTAACAAAAAAATGCTCATAGGAGAAGATAATGGGATAATAGGGAAGGGAAAATTGAGATAATGCCAACTCTACTTAAATATCAAACCTGGATTTCCTGAAAATAAAGTTATAGAATACTTTGGTGCATTGTTTCATACACATATGGCAAATAAAAAAATAAATTTAATAAACTAAATTCACAATCTGTGCCTGTAAACTCTGAATTCTAGAAAAACTGACAATTTTAGTTAATTTTTTTAATGGAAATTGGGGCTGCCCTGGGAAATATAGCAATTCTATTTACTTGTAATAAATGATTTTTTCATTTTTCAGAGCCTACCTTGCTGCATTATAATTACAGTAAATGTACATACATATTTATGATAAATAAGTCTGATTGAAGTGTTTCCTTGATTCTGAATATTTTAAATAGCTTGTAGCTCAGTCAGTTATATCCATTAGTTGATTAATATTGTCATTCTTTCAGTATGCATTTTTTCCTTTAATGTTCTACTTTCAAAGCTTGTACAGTATTTGTTGCATTTAGTACACAATTTGACATTGTAAGACTGTAAGAAAGTTAAACATTTCATCAGTCATTTAATTTAATTATTCTACATTAAAGCAATTACATTTGATTAAACTGGGGATACTGATTGTGTGCGTTCATGGTGGTCTACCTGTTTGTAACTGAGGTGTTGTCACTGCTTGAAACTACTACTCCAAAATACTAGCACTTGTAGATATGTTCACACTTCCATATTGACATTCCATATGTCAGTTCTGTTTTTAGGGACAGAGAAATGAAATATAGTTAAAAAAGGATCTGTTGCAGTACTGATTCAAATGGAAGCAGAGATTCCTCATTAGAGTTCCATTATGTGTCAATGTTTAGAATGGAATAAAAAAGTTCTGCATAATGTGGTTTTCCTTCCTTTCTAAACATGGAACCATAACACATCTCAGGCAGACCCATTAATAATCAATGAGGTTCCTTTGCTTCCATTTGCATCAGAAATGCAACATCTCAGTTTTTGACATTATTCCGTATGTCTGTTTCTAAAACTATTTGTTTGTCTGTTCCATGAGCAGCAAACTTCATAATTGCAATTCACACTGATATAATGTGTGTGTCTGTTAGACTGCTTGTGCTTAGTGATAATAGTATTTCAGGTCTGCCCAGACAGTTATCTTGTCTTTACCATTGTAAACAAGAACCAGGGAATAAAACTGGCCTTTTAAATCTCTGAAACCACCATTCATAGATTACTTTATAGTCATGTGAGCAATTAAAGGTAGGGATGGTTAAGACTAGAGATGAGCGTTGTTCTACTCGAACTGTTCGCCAATCTCAAATTCGAGCTGTTTTGGGCGGTGTTCGAGCCGTTCGGCGAACACGAACAATTTGAGAAAAATTCGGCTGTTCGAGGTTATGTTCGATAACTGTTCGTGCACCAAAATCATAACTGGATTTTTTCTCAGTAATGATGAAAATTAATGTTAATACGCAGTTTGAGTGTACAGCGGGGTGGGGGGAGGGGCAGGGGATGGATCTCTGCAGGAACAATGAAGATCTCCATTTTTTTTTCTCTTTCCCGCATTTGCAGTGGGGAGGTGCAATCTGTCAGCCTATCAGCAGCGCACACACGGAGCGAAGTGCTTTTTTTCACACAAGCAAGGGCATGTGTCATTGGCAGTGTATGTCACATGTCCCTGCCCTATAAGACCAAGCCATTTTCCCCGTCGCCACCATTTTCTCACTGCTGCAGCTGCGTGTTAGACGGCACCGCTGTTGCTGTGTGCGCTATACCTTGTTAATTTCAAGCCAATTTTCGCACAAATCTACAGATAGCTTGGGAGTAGGGAATAGTTGTGATTGCAGTCCTTTTAAGGACTAGGTTACAGCATTTCCTACGACTTTTATCAGGCAGGTCTGTGCTCTTAAATAGATAGATTGTGGGAGTAAAGACTAATTGTAATTGGAGTCCTTTTCAGGACTAGGTTACATCAGTTCCTATCAGTTTTTGCCAGGCAGGTCTGTGCCAGTGCTGTGCAAGTTTTTTTCACAGCATTTGGCTGAATCTAGCAAAGCTAATCCTTTTTGGCCTATTGCAGAGTGTGTTAGTCAGTGGAGTAGCCTATCTGTGTTGCAAGATATACCACCTGTGTATAGAATACCAATTTTTTTACTGCACCTAGTGAAGTAAAATCTTTTGGGCATAGCATCATTCTATTAGTCCATCTATACTGACCTCCATCAGGTTGCAAATTGAATATAATTTTTTTCTGCATCTAGCTCTGAAAAAATATTGGGCTTCTAGCTGTGTGTGGGACTTGTTCTATTAATCCATCTATACAGACCTCCATCAGGTTGCAAGCTGAATATATTTTTTTCTGCATCTACCTCTGAAAAAATATTGGGCTTCTAGCTGTGTGTGGGACTTGTTCTATTAATCCATCTATACAGACCTCCATCAGGTTGCAAACTGAATATATTTTTTTCTGCATCTACCTCTGAAAAAATATTGGGCTTCTAGCTGTGTGTGGGACTTGTTCTATTAGTCATCTATACTGACCTCCATCAGGTTGCAAATTCAAAATAATTTTTTGTCTGCATCTACCTCTGAAAAAATATTTGGCCTTCTAGCAGTGTGTGGGACTTGTTCTATTAGTCCATCTATACTGACCTCCATCAGGTTGCAAACTGAATATAATTTTTTTCTGCATCTAACTCTGAAAAAATATTTGGCCTTCTAGCAGTGTGTGGGTCTCATTGTATTAGGCCATCTATACCAAGCTCCACCAGCTTTTCAATTAATAATAATTTTTCGCTGCATCTAGCCCTGAAAATAATTTTTCTTCCCAATAGTGGTAGCAATAGAAATATGGGGCGCGCTCCTGGCTTACAAAAATATACGCTTCATAACAAAAAACACCAGCTTAGCGCACTGCATTAATAAGATGGCATCATCGTCTCTCCCAGTGCTAGGCCTACTACCCAGGCTAGCATTCCTGTGCCTAAAACACAATGTATGGGTCCGCGCTAGCCACTATGCTGAGGGGTCTAAAGCTGCTGCTAACGCTTTATAACAATTCAATTGGCAGATTTTCACAGAGCTCTTCCACAATGCCCACCCATCGGAACAACAGTTGCCCACCTTCCCTATGGGATCTAGTGGCGAATAGTTGATGCCATTAATCAGAGCGTCAGTTGCCCCGTCGATGTGGCAAGCATACGGTAAGGCATGGGAAAAGTGGACACGACTAGTAGCAGGCAGACGGGTTGACCAATGTGAACAAGCCAGATCACAAGTCACCATAGAATTTCTCCACCAGCTAATGATGAGGGGCATATCAGGGGCGTCAGCGCAACGGTGTCTGACCGGAGTAGCATTTCACTTCCAACTACTGAATTGGGGAGATGTGACAAAGATTCATCATCAGACAATCCATAAAAGGGTGGAAAAGGGGTCAGCCAAGTCAGGAGTGTAGACGTCCCGTCCCGTGTCACTAAAACTGATTTCTCACATCATATCCCTAACACCATTAACATGACACTCACAATTTGAAGCAACACTACTATCTACTGCATTTGTGATCGCCTTCTTCGGGGCGCTATGCATAAGCGAATTAGTCCCTCAATCCAAAATTAGCACCAGTGGAGGCTTATTACACCAGGACGTAGTCATAGGCAATAATGCAATACGTCTACGCATACACAAATCGAAAATGGTTCCAGCGGGCAGGGGCACTTGGGTACTTCTACAACCCACAAACGGTACACTGAGTCGGGTAACAATAGTAAAACCATATCTAACCATCAGATCACAAAGTAATTTGTTCCTATCACACATTGATGGGACGCCATTATCAAGATAAAAGTTCCAAGCTATATTTAATAAATGCATAACATCGGCAGGGAACCACCCCAAAGATTACGGGACACACTCATTCCGCATAGGCGCGGCCACAGAAGCAGCAAGAGCAGGACTGTCAGAAACGGAAGTTCAGAGGATAGAGAGATGGTGATCCACGTGTTTGGCAAGATACATAAGACCGGACTTGTTATCCTAACGTGGTTTGTTTCTTTTACAGGTGACGCTAAGCCAACAGTGTGGGTGATAGGCCACTCGTATATATATTGGGCAGATTAAAGGGCGAAAGTCCGCCCAGGCGGGAGGAAATTAGAGTTTCATAACACATATTTCAACTGGAGAGGTATTAGAGGCCTGCTATGGCCACAGGTACTAATGGAGGTAATCAAGGTAGGGAGAGAGGCAAGATGTCTGGTCATCTTAGTTATACAGGCCGGGGGAAACAACCTAGGTCATCACAAGAGCGCATAACTAATGGCAATAATGAAACTAGACACTGAGCGCTTCAGAGAATTTTTCACAAAACTAGCTATAGTATGGTCAGAGATTGTGCCGATAGCGGTATGGCAAGGTGCGCGAGACATCACGGCCATCGAACGGACAAGGCGGGTAATAAATATTCAGATGGCAAAATTTAGAAGAGACAGAGGCGGTGTAGTGGTACGACACCGACAACTGGAAGGAGATAAAGCAGGCCTCATACGGCCCGACGGTGTTCACTTAATGGATATTGGACTGGACATATTCCTGTCAGGACTCCAGGACGGAGTGGAACAAGCGTTAAGAGTGATGGGTGGGGGTCAGAGTCCTGCATACGAGTACGCAGGATCCTCCGTGGCCTGGAAATAGAAAGGACATGTTGGAGAGTTACACTTGTTGGCCAAGTTGCCGGAGTGGAGACCCAGGGCATGCTGCAACAAGCTGAATTATTTTAGAAATAAAATGTCTTTCTAATGGAATGAGTATAAAGAGTTAATAAAGCTGTGATCGATCCTCACCCATCCAGTTGTAAGAGTTACATTATTGTATTGTCAAGGAAAGGGGGGCGGTAGGGGGGCTGAGCGTCTGGGTTTGGTTGGGGGTCCCCACAGTCTGCCTAGGCTAGATGCATTTAAAAATTCTTATTAGATACACAGGCGGTGCAGCTTGCTTCGCAGCTGGGCTACTACGCCCAAAGTATTGCCTAGGCTAGATGCAGTTAAAAATTCTACGCTGACTAGCAGACACTGAAGATTTGGAGCAGACCTCTGAGTAAACAGCTCTTCAGACTCAATCATCTGTGTTACCCCAAGCCATAGTGTATGTAGTTTCTTACAGTTAAAAGGGGGGGGGAGCAACCCAACCCACCTGGAATTGACGATGCCAACGTCACGTAAGACACAGCAAGGGGACTCCAAAAAGAGTTTCCATTTTTTCCCAAAATTGTGGCACAGACACCACTTAACCCTAGAACGCATACCTGGGGCCTCGCAGTCCCGCCCTGTTAATTGTTTTCTATTTTCTGCAAGATTACTTTAGTTAGAATTTTGAAACTCTAGGTATTCTTCATGTATATAGTTGTTTGTCATTTGAGTTTGAGTTATTCAATGTTATTTGCACACGGGCCTAAAATGCCCCAGGTATATGAAAGTGTAGATTTTTATGGTCATGCGTTCTAGGGTTAAGTGGCATCAATTGCCCCACAGTTGCTTAAAACGGTTGGTGAGGTGATATTACCAAATCCTCAAGCTTTTAGCCTCCCAAGGATAACACAGGATTAGAAAAGTCCTTGCGAATCCATGATTTGTTCATCTTTATGAACGTGAGTCTGTCTACATTCTCAGTGGACAGCCGCGTGCGCTTATCTGTCAGCACACCATCAGCAGCGCTGAACACACGTTCAGAGAGAACACTGGCTGCAGGGCATGACAAGATCTCCAAGGCGTGAGTGGCGAGCTCCGGCCATTTTTCCAGATTGGAATACCAAAATGAGCAAGGGTCCAGTGACACAGTCATGGCTTCGATGTTCACTTGGAGATACTCCTGCACCATCCTCTCTAGGCATTGACTATGTGTCAGACTTCTTGTCTCCTGTGGCCTTGCAAAGGATGGTCTAAAAAAGTGGTGAAACGATTTCACAAAATTGCTGTTACCAGCAGATACTGTGTTACTGTTACGGTTTGAGTGATGAAGACTCGACAGTCCCGCGGTTGGCAAGTTAGAACTGTGAGATTCACTTCGTGCACCACTGGTGTTTTGTGGAAAAGCACATGTAAGATTCTGCAACAGCGTCTGCAGATACTCCTGCATGCGTCAATCCCTTTTTATGGCAGGAATTATTTCGGCAAATTTACTTTTGTACCGGGGATCTAAGAGTGTGGCAACCCAGTAGTCGAGATTACTTCGAATTCTGCAATCTGAGGGTCATGTTGCAGGTAGTGCAGCAAGAAGGCACTCATGTGTCTTGCGCATCCAGGAGGACCAAGTCCTTGTTGTGTTGGTAGCGAGGTAAGAATCATGCTTCTTTCCTCTGCCCTCTCCCCCCAACCTCGCACAACAGAAATGTGATCAAGGTCTCCCTCATCTGATGAGTCTTCCATGCCCATCGCCAATTCATCCTCCACTTCTTCCTCGGCTCCTGCACCTTCCTCAACAGTTTGTCTGCTACCATGCGCCCTGTTTAATCCCTCTCCCCCACCCTCCCATGCCTTCCTCCTTGGTGCAGCCAACCGTCTGGACCTTGGAGATGTTATCCCTTCCGCATACGACTCCTCCTCTACTTCCTCCACCTCCTCTTGTCCGACCACCTGACTCTGAATTCTGTTTAATGTGTGCTCCAGCATGTAAATCACCGGAATAGTTATGCTGATAATGGCATCGTCGTCAGCACTAAACATCTTCGTCGCCATTTCAAAACTGTGCAGAAAGGTGTGTGGCGCCCCTGAGGGTGCAGTCACCACAGAGTTACTGTATCTCACCCAGAGGTGTGGTATCTCACCCTCAGGTAAGGAAGGCATATGGCTCGGGACCCTAACACCTGCATCCAACACATACCCGCAGTGGGGTTAGGGCGAGATTGCTCCTAAGGGAGAGCACAGTCCCAGGTCCTTAGCTGGTGGGAGGATCCTATGTAGTGGGTGCTTAGGGGAGCAGCTTAGGGGAGCACATGACAGGGAGAGTATAAATAGGAAGCCATCTTAGAAAGAGCAAGCCAGTAAGAGGAGGAAAAGTGACAGGAGCAGAGGCTCGGCATGAGCTCTGCTCCGGAGGCGGGCCTAGCCTGGGAGGCCCAGGACTGAAGGAGAGAAGAGAGGAGTGGGAGCAGGAAGGCTCCAGGAACCGAAGGGACCCTAGGGCTACGGGCCGTGCAGAAGGCCACCTGTACTCCCGCTGCTACCAGGAGGTAGAGGGGTCAGGCCAGATAAGGGGAACCGGTCCCTCAACTAGAGGAGAAACAGGAAGGCTCAACTAGAAACCGGAGGCTGCAGCATTTCATGTACTGCAAGCAAAAGTCCACACCAGTCTCACTAAGAAGGTAGCCACATAGGACCCAGGGGATGGAACACAAGTCGCCCGCCAAGGCCCGAGGATACCGGATAGAAGTGTCACTGGGTGTGAGGTGCAGGGAGAAGGCCAGAGAAAGGACACACAGAAGGGGGTCCTGCTAAGTACTCCGGAGCTATCTGGGGGTGGACTGAGCCCCTCACTGAGTACGCACAGCACGACGGGTGAGATAGCTCTGGTACCTGTAATCTGGACTGCAACAACTGTGAGTAAAGATCTTGGGACTGCATCACACGGACTCTGTGTTCATTACTGACTCCCTGCACTACAACCACCATCATCCACCCACACTGCCCTGAAGCTACACTCTTCCTGTGGTGAGTAATAATACCATTGCAGCAAAACCACCAGCTTCAGAGGACTGTTCCGCAGCGGCGGCCCCTTTGGCCGCACTCCACAGGTGGCGTAGTCGGACATTATAAAATCCATATATACAAATTACCGTTGGATTGACCGCCCTGGGTCACGGACCGGGTCACCGCCACAGTGACTACAACCCCCAGCGTCTACCGGCCCGGCTCCGGGTACCCCACGGCCCAGGGGGCGCGTCAACTTCATAGGTCCCTGATCTGAGACCACTCCTGCTGTGTGATTTGCCCCACCTCTGGATCTCGTTGGCCCAGGCTATACGTCAGAAACTATTGCACCAGGGCTTGTCGGTGCTGCCACAGTCGCTGCAACATGTGCAGAGTTGAATTCCACCGTGTCGGCACATCGCATTTCAGCCGGTGAACTGGCAGGCCCAACGACTTCTGTAGAGATGTAAGTCGTTGAGCTCCAGGATGCGAACGGCGGAAGTGAGCACGCAGCGACCGTGCCCTCTGCAGAAGGCCATCTAGTCCGGGATAGTGGGCTAAAAATTTATGGACAACCAGGTTCAACACGTGAGCCATACAAGGCACGTGTGTAACATTGCCCCAGCGAAGGGCCGCACCCAGGTTTGCAGCATTGTCGCACACGGCCTTCCCTGGTTGCAGGTCCAGTGGAGACAACCATTCATGAAACTGGGTCTCCAGAGCTGACCACAAGTCCTCAGCTGTGTGACTCACATTTCCCAGACATTTCAAAGTAAACACTGATGCCGTTGAGCCCTGCTGCCAGCATAGTAAGGAGGTGCGCAGTTAGAAAGCAGGTGGCATTACCAGACAGGCTTTGGGTGCAGGTGGAGGACCGAGAGGAGGTTGAGGAGGCAGAAGCAGTGGAAGAACTTCTAGATAAAGAGGATTGACGTACAACTCGCGGGGACGGCAAGACTTGGACAGCAGCCCCTTATCCTGCTGTCACCATAGTTACCCAGTGCCCTGACAGCGACATGTAACGCCCCTGTCCATGCCTACTCGTCCAAGTGTCTGTGGTGAAATGCACCCTGTCACACACAGAGTTTCTCAAAGAAGTGGTGATGTTGTGTGCGACATGCTGGTGGAGCACAGGCACACCTTTCTTTGAGAAGTAGTGCCGACTGGGCATCTGGTACTGGGGCACTGCGACGGACATAAGGTCTCAAAAATCCACTGTGTCCTCCAGTTGGAAAGGCAGCATTTCTGTAGCCAACAGCTTGCAGATGGTGAAATTCAACCTCTTAGCTTTCTCATGGCTAGGAGGAAATGGTCTTTTACTTGTCCACATCTGAGGGACCGAGGGCTGGCTGTTGTGCTTTGACGGGGTTGAGTAGGGTGTCCCTGGCAAACTGCCGGTCTGTGAGGAAGATGCAGGCGGACATGTTAGGTTGCCTTGATCCAAAGGTGGTGCTCTCGATGTCAGAGAGCTCTCAACACCAGCAGGTGTTTCCACTTCCCAATGAACTGACGACCTGCCAATCACACTGGCTGTTGCAGGTAAAGAGGTGGCAGGTCTGCGTCCAAAAACATGTGTGACTGCTGTCCCCCCAGTCACAGAGGATGAAGAGCCCGCGGATGCACAAGATGGGGCAGACGGTGGTTGGCCCAGCCTGCTAGGCCGCATTGTAGCACAGTGAGCTTCCCACTGCAACTTATGCTTCATATCCATGTGACGGTACATGCATGAAGTACTCAAACTATGGATTTTTTGGCCTCTACTTAGCTTTTGGTGACAAATATTACAGATAACACGAGTTGGGTCATCCTTATCGATCTGAAAAAATGCCCAGGCTATGCAAGGCTTAGAGCCCATGCGACCTGAAGAGCCACTACGACTTGTGGTCAGAGGCGGAGTTGTGGTTGAGGATGCAGTTGTTGACGTGCTTCCAGTACTCCGTCTCTGTCCAGAAAGACGCAACCTAACCTCGTCGTCAATAGCTTCTGTGACGCCCCGCTGCGCTTGGTATCACAGATCCTAGAAGAGTGTATTGATGGAATCCTCCACAAGAGGCCCCCATAAACATTCACACATCTCCACCTTCCACCTCAGACCAGCAGAGGGAGCCCGTTAGGGATATAAATAGGGAAGGTGGAGCTAGGCAGTTCAGTTCCTCTGAAGAGTTCCTGCAGTAGAGAAGCCTAAGAGAGGTCAGTCTGCAGTGGAGCTCAGTCTAGTCTAGAGAACTCAGTTAATAGTTCAGCAGTGGAGCACGAGGCTCCTGCTAGCTAGATTCAGGGAGCCCAGATAGAGCTTAAGGTGTGCCGGCGTCATAAGATCGGTGAAGCGCGGCAAGCTGCCATTAGTGTGTATAGCCTATTGAGGGCCCGAGTAGGCCGAAGGCGAGTGGCGAGTTAGTACATAAGGGGCAGAGGAGCTTAACCAGCTCACCCCGAAGCATTTACCTGACACCGGATCCGAGCTTACCGGGATCTCTATGACCCAGTAAGGCATAACCGGAATCCCTGGAGAACTACAAGTCCCAGGATCGCTAAGGTGCTGATACGTAACAGAGCCAGGAGACGCTTAGGCCCCGCATACTGGGAGCGTGAACTTCAAGAGAAGGCCCTACCACAAGGTCAGCCAGCGCAGGACAGAGACAAAGTTAGGCCTAGCTCCAGGCAGGTCAGAAACTTACTGCACAGAGGCAAGAAACAGGAGACCCTACACCCGCTCATTGGGGAGGATCCTGATATGCACCCTTCACCCTACAGTGCTCCAGGATGTGCCTGAATTTCCTCCAGTAAAAGGTACTGAAGTGACTACCGTGTCCGTTTCCGTTCTTGCTCTGACCCAGCTGGGTCTCGCCTGTCCTGCATTCCCCCTGCATACGCTGCCCTGAGACCTAGCTCCACCTGTGGGGAGCTATACCATCGAGCTGCCTTATCACGGGCCTCAGTGGACTGCTGCAGCGCTGGTGCTTCTCACCAGATACCACAGGTGGTGTCACAAACTCTTATAAAATTAACAATTATCCACCCTTTTAAAGAGTGACCCCAGGGTACGGGCCAGGGAGCCGACCACCGCGACATCCCAAAGGCCAAGCAAAGGCCCGGGTGACCTCATCGACTGGCTGACTGTGGGTTGACAGTAAGTGGGATCTCCAACCTTGTCATCATCACCCTGTGTGTTATCACACCCGTCGTCCTCAAAGCCAACCTCTTCCTGCCCTGACCGAAAAGTCAAGTTGTCGCTCCAATCAGGTATTTGAGTCTCATCATCGTCTTCATCATTGTCTCCACCAACAGGAGTTACAGTTTGGGAATGAGGGTCTACATTATGCTCAGAACCTTCTTCATCTGGTCCTGGATCCGACTTATAAAGATTCTGGGCATCAGTGCAGATCATTTCCTCGTCTGGATTAACAGAAGCTCTGGAGCAGACCTCCGTTTCCCAGGCTATAGTATGAGTAAACAGCTGTGCAGACTCAACCATCTGTGTTACCCCATACTCAGACGGGCAGCTGGAGACTTGGGAGCTGTGAGGAAGCAAGTGCGATTGGGGTGATACCTCTGAGGACTGGAGTATTTGTGATGTTGAAGTTGAGGTGGAGGAGAGCCCACTTGAAGGAGCACTTGATATCCGCTGAAGCACCTGCTGTTTTTGTGCCTCATCTGGAATTTGTAGCGATGGGCGTGTCCGTAACAAAGGGATCGTATCACATTGTCCACGAAAAGAAGTCGACATGTTAGTTTGGCTGGAAGATGGTCTTTCTTCTGCAGATGTTACTCCCCCCCCACCGCGGGGGGCTCGACCCACCAGCGGACAGGCACCAGTATTAGGAGAGGGGGGCTGGCCGTCAGGGTCCACCGCGGCTCTGGCACAAACCCGGCGACACGGAGGTGGCACGGGCAGGAACGGACTGGCCGTGTCGGCTTCTCACTTTTTGGATTTTAGAAGGGCATGACATGCCTATATCTGTGTCTCCCCCTCCTTTTACTCCTCCACCTCTTTTATTTTCGCATGACTATATGTACTTGTCACTTTTCCATGTGTTAGTTATGTCTTCTGAGCAGTTTGTCAGCTTTTGGACACCTTTGAAGGTGTTTTCTATGTGTTTCTATGTGTTTTTGTTTGTCTGCCATTGGTTTTAACGGTGTTCGAAGGTGTTCGACGAACAGTTCGACGAACAGTTCGGCGAACACACGGGTGTTCGACGAACCGAACCGAACTCGAACACTACGGGGGTGGCTCAACACTAGTTAAGACTAATGATGAGCGAGCGTACTCGTTTAACCCTATCGCCGAGCACGCTTGGTGCTTTTTGTGTATCTTCGGCATGCTTGTATTTTAAGTTTGAGTCCCTGCGTCTGCATGATTTATGGCTGTTAGTCAGCCTCAACACATGCAGAGATTGCCTGTTTGTTAGGGAATCCTCACATGTGTTGAGGCTGACTAACAGTCATAAATCATGCAGACACAGGGACTCAAACTTAATGTATGAGCACAACGAAGATACTCATAAAAGACCCGAGCGTGCTTGGCGAAAGGGTATGACGAGCATGCTCGCTCATCACTAGTTGAGACTAATTTCTAATTAATCATATACAGTAATTTGATTTTGTCCTGTGTTTCAAGCTGAAAAAAGGGTGCCATTTATTGTGTATGTTTTCAATTTTGTATCCATTATTCCTGGCAAATTTAACCTTGTTATTTTTCCATCTCGTGCTTTTCTGTGTCATATCTAAGCAGTTTTGCTAAACACTATATTTTCAGAGATATTTTACAGGGCTTCCTAGTATACAATAGTGTGAATAATGCTAACTGCACCTGTATGCATCTATTGGCAATGGGTGTGGCTGAAAAACCTGCATTCATTAGCAAGGAGAAGTGATACATTCTGAGACCATTGCCTTAGTCACCAGGACACTGCGGCTTGTCACTCTCCTCTATAGAAGGAAAATTGCCTTAATGTGTTAAAGTTCTCATCATGCAGTGAAGAAATGATTGTGTGACCTATATATGCAAATTACTTAAAGTGGTTTTCCCATAAACAAATTATACAGTATTACTTATCTACAGGATAGACCTGGCAGATAGTCCGAAATGATCCTAATAATGAGCTTCCAAAGTCATCTTTGTAAATGAAAAGCTAGAGAGCAAGTGCAACCACTGCTCCACTAACTATAGCTCTTGTGGATACATAATGGACAGTTAAAAGGAGTAGGGATTGTGTATAATACACACTTTTTATATGATATACTTTTTAAAAGTGTAGAAAGCTTTTTGATGCTGGTATTCATTTCTAAAATTAACAATATTGGTAGGGGGAGGGCACCAACCTTGCATTCCCCTTTAGCAAGGAGCAAAACAAAACCAATTAAAGGTGAATGATAGAGATGAACAAATTGAATTTGTTTGATGTGAATTGAATTTCAGTTACATTTTATGAAATTTGCAGTTTCTGGCAATTCACATAAATCACCTAAAACATGCCCGCTGCCACATTACATATTGCGGAACATTGCATCAGTCACCATAATACCTTGCAGATATCTCATCACACGCAGCCATTCAGGAGAAACTATCATAGCCTATGTAAAGTCTTGTGCAAAAAATGCATCAGTCATTTTGTGGTTATTTTAGGAAAGTGAGAGTAATCAAAGGTAAGCAAGTGATAAACAGCCAGAAAGCTCTAAAACATTGGACAAATACTCCACACAATAATATGTTGAATAACTGTAGAAGTGAAGAAGATGGGAGTAGTAGTCTACCCAGGGACATGTCCTCTGTCTTGGGGTCACATTTGATTCAGATCTTTCATTCACCCCCTACATCCGATCACTCGCCCCCTCATGTCATCTACACCTCAAAAACATTTCTAGAATTCGGCCTTTTCTTACCTTTGACTCTGCAAAAACTAAAACTGTTGGTCTTATTCATTCTCGTCTGGACTATTGCAACTCTCTACTAATCTGCCTCAGTATTAAACTCTCCTCTCTCAAATCCATCCTTAATGCAGCAGCCAGGATCATATTCCTTTCCAACTGCTATACCGATGCCTCTAACCTGTGCCAGCCGTTGCACTGGTTGCCCATCCTCTACAAAGTCTACAGGGTGGGCCATTTATATGGATACACTTAAATAAAATGGGAATGGTTGGTGATATCAACTTCCTGTTTGTGGCACATTAGTATATGGGAGGGGGAAAACTTTTCCAGATGGGTGGTGACCATGGTGGCCATTTTGAAGTCAGCCATTTTGGATCCAACTTTATTTTTTAATGGGAAGAGAGTCATGTGACACATCAAACTTATTGACAATTTCATAAGAAAAACAATAAGTTTAAGAAGGAAAGAGCTAGGAAAGGTACCAGCAGCAATACCAATCTGAATGATCAGTGATATGGTGTAGCCTGCAACTCTCCAGCTGCATTTAAATTACAATTACCCTTTATTAGTGATGAGCGAGCGTGCTCAACACTGCTCGGTACTCGCCCGAGCATCTCACTGCTCGGCGCTCAGTGAGTATTTCTTGGATGCTCGGGTGGGAGCTCGGGTCCCCACCCTGCATGTTTGGTGCTCTTTAGAGAGCCAATGAACAAGCAAGGATTGTCTGCCACTCACTGTAATGCCGTAGCCATCTTGGTTGTGGCATTACAGTGATTGGCTGTCCGCATATCGTCATCGGGTCTATATAAGACCTGCTGTCCTTATGCTCGTCATAGTCTAACCCGGAAACAGGCAGAGTAGGGAGAGGTTCTGCTGTGTGAGGGACAGAATTGGCGGTGTACTAGTTAGGCATAAGGTATTCAACACCAAGATACATATCCATCTGAACTAACAGTCCTTCTGAGGACTAATCCAGCAGCATATATTCAGTGGTGATAGCAGGAGTTAGGCAGGCAGGGTTTGTGGACACTGAACACTGTACACAGCACAATAGTGTCCATTGCACGTTCTGTCTGCACCTGCTGTTACAGATATCCGTAGACATAGGCACAGATATCAGGGGCCAGGGCTAATTTTTTTTTTTATCTTAATCCTGATTTCTAGCTTAAAAAGCAATACAGTACACCATTTTGCTGCTCCATTTGCTTGTTAGCATAATGCAGGCATTTTTTTTTATTTTATTCCCATTGCTGTATTGAGGAAGCAGAGACAATTTTCCATCATCACATGTGATCCCATATTACTGCCGTAATATTACAGACATTTTGTGGAACATGCCAAATATACTCAATTTAAAGTCAACCAGCTGTGTGTTGTTGAACCCATTCACACTTGGTTGCTGAATAATACTATGCTAAAAGGCCACAGCCTAAAAGCGTAGTCGTCACACCTGATCTCATATTACTGCCATAATAATACAGAAGTTTTTTAGAGCGTGCCAAATATATTCGATTTAAAGTCAGACAGCTGTGTGTTGTTGAACCCATTCCCACTTGGTTGCTGAACAATACTATACTACAAGGCCACAGCCAAAAAACCATGGTCATCACACCTGATCCAATATTACTGCCGTAATAACACAGACATTTTGTGGAGGGTGCCAAATATACTTGATTTAATGTCAGCAAGCTGTGTGTTGTTGAACCTATTCACACTTGGTCGCTGAATAATACTGTACTAAAAGGCCACAACCTAAAACCGTGGTCGTCACACCTGATCCCATACTACTGCTGCAATAATACAGACATTTTGTGGAGCGTACCAAATATACTTGATTTAAAGTTAGCCAGCTGTGTGTTGTTGAAACTATTCACACTTAGTCACTGAACAATACTATACTAAAAAGCCACAGCCTAAAACCGTGGTCATCACACCTGATCCCATATTACTGCTGTAATAATACAGAAATTTTTGGGAACGTGTCAGATATTACACTCCATTTAAAGTATGACAGTTGTGTGTTCAAACCTATTCACAGTTTGTCGCTGACAAATAGCATATCTGTGAACAATGTTGTCAGAGTATTTTGCCAGTTTTATGGACTGACAATAAAACATACAAAAAACAATCTAAAATGGATTTTCCTGGAAAAAACGCTAAGAAACATTCTTTCCAGGGTAATGACTTGTATATACTGTAAGTCCAAAGAAATAATAAAAAAAAAAAAGTTATGGACTGTGGAAGAGATTTATGCAACCAGAATGAACACTCATATTGAGCTGATGATACCACCTAGCACCTGTCCCTATTGTACATGCATCTAACAGTGTTATCGATAGAGAATAGAAAATATTTTTTTTCGGAACCAGCAGCACGCAGTATAAGGCAATAATACCTGGCTGGATCGGTATAATACGCTATCCATACTGCGATCCCTCACCCATAAACGAATTTCAGATAATATCAGGTAATATTCTAGAAGATAGATTCTATTTCAATTGTCCTTTCCATTATTAAAGAGTGGGTCTCCTATACTGTTATTTTGTATATGTAGCAATTAGAAGCACTGGCAAAAATTAGGACGCACTCCAATACGCATTTGAAGAGATGTAAAAAAACAAAAAAATAAATAAAAAGACAGCAGGATCTTATAGTATAACAACCGGACTCATCAATGTAACCTCAATGCAATCACATTGTACAGCTCCTGCACCTCTTCCTCCTCCTTTTCGACCTCCATCTTCGAAATGACCACATTAGTCGCAAGCTGGAAGCACTGCCGCACTGCCTCGTCCAAGCGGCAACAGGCTGTGCTGAAGATAATATGCTTAATGCTTAGGTGACAAATCGCACACCGCTGCAGAGTTGTTGAAAGCTGTAATACAGCAGCCTGATCTGTGGCTCTCACCGCTGAACATACAGCCAGGCATGGTCGTGTGTGACAATGGCCGGAACCTGGTGTTGGAGAAATGACAGACAGAGTAGATACGGTTTCCCTGTATGCCAGTCCTTTCATCCGACCTAAAGAATATGGTGAAATACAACGCTCTCTGAGAAGCAACCCTGGCTAAGAAAAGTCTGTGTGAAGGTTCCCGGACACTCTATGGCTGCTTTTTTACTGTGGATTGTGGATTTACTCCAATACGCATTTGAAGAGACGTAAAAAAACAAAAATATAAAAACACAGCAGGATCTTTAGTATAACAACCGGACTCATCAATGTAACCTCGATGCAATCACATTGTACAGGTCCTGCACCTCTTCCTCCTCCTTTTCGACCTCCATCTTCGAAATGATCACATTAGTCGCAAGCTGGAAGCACTCTATGACTGCTTTTTTACTGTGGATTGGATGTGCTTATGCACGTTATTTCTCAAAACGCATTGCAGATCAGGCCATTGCCCAACTCTGTAGTCATGATATTCAAGGCATAAAGAAAGATCTTTGTGTGTCAAAGCACCAACGATAAGTGTGAGCTGATGTTGGACGGGCTGCCATTGCTTGTGCAACAAGGTGCATTGGAGGACTTCCTGGGAGAAATGACAGCCAGAGTAGACACGGTTTCCCTCTATGCCAGTCCATTCACCGAGCTAAAGATTATGGCTGTGGTGAAATACAACTCTCACCGAGAAGCAGTGTCAGACTGAAGAACATTGGGCCCACCAGAGGATTTGATTCTCTGAGGGTCCACATTTCTTCCCCGCTCAAGAGCCCCATATCAGCTGCAAGGTTTGTGCAATGAACTCTCCTGAAGGAGAAACCAGAGCCCACCGGAGGAGTCTTCGGATCTCTGGTAGGCCCATCCAATCCTGCCGAGAAGCAGCCCTGGCTAAGAAAAGTCTGTGGGAAGGTTCCCAGACAATCTATGGCTGCTTTTTTACTGTGGACTGGCTCCAGCAATCTATAAGATTGCAATCTATAAGATCCCTTCACAGGCTTCCAATTGCCCAGCATATCCAGTTCAAACTACTAACACTGACCTACAAAGCCATCCATAACCTTTCTCCTCCGTACATCTCTGAACTAATCTTCCAATATATTCCCTTACGTAATCTCCGGTGTAACATGCTGGAGAAACTTGCACTTACTGCCACTCAGTATCTTCAGCTCCTTTGTGAGAAACTAATGTATTTGGGCAGCCACTCTGTCTACCAGATAAAATTCCTGAGAAGCAAATTGTGGATGGCTTTGCTTCTGGTACTGGGTGCACCAGGGGCGGACACTGACTGCTTTGGGTCTTGTGCCAGAAATGTGTCTGGGCCCTCCACCTCTTATGGCGACAAAGCTACAGATGTATATATAGCCACACACACATATATACATCTTACATAGTCTCCTTTTATTGTGTATATTGCCATCCCTTATTACACAGTTCCCTCTCTTGTTATGTACAGCACCGTCCCTTACATATTGGATTATTTCTTGACCCTGTATTTATTACATACCATCCTCTCTTGTTAGATATATAATGCAATGACAGCTGATGGAGCATGGGAAAGCTTCTTTTCTGATGGAGGAAGCTGATGGACTGGTCTTCTGGTCAACGGCTGCTCCATAAGCAGTAGTGATGAGCGAGCACTAAGATGCTCGGGTACCCGATGTTCGAGTCGAGCAAATTGGAATGCTCTAGTGCTCGGTCCGAGTAACGAGTCCAATGTAAGTCTATGGCAAACTCGAGCATTTTTCCGGTGGCTCCCCCGGCAGTCAGCAGAGGGCCTAAAATTGCCCATATTGATGGAAACAGTGCTTAAATGGCATGGGAACAGCATGGGGAAGACCCCTGGAAGCATCTCTGACTCCCAGGGCACTACCTAAACCTGTGGTGATCTCATCAGACGAGATCCTATATTACTGCGATATTAATAGATATTTTTGGCAACGTGACAAATCTGAAACTCCATTTAAAATGGGCAAGGTGTGTGTCAAGGGATGGGGAAGTGGATATTATGGTGATGGTGATAGTGCACGCAGAGGCCGTGGGCAAGATGAAACTGTGCCTGCTGAGGAAGCACAACAAACACCCACGTCGTGTCAAACTAGCTTTCTGTCCCAATTTCTAGGGGGCCGCGGAACACTACTATTGAAGCCAGAGCAGTGTGAAAAGGTTGGTTGGATAGCAGATAAAGTCTCCAGTCAGTTTGCCACCACCATCCCCTGTATTCCACATGGTCCAGTCTCAGAGGATACGAGTCTGGATCACATTATTACTATTACTTTATCGACATTTATTCCATGGCGCTTTACAAGTGAAAAAGGGGTATACATCGCAAAAACAATTACAATAATCTTGAACAAAAATGTGACAGCGACTGGTACAGGAGAGGAGAGGACCCTGCCCACGAGGGCTCACAGTCTACAAGGCATGGGTGAGGATTCAGTAGGTGAGGATAGAGCTGGTCTTGCAGCGGTGTGGTGGAGCGAGGGTTACTGCAGGTTGTACGCATGTCGCAAGAGGTGGGTCTTCAGCTTCCTTTTAAAAATTTCAACAGTAGGAGAGAGTCAGAAATGGTGGGGTAGAGAGTTCCAGAGAAGGGGGGATGCACGGGAGAAATCTTGTATGAGATTGTGGGAAGAGAAGATAAGAGGGAAGTAGAGAAGGAGATCTTGTGAGGATCGAAAGTTGCATGCAGGTAAGTACCGGGAGACTAGGTCACATATGTATGGAGGAGACAGGTTGTGGATAGCTTTGCATGCCAAGGTTAGGGTTTTGAACTGAAGCCAGTGAAGGGATTGACAGAGAGGAGAGGCCAGGGAATAGCGAGTGGACAGGTGAGTTAGTCATGCAACAGAGTTTAGGATAGATTGGAGGAAGGCGAGAGTGATAGAGCAGTCATCGAGAAGGGAGATGATGAGTGCGTGCACTATTGTTTTTGTAGATTCGTGGTTGAGGAATGTGCGGATTAGGGAGACAGGGCCGTAACTACAACCGGGGCAGCCGGGGCACTGCCCCGGGGCCCCAACCACCCAAGGGGCCCCAAACTGATGGTAAAAAATTGTATTTTAATACTTTAATTTCTCATAAAATACCCAGCTCCTATATTCCTGTCAGACAATGTCACCCGGAGGACAGAAGAGACTATCATTTCAATAATTTCCAGGAGCTCTGCCAGCTGTCAATGAATGGAAACCTGCACTGGCCTGGAGAGTCTCATAGCACAAGATTTGTAAGAATATGTTAGTCTGGAGATCACAGAGAGTTGGCAAGGCAGGCACAGTGCACACTGACTGTAACAAACTCTCAGCATCATTGAGAGGAGACAGTATCAGCAGACACAAATATGACTGTTCCTGTGACTGTGTCTATGTTATGTTCTGCTACCAAAGCTAAGGAAAGAGAGGAGATCTGTCCCTACTATGAGACTCAGCTGAATCCCTACGATGTAACAGGAAACCTGATCCTGCGATCAGACCTGCTAAAGTCCTAATCTAGTCTGTACGAAGACCTATAGATGTGGGGAGGGAATCCCTACAAGTACTAAGGACTGGGAGGAATATGGGACACCTCCTAACAGAAATAGTAGCAGACAGAGGAACAAACAAAATAGATAGAACATAGAGGTCCGTAGACCAAGCAAACTAACAGAGTTAGATACAGAGCACAGGCTAGCTAGAAAGTAGATATACAATGAAGTCCAGCAAAGCCAGAAGGGCGGAGCAGGATTAAATAGGCCAACAAGGTCATGTGACCAGCAAAGGAAAAAAAACCTAACAGCAAGGTTCTAACAGTACCCCCCCTTCTAAGAGGATCCTCCGGATCCCCTAGGACCAGGCTTATCAGGAAATCTCCTGTGAAACGCTCTGATAAGTCTGGACGCGGAAACATCATCTGACCTCACCCAAGAGTTATCCTCGGGTCCGAAACCTTTCCAGGCCACAAGATACTGCAAACTACCTCTATACCGTCTAGAGTCAAGGATGCGAGAAATTTCATATTCCCCGTCCTCCACCACCGGAGGAACAGAGGCAGAGGCGTCACCATCCGACACAACAGCTTTTTTTAACAGAGAGACATGAAAGACCGGATTAATTCTCCAGGAGGTAGGAATCTCCAACCTAACAGCAGATTGGTTGACAACCTGAAGCACCTTAAAGGGCCCTACAAACTTGGGACCCAATTTCTTAGAAGGAATCCTCAACCGCAGATTCCTAGAGGACAACCAAACCATGTCACCAACAGCGAACAAAACCTCCTGTCGTTTCCTATCAAAGTAGTCTTTAGATTTTCTGTTGGCCTCCTGAAGATTACCACGCACATCCGTCCAAACTCTTTCCAAATCACCGGAAAAATTCTCCTCCTCAGGCACGGCAGATCCCAACTTGGAGAACGACCCAAACGACGGATGTCTCCCAGAACAACAAAAAAAAGGCGAACAACCAGCAGAAGAAGATGTTTGATTGTTCAGAGCAAATTCGGCAAGTGGCAGAAACTCAGACCACCCCTCTTGATTGTCTGCCACAAAACAACGCAAGAACTGCTCAACATCCTGGTTTTTCCTTTCTGTCTGGCCATTAGATTCAGGATGATATCCGGACGAAAACGACAAATGAATTCCCAACCTGTCACAAAAGGCACGCCAAAAACGAGCCACGAACTGAGGACCCCTATCAGAAACAATGTCAGTAGGAACGCCATGAAGTCTGACAATTTCCTTGACAAAGGCCTTAGCGAGAGTTTTAGCGCAGGGCAGTTTGACGAAGGGAACCAAGTGACACATCTTGCTAAAACGGTCCACGACCACCCAGATGACAGTAAAACCCTCAGAGGGGGGAATGTCAGTTATAAAGTCCATAGCCAAATGTGTCCAAGGAGCACTGGGGACCTCCAAAGGACAAAGCAACCCCGCAGCAGGAGTATGTGAGGACTTAGATCTAGCACATATAGTACATTGGCGCACCCACTTAATGACTTCCTTCTGCCATCCAGGCCACCAAAAACTGCGACCCACCAGTCTCTTGGTCTCAGAGATTCCGGGATGACCTGCCAACCGAGATTCGTGACACTCAACAAACAAATCTCTCCTAAAGGTCTCAGGCACAAACAACCTCCCATGAGGAGTGTTAGATGGGGCATTCTCCTGAGCTTTAAGAATCTCATCTTCCAAAACGGAGTCTAAAGCAGCTATCACAACACCTTCTTGTAAAATGTTTTCCTCTTTCTCAGCACCGACTATGGGAGAAAAACTGCGAGACAAGGCATCCGCCTTAACATTCTTAGTACCAGGGATGTAAGTAACGGAGAAATTAAACCGCGAGAAAAACAGTGCCCACCTAGCCTGACGGGCATTCAGGCGCTTGGCAGCATCAAGATATATCAGATTTTTATGATCCGTAAGAACCTGAACGGGAAATTCCGCACCTTCCAAGAAGTGGCGCCAGTGTTCAAATGCGAGTTTAATAGCCAATAATTCCCGATTACCAATATCGTAATTCAATTCAGTCTCCGAAAATTTTTTTGAAAAAAAGGCACAGGGATGTAATCCATCCCCGTTATCCTGAGACAATACTGCGCCAACCCCCACAGAGGAAGCATCAACCTCAACCAAAAACGGCCTAGTAACATCAGGCTGCATAAGGATGGGAGCAGAGGTGAACCTCTCCTTGAGATACACAAAAGCTTCAATGGCCTCAGAAGACCACTGAACCGCATCAGCACCTTTCCTGGTGAGATCAGTCAGAGGTTTGACAATACTAGAAAAATTTTTTATGAACTTTCTATAGTAATTGGCGAAACCCAAAAACCTCTGTATCGATTTCAAACCAATAGGCCTAGGCCATTCCTGCACAGCCTGAACCTTAACCGGATCCATCTCAAAACCTTTGCTGGAGATAATGTAGCCCAAAAAACTAATTCTCTGTACAGCGAACTCACATTTCTCCAGCTTAGCAAAAAGCGAATTGTCCATTAATAACTGTAATACCTCAAGCACGCTCCGCCAATGAGACTCCAGATCTGGCGAATAAATCAAAATGTCATCCAAATACACAACCACATTTTTACCGATCAAAGGTCTAAGGATGTCATTAATCAGATTCTGAAAAAATGCAGGAGCATTAGTAAGACCAAAAGGCATAACCAGATTCTCAAAATGACCCACAGGAGTGTTAAAAGCAGTCTTCCATTCATCACCCTCCTTCATGCGCAACAGATTGTATGCCCCCTTAAGGTCAATTTTAGAGAACCACTTGGCCCCCAATAACTGGTTAAACAGATCAGGAATCAATGGCAGTGGGTAAGGATTGCGTACCGTAATTTTGTTAATCTCACGAAAATCCAGACAAGGACGTAAACCGCCGTCCTTTTTTTTTACAAAAAAAAAACCAACCGCCACAGGAGACTTAGAGGGCCTAATGTGACCGGCGGCCAAACTTGTCTGTATGTATTCCTCCAAAGCCTTCCTCTCAGGAATAGTAAGGTTAAATAAACGACTCTTAGGAAGAGTCGCTCCAGGGACAAATTCAATAGAACAATCATAGTCTCTATGGGGAGGCAAAACCTGCGATTCCTTCTCAGAAAAAACTCTCCAAAAATCCTGAATAGGAACAGGCAATTCTCCCCTATCCAAAGCTGCAATACGCCCATTACAACACTTGTCATAACATTTATGGCTCCAGGATTTAATTTCACTGGTAGACCAATCCAGTACAGGATTGTGAAATTTTAACCAGGGCAAACCCAATATTACTGGAGAAGGCAAGTTATTCAACACTACCAAATCCAATTTCTCATGGTGAACACCATTAATAGTGAGAGGAAATTCACTGACCTTGAGAGTAATATTCTTCAAAGGGGAGCCATCCACAGAAACCACAGCAATGGGGGATGACAAAGGTTCAGGTTTTAAATTGAGTTTTTCCACGAATCCCCCATCAATTACATTCAGTGTAGACCCGCAATCAACAAACACCCGAAATTCCATTAATTTTTCCTGAGCAATCGTGGAAGCAGCTAAAAATATACCCTTGGAATTTAAACAGGCAATACGGGCGTGACTGACCCTTTTTTTTTCTTTCTTCATACGAAGCTCACAGCCTTTAATCAAATGACCAGATTTTCCGCAATAGAAACACAAGCCTTGCGAAAAACGACGGTCTTTTTCTTGAGAGCGAGGTGCCACCGATCCAATCTCCATCGGTTCACCACTGTTAGTACACACATTATCATAACCAGAAACTGACATAGCAGAGGATTTGCTCTCATTAACCCTAGCACGCAGTCTTCTATCCACCCGTATAGCTAATTGCATAGCCTGTTGCAAATCTTCAGGTGTAGGATAAGCAATTAGCAGATCTTTAACCCTTTCACTGAGCCCAGCAATAAATAGACTTTTCAGAGCAGAATCGTTCCACCCTGTTTGAGTGGACCAACGACGAAAATGTGTACAATATTTTTCCACATTACCCGATCCTTGTTTTAGACGTCTCAACTCAGTCTCAGCTGATGCCACACGGTCAGGATCATCATATAATAGTCCCAAAGCAGAAAAAAAACTATCCACTGATCTGAAGCATGTATCACTAGGTTGCAAAGAAAAGGCCCACTCCTGAGGCTCTTTGCGCAAAAGTGACATTATGAACCCTACGCGCTGGGATTCATCCCCAGAGGACTTAGGTCTCAAACAAAAATACAATAAGCAAGCATTTTTAAATGAAAAAAATTCTCGGTGTTCACCAAAAAACAAATCCGGCAAACATACCTTAGGCTCCAAGAAATGTGCTCCAGGACAGTTACTCACGTGCTGACGGAGCTCGGCCACCTCCAGAGAGAGTCCCTGCAGGCGATGAGCCAAATCCTGAACCGACACCATGATGGAACAGAAAAATCTTTCCTTAGAGAATTTGCTGGCTGGACTTACTGTTATGTTCTGCTACCAAAGCTAAGGAAAGAGAGGAGATCTGTCCCTACTATGAGACTCAGCTGAATCCCTACGATGTAACAGGGAACCTGATCCTGCGATCAGACCTGCTAAAGTCCTAATCTAGTCTGTACGAAGACCTATAGATGTGGGGAGGGAATCCCTACAAGTACTAAGGACTGGGAGGAATATGGGACACCTCCTAACAGAAATAGTAGCAGACAGACGAACAAACAAAATAGATAGAACATAGAGGTCCGTAGACCAAGCAAACTAACAGAGTTAGATACAGAGCACAGGCTAGCTAGAAAGTAGATATACAATGAAGTCCAGCAAAGCCAGAAGGGCGGAGCAGGATTAAATAGGCCAACAAGGTCATGTGACCAGCAAAGGAAAAAAAAACCTAACAGCAAGGTTCTAACAGTCTAAGGCTGAACGATCCTTCTCTAAGCTTAAACTCATAAAAAACTACTTGAGAAGTACTATGGCTCAAGAAAGACTCAGCAGCTTAGCTTTACTTTCAATTGAGAATGATCGAGCTCAACAGATCAACTTTGACAAAGTTATTGATGAATTCGCTTCTCTGAAAGTTAGGAAACAAATGTTTAAGTAGCTGTATAAAACTGAACAAATTGGTAATGTTTAAGTAATGTTATGTTTAAGTGAACAAAGTTTAAATATATATTGTTTAAAACTACTTAATATTTAATAAACATATACAGTTATTTGAACATTGTGCAATATTTGGAATTATTCACCTTACTAATTTTCCAAACATATTCACTGAATATTTAACTTATAAAACTTGCATCATAAACAACAAAATCTATTAAAGGTCTTGCGGAAAGTGGTGAAGCCTGTGTGTTGTAAACAACAATGCGTAGCAGGCTTGTCCACGTTCCGCACAACCTCTAGTGATTGAAATGTTGAGGGGCCCCACTATGAAGTTTTGTCCCGGGGCCCCGAAGTTTATAGTTACGGCACTGTAGGGAGATTTTTTTTTACTTGGAGTCGGCATCTTCCACACCCTGATCCTCCTTCCTCTCACCATTCCGAGTGTCCTGAGACAACTGATCCCACACTTGGACACTCCGACGAGCTGTTTTGTTCATCTTTCCATTTATAGATTCTGGCCTCTCGCTCGGCCCGCATGTAAGTGGAAAGAGCTTAGATATGTGGTTTGAAGGAGAGATTAGAGTCCAGGGTTACCCCAAGAGCTGTTCACTTTTCCATCTATAAATTTGGGCCTCTCGACTGGCCAGCTTCGAGCAGGGCAACAGAAAATCACATGTAGCGATTTGAGCAGCCATGGTCACCCGAAGGTGATGGTGGGAAAGTGCAAATACTGTTGCCAGAGGTGGATAATGATGAGACACAATGGACAGAAAGTCAGGAGGAGGACCAGGGTGCGGAAGTGGAAAACGAAGAGGTGGACGATGAAGTCACTAACCCAACCTGGCAAGGGGACATGTAGAGCGAGGACAGCAGCACACAGGGGAAGGGAGGCATAGCACCACAACAGGCAGGACCAAGCAGTGTGGTGGCCACAGATACAAGGAAGGCAACTGCTCCCTGGAACACCAACACGATGGAAGTTGCCAGTATAACTGTTAGGTCTTCCCGAGTCTGGTTCTTTTTTAAAGACTGTTTAGATAACCCCAAAAAGGCCATTTGCAACATCTGCCAGGCCAGCATCAGCAAGAGCACCAAAACTACCAGCCTGACCACCACCAGCATGCTCAGGTACATGACAGCAAAGCACCTGACTAGCTGTGCCAAACACCAAGATCCAGAAACAGTGTCTGTGGGTGACAACACTGCCTCTTCCGCTGTTGTGCATGCACGCCAATCCCATGTCCATGACGCATGCGAAGATGCTTCCCACTCTGCACCTGTCATTGCAGACTTGCAACCATCACCGTCCACGTCCTTGTCCATTTGCAGCGTTCAGTTGTCCCTACCACAGTCCTTGGAATGCAAGCGCAAGTATGCATCCAGCCGCCCACCCACCCATCCACCCATTCACAGGCCGCAATACAAAACTGCCACATTTCTGGACTGCTTGCACTTGAAATGTTGCCTTTTAGGCTTGTGGAGGGTGTACGGAGCCAGTCCACAGTAAAAAAAAAACAGCCATAGAGTGTCCGGGAACCTTTCTACACACTTTTCTTAGCCAGGGCTGCTTCTCGGCAGGGTTGGATGGGCCCACCAGAGAACCGGAGACTCCTCCGGTGGGCCCTGGCTTCTCCATCAGGATAGTTCATAGTGCCGAGGTGAGGTCATGATGATGATAGAGGCCACCATCTGCTTAGTTTTCTGTTACTTGGAATGCAGCCAGCCACCCACCCACCCATACAGTCATGGCCAAAAGTTTTGAGAATGACACCAAAATTATATTTTCACGTGATCTGCTGGCCTCTGGTTTTTATTAGTGTTTGTCTGATGTTTATATCACATACAGAAATATAATTGCAATCATATTATGAGTACCAATAGGTTATATTGACAGTTAGAATGAGTTAATGCAGCAAGTCAGTATTTGCAGTGTTGCCCCTTCTTCTTCAAGACCTCTGTAATTCTCCCTGGCATGCTCTCAATCAACTTTTGGACCAAATCCTGACTGATAGCAGTTCATTCTTGCATAATCAATGCTTGCATTTTGCCAGAATTTGTTGGTTTTTGTTTGTCCACCCGTCTCTTGATGATTGACCACAAGTTCTCAATGGGATTAAGATCTGGGGAGTTTCCAGGCCATGGACCCAAAATCTCTATGTTTTGTTCCATGAGCCATTTAGTTATCACCTTTGCTTTATGGCAAGGTGCTCCATCATGCTAGAAAAGGCATTGTTGGGCGTCAAACTGCTCTTGGATGGTTGGGAGAAGTTGCTCTTGGAGAACATTCTGGTACCATTCTTTATTCATGGCTGTGTTTTTAGGCAAGACAGTGAGTGAGCCGATTCCCTTGGCTGAGAAGCAACCCCACACATGAATGGTTTCAGGATGCTTTACAGTAGTTGGCATGAAACAAGACTGGTGGTAGCGCTCACCTTTTCTTCTCCGAATAAGCTGTTTTCCAGATGTCCCAAACAATCGAAAAGGGGATTCATCAGAGAAAATGACTTTGCCCCAGTCCTCAGCAGTCCACTCCCTGTACCTTTTGAAGAATATCAGTCGGTCCCTGATGTTTTTTCTGGAGAGAAGTGGCTTCTTTGCTCCCCTCCTTGAAACCAGCCCTTGCTCAAAGAGTCTCCGCCTCACAGTGCGTGCAGAAGCACTCACACCAGCCTGCTGCCATTCCTGAGCAAGCTCGGCACTGCTGGTAGTCCGATCCCGCAGCTGAAACAGTTTTAAGATACGGTCCTGGCGCTTGCTGGTCTTTCTTGGGCACCCTGGAGCCTTTTTGACAACAATGGAAGCTCTCTCCTTGAAGTTCTTGATGATGCGATAGATTGTTGACTGAGGTGCAATCTTTGCAGCTGCGATACTCTTCCCTGTTAGGCCATTTTTGTGCAGTGCAATGATGGCTGCACGTGTTTCTTTAGAGATAACCATGGTTAACTGAAGAGAAACAATGATACCAAGAACCAGCCTCCTTTTAAAGTGTCCAGTGATGTCATTCTTTCTTAATCATGACTGATTGATCGCCAGCCCTGTCCTCATCAACACCCACACCTGTGTTAATGGATCAATCACTAAAACGATGTTAGCTGCTCCTTTTAAGGCAGGACTGCAATGATGTTGAAATGTGTTTTGGGGGTTAAAGTTCATTTTCTGGGCAAATATTGACTTTGCAAGTACAATAATTGCTGTTAAGCTGATCACTCTTTGACATTCAGGAGTATATGCAAATTGCCATTACAAAAAATGAAGCAGTAAACTTTGGAAAAATTAATATTTGTCTCATTCTCAATACTTTTGGCCATGACTGTAGGCTGCAATACTAAGCTGCCACATTTCTGGACTGCTTGCACTTGAAATGTTGCATCTTAGGCTCGTGGAGGCAGAAGCTTTCCAAAACCTCATGGTGGCGCTGGCCAAGTGTCCATATTCGGTCCCCAGCCGCCACTATTTATCCCAGTATCGTCTCCGCCTTCCACAAGCGTGAGTCCCAGAACATTACCCATGCCCTTCCCAGTGCACTTAAGTGGAAAGGACCGCCTAACCATAAACACATGGACAAGTGAATGTGGCAAGGGACTGTACAGCTCACTGATGCATGTCACTGGGTTAATATTGTGCTCGGTCTCCTAGACAACGACCAAATTATTCATGATGGTTGGATCATCCATCTCCTTTGCTTTGTGTTACTTGAAATGCAAGTGCAAGTATGCAGCCAACCACTCATCAGGCTGCAATCCTAAACTGCCACATTTCAGGATTGCTTGCACTTGAAATGTTGCCTTCTAGGCTCGTGGAGGCGGAAACTTTCCACAACCTCATTGCGGCAACAGCCGGGTGTCCATACTCAGTCCCCAGCCGCCGCTATTTCTCCTGGTATCGTCTCCGCCTTACACAAGCGCGGGTCCCAGAAAATTATTCGTGTCCTCCCCAGTGCACTTACTGGAAGGACCGCCTAAACACAAACACGTGGACAGGTGAATGTGACCAGGGATGGTACGGAGCCTGTCCACAGTAAAAAAAAACAGCCACAGAGTGTCCGGGAGACTTCCCAGGGCTGCTTCTCGGCAGGGTTGGACGGGCCCACCGGAGAATCCTCGTGTGGGCCTTGGCTTCTCCATCAGGAGAGTTTATGATAGCACAAACTTTGCAGCTGCTATGGGGCTCTTGAGCGGGGGAGAAAGATGGGCCCTCAGAATCAAATCCTCTGGTGGGCCCAATGTTTTTCAATCTGACACAGCTTTTCAGTGAGAGTTGTATTTCACCACAGCCATATATCTACTCTGGCTGTCATTTCTCCGCCACCAGGTTCCGCCCACTGTCACACACGACCATGCCTGGCTGTATGTTCAGCGGTGAGAGCCACAGATCAGGCTGCTGTGTTACAGCTTTCAACAACTCTGCAGCAGTGGGTGGTTTGTCACCTAAGCATTAAGCATGTTATCTTCAGCACAGCCTGTTGCCGCTTGGCCAGGGCAGTGCTTTCAGCTTGTGACTGATGTGGTCATTTCGGAGATGGAGGCCGAACTTGAGGAGGAGGTGCAGGAGCTGTACAATGTGATTACATTGAGGTTACATTGGTGAGTCTGGTTTTAATACTAAAAAAAGATCCTAATGTATTTTTATTTATTTTTTTTACGTCTCTTCAAATGTGTATTGGAGTGTGTTCTAATTTTTGGCAGCCCTTGAAATTGTTGCATACGCAATAACAGTATAGGAGACACACTCCTTAATAATGGGAAGGACAATTCAAATAGATTCTATATTCTAGAATATTAACTGTCTTATCTGAAATTCTTTTACTGGTGAGGTATCACAGTATGGATAGCATATTACACCCATCCAGCCAGGTATTATTGCCTTATACTGCAAGCTGCTGGTGCTGCCCAAAAAAAATTAAAATCTATTCTATTCCCTATCAATAACGCTGTTAGATGAATTTACAATAGGAATAGGTGCTGCTGCTATATGGTATCATCACCACCTACAGATGAGTGTTCATTCTGGTCGCATAAATGTCTTCCACAGTCCATAACTTTATTTAGTTTTATTTCTTTGGCCTTATATACAAGTCATTACCCTGGAAAGAATGTTTCTTAACATTTTTTCCATTTTAGCTTGTTTTTTGTATGTTTTTTTTTTTGTCAGTCTGCAAAAGTGGCGTAATTTGTTCATAGATATGCTATTTGTCAGCGGCCAACTGAGAATAGGTTTGAACCCTCAGCTGCAATACTTTAAATGGAGTGTAATATTTAACACTCTCACAGTAATTGCTGGATTATTAGGGCAGTCATGTGGGATAACATCTGATGGCCACGGTTTCAGACAGTCGCCTAATAGTATGGCATTTGTCAGCGACCAAGTGTCAATTGCTTCAACAAAACACAGGTGGCTGACTTTAAAAGGAGTGGAATATTTGGCACGCTCCACAAAATTTCTGTGTTATTACGGCAGTCATATGGATCACGTGCATCTGATCATTGAAAAAGGTTGCTCTGCTTCCAAAATACAGTAATATGAATAAAACAAAAAATATCTGGCTGCATTGTGCAAACAAGCAAATGGAGCAGTAAAATGGTGTACACTGACACACTGCTACAATCTGTAAATGGAGGACAATATTTTCCATGTTCACTACAAATGGCTGGATTTGAGCCGCAGTTACAGTGCCTACAAGTAGTATTCAACCCCCTGCAGATTTAGCTGGTTGATACATGCGGAATTAACTTGGCATTGTGACATTTGTACTGTAGATCAGCCTGGAAGTGGGAAATGCACTGCAGCAAATATTGTTTTTTTTGTTTTTGTTTTTTTTAAAAAACGTTAAAAGTTAATTCAGAGTGTCATTTATTATTCAACCCCTCAAACCACAAGAATTCTGTTTGGTCCTACTAAAGTATTAAGAAGTAGTTCAGGCACCAAGAATAATGAGCTTCACATGTGTGGATTAAAGATCTCTTTTGCCAGCCTTTTCTGACTATTTAAGACCCTCCCCAAACTTGTGAACAGCACTCAGACATGGTCAACATGGGAAAGACAAAGGAGCATTCCAAGGCCATCAGAGACAAGATCGTGGAGGGTCACAAGGCTGGCAAGGGGTACAAAACCCTTTCCAAGGAGTTGGGCATACCTGTCTCCACTGTTGGGAGCATCATCCGTAAGTGGAAGGCTTATGGAACTACTGTTAGCCTTCTACGGGCTGGACAGCCTTTGAAAGTGTCCTCCCGTGCCGAGGCCAGGCTTGTCCGAAGAGTCAAGGCTAACCCAAGGACAACAAGGAAGGAGCTCCGGGAAGATCTCATGGCAGTGGGGACATTGGTTTCAGAGAGTACCATAAGTAACGTACTCCACCGCAATGATCTCCGTTCCAGACGAGCCCGTAAGGTACCTTTACTTTCAAAGCGTCATGTCAAGGCTCGTCTACAGTTTGCTCATGATCACTTGGAGGACTCTGAGACAGACTGGTTCAAGGTTCTATGGTCTGATGAGACCAAGATCGAGATCTTTGGTGCCAACCACACACGTGACGTTTGGAGACTGGATGGCACTGCATACGACCCCAAGAATACCATCCCTACAGTCAAGCATGGTGGTGGCAGCATCATGCTGTGGGGCTGTTTCTCAGCCAAGGGGCCTGGTCATCTGGTCCGCATCCATGGGAAGATGGATAGCACGGCCTACCTGGAGATTTTGGCCAAGAACATCCGCTCCTCCATCAAGGATCTTAAGATGGGTCGTAATTTCATCTTCCAACAAGACAACGACCCAAAGCACACAGCCAAGAAAACCAAGGCCTGGTTCAAGAGGGAAAAAGTCAAGGTGTTGGAGTGGCCTAGTCAGTCTCCTGACCTTAACCCAATTGAAAACTTGTGGAAGGAGCTCAAGAATAAAGTCCACATGAGACACCCAAAGAACCTAGATAACTTGGAGAAGATCTGCATGGAGGAGTGGGCCAAGATAACTCCACAGACCTGTGCCGGCCTGATCAGGTCTTATAAAAGACCATTATTAGCTGTAATTGCAAACAAGGGTTATTCCACAAAATATTAAAAATAGGGGTTGTATAATAATTGACCAACACTTTTATGTTTAAAATTTAATAAAATTCAACTGAGCAACATAACTTTTTGGTTTGTAAGATTTATCCTACTCTCGTTTGCAGTTTGAAGGCTCTAACTTATTTGCATCTTATCAAACCAGCTAAATCTGCAGGGGGTTGAATACTACTTGTAGGCACTGTATATGTGATACGTCTGACAGAGAACCATGGTTTTAAACAGCAGGCCTGTAATTTACTAATATTTTACAATGAGATCTAGTGTGAATAGCTTGACTGACACACTGCAACAGAATGGAAATGGAGGAAATGGCTGATTTTTGAACAGTCTTTTAGGTGATATGTCTGACAGAGAACCACACTTTTAAATAGCATGCCTGTAATTTACTAATACTATTCTTCACTAGAGATGAGCGTTGTTCTACTCGAACTGTTCGCCAATCTCAAATTCGAGCTGTTTTGGGCGGTGTTCGAGCCGTTCGGCGAACACGAACAATTTGAGAAAAATTCGGCTGTTCGAGGTTATGTTCGATAACTGTTCGTGCACCAAAATCATAACTGGATTTTTTCTCAGTAATGATGAAAATTAATGTTAATACGCAGTTTGAGTGTACAGCGGGGTGGGGAGAGGGGCAGGGGATGGATCTCTGCAGGAACAATGAAGATCTCCATTTTTTTTTCTCTTTCCCGCATTTACAGTGGGGAGGTGCAATCTGTCAGCCTATCAGCAGCGCACACGGAGCAAAGTGCTTTTTTTCACACAAGCAAGGGCATGTGTCATTGGCAGTGTATGTCACATGTCCTTGCCCTATAAGACCAAGCCATTTTCCCCGTCGCCACCATTTTCTCACTGCTGCAGCTGCATGTTAGACGGCACCGCTGTTGCTGTGTGCGCTATACCTTGTTAATTTCAAGCCAATTTTCGCACAAATCTACAGATAGCTTGGGAGTAGGGAATAGTTGTAATTGCAGTCCTTTTAAGGACTAGGTTACAGCATTTCCTATGACTTTTATCAGGCAGGTCTGTGCTCTTAAATAGATAGATTGTGGGAGTAAAGACTAATTGTAATTGGAGTCATTTTCAGGACTAGGTTACATCAGTTCCTATCAGTTTTTGCCAGGCAGGTCTGTGCCAGTGCTGTGCAAGTTTTTTTCACAGCATTTGGCTGAATCTAGCAAAGCTAATCCTTTTTGGCCTATTGCAGAGTGTGTTAGTCAGTGGAGTAGCCTATCTGTGTTGCAAGATATACCACCTGTGTATAGAATATCAATTTTTTTACTGCACCTAGTGAAGTAAAATCTTTTGGGCATAGCATCATTCTATTAGTCCATCTATACTGACCTCCATCAGGTTGCAAATTGAATATAATTTTTTTCTGCATCTAGCTCTGAAAAAATATTGGGCTTCTAGCTGTGTGTGGGACTTGTTGTATTAGTCCATCTATACTGACCTCCATCAGGTTGCAAACTGAATATATTTTTTTCTGCATCTACCTCTGAAAAAATATTGGGCTTCTAGCTGTGTGTGGGACTTGTTGTATTAGTCCATCTATACTGACCTCCATTAGGTTGCAAACTGAATATATTTTTTTCTGCATCTACCTCTGAAAAAATATTGGGCTTCTAGCTGTGTGTGGGACTTGTTCTATTAATCCATCTATACAGACCTCCATCAGGTTGCAAACTGAATATATTTTTTTCTGCATCTACCTCTGAAAAAATATTGGGCTTCTAGCTGTGTGTGGGACTTGTTGTATTAGTCCATCTATACTGACCTCCATCAGGTTGCAAACTGAATATATTTTTTTCTGCATCTACCTCTGAAAAAATATTGGGCTTCTAGCTGTGTGTGGGACTTGTTCTATTAATCCATCTATACAGACCTCCATCAGGTTGCAAACTGAATATATTTTTTTCTGCATCTACCTCTGAAAAAATATGTGGCCTTCTAGCAGTGTGTGGGACTTTCTCTATTAGTCCATCTATACTGACCTCCATCAGGTTGCAAACTGAATATATTTTTTTCTGCATCTACCTCTGAAAAAATATGTGGCCTTCTAGCAGTGTGTGGGACTTTCTCTATTAGTCCATCTATACTGACCTCCATCAGGTTGCAAACTGAATATAATTTTTTTCTGCATCTAGCTCTGAAAAAATATTTGGCCTTCTAGCAGTGTGTGGGACTTTCTCTATTAGTCCATCTATACTGACCTCCATCAGGTTGCAAATTAAAAATAATTTTTATCTGCATCTACAGTACCTCTGAAAAAATATTTGGGCTTCTAGCAGTGTGTGGGACTTTCTCTATTAGTCCATCTATACTGACCTCCATCAGGTTGCAAATTAAAAATAATTTTTATCTGCATCTACCTCTGAAAAAATATTTGGGCTTCTAGCTGTGTGTGGGACTTGTTCTATTACTCCATCTTTACTGACCTGCATCAGGTTGCAAACTGAATATATTTTTTTCTGCATCTACCTCTGAAAAAATATTGGGCTTTTAGCTGTGTGTGGGACTTGTTGTATTAGTCCATCTATACAGACCTCCATCAGGTTGCAAATTAAAAATAATTTTTATCTGCATCTACAGTACCTCTGAAAAAATATTTGGGCTTCTAGCTGTGTGTGGGACTTGTTCTATTAGTCCATCTATACTGACCTCCATCAGGTTGCAAATTGAATATAATTTTTATCTGCATCTAGCTCTGAAAAAATATTTGGCCTTCTAGCAGTGTGTGGGACTTTCTCTATTAGTCCATCTATACTGACCTCCATCAGGTTGCAAATTAAAAATAATTTTTATCTGCATCTAGCTCTGAAAAAATATTTGGCCTTCTAGCAGTGTGTGGGACTTTCTCTATTAGTCCATCTATACTGACCTCCATCAGGTTGCAAATTAAAAATAATTTTTATCTGCATCTACAGTACCTCTGAAAAAATATTTGGGCTTCTAGCTGTGTGTGGGACTTGTTCTATTAGTGCATCTATACTGACCTCCATCAGGTTGCAAATTGAATATAATTTTTATCTGCATCTAGCTCTGAAAAAAATATTTGGCCTTCTAGCAGTGTGTGGGACTTTCTCTATTAGTCCATCTATACTGACCTCCATCAGGTTGCAAATTGAATATAATTTTCATCTGCATCTAGCTCTGAAAAAATATTTGGCCTTCTAGCAGTGTGTGGGACTTTCTCTATTAGTCCATCTATACTGACCTCCATCAGGTTGCAAATTAAAAATAATTTTTATCTGCATCTACCTCTGAAAAAATATTTGGGCTTCTAGCTGTGTGTGGGACTTGTTCTATTACTCCATCTATACTGACCTCCATCAGATTGCAAACTGAATATATTTTTTTCTGCATCTACCTCTGAAAAAATATTGGGCTTCTAGCTGTGTGTGGGACTTGTTGTATTAGTCCATCTATACTGACCTCCATCAGGTTGCAAATTAAAAATAATTTTTATCTGCATCTATAGTACCTCTGAAAAAATATTTGGGCTTCTAGCTGTGTGTGGGACTTGTTCTATTAGTCCATCTATACTGACCTCCATCAGGTTGCAAATTGAATATAATTTTTTTCTGCATCTAACCCAGCCAATAGTTTTGGCCTAATACCACAGTTTGGCCACTCAGCTCTGCTCGGTTCTCATCCATTGTTTTTTTGTGCAATCAACTCCAGAGTTGTGAATTATTTATCCACCAAAATGAGTGGAAAAAGGCCTGCTGCTGGTGGAAAAGGGAATAGGCATGTTGGGAAGGGGAAAAAAGGTTGTGTCCGTGGGGTAGGTGTTAAAGCAACAGTAACATCTGCAGAAGAAAGACCATCTTCCAGCCAAACTAAAATGTCTACTTCTTTTAGCGGACAATGTGATAAGATCCCTTTCTTACGGCCACGCCAATCGCTACAAATTCCAGATGAGGCACAAAAACAGCAGGTGCTTCAACGGATATCAAGTGCTCCTTTAAGTGGGCTCTCCTCCACATCAACTTCAACATCACAAATACTCCAGTCCTCAAAGGTGTCACCCCAATCGCACTTGCTTCCTCACAGCTCCCAAATCTCCAGCTGCCCGTCTGAGTATGAGGTAGAACAGATGGTTGAGTCTGCAGAGCTGTTTACTCATACTATAGCCTGGGAATCAGAGGTCGACTCCAGCGCTTCTTTGAATCCAGACGAGGAAATGATCTGCACTGATGCCCAGAATCTTTATGAGTCGGATCCAGGACCAGACGCAGAAGGTTCTGACCATAATGTAGACCCTCATTCCCAAACTGTAACTCTTGTTGGTGGAGACAATGAGGAAGACGATGATAAGACTCAAATACCTGATTGGAGCGACAACTTTAGTTTTTTGTCAGGGCAGGAACAGGTTGGCTCTGAGGACGACGGGTGTGATAACGCACAGGGTGATGATGATGAGGTTGGAGATCCCACTTACTGTCAACCCACAGTCAGCCAAGAGATGAGGTCAGCAGAGGAGGTGGAGGAAGATGCTAGTGACGACGAGGTCAGGTTGCGCCTTCCTGGACAGAGACGTAGTACTGGAAGCACGTCAACAACTGCATCCTCAAACACAACTCTGCCTCTCACCACAAGTCATGGTGGCTCTTCAGGTCGCATGGGTGCTAAGCCTTGCATAGCCTGGGCATTTTTTCAGATCGATAAAGATGACCCAACTCGTGTTATCTGTAACATTTGTCAGCAAAAGCTAAGTAGAGGCCAAAAAATACATAGTTTGAGTACTTCATGCATGAACCGGCACATGGACATGAAGCATAAGTTGCAGTGGGAAGCTCAGTGTGCTACAATGCGGCCTAGCCGGCCGGGCCAACCACCGTCTGCCATATCTTGTGCATCCGCGGCCTCTTCATCCTCTGTGACTGGGGGGACAGCAGTCACACCTGTTTTGGGGCGCAGACCTGCCACCTCTTTACCCGCAACAGCCAACGTGATTGGCAGGTCATCATTTTCTTTGGAGGTGGTAACTGTTATGTTCTGCTACCAAAGCTAAGGAAAGAGAGGAGATCTGTCCCTACTATAGGACTCAGCTGAATCCCTACGATGTAACAGGGAACCTGATCCTGCGATCAGACCTGCTAAAGTCCTAATCTGGTCTGTACGGAGACCTATAGATGTGGGGAGGGAATCCCTACAAGTACTAAGGACTGGGAGGAATATGGGACACCTCCCAACAGAAATAGTAGCAGACAGACGAACAAACAAAATAGATAGAACATAGAGGTCCGTAGACCAAGCAAACTAACAGAGTTAGATACAGAGCACAGGCTAGCTAGAAAGTAGATATACAATGAAGTCCAGCAAAGCCAGAAGGGCGGAGCAGGATTAAATAGGCCAACAAGGTCATGTGACCAGCAAAGGAAAAAAAACCTAACAGCAAGGTTCTAACAGTACCCCCCCTTCTAAGAGGATCCTCCGGATCCCCTAGGACCAGGCTTATCAGGAAATCTCCTGTGAAACGCTCTGATAAGTCTGGACGCGGAAACATCATCTGACCTCACCCAAGAGTTATCCTCGGGTCCGAAACCTTTCCAGGCCACAAGATACTGCAAACTACCTCTATACCGTCTAGAGTCAAGGATGCGAGAAATTTCATATTCCCCGTCCTCCACCACCGGAGGAACAGAGGCAGAGGCGTCACCATCCGACACAACAGCTTTTTTTAACAGAGAGACATGAAAGACCGGATTAATTCTCCAGGAGGTAGGAACCTCCAACCTAACAGCAGATTGGTTGACAACCTGAAGCACCTTAAAGGGCCCTACAAACTTGGGACCCAATTTCTTAGAAGGAATCCTCAACCGCAGATTCCTAGAGGACAACCAAACCATGTCACCAACAGCGAACAAAACCTCCTGTCGTTTCCTATCAAAGTAGTCTTTAGATTTTCTGTTGGCCTCCTGAAGATTACCACGCACATCCGTCCAAACTCTTTCCAAATCACCGGAAAAATTCTCCTCCTCAGGCACGGCAGATCCCAACTTGGAGAACGACCCAAACGACGGATGTCTCCCAGAACAACAAAAAAAAGGCGAACAACCAGCAGAAGAAGATGTATGATTGTTCAGAGCAAATTCGGCAAGTGGCAGAAACTCCGACCACCCCTCTTGATTGTCTGCCACAAAACAACGCAAGAACTGCTCAACATCCTGGTTTTTCCTTTCTGTCTGGCCATTAGATTCAGGATGATATCCGGACGAAAACGACAAATGAATTCCCAACCTGTCACAAAAGGCACGCCAAAAACGAGCCACGAACTGAGGACCCCTATCAGAAACAATGTCAGTAGGAACGCCATGAAGTCTGACAATTTCCTTGACAAAGGCCTTAGCGAGAGTTTTAGCGCAGGGCAGTTTGACGAAGGGAACCAAGTGACACATCTTGCTAAAACGGTCCACGACCACCCAGATGACAGTAAAACCCTCAGGGGGGGAAGGTCAGTTATAAAGTCCATAGCCAAATGTGTCCAAGGAGCACTGGGGACCTCCAAAGGACAAAGCAACCCCGCAGCAGGAGTATGTGAGGACTTAGATCTAGCACATATAGTACATTGGCGCACCCACTTAATGACTTCCTTCTGCCATCCAGGCCACCAAAAACTGCGACCCACCAGTCTCTTGGTCTCAGAGATTCCGGGATGACCTGCCAACCGAGATTCGTGACACTCAACAAACAAATCTCTCCTAAAGGTCCCAGGCACAAACAACCTCCCATGAGGAGTGTTAGATGGGGCATTCTCCTGAGCTTTAAGAATCTCATCTTCCAAAACGGAGTCTAAAGCAGCTATCACAACACCTTCTTGTAAAATGTTTTCCTCTTTCTCAGCACCGACTATGGGAGAAAAACTGCGAGACAAGGCATCCGCCTTAACATTCTTAGTACCAGGGATGTAAGTAACGGAGAAATTAAACCGCGAGAAAAACAGTGCCCACCTAGCCTGACGGGCATTCAGGCGCTTGGCAGCATCAAGATATATCAGATTTTTATGATCCGTAAGAACCTGAACGGGAAATTCCGCACCTTCCAAGAAGTGGCGCCAGTGTTCAAATGCGAGTTTAATAGCCAATAATTCCCGATTACCAATATCGTAATTCAATTCAGTCTCCGAAAATTTTTTTGAAAAAAAGGCACAGGGATGTAATCCATCCCCGTTATCCTGAGACAATACTGCGCCAACCCCCACAGAGGAAGCATCAACCTCAACCAAAAACGGCCTAGTAACATCAGGCTGCATAAGGATGGGAGCAGAGGTGAACCTCTCCTTGAGATACACAAAAGCTTCAATGGCCTCAGAAGACCACTGAACCGCATCAGCACCTTTCCTGGTGAGATCAGTCAGAGGTTTGACAATACTAGAAAAATTTTTTATGAATTTTCTATAGTAATTGGCGAAACCCAAAAACCTCTGTATCGATTTCAAACCAATAGGCCTAGGCCATTCCTGCACAGCCTGAACCTTAACCGGATCCATCTCAAAACCTTTGCTGGAGATAATGTAGCCCAAAAAACTAATTCTCTGTACAGCGAACTCACATTTCTCCAGCTTAGCAAAAAGCGAATTGTCCATTAATAACTGTAATACCTCACGCACGCTCCGCCAATGAGACTCCAGATCTGGCGAATAAATCAAAATGTCATCCAAATACACAACCACATTTTTACCAATCAAAGGTCTATGGATGTCATTAATCAGATTCTGAAAAAATGCAGGAGCATTAGTAAGACCAAAAGGCATAACCAGATTCTCAAAATGACCCACAGGAGTGTTAAAAGCAGTCTTCCATTCATCACCCTCCTTCATGCGCAACAGATTGTATGCCCCCTTAAGGTCAATTTTAGAGAACCACTTGGCCCCCAATAACTGGTTAAACAGATCAGGAATCAATGGCAGTGGGTAAGGATTGCGTACCGTAATTTTGTTAATCTCACGAAAATCCAGACAAGGACGTAAACCGCCGTCCTTTTTTTTTTACAAAAAAAAATCCAACCGCCACAGGAGACTTAGAGGGCCTAATGTGACCGGCGGCCAAACTTGTCTGTATGTATTCCTCCAAAGCCTTCCTCTCAGGAATAGTAAGGTTAAATAAACGACTTTTAGGAAGAGTCGCTCCAGGGACAAATTCAATAGAACAATCATAGTCTCTATGGGGAGGCAAAACCTGCGATTCCTTCTCAGAAAAAACTCTCCAAAAATCCTGAATAGGAACAGGCAATTCTCCCCTATCCAAAGCTGCAATACGCCCGTTACAACACTTGTCATAACATTTATGGCTCCAGAATTTAATTTCACTGGTAGACCAATCCAGTACAGGATTGTGAAATTTTAACCAGGGCAAACCCAATATTACTGGAGAAGGCAAGTTATTCAACACTACCAAATCCAATTTCTCATGGTGAACACCATTAATAGTGAGAGGAAATTCACTGACCTTAAGAGTAATATTCTTCAAAGGGGAGCCATCCACAGAAACCACAGCAATGGGGGATGATAAAGGTTCAGGTTTTAAATTGAGTTTTTCCACGAATCCCCCATCAATTACATTCAGTGTAGACCCGCAATCAACAAACACCCGAAATTCCATTAATTTTTCCTGAGCAATCGTGGAAGCAGCTAAAAATACACCCTTGGAATTTAAACAGGCAATACGGGCGTGACTGACCATTTTTTTTTCTTTCTTCATACGAAGCTCACAGCCTTTAATCAAATGACCAGATTTTCCGCAATAGAAACACAAGCCTTCCGAAAAACGACGGTCTTTTTCTTGAGAGCGAGGTGCCACCGATCCAATCTCCATCGGTTCACCCCTGTTAGTACACACATTATCATAACCAGAAACTGACATAGCAGAGGATTTGCTCTCATTAACCCTAGCACGCAGTCTTCTATCCACCCGTATAGCTAATTGCATAGCCTGTTGCAAATCCTCAGGTGTAGGATAAGCAATTAGCAGGTCTTTAACCCTTTCACTGAGCCCAGCAAGAAATAGACTTTTCAGAGCAGAATCGTTCCACCCTGTTTGAGTGGACCAACGACGAAAATGAGTACAATATTTTTCTACATTACCTGATCCTTGTTTTAAACGTCTCAACTCAGTCTCAGCTGATGCCACACGGTCAGGATCATCATATAATAGTCCTAAAGCAGAAAAAAAACTATCCACTGATCTGAAGCATGTATCACTAGGTTGCAAAGAAAAGACCCACTCCTGAGGCTCTTTGCGCAAAAGTGACATTATGAACCCTACGCGCTGGGATTCATCCCCAGAGGACTTGGGTCTTAAACGAAAATACAATAAGCAAGCATTTTTAAATGAAAAAAATTCTCGATGTTCACCAAAAAATAAATCCGGCAAACATACCTTAGGCTCCAAGAAATATGCTCCAGGACAGTTACTCACATGCTGACGGAGCTCGGCCACTTCCAGAGAGAGTCCCTGCAGGTGTTTAGCCAAATCCTGAACCGACACCATGATGGAACAAAAAAAAATCTTTCCTTAGAGAATTTGCAGGCTGGACTTACTGTTATGTTCTGCTACCAAAGCTAAGGAAAGAGAGGAGATCTGTCCCTACTATAGGACTCAGCTGAATCCCTACGATGTAACAGGGAACCTGATCCTGCGATCAGACCTGCTAAAGTCCTAATCTGGTCTGTACGGAGACCTATAGATGTGGGGAGGGAATCCCTACAAGTACTAAGGACTGGGAGGAATATGGGACACCTCCTAACAGAAATAGTAGCAGACAGACGAACAAACAAAATAGATAGAACATAGAGGTCCGTAGACCAAGCAAACTAACAGAGTTAGATACAGAGCACAGGCTAGCTAGAAAGTAGATATACAATGAAGTCCAGCAAAGCCAGAAGGGCGGAGCAGGATTAAATAGGCCAACAAGGTCATGTGACCAGCAAAGGAAAAAAAACCTAACAGCAAGGTTCTAACAGTAACACCAGCTGGTGTTGAGCGCTGTCCGACATCGATTGCACCACCTTTGGATCAAGGCAACCTAACATGTCCGCCTGCATCTTCCTCACAGACCGGCAGTTTGCCGGGGACACCCTTATCAACCCCGTCTAAGCACAATAGCCAGCCCTCGGTCCCTCAGATGTGGACAAGTAAAAGACCATTTCCTCCTAGCCATGAGAAAGCTAAGAGGTTGAATTTCACCATCTGCAAGCTCTTGGCTACAGAAATGCTGCCTTTCCGCCTGGTGGACACAGAGGATTTTCGAGACCTTATGTCCGTCGCAGTGCCCCAGTACCAGATGCCCAGTCAGCACTACTTCTCAAAGAAAGGTGTGCCTGCGCTCCACCAGCATGTCGCACACAACATCACCGCTTCTTTGAGAAACTCTGTGTGTGACAGGGTGCATTTCACCACAGACACTTGGACGAGTAGGCATGGACAGGGGCGTTACATGTCGCTGACTGGGCACTGGGTAACTATGGTGACAGCAGGACAAGGGGCTGCTGTCCAAGTCTTGCAGTCCCCACGAGTTGTGCGTCAATCCTCTTTATGTCAAAGTTCCTCCACTGCTTCTGCCTCCTCAACCTCCTCTCGGTCTTCCACCTGCACCCAAAGCCTGTCTGGTCATGCCACAAGCTTTCTAACTGCACAGAAGGGATCCTGCACACCTCCTTACTATGCTGGCAGTAGGGCTCAACGTCATCAGGCGGTTTTAACATTGAAATGTCTGGGAAATGTGAGTCACACAGCTGAGGAGTTGTGGTCAGCTCTGGAGAACCAATTTCATGAATGGTTGTCTCCACTGGACCTGAAACCAGGGAAGGCCGTGTGCGACAATGCTGCAAACCTGGGTGCGGCCCTTCGCCGGGGCAATGTCACACACGTGCCTTGTATGGCTCACGTGTTGAACCTGGTTGTCCAGCAATTTTTAGCCCACTATCCCAGACTAGATGGCCTTCTGCAGAGGGCACGGTCGCTGTGTGCTCACTTCCGCCGTTCGCATCCCGCAGCTCAGCGACTTACATCTCTACAGAAGTCGTTGGGCCTGCCACTTCACCGGCTAAAATGCGATGTGCCTACCCGGTGGAATTCAACTCTGCACATGTTGCAGCAACTGTGGCAGCACCGACAAGCCCTGGTGCAATACGTTCTGACGTATAGCCTGGGCCAACGAGATCCAGAGGTGGGGCAAATCACGCTGGAGGAGTGGTCTCAGATCAGGGACCTATGCACCCTTCTGCACAGTTTTGAAATGGCGACGAAGATGTTTAGTGCTGACGATGCCATTATCAGCATGACTATTCCGGTGATTTACATGCTGGAGCACATGTTAAACAGAATTCGGAGTCAGGTGGTGGCACAAGAGGAGGTGGAGGAAGTAGAGGAGGAGGAGTTGTATGCGGAAGGGCTAACATCTGCAAGGTCCAGATGGTCGGCACACCAAGGCGGCAGGCATGTGAGGGTGGGGGAGATGGTTTTACCAGGGCGCATGGTAGCAGCCAAACTAGTGAGGAAGGTGCAGGAGCCCAGGAAGAAGTGGAGGACGAACTGATGGAAGACTCATCAGATGAGGGAGACCTTGATCACATTTCTGTTGTGCGAGGTTGGGGGGAGAGGACAGAGGAAGGAAGCATGATTGTTACCTCGCCACCAACACAACAGGGACTTGGTGCTCCTGGATGCGCAACACACATGAGTGCCTTCTTGCTGCACTACCTGCAACATGACCCTCGAATTGTGAGAATTAGAAATAATCCTGACTACTGGGTTGCCACACTGTTAGATCCCCGGTACAAAAGTAAATTTGCAGAAATTATTCCTGCCATAGAAAGGGATGCACGCATGCAGGAGTATCAGCAGAGACTGTTGCAGAATCTTATATGTGCTTTTCCACAAAATACCAGTGGTGCACGTAGTGAATCTCACAGTTCCAACTTGCCAACCGTGGGACCGTCAAGTGTTCAGCACTCAAACCGTAACAGAACCACAGTATCTGCTGGTAACATCAATTTTGCGGAATCATTTCACCACTTTTTTAGCCCATCCTTTGCAAGGCCACAGGAGACAAGAAGTCTGACACATAGTCAACGCCTAGAGACGATGGTACAGGAGTATCTTCAAGTAAACATTGAAGCCATGACTGTGTCACTGGACCCTTGCTCTTTTTGGGCTTCCAATCTGGATAAATGGCCGGAGCTAGCCACTTACGCCTTGGAGATCTTGTCATGCCCCGCAGCCAGCGTTCTGTCTGAACGTGTGTTCAGCGCTGCTGGTGGTGTGCTGACAGATAAGCGCACGCAGCTCTCCACTGATAATGTAGACAGACTCACGTTCATAAAGATGAACAAATCATGGATCCGAAATGACTTTTCTACCCCTGTGTCATCCTGGGGAGAGTAAAAGCTTGATGATTGGTTAAAATCACCCTACCAACCGTTTTAAGCTTTCAAATTACTAATCATGTTTATCTGTATCTTGGCTGGAAAATAATTTGGGCTTTGTAGCAGTGTGCAGCACTGATTCTATTAGGCCATCTATAATAAGCTCCACCAGATTTAAAATTACTAATCATGTTTATCTGTATCTTGACTGGAAAATAATTTGGGCTTTGTAGCAGTGTGCAGCACTGATCCTATTAGGCCATCTATACTAAAGCTTCACCAGATTTAAAATTAATAATAATTTTTAGCTGCATCTAGCGCGGAAAATAATTTTGGGGCTCCGAGATGCGTAAGACACATAAGTGCCTTCTTGCTGCACTACTTGCAGCATGACCCTCATATTGTCAGAATTCGAAGTAATCATGACTACTGGGTTGCCACACTCTTAGATCCCCCAAACTTTTCGATCAACCTTTTCATTTTAATAAAGACCAAAAAAATGGTCATTTTTGAAATTATAAGCATTAGCAGGTTGTTAGAAACTGAAATCAAACAGTTTTCAACTCAAAACTTTATTCTAGGTGATGTTACATTTTCACATAGTACCCCTTGTTCGAAAGGAGCTTCTGAACTCTCTCGTCCATTGAATTTGTCAGGTTTTGGATGGTTTCTGCTTCAATTGTTTTGCATGAGGACAGAATACCCTCCCAGAGCTGTTGCTTAGATGTGAACTGCCTCCCGCCATCATAGACACTCCTTTTAATGATGCTCCAAAGGTTCTGAATGGGGTAGAGGTCAGGGGAGCATGGGGGTCACACCATAAGTTTGTCCCCTTTTATGCCCATATCAGCCAGAGATGCAGATGTTTTATGTGCAGCATGAGATGGTGCATTATCATGCAAAAAAATGATCTTGCTGTGAAATACATGGTTCTTCTTCTTGAACCATGGCAGGAAGTGCTGTTTGAGAAAATCCACATACATTATGGAGTTCATCTTTAGCGCCTTCAGGGATCCTAAAGGGGCCGACAATCTCTCTCCCCATGATTCCAGTCCAAAACATTACTCCACCTCCTCCTTGTTGGCGCTGTAGCCGTGTTTGCGTGGGGTGTCCATCAACCAGCCATCCTCCACTCCATCCATCTGGACCATCGAGCGCTGCACGGCACTCATCCGTGAACAAAACAGTTTTGAAATCAGTCTTCATGTAATGTTTGGCCCACTGGAGCCGTTTCTGCTTGTGTGAAGTGGATAGAGGAGGTCGACAGGATGGCGTATGCACAGCTGCAAACCTCTGAAGGACCCTGCATCTTGTTGTTCGGGGGACGTTGGAGGCACCAGCAGCTTCAAAAACTTGTCTGCTGCTATGACAAGGCTTTTTTGCCGCTGCTCTTTCAACCTGACGTAATTGCCTGTAGGAAAGAGTCCTCAATTTGCCCTTATCAGCACGCACACGTGTGTACTGTGAATCAGCTACATACTTCTTGATTGCCAAGACACTTCATCCTGATCATCGCACAATGTTGATTGTAGTCATGCCTTGACCTAAACACTCCACAATTTGTTGCTTCTCAGCAGCCGACACATCCTTTTTCTTTCCCATTTTGGCAGAAAATGTAGGCTGCTTAATAATGTGAGACAGCCTTCTTAAGTAGTCTTGCCTTTCATTGGACACACCTGCCAAACTAATTAGCACAGGTGTCTGCAATTGCTTACAGTGATATAAAGAGCCCTGACACACATCACCATCAATGAGTTTAACTGACAAACAAACAAATTCTTCCCTTATCACTCCTAAACACTTTTTGCATAATAATTTGGAACACAGTGTACATGTGCTTTTCCACAAAACACCAGTGGTTCACGTAGTGAATCTTACAGTTCTAACTTGCCAACCGTGGTCTGTATGGAGTTGTTCAATAAAGGGCCCAAAATTAAGATAACATAGATGGGAGAGGTCTCTATGAATAGGAATTCCTAAGTATGTGATACCCTGTGAGGGCCAGGCAAAGGGAAAGTTGGACTGGATGGAATCCTATATGGATTTGGGGAGGGAGACATCGAGGGCCTCAGACTTCGCTGCATTGATTTTAAAATTTGACCATGTAACAAAGTGATCTATTTCAGCCATAACAGCATGGATGGATATATGTGATTGAGAGATATATACTAGGACATCATCAGCAAATAGAGAGCACTTGTACTCGGTGCCTCCCACCTCAATCCACCTAATATTGGGGTTATGGCGAATTGATGAGAGCAGGTGCTCCATCACTAGGATGTATAAGAGAGGGGACAGAGAACATCCCTGCCTTGTCCCATTGGTGTTTGTGAAAGGTGATGAAAATGTTCTGACGCGCCCCCTGGGCCTTGGGACACCCGGAGCCGGACCCTTTTTGGTGGATGCTGGTGGTTGTAGTCTCCGTGGCGGCAACCCGGTTCCGTGGCTCAGGGCGGTCAAACCAGTGGCGGAACTATTTATGTGGTTTTGATGTTTAAATGTCCGACTACGCCACCCGTGGATTGCGGTCAGAGTGAACCGCCGCTCCAGGGCAGACCGCTGAGGCTGGTGTTGTGGGTGCAGCAGAGCGTAGCATAACTCCCCACGGGAGGAGTATAGCCTCAGGGCAGTGTATGCGGAGGATGGGGGTGATGGTGCAGGGCAGCAGCAGTAACGACACGGAGTCAGTGATGCAGTCCAGGGCCTTTACTCACAGTTCTTATTATCCAGACCACGTCTGCAGGTAACAGCTGCCCACGTCGTACTGTGCTCACCAGGTGAGGGGCTCAGACAACTCCCAGATAACTTTGGAGCGCTTCACAGGACCCCCTTTGTGTGTCCTTTGTCTGCCCTTTCATACCAACCCTTCTGTCCTGCTGCCTCGGGCCTCCTCTTGGTAAACTTGGCGCCAGTTTCCCTGACCCTATGTGGTGCCTTCCTAGCGGGTGTAGCGAGGGGCTGCGCCACATAAAATGTCACAACCTCCTGTTTCTAGCTGAGGGTCGTTTCCTGCCTCCACTAGTTTCGGGGACCGGTCTCACCCTTTGGCCTGACCCCTCCACGCAGGTGGATTCGGGCGTGCGGTGGCGACTCGCCCGTCCGCACCCCTGGGATCCCTTCATTCCTCGTTTCTGGAGCCTTCTCCGCTCCTCTTCCTTCCTTCTCCCTCTTCCAGGCCTGGGCCTCTGTTACTAGGCCCGCCTCCGGAGCAGAGCTCATGCAGAGCCCCTGCTCCCTGCCACTTCTGCTCAGACTTCTCTGCACTGAACTAAGATGGTGCCCACCTTTTATACTCCCTTCTCAATGCACCCAGGAACTGCTTCCTCCCTGCTCCTGCACTACAGGGTTCCCCTTCCTCAGTGTTCCCTCCCCCCACTCCAGCCAGGGACAGGGACTGTCGTGCCCATCTCAGGGGCATATTGGTCGCCCTGCCCCACGGCAATGTGGTGTAATGCATGCAGGTGTCGGGTCCTGATCCACACTGCATCCTTACCTGAGAGTGAGATATCACACCTCTGGGTGAGGTGCAATACCTCTGTAGCAACCGAGCCCTCAGGGTGCTACAGTTCCATTTATCTTCAGCCTAGGTAACGTATTGCGATACAGGGCCGTGATTTTGGCTATAAAAGGGTCCCCTAGACCCCTACCCCAAGTTTTTTAAGAGAATCATATATGGCGTGCCAGGAGACTCTATGGAATGCTTTCTCAGCATCCAACGAGAGTATCTAATTACAAATTTTTAACTGCATCTAGCCCAGGAAATACTTTGTGCCTAGTGGCAGTGTCTGCTAGTCAGCGGATTATCCCGGCTGTTAAGCAAGCTACACCACCTGTAGTTTGGACACTTAATTTTTTCAAAGGAAATGCTTCGGGACCACGGGATACTCAGTGAAGAGCATCAGGAGGCACCCCAAGGCATAGGGGCTGGGACTGGCAGTAGGATGCCTTGCGGTGGACAGCCGAGCTCGATCCTTATAAAAGCTTTTTAACTGCAGCAGCTTTAGTGGACGCTACTGGAGCTGGAATTACGCGGCTGCTGGCATGAGACTTGCCCTCCAATAGATCCTTGTAAATGGATTTAAAGTGTATTCATTCAAATTAGAGAGATAATTTAAATTAAAAAGCTTAGAGCTGCCTCCACCACAGGGGGGCTCGCTCGACCCACCAGCGGACAGGCACCAGTATTGGGAGAGGGGGGCTGGCCGTCAGGGTTCACCGCGGCTCTGGCACAAACCCGGCGACGCGGAGGTGGCACGGGCAGGAGCGGACTGAACGTGTCGGCTTCTCACTTTTTGGATTTTAGAAGGGCATGACATGCCTATATCTGTGTCTCCCCCTCCTTTTACTCCTCCACCTCTTTTCTTTTCGCAGGACTATATGTACTTGTCACTTTTCCATGTGTTAGTTGTGTCTTCTGAGCAGTTTGTCAGCTTTTGGACACCTTTGAAGGTGTTTTCTATGTGTTTCTATGTGTTTTTGTTTGCCTGCCATTGGTTTTAACGGTGTTCGAAGTTGTTCGACGAACAGTTCGACGAACAGTTCGGCGAACACACGGGTGTTCGACGAACCGAACCGAACTCGAACACTACGGGGGTGGCTCAACACTATTCTTCACAGACACCTAGTGTGAATAGCTTGACCAACTACAACAGAATGGAAAAGGAGGCCAATATTTTCCACGTTCAGTTTAAATTTCTGGATTTTTAGCGCTGAAATATGGAACAGATCTGGCTTTATTCTGTAGTGCTAACAAGCAACTGGAGCAGAAAAATGGTGTACTCTGGATTGCTTTTTAAACAAATAATCAGGATTAAACTATAAAAAAAAAATTCCCTGGCCCCTGATATCTGGGGTATGTCTACAAATATCTGTAATTATTACAGCGGTAGCAGACAGGACGTTCAATGGACCCTCTTGTGCTGTATCATGCACTGCAGTCTGCCACATACCCTGCCTGCCTGCCTAACTCCTACTATCACCACTGAATATATGCAGCTGGATTAGTCCTCAGAAGGACTGTTAGCTCAGATGGATATGTATATATATACTGCTCAAAAAAATAAATGGAACACTCAAATAACACATCCTAGATCTGAATAAATGAAATATTCTCATTGAATACTTTGTTCTGTATAAAGTTGAATGTGCTGACAACAAAATCACACACAAATCATCAATGGAAATCAATTTTATTAATCAATGGAGGCCTGGATTTGAAGTCACCCCCAAAATTAAAGTGGAAAAACACACTACAGGCTGATCCAACTTTGATGAAATGTCCTTTAAACAAGTCAAAATGAGGCTCAGTATTGTGTGCGGCTTACACGTGCCTGTATTACCTCCCTACAATGCCTGGGCATGCTCCTGATGAGGTTGCGGATGGTCTTCTGTGGGATCTCCTCCCAGACCCGGACTAAAGCATCCGCCAACTCCTGGACAGTCTGTGGTGCAACGTGACATTGGTGGATGGAGCAAGACATGATCTCCCAGATGTGCTCAATCGGATTCAGGTCTGGGGAACGGGCGGGCTAGTCCATAGCTTCAATGCCTTCATCTTGCAGGAACTGCTGACACACTCCAACCATATGAGGTCTGCCATTGTCCTGCATTAGGAGGAACCCAGGGTCAACCGCACCAGCATATGGTCTCACAAGGGGTCTTAGGATCTCATCTCGGAACCTAATGGCAGTCAGGCTACCTCTGACGAGCACATGGAGGGCTGTGCGGCCCTCCAAAGAAATGCCACCCAACACCATTACTGACCCACTGCCAAACCGGTCATGCTGAAGGATGTTGTAGGCAGTAGATCGCTCTCCATGGCGTCTCCAGACGACTGTCACATGTGCTAAGTGTGAACCTGCCTTCATCTGTGAAGAGCACAAGGCGCCAGTGGCTAGTTTGCCAATCCTAGTGTTCTGTGGCAAATGCCAAGTGTCCTGCACGGTGTTGGACTGTGAGCACAACCCCCATCTATGGATGTCGGGCCCTCATACCACCCTCATGGAGTCAGTTTCTAACCGTTTGTGCAGACACATGCACATCTGTGGCATGCTAGAGGTCATTTTGCAGGGCTCTGGCAGTGCTCCTCCTGTTCCTCCTTGCACAAAGGTGGAGGTAGCGCTCCTGCTGCTGGGTTGTTGCCCTCCTACGGCCCCCTCCATGTCTCTTGGTGTACTGGCCTGTCTCCTGGTCGCTCCTCCAGCCTCTAGACACTACGCTGACAGACACAGCAAACCTTCTTGCCACATCTCGCATTGATGTGCCATCCTGGATGAGCAGCACTACCTGAGCAACTTCTGTGGGTTGTAGAGTCCGTCTCATGCTACCACGAGTGTGAAAGCACAACCAAAATTCAAAAGTGACCAAAACATCAGCCAGAAAGCATTGGTACTGAGATGTGGTCTGTGGCCCCCACCTGCAGAACCACTCCTTTATTGAGGGTGTCTTGATAATTGCCAATAATTTCCATCTATTGTCTATTCCATTTGCACAACAGCATGTGAAATTGATTGTCAATCAGTGTTGCTTCCTAAGTGGACAGTTTGATTTCACAGAAGTTTGATTTACTTGGAGCTATATTCTGTTGTTTAAGTGTTCCATTTATTTTTTGAGCAGTGTATATATGTTGTGGAATACCTATACTAACTATAAACAAGAAAATCTCTCCCTGACTCAGCACCACCTCTCCCTACTCTGCCTGTTTCCGGGGTAGACTGTGACAAGCATATCGGCGCCAGGTCTTACATAGACCTGATGATGCTGTGTTGCCAGCCATTCACTGTAATGCCCACAACCAACATGGCTACGTCATTACAGTGCGTGGCAGGCAATACCTGCATGTTCACTGGATTTTTAAAGAGCGCCAAACATGCAAGGAGGAGACCCGACTTCCCGCCCAAGCAACTCAGAAATACTCGTTGAGTGCCGAGCTTGTCGAGCACAGTGATGCTCAGACGAGCACCGAGCAGTGACGAGCACATTCTCTCATCACTAATCAGCAGTCATTTTATCTCTAACAAGAGATGACTATATAATAAAAGAGGGCGCTGTGACAGACAAAAAGTAACAAGAATACGCTATGTAAGGGACAGCACTGTACATAACAGCAGAGGAAGCTATATACAGTGGGTAAGGAAAGTATTCAGACCTCGTCAAATTTTTCACTCTTTGTTTCATTGCAGCCATTTGATAAATTTTAAAAAGTTAATTTTTTTCTCTTTAAAGTACACTCTGCACCCCATCTTGACTGAATAAAAACAAAAATGTAGAAATTTTTGCAAATTTATTAAAAAAGAAAAACTGAAATATCACATGGTCATAAGTATTCAGACCCTTTGCTCAGTATTGAGTAGAAACAATCTTTTGAGCTAGTACAGCCATGAGTCTTCTTGGGAATGATGCAACAAGTTTTTCACAGCTGGATTTGGGGATCCTCTGCCATTCTTCTTTGCAGATCCGCTCCAGTTCCGTCAGGTTGGATGGTGAATGTTGGTGGACAGCCATTTTCAGGTCTCTCCAGAGATGCTCAATTGGGTTTAAGTCAGGGCTCTGGCTGGGCCAGTCAGGAATGGTCACAGAGTTGTTCTGAAGCCCCTCCTTTGTTATTTTAGCTGTGTGCTTAGGGTCATTGTCTTGTTGGAAGGTGAACCTTCGGCCAAGTCTGAGGTCCAGAGCACTCTGAAACAGGTTTTCATCCAGAATATCTCTGTACTTGGCCACATTCATGTTTCCTTCAATTGCAACCAGTCGTCCTGTCCCTGCAGCTGAAAAACACCCCCATAGCATGATGCTGCCACCACTACGTTTCACTGTTGGGATTGTATTGGGCAGGTGATGAGCAGTGTCTGGTTTTCTCCACACATACTACTTAGAATTATCACCAAAAAGTTCTATCTTCATCTCATCAGACCAGAGAATCTTATTTCTCATAGTCTGGGAGTCCTTCATGTGTTTTTGAGCAAAATCTATGCGGGCTTTCATATGTCTTGCACTGAGGAGAGGCTTCCTTAGGGCCACTCTGCCATAAAAGCCTGACTGGTGGAGGCCTGCAGTGATAGTTGACTTTGTAGAACTTTCTCCCATCTCCCTACTGCATCTCTAGAGCTTAGCCACAGTGATCTTGGTGTTCTTCTTTACCTCTCTCACCAAGGCTATTCTCCCATGATTGCTCAGTTTGGCTGGACGGCCAGGTCTAGGAAGACTTCTGGTGGTTTCAAACTTCTTCCATTTAAAGATTATGGAGGCCACTATGCTCTTATCAACCTTGAGTAATGCAGAAATTCTTCTGTTACCTTGGCCAGATATGTGCCTTGCCACAATTTTGACCCTGAGCTCCTTGGGCTATTCTTTTGAGCTCATGATTCTCATTTGGTCTGACATGCACTGTGAGCTGGGAGGTCTTATATAGACAGGTGTGTGTCTTTCCAAATCAAGTCCTATCAGTTTCATTAAACACAGCTGGACTCCAATGAAGGAGTAGAACCATCTCAAGGAGGATCACAAGGAAATAGACAGCATGTGACTTAAATATGAGTGTTTGAGCAAAGGGTCTGAATACTTATGACCATGTGATATTTCTGATTTTCTTTTTTAATAAATTTGAAAAAATTTCTACATTTCAGTTTTTTTTCTGTCAAGATTGGGTGCAGAGTGTACTTTAATGAGAAAAAAATGAACCATTTAGAATTTACCAAATGACTGCAATGAAACAAAGAATGAAAAATTTGACTGGGTCTGAATGCTTTCCGTACCCACTGTATTACTAGAAAGGATGGTACGTAATAAGGGACGGTGTTGTACATAATAAAAGAGGAAACTATGTAACTAGGGATGGCGCTATACATAATAAGTGAGTACACTATATACTAAGGAACTGTGCTATATATAATAAGGCTACATTCCTGCCTCTGTGTGCATGGTCGGTGTGCTGCCCACTTTTACAGACACATAGAGCATGTCCTATTCTGATCCTCAAAATCGGATCAGAACAGGATATTCTCTGACCTTCCCAGATCTCATTCTCAGATCCGTGGATTTGTCAATGGATGTATAAAACTCTACAAGTCTGTGGACCATCCGATAAAAAAAATTGGCAGCACACGGACATTTTACACAAATGTGAGAATGCAGCCTAAGGGATTTTACAGATAACATTATAACTCCAAGTCACACAGTGCAGATACAGAATAATATTTACATCAAGGCACTTACCGATGACGTCTCATCTGATCAGAGTCAGTTTCTGCTGTTTCTTCTCCATCTGGTCAGACTTCCCAGCACCCCCATCATTGATCTCTCCCAGCACCCCCATCATTGCTCTCTCCCACCACCCCCATCATTAATCTCTCCCAGCACCTCCATCATTGCTCTCTCCCACCACCACCATCATTGCTCTCTCCCAGCAACCCTATCATTGCTCTCTCCCAGCAACCCCATCATTGCTCTCTCCCAGCAACCCCATCATTGCTCTCTCCCAGCACCCCCATCATTGCTCTCCCCCAGCACCCCAATCATTGCTCTCTCCCAGTAACTCCATCATTGCTCTCTCCCAGCACCTCCATCAATGCTCTCTCCCAGCAACCCCATCATTGCTCTCTCCCAGCACCCCCATCATTGCTCTCCCCCAGCACCCCAATCATTGCTCTCTCCCAGTAACTCCATCATTGCTCTCTCCCAGCACCTCCATCAATGCTCTCACCCAGCAACCCCATCATTGCTCTCTCCCAGCAACCCCATCATTGCTCTCTCCCAGCACCCCCATCATTGCTCTCTCCCAGCACCCCCATCATTGCTCTCTCCTATCACCCCCATCATTGCTCTCTCCCAGCACCCCAATCATTGCTCTCTCCCATCATTTCCATCATTGCTCTCCCCCATCACCCTCATCATTGCTCTCCCCATCACCCTCATCATTGCTCTCTCCCGAGTATTGGTTAAAAAAAACCAAAAACTCACTTTTCTGCTTTTTCACCAGCAGCCAGTAACTTTCTCTCTGACACAGACGCACGCTGCATGTCATCAAGCCACACGTGCCTGTCTCAGAGAGAAAACACAGAGCAGGCAGGAAGCAGAGGATGGATCCCTCAGCTCCTCTGCCATTCTCTGCTGTCATCAGCGGAGCTGGAGGGATCACTCCCTGCCCACCGCACATGAGAGGGCAATCTGGCCATGTGCTCCTCGTAGCTTCGGGCTCCGATAAGCAGGCCAAATTGCCCTCTATATTAGCCGCCCGAGAAGGGCCCCCTGACCCTCTGGGCCCCGGTGCAGCTGCACCGGCTGCACCTGCAGTATGTCCGTCCCTGGAGTGCACTGCTAATACCATGGCGTCGTGCCATAATTCACTGTATTCCAAGCTGGTTAGAGACAAGCTAATTCCCAAAGAAAAGTACAAGCAGCAAGCTAAGGAGATAATGGACTCTATGATCATGAATAATTTGCTCGTTGACTAGGAGACCAAACTACTGCTGCTGTCTACCTTGTGAACATTGTGTTGAAGCTTGATTGACCCAGGGCTCGCAATCCTTTGTGTCAGGAAGACGTGTTCCATCCCAGGGTCTGACTGGGTCCCGGCTTCCACAATATTAACCCAGTGATGCGTCAGTGAAATGTACCGTCGCTGGTCACAAGCACTTGTCCATATGTCTGTGGTTAGTCAGTCATTCATAGAATCATAGAATCATAGAATGGTAGAGTTGGAAGGGACCTCCTGGGTCATCTGGTCCAACCCCCTGCTCAAAGCAGGATTCACTAGATCATCTCAGACAGATGTCTGTCCAGCCTCTGTTTGAAGACGTCCATTGAAGGGGAACTCACCACCTCTCGTGGCAGCCTGTTCCACTCATTAATCACCCTAACTGTCAAAAAGTTTTTTCTAATATCTAATCTGTGTCTCCTCCCATTTAGTTTCATCCCATTGCTTCTAGTCTTTCCTTGTGCAAATGAGAATAAAGATGATCCTTCTACAATGTGACAGCCCTTGACATATTTGTAGACAGCTATTAAGTCTCCTCTCAGTCTTCTTTTTTGCAAGCTAAACATTCCCAAATCCTGCAACCGTTCCTCATAGGACATGGTTTGCAGACCAGTCACCATTCTGGTCGCTCTTCTCTGAACTTGCTCCAGTTTGTGTATGTCTTTTTTAAAATGTGGTGCCCAAAAATGTACACAGTATTCCAGATAAGGTCTGACCAAAGAGGAGTACAGACCGATAATGACTTCACGTAATCTAGACTGTATGCTTCTGTTAATACATCCCAGAATTGTATTTGCCTTTTTTGCTGCTGCATCACACTGTTGACTCATGTTCAGTCTATGATCTATTAGTATACCTAAGTCTTTTTCACATGTACTGTTGCTTAGCTCTATTCCTCCCATTCTGCATATGCTTTTTTCATTTTTATTGCCCAGATGTAGTACTTTGCATTTTTCCCTGTTAAAAACCATTCTGTTGGTTGCTGCCCACTGCTCCAGTTTATTTAGGTCTTTTTGAATCCTCTCTCTCTCTTCTCTAGTATTAGCTATCCCTCCTAGCTTTGTGTCATCAGCAAATTTTATCAGTTTACCCTCAATTCCTTCATCTAAATCATTGATAAAGATGTTGAACAATACAGGTGGTACCCCACTTGAGACATTCATCCAGCTGGATGTGAAGCCATTTACAACCACCCTTTGAGTCCAATCACTAAGCCAGTTATGAATCCACCTAACAGTTGCCTGGTCCATTGCATACTTGGTCATTTTTTCAATAAGGATGGTGTGAGATACTTTGTCAAATGCTTTGCTGAAGTCAAGATATACTATATCTACAGCATTTCCCTGATCCACCCAGTCAGTGATTCTGTCATAGAAGGAAATTAAGTTAGTCTGACATGACTTGTTAGTTACAAACCCATGCTGACTCTGGTTAATCACTTCATTCTTATCCATGTACTTACATACATGTTGTTTAATAATTTGTTCAAAGATCTTTCCTGGTATAGAAGTAAGACTCACCGGCCTATAGTTCCCTGGGTCCACCTTCTTCCCCTTTTTGAAGATAGGAACAACATTTGCTCTTCTCCAGTCTTCTGGGACTTCTCCTGTTCTCCAAGAATTTTCAAAGATTATGGAGAGTGGTTCTAAAATTTCTTCTACGATCTCCTTCAGTACTCTGGGGTGTAATTCATCTGGACCTGGAGACTTGAACTCATTTATGTTAGCTAAATATTCCCTCACAATCTTTCTGTTTACAGATAACTTGGATTCCTCTATTCCTTTAAAAGGACAGTGAAGATCAGTTGATGTTACATTTTCTTTCTGAGAGAAAACAGATGCAAAATAGGAATTAAAAAGTTCGGCCTTCTCAACATCCTCTCTTACCATTTCTCCATTTTCATCCTGTAAAAATCCTATAGCATCTTTGACTTTTCTTTTACTTTTGACATACCCCCAAAATCCTTTTTTATTGCTTTTGACATCTCTTGCAAGCCTTAATTCATTGTCAGCTTTAGCTAATCTGATACGTGCCCTGCAGGATCTGCAGACTGCATTATAATCTTCTTTAGATATGCCTCCCTCTTTCCATTTAATAAACATTTCTTTCTTTCTTTTTAGCATGTGTTTAAGTTCTGTGTTCATCCATCCTGGTTTCCTTAAATGCTTCCCATTCTTCCTACTTTTCGGGATTGTTAACGATTGTGCTTTGAGAATCTCATTTTTAAAAATTTCCCATCCTTCCTGGACATTTTTGTCCTTAAGGACATCCAGCCATTGGATCCGTCCTATTCTCTTTCTGAGTCTCTTAAAATCTGCCTTTCTAAAATCTAACCTTGAAGTTTGAGTCTTCACATGTCTTCCTCCTCTAGTTATCCAAAATTCTATAATAGCATGATCGCTGCCTCCTAAGGTCCCAGCCACCTTTACCTCCTCAACCATTTCCTCCCTGTTTATAAGGATTAGATCCAAAGTAGCAGATCCCCTTGTTTTCTCCCCTACCTTTTGGAAGATAAAGTTGTCAGCAAGAGAGGATAAGAATTTGCTTGACCTGTTAGTTTTACTTGAGAGAGATTCCCAACAAATGTCTGGATAGTTGAAATCTCCCATGACCACTACGTCATATTTTTTGGAGAACTTGGTCATTTGATACATAAAGAGTTCATCCATATCTTCAGCTTGCCCAGGTGGCCTGTAGTAAATGCCTACAATGGTGTCCTTTCCGTTGTTCTCTCCTTGTATTCTTACCCAAACAGTTTCCACAGAACTCCCAGTCTCTGAAGCTTCAATCTCTGTGCAGATATACGCTTTTCTAACATACAATGCAACACCTCCTCCTCGTTTATCAAGTCTGTTTCTTGCAAATAAGTTGTATCCTTTTAGCCTTTTATTCCAATCATGTGTATCGTCCCACCAAGTTTCAGTGATTCCAATGACATCATATTCCTTTTCCTGCATTAGTAGTTCCAATTCTCCTTGTTTGTTGCCCATGCTTTGTGCATTTGTATAAAAACATTTTAGTTTGTGATTGGTTTCTCTTTCTCCCATATTTTTATTATTTAAATTGTTTTGTCTTTGTTCTTCCTTTCCACTTCCAGTAGCAGAGATCTCAATAGTATTTGTCAGCTGTATGGCTTTTTCTGGCCTTTTGCTTCCCTTCCCACATTGTTCTAGTTTAAAGCTCTTCTGATGAGTGTAGCAAGGCGACTTCCAAATACATGTTTTCCAGTCTTCGTAAGGTGCACCCCATCTCTAGCAAGTAGTCCATCGTATAGGTAATTCATTCCGTGATCCAGAAATCCAAATCCTTGTTGACGGCACCATCGACGTAACCAGTTGTTCACCTGTAGAATCTTATTCCACCTCATTGTTCCATGGCCATCCACTGGGAGGATGGATGAGAAGACCACCTGCGCTCCCAATTCTTTCACTTTCTTGCCTAAGTCTTCAAAGTCACTGCAGATGGTTTCCAGGTCCTTTCTTGCGGTGTCATTTGTCCCCACATGTATTAGCAGGAATGGGTAGTGATCTGTAGGTCTGAAGAGTCTTGATATCCTGTCAGACACATCTTTAATTTTTGCTCCTGGAAGACAGCACATTTCTCTTGAGGTTATGTCTGGTCTGCAGATAGCGGCCTCTGTTCCTCTTAACAGGGAATCCCCCATGACCACCACTCTCTGTTTTTTCTTCACAACATTCTTCTTTCTCCATCCAGGAGGATTCTGAGGGCTTACAAGGTTATTCAATGCTGGCAAAGTCTTATTTTGCTGTATTTCTTCATGGTTCTCCTGCGTGAGAGCCTGGTACTGGTTCCTGAGCAGTATGGGTGCTGACTGCCTCTCGATCCTCCTGCTTCTGTGGGTCACATGCTTCCATTCCTCTGTTTCGTCAGGTGCAGTTCGAATTTCTTCTCTTTCTGAATCATGAAGAGATAATTCTGCTCTGTCTAAGAACTCTTCACCTTCCTTAATGATTTTCAAGGTAGTTAACCTCTCTTCTAGATTTCACAACTTTTCCTCCAACAGGGACACAAGCTTGCATTTCTGGCATGTGAAGTTTGGCTTTTCCACTGGCAAGTCTGTGAACATGTAGCAGGATATGCAGCTCACCAAATGGCTCCTGGACTCTTCCATGTTCTTATTGTTAATGTTCTGAAAACAGTGAAAAAAGCTTAAAAAGAAAGCTTCAAAATGCAGGCGCGCGGTTTACCGATGTCCTCTTTTCAGCTCCAACAGCCAAAATCCAGTGTTCATTCCCACTAACTGCGCTGGTGAGGGTATGTATAATGTTCTGGGACCTGTGCTTGTATAAGGTGGGGACAACACCAGGAGAAATAGTGGCGGCTGGAGACCGAGGGCCAGCCGCCGCCATGAGGTTGCGAAAGTTTCCTCCTCTACAAGCGTAAAAGGCAAGATTTCTAGTGCAAGCAGTCGAGAAATGTGTGAGTTTAGTATTGTGGCCTGTGGGTGGTTGGCTGCGTATTTGCGCTTGCGTTCAAAGAACTGGGGTAAGGACAAGTGAACGCTGGGACAAGGACGTGGTTGCTGATGGTGCTGGTTGCGAGTGTGCAATGACAGATGCAGGGTGGGAGGCATTTTCGTCTGCATCGTGGATGGAGGCTTGACTTGCATGTACAACAGGGGAAGAAGCAGTGGTGTCATCCACAGACACTGTTTCTGGACCCTGGCGTTAGGCCTATCGACTTCATCATCCACCACCTCGTCTTCTACTTCCGCACCCTGGTCCTCCTCCAGACTTTCTGCCCATTGTGTCGCATCATCATCCACCTCTTGCGACAGTAATTGCAGTTTCCCACCGTCACATTTGGGTGACCATGTGTCACGGTGTGTCAGAGGTGACAGACAGTCGCCCTGCAGTGGGTTGCAGGAGATCTCCACGTTTGGCATTGCATACAGCTGCTTAGATAGGAGGCTGTCTTTAGGACTGAGCGACTACCTCTCTTTTGCTAATTTGCTCTCTGGCCTGGGTGTATATGATGCGCCCCCTGGGGCATGGGGTACTCGGTGCCGGGCCGGTCGTTGCTAGGGGAGATGTCACAGTGGCGGTGACCCGGTCTGTGACCCAGGGCGGTCAATAAAAGGGGATATTTACAGGGAAATTAATGTTTTTATATAAAGTTCGTGACGCCACCTGTGGTATGTGGCTAAAGGGAGCCGCTGCTGCGGAGCAGATCCTCTGGAGCTGTTGTTAATGCAGCAGAGTTGGTTCGGCTCTCCACAGGTAGAGCTTAGCTCCAGGGCAGTGTAGATGTTGCTGTTATGGAAGTAGCACTTGTGGTGCAGTGTAGTGCAGGGGGTGATGGCGCAGCAGTAATAATTGACAGAGACAGTGGGGTGCAGTCTTCCTGATTTACTCACAGTTCTTACTTTGCTCCTGGTTACAACTGCAGATCATAACTTCCCACGTCGTGCTGCGTTCACCGGGCAGGGGCTCAGCCAACCCTCAGGTACCTTCAGAGTACATAACAGGACCCCCTTCTGTGTGTTCCTTCCTTCTGGCCGTCTCCCTCCACCTCACACCCATTGTCCCAATCCAGTGGCCACGGGCCTTGTCGGGCGAAGTTTTCTCTGTCCCCTGGGCCCCCTATGGCCACATTCTCGGTGAAATAGATGTGGTCTTTGGGCTGCAGCACTTGAAATGCTGCACCCTCAGGTTACCTAGTTGAATATTGTAATTCTCACTAGTTAGGGGCCGGTCCCCTCTGCGACCCGATCCCTCCACCGCCTGGTAGACTCGGGCGTACGGGTGGCCTCCAGCACTGCCCGTAACCCTGGGATACTTTCTTCACTCCTGGAGCCTTCTCTCTGCTCCCGTTCCTTCCTCCTCTCCTTTTCCTGTGCCTCCTCACTCAGGCCCGCGCTTCCCCTGAGCAGAGCTCCTACAGAGCTCCTGCTCCCAACTCTTCCTCTCACTTCTCCTCTGACTGGACTCAACTCTAGAATGTTCCACCCTCTCTTTTATATCACTTCTTACTGAGCTCCACTGAACTACTTTCTCCACCCACACCCACTACATGGTTCCCCCTACTTTGGTTCCCCCCACTCCAGCCAGGGACAGGGCTCAGCAGAGAAGCAGCACATCTTGCCCCTCCTGCTGGTCTGGTGTAGTGTAGTGTTGGATGCAGGTGTTAGGGTCCTGGGCAGTACTCCTTCCTTACCTGAGAGTGAGATACCACACCTCTGGATGAGATGCAGTACCTCTGTGGCGACTGAACCCTCAGGGGCTCCACATATATATACCTGGTGTGTCGGAGAGGGTGTCGCTGGTTATGTTCATTTCTACTTGTGAAGCTTAGCAGGAGCAGTACCTCGTCCTCTCTGGAGCTTGAGGCCACGTGCACATTTGGAGTTCATCTAAAGCTAAGCCATTTTCCCCTGTCTTGTCTACCCTTGTTGTCTTTACAGTTTTAGTGGAGGTTGACTAGTGCTCATCTCCTTCCATCCCTAGACGTAGCCTTACGCCAGAGAAAGTAGGGTGAGGCACGCGATCGGCGATAGCTGAGGAGGCTATATAGGGATGTCAGTTGAGACAGGGTGATGCTAGACCAGACTAGGAGGTCTCCATTTTTTTTTTTTTGTTTGTGTTTTTGGGCGTGCACCTTTTTTTTCCTTTCTCCCTTGGTATGGGATCAGTTGCAGAGCTCGCAGAGCAGTTCCGCTGTCTGCCTCTGGAGGTGAATGACCTTCGCTGTGAGGTTCAGCAGCAGCATCAGTGGCTACAGGCTGCCAATGTAGGGGTCTCTGCAGGTAGGCCTGTCCAGCCTGAACCCAAGGTTGCTCTCCCGGACAGGTTTTCAGGAGGTAGGGACAGGTTTTTTGCATTTAAGGAGGCATGCAAATTGTATTTCAAACTTCGTCCGGTAATTACTCTTTCGGTAATGAGGAGCAATGGGTTGGTATTGTGATCTCTCTATTATCCTCAGTCATGGGCATTTTCGTTACCGCAGGACTCGGTTTGTCTCCAATCTGTGGAGGGGTTTTTTGGAACTCCGGCCCTCATCTATGATGACCCTGATCGAGTCGCCTTGGCTGAGTCTAGGCTACATCGCCTTCAGCAGGGGATTCGGTCAGTGAAAACGTACAGCTCTGAATTCCGTGGATGGGCAACGGATTCCAAATGGAATAACTCAGCCCTTATAAGTCAATTTTGTGAGGGGCTTACTGAAAGGTTGAAAGATGCCTTGGCTGTATATGAAACCCCTCAGTCCTTGGAGGCTGCCATGTCTTTGGCCATACATCTGGATAGGCACCTTGGGGATAGATGGGTGCGACCACCTTCTCCGGGGCCTTCTGGTCGGGGTTGTGTACCTTTGCCAGGGGAGCGGTCTGGGAGTGAACCAGTACTGGGGGAGGTGGAGGAACCCATGCAGTTAGGGGGTTTCACTACATCATACATCTCCCTGGAGATTCGCAAGAAAAAAGGCGTATGTTTTTCTTGTGGGAAAAAGGGACACTTTGTTGGGACCTGTCCTTCAATTCCTAAACAAAAGGAGACTCGATTAACTCTCAGTAGTCTGGAGTTGTATAAACAAGGGGTGCATTGGTGGCCAAACTGCAGTTCCTGCTTTGTCCTGACAGCAGAGGTGGTGCTAGAGAGCGAAACCGAAAAAATTTCTGTGTTTGTTGACAGTGGAGTGGTCAGCATGGTTGATGCTGAGTTTGTGAAAACTCATGGTCTTGCTTGCTGTGCTTTAGCCAAGCCTATTCCCATCTTTGCCATTGACTCGGCGCCACTTGCACAGAAAGCATTTACTCAGATTGTATATAATGAAAAACTGAGGGTGGGGTCAGTTCATTGTGAAATCATCCCTTGCTATGTTCTGGACAATCTTCCTACTCCGATTGTTTTGGGTATCCCTTGGCTTGTTAAACATAATCCGTTGGTGGACTGGCAAACCGGGGAGATTTTTGAAAGGGAGATTACTGTCATGAGAACTGTCTGGATGTTTCCATTGCTGCTGTCTCTACGGAAATATTACCTGCTTTTCTGTCTGGTTTACAGGACATTTTTTTCTGAGAAGGAGTGTCAGGATTTGCCTCCTCATCGTGCTTATGACTGTCCTATTAACCTGACCCCCGGAGCTAAACTACCAAAGTCCATACTGTATAATCTTTCTGGCCCTGAGAGACAAGCCATGAAGGATTTCATTGCGGAAAGTCTGGAGAAGGGACATATTAGACCCTCATCTTCGCCCGTGGCTGCAGGGTTCTTCTTTGTGAAGAAAAAAGATGGTGGTCTATGTCCCTGTTTAGATTTCCGGGAATTAAATCAAATTACCATCCGTGATCCATACTCTCTTCCTCTGATTCCTGATTTGTTCAGCCAGGTTGTGGGAGCTAAGGTATTCTCCAAGTTGGATTTAAAGGGAGCCTACAACACATTTGGAGTTCATCTAAAGCTAAGCCAGTTTCCCTGTTTTGTCTACCCTTGTTGTCTTTAGAGTTTTAGTGGAGGTTGACTAGTGCTCATCTCTTTCCATCTCTAGCTGTAGCCTTACGCCAGGGAAAGTAGGGCAAGGTACGCGATCAGCGATAGCTGAGGAGGCTATATAGGGATGTTAGTTGAGGCATGGTGACGCTACACCAGACTAGGAGGTCTCTACTTCCCCCTTTCCCTAGTGTCTGGGCTCCCTCTCTCTTTTCCCTCTGTGTTACACTTATACCTGGCGTGACACCATGGCTGCTCAAATATTTGGGCATCGCTACATGCGCTTTTCTGTTGTCCTGCTTCAAGCAGGCAGAGCGAGAGGCTCGCATCTATAAATGGAAAAGTGAACAGCTCTTGGGGTAAACCTGAACTCAAATCTTTCCTTCAAACCACATATCCAAGCCCGTTTCACTTCCTGCCAACTCGAACTCAAAAATATCTCACAGATCCGGACATTCCTCAACCACAAATCTGCAAAAACACTAGTGCATGCCCTCATCATTTCCCGCCTCGGCTACTGCAACCTCCTGCTCTGTGGCCTCCCTTCTAACACTCTCGCACCCCTCCAATCTATCCTAAACTCTGCTGCCCGACTAATCCACCTGTCCCTCCTCTGTCAATCCCTTCACTGGCTCCCCATTGGCCAGAGACTCCAGTTAAAAACCCTAACCTTGGCATGCAAAGCCATCCACAACCTGTCTCCTCCATACATCTGTGACCTAGTCTCCCGGTACTTACCTGCACGCATCCTCCGATCTGCACAAGATCTCCTTCTCTACTCCCCTTTTATCTCTTCTTCCCACAATCTCATACAAGATTTCTCCCAAGCATCCCCCCTACTCTGGAACTCTCTACCCCAACATTTCTGACTCTCGCCTACTGTTGAAACCTTCAAAAGGAAGCTGAAGACCCACCTCTTATGACAAGCATACAATCTGCAGTAACCCTCGCTCCACCATACCACTGCACGACCAGCTCTACCCTCACCTATTGTATCCTCACCCATCCCTTGTAGACTATGAGCCCTCGCAGGCAGGGTCCTCTCCTCTCCTGTACCCGTTACTGTAACATTTTTGTTCAAGATTATTGTAATTGTTTTTGCGATGTATACCCCTTTTTCAAATGTAAAGTGCCATGGAATAAATGGCCCTAAAGTAATAATAATGTGGTCCAAACTAACGGCTAATGAGAATGCACCATGGGGAAGACAGGGTGGTGGTGGTTGAAAACTGACTGGAAGCATTATCCAACCAATAACCTTTTCACACTGCTCTGGCTTCAATAGTGGTGTTCCAAGGCCCCCTAGAAATTGGGACAGGAAGGTAGTTCGACATGATGTGGGTGTTTTTTGTGATCACTTAGCAGGCACAGTTGTATCTTGACAACGGCCTCGGCCTCTGTGTGCACCATTACCATTGCATCCATTTCCCCATCCCTTGCCACGCGCCTTGCCGATTTTAAATGGAGTTTAATATTTGTCACGTTGCTAAAAATGTCTGTATTATTACCGCAGTAATATAGGTTCACGTCTGATGACCACAGTTTTAGGCAGTGACCTGGGATTCAGAGATGCTTCCAGGGGTCTTCCCCATGCTGTTCGCATGTCTTTTCAGCACTGTATGGATGTGTCTGATCATGTCTCACACGCCACATGGCCAGATAAGGTAGTAAAATGTTAAAATGACATTTACCGGTGAATTTATTTTTCACCGTTGAAAGCAATGCAAAAATGCATCAAAAACGCTATGTGTGAACATAGCCCAAGGTGTGGAGGAGCATTTTTTGGGGGGTTATTTATTTTGCCTTATATTCAAGTCATTACCCTGAAAAGAATGTTCCTTAACATTTTTTCCAGGAAAATCCATTTTTGCTTCGTTTTTGTATGTTTTATTGTGAGCCCGTAAAAGCGGCGTAATACTCTGACAACATTGTTCACAGCAGTGACCTGGGAGTCTCAGATGCTTCTAAGGGTCTTCCCCATGCTGTTCCCATGTCATTTGAGCACTGTTTCCATCGATTTGGCCAATTTTTAGGCCCCCTGAAGATGTCCGAGAAGGGAGGGGGCCGTCGGAAAAATGCTTGAGTTTCCCATAGAGTTACATTGGGCTTGTTGCTCGGGTTGATTACCCAAGCATTCCAATTTGCTCGACCAGAGCAAAGAGCACCCGAGCATTTTAGTGCTCGCTCATCACTACCCTTTATTTTCATTCTTAATACACTAAGAAACAGAAGTAAGACAGCACTAGCATTTTGTACAGAATTAGTGTCACAGGGTGCATTTGCTTGTCAAAAGTTACTATACTGAGTTTATTTTTTTCATTTCTTGTGCAATCATTTTTGCGAAGGGGGGTATAATTGTATTTTAAAAATGCAAAAGAAATCCCCCCAAAATCCAGACATTTAAATGCAACTGTCCACCTCACAAAGCGTGTTTGTCACAAACATTTTGTATTTTCAATTAAAATTTCAAAAGATTTGATCATTTCTAGTGATGAGCGAGCATACTTGCAAGTACTCGGTACTCACTGGAGCATCTCAGTACTTGAGATGCTCGGAGCTCGCCGAGTACTTGCGAGATGCTCGGGCAGATGCTCGGGTCCCCTCCCTGCATGTTTGGCGCTCTTTAGAGCGCCAATCAATATGCAGGGATCGCCTGCCAATCGCTGTAATGCCGCAGTCATGTTGGTTGTGGCATTACAGTGATTGGTTGGCCGCACAGCATCATCAGGTCTATATCAGACCTGACGCCGCTGTGCTCGTCAGTCTACTCCACAATCAGGTAGTGTAGGAAGAGGTGCTACTGAGCTAGGGAGAGATTTGGTTGTGTATTAGGTAGTGTAGGGAGAAAACAAGTACATTACACTTATCCATCTCAACAAACAGTCCTTCTGAGGACTAAAACATCTGCAGAGATATCAGGCAGGCAGTGTATATAGGCATGCAGGCAGTGTATATAGCAAACTGCTGTGCATATAGCACAATAGGCTCCATTTCAGTTCTGCCTTCTGCTGCTGTTAGACATTTCTAGACAAAGGCCCAGGTCTCAGGGACCAGAAATAATTTTTTTGGATCTTCATTCTCATTATTTGCTTAAAAAGCAATCCAGAGAACACCATTTTTCTGCGCCAATTGCTTGTTGGCACTGCAGAATACAGCCAGGTCCTGTCCATATTAGAGCGCTATAAATCCAGTTTTTAAAAACTGTGGTTTGTCCGTCATACGGATCACATATAATTGCGCTGAAAATACTGCCATTTTTGGCCTTCATTCAAATTTTTTTCAGTGTGTCAGCAAAGTTTTTGACACCGGTTTGCTGTTCAAAATAGTTACCTACACGCCAGGTATTTAAAACTGTGGTTTCTCCGTCACACAGATTACAAATAACTTCACTCCAAATTCAGCCATTTGTAGTGAGCGTGGAAGATATTGTCCTCCATTTAAAATGGGCAAGGTGCGTGGCAAGGGACGAGGAACTGGACGTGATGGTGATGGTGCATGCAGAGGCCGAGGCCATGGGCAAGCTGAAATTGTGCCACAACAAACACCCACATCTTCTCACCTGACCTTCCTGTCCCAATTCCTAGGGGATCGCAGCACACCATGATTGAACCCAGAGCAGTGTCAAAAGGTTGTTGGTTGGATAGCGGATAATGCTTCCAGTCACTTTGCCACTACCACCACCACCACCCTGTTTTCTACACGGTCAAGTCTCAGTAGCCGAAGACTCAATTAATTTTCTTCGAGTGCCGGGCTTTGTTATACATTGATACTAGGCTTGGCACCTTACCCATGCACCAACCTATACCAGGGGTGCAATAGTTTATTTACAATCAAAGTCTCAGTAGCCGTGAGTCTGGACTGCATATTCCTCACCTTGATCCTCCTTCCTCCCTCCATGTCAAGTGCCCGGAGACAACTGATCCCACACTTGGACACTCCAAAGAGCTGTTCACTTTTCCATTTATAGATTCGGGCCTCTCGCCCGGTCCACTTGAAGCGGGGCAAGAGGAGATCGCATGTTGCGATGCCCAAATATTTGAGCAACCACGGTCACACGAAGGCGACGGTGGGAAAGTGTCACAAGAGGTGGACAATGATGAGACACAATTGCCAGAAAGTCAGTAGGAGGACCAGGGTGCGGAAGTGGAAGACGAGGTGGTGGATGATATAGTAACTGACCCAACCTGGCAGGAGGATATTCAGAGCGAGGACAGGAGCACACAGGAGGAGAGAGGCAAAGCACCCCAACAGGCAGGAAGAAGCAGCGTGGTGGCCGCAGACAGAAGGCAGGCAACCATTCCCCGTAACACCAACACAAAGGAAGTTGCCAGTACAACTGTTAGGTCTTCCCGAGTCTGGTTGCTTTTAAAGACTCTGCCGATGACCCAAAAAAGCCCATTTGCACCACCTGCCAGGCCAGCATCAGCAGGGGTGGCAAAACTAGCAGCCTGATTACTACCAGCATGATCAGGCACATGGCAGCAAAGCACCCGACTTTGTGGGCCGAACCCCAGGGTCCAGGAACAGTGTCTGCGGGTGACACCACCGCTTCTTCCGCTGTTGTGCATGCAAGCCAATCCCCTATCCATGGTGCATGCGAAAATGTAGGAGCATCAGGAAGTATGTCCACGTCCTTGTCCCAGCGCAGCGTTCAGTTGTCAATACCCCAGTCCTTGAAACGCAAGCGCAAATACGCAGCCAACTCCCCAGAGGCCACACTACTAAATTCCCTCATTTCACGACTGCGTACACTTGAAATGTTGCCTTTTAGGCTCGTGGAGACAGAAGCATTCTGCAACCTGATGGCGGCGGCTGTCCCTTGGTACTTGGTCCCCAGCCGCCACTATTTCTCCCAGTGTGCCATCCCTGCATTACACAAGCACGTGTCCCAAAACATTAGCCGTGCCCTCAACAACACAGTTACTGGGAAAATCCACCTAACCACGGACACGTGGACAAGTGCTTGTGGGCAGGGACGGTACAACTTGCTCACGGCACATTGGGTTAACATAGTGGAAGCCAGGACCCAGTCGAACCTTGGGACGGAACACGTCTTCCCAACTCCAAGGATTGCGGGCCCTAGGTCAATCAGGGTTGCCACCACAGTCTACAGTTCCTGCACCTCATTCTACTCAGCCTCCTCCTCCTTTTCAGCCTCCGTCTCCAAAATGACCATATCAATCACAAGCTGGAAGCAGTGCAGCACTGCCTCGGCCAAGCGGCAACAGGCTGTGCTGAAGATAATATGCTTAGGTGACAAACCGCACAATGCTGAAGAGTTGTGGACAGCTCTGAAAGAGCAGGCAAATCTGTGGCTCACACCGCTGAACCTACAGCCAGGTATGGTCGTGTTTGACAATGGCCGGAACCTGGTGGCGGTTCTGAGGCGAGGCGAGCTGACACACGTACCATGCCTGGCCCATATGCTTAACCTCGTGGTTCAGCGGGTTCTGAAATCCTACCCAGAGCTGCCGGATCTGCTTGTTAAAGTACGCCGCCTGTGTGCCCATTTTAGAAAGTCACCTACTGCTTCCGCCGCCCTTGCCGTGTTTCAGCAGCGTTTGCAGCTTCCGGCTTACCGACTGGTATGTGATGTCCCCACACGTTGGAACTCTACACTGCAAATGTTGGGAAGGATTTGTGAGCAGAAGAGGGCAGCTGTTGAGTACCAGCATCAACAAGGCCATCGGCATTCAGTTCGGACTCCACACATAAGACCTCAGGAGTGGACATGGATGTCAGATATACTTACCATCCTCCAAAACTTTGAGGACTCCACCAAGATGGTGAGCGGCGATGATGCCATAATTAGCGTCACCATCACGCTTCTCTGTCTTCTAAAACGCTCTCTACTCACAATAAAAGAGGATGCATTGCAGGCGGAGCACGATGAGATGGAGCAAGAAACCATACAGGGTGATTACCCACAGCCCAGCCTCATCTCATCCTAACGTGGCTTGGGTGAAAATAAGGAAGAGGAGGATGAAGAACAGGAGCTAGTTTCATGTGCTATAGACGGTACTACCTGCACAACTGTCATACCGTCTGTTCAGCGTGGATGGCCTGAGGACAGAGAGGAGGAGGAGGAGAGCATGGTCAATCGTCCTCTCGGTGAGGACACGGTAGTCTTGCCTGTTAGCAGTCTGGCATGCATGGCTGAGTTTATGTTACGCTGCCTTTCCCATGACCCTCGCATTCACAAAATTTTGGGTGACAGTCATTACTGGTTGTGACACTTCTAGACCCACGCTACAAGGAGAACTTTATATCTCTTATTCCTGAGGCGGACAGGTCTACAAAAATGGGGCAGTACCAAAAGGCCCTTGTTGTGGAATTACAATATTAAAAAAATTCCCATCTGAAAACGCTGGCGGCAGAGGTCAACCAAGGAGTACAGGCGAGAGAGACACAACTCCAATCCAACAGGGGCAGGGGAACACTGTCAAAGTTCTGGGAGAATTTTCTCAGCCCCTCCCATTGCACAGGCCCTGAGGTGCGGGGTACTCTCACAAGGAGTGTAAAGTTTGTGAAGATGCTGAGGGAGTACCTTGCCGACCGTACCAATGTCCACCATGATTCCTCTGTGCCTTATAATTATTGGGTATCCAAGCTGGATATGTGGAATGAACTGGCTCTCTACGCTTTGGAGGTCCTAGCCGGCTAGAGTTTTATCAGAGCGGGTTTTTAGTGCCACTGGTGAAATTATAACTGATAAGAGCATCTGCCTGTCCACGGAAAATGCTGACAGGCTGACTCTTATAAAAATGAACAAGGGCTGGATTGGGCCAGACTTCTCAACACCACCGAATGATAGCAGCGTAACATAAACTCAAATCCAGTGTCTTTTTTTGGGAGGTGTATTCCCATGCACCTTTTCACACCCACACATGGGTATATGCTTCCAGATTTTGGCTATTTGCTCTTGTCCTCCTCATTCTCCTCATCCTCATCCTCCATCACCATATCATCAGGATGACAGTGGTCTGTGGTGCAACACCCACATAATTTTTTTAAAGGGTGTTTATGATGCCAGTAAAAAGAAAAAATTATACAGTATGTTACCCAGGGGTAAATGTTTGTCAGCCCATACACTTGCATGGGCATTACAAGTATAGGAGACCCGCTCCTTTCTATTGGGAACATTTTTTTATGATGCCCTCCTCCACGTCTCTTCCAAGGGGCATTGGAGTGCCTCCAAATTTTTGGCAACCCTTGCATTCACTGCATAGGCAAACACAGTGGGAGACCCCCTTCTAACAATGGGAACATTGTTTTCAGGAGTCCCTCTGACCTCCACGTCTCTTCCAAGGGGCATTGGAGTGCCTCCAAATTTTTGGCAACCCTTGCATTCACTGCATAGGCAAACACAATGGGAGACCTACTTCCTAATAATGAGAACATTGTTTTCAGGAGGCCCTCCTCTAAGTCTCTTCAAATGGGGTATTGGGGTGCGTCCAAATTTTCAAAGTGGTATTGGGGTGCATCCAAATTGTGGGCAGCCCTGCCACTCACTGCATATGCAATAACAGTATAGGAGACCCACTCTTTAGTAATGAGAACAATAAAAGATAGCCGGCTGATGGCTCTCTAAGGATAGTGAGGGCCGACTGCTGGCCCTTTAAGAATAGTAAAGGCAGCCTGATTGCCCTATAAAAATAGGCTTTGTGACTTTCAGAGTACCTCTTTCATAAATGAAACACGATGTGTCTGATGATATCTCACACACCACATGTCCAGATAAGGTTGTAAAATGTTAAAATGACATTTCCTGGTGAATGCAATTGTCACGGTTGAAAGCAATGCAAAAGTGCAAAAACACATCAAAAACACTAAGTGTGAACATAGCCCAAGGCGTGAATGAGTATTTTTGTTTTTGGTTATTTATTTTGCTTTATATACAAGTCATTACCCTGGAAAGGATGTTCCTTAACATATTTCCCAGAAAAATGCATTTTAGTTTCGTTTTTATATGTTTTATTGTGAGTCCGTAAAAGTGGTGTAATACCTCTGACAACGTTGTTGACAGAAGTGACCTGGGAGTCAGAAATGCTTCCAGAGATCTTCCCCATGCTGTTCCCATGTCATTTGAGCACTGTTCTCATAGATTTGGTCAATTTTTAGGCCCTCTGCAGACCGCTGGGGGGAGCCGCCTGAAAAATGCTCGAGCTTCCCATAGACTTAAATTGGGCTCGTTGCTCGGGTCGAGCACTCAAGTATGTGCTCGACCCGAGCATCAATCACCCGAGCATTTTAGTGCTCGCCCATCACTAATAATTTCTAATAATAATAATGCCTGTAAGTAATACAGTGTAATTTCACTCCTATTATATATTTTTTATATGGTGATTTTGTCTGAGTTAATATGACTATTGTGACTTTTGCTTCTAATGGAAACCACTAGCTTTGGCGGTTCTATTGTACGATGAATACAACTGGCTCGTGACAACTAGTGTTGAGCGAATTCGTTCGGCGAATGTTTGAAATTTTCAAATTCGGCATGAATATGGCACATTCGGATTAGTGATCGCAAAGGCGAGCAAATTTTCTTAAAATCGGAAAAGTTTGATGAATTTTCGCGGGATCGCGAAGAAAGGGCAACCACAATGTTTTGAATAGTTTTGTTAGCATACTGCAAGTGTATGATGAGTGGTGACATTTGCCAGGTGAGTGTGGGGACTGTGGAGAGCTTAGAACAGGTCAGATCAGCGGCGCACTGTTTTTTTTTTTCTGTGGGCAGTAACTTTAACTGAGGAAAGCGCGGCCAGCCAATCATAGAGCAGGAAGCAGCTACACTGTCCAGACATAAGGGCTTCTGCAATTGGCTGCAGAAATCATATGTCCTCTCAATATAAAAAGCGTCCATATTCCTTCAGCTCCATTATATCCATGTCACTGCTGGAGACAGACGCAGCTCAGTGTTCTCCTGTGTAATGAGAGATATTAGATAGATAGATAGATAGATAGATAGATAGATAGATGGGCGCTTGTGTGGTAGTCAGATAGTGTAGATAATTCCTGGCCTGTGTACCTCTGCAACCACTGGTGCAGAACATTTTGGGTGTTCTTGTGCAAGTCCTGAAATTCTGACAGAAACAGAGGGCCCATGCGATACAATAGTGCTGTGCACCACTGGTATAGAGCTCCATGTCTCAGTATACCTTGAATCTTTTTTTGCACTTGCTAATGTGATCAAGCGCAGTGCACCTTTTCATTTAGTAGGGTTGAAATTGTGCTCTGCACAGTCTGCAGAGCTTCTTATTGCAGAGCACAAAATCTGTTTTTTTTTCTCTTGCTATTGTGATATTGAAAGCTGTGTGCACTAAAGTTTTTTTTTAGTGTCAGATATTTTTTTAGTGGAGTTGAACTTCAGGTGATTTCAGAGTAAAAAAAACATTTTTTCTCTTGCTACGCCCAGTCCAAAAAATATTTTTTCCTGTGCCAAAAGTCATACAGTGTTACAAGCCAGCTACTACGTCAGTGGCGGTCAAATTCAGGTTGTACGCACAGTCAAACCTTTATATATTTTTGGCTGGCAGGCAGAGTCCACCGAAGGTTTTTTACTGTGGCAAAGTTGATCCAGTCTGCTAAAAGGCAGATTCTATTTTAGTGGCGTTGACCTTGTCCTGGTTTCACAGTAAAAAAAAACTTCTCTTACTAGGCCCAGTCCAAAAAATATTTTTTCCTGTGCCAAAAGTCATACAGTGTTCCAAGCCAGCTACTACGTCAGTGGCGGTCAAATTCAGCTTGTATGCACAGTCAAATCTATATATATTTTTGGTTGGCAGACAGAGTACATCAAAGGTTTTTCACTGTAGCAAAGTTGATCCAGTCTGCTGAAAGGCAGATCCTATTTTAGTGGCGTTGAACTTGTCCTGGTTTCAAAGTAAAAAAAACAAAACTTCTCTTACTAGGCCCAGTCCAAAAAAATTTTTTTCCTGTGCCAAAAGTCATACAGTGCTATCAGCCAGCTACTACATCAGTGGTGGTCAAAGTCAGCTGGACGCAGAATTTATGCAGAGTAACCCAAAAATATTTTTTGCTCTGAGTAAAGTGATACAGCTGGCTAGATCTCAGTTTGAAATATTTTGGAGCATATATTCTATGTCATACTGGCCTCATCCACATTCTAAAAAAAAATTTCTTCTGTTCCTAAAGTAATACAGCAGGGGACATCTCAGTTTGAAATTGTTTGGAGAATATCTCGTAGGTTTTATTGGCCTCAGCGCAGACACGGAGTGATGTAAGCACGAGCAGCACTGCATCCTTAGCCACAACAACTGTGGCCAGCCGCAGTCACGGATCTGCAGCTTGCAGGGGCAGCAAGGGTTGCCTAGCATGGGCCTTTTTTGTCACTACAAAGGATGAGCCAACTCACGTTATCTGCAAACTTTGCGATAAAAAACTCAGTAGAGGAAAAAACTGCAATAATTTGACTACTACATGCATGAACGTTCACATGCTCAAACAACATTCTTTACTCTGGGAATCTTACCGTGCTGAAATGCGGACCAGCGCACATCAACAACCATCAAACGCATCCACTGCTTCTTCCGCCTCCTCTGTTACCATGCCAAGTATTGTCACACAGTTCTCCCATTGCAGAAACTCCAGTTCTTTACCCGCTCCAGTCAGGCTGAGTGACAGCCCGTCGGCTGTAATGGAAGCGGATACGCCTGCTGTGGTTTTTTTTTCACCGAGCACACTGCATGTTTCTCAATCCACCGTAACATCTGCACTTCACTCATGCTCCACCAGTTTTTCGGTTCACCATACTCCGCCCTCTCCCAACACCATAGCCAGCCTTCGGTCCCGCAGTTGTGGTCACATAAAATATTGTTTCATCCTACGCATGACAAAGCTAAGAGGTTGAACTCCACCATCTCCAATCTGTTGGCCACGGAAATGCTGCCTTTCCGTCTGGTAGATACAGACGGTTTCCGAAAACTGATGGCCGTCGCAGTCCCCCAGTACCAGTTGCCTAGTTGCCATTACTTCTCTAAGAAAGCTGTGCCTGCACTACATCAAAATGTCGCAGACATCATCACCCGTTCCTTGTCTAAATCTACATGTGCCAGGGTGCATTTTACCACAGACACCTGGCCAAGTAAGCATGGCCAAGGGCGTTACATCTCGCTGACTGGGCACTGAGTGACTCTGGTGGCTGTGGGGGCAGGCGGGGAAGGGGTTGCTTCACAAATCTTGGAATCCCCAAGGCTTGCAGAAGAAACCTCTGTATTTCCCACTTCCTCCGCTGCTTCTGCCTCCTCCACCTCCTCTAGAGCCTCCACCTGTGCACTCAACCTATGCCTTAACGAGACACGCGTTCCAAGGGTGCATGGCTCACCGTAATCAGGCAGTCTTCAAATTAATATGCCTTGGAGATCGCAGTCATAAATGTGAAGAGTTGTGTGCAGCTCTCCAGGTTCAGTTTGAGCAATGGCTGTCTCCGCTGAACCTAGAGCCAGGGAAGGCCATGTGTGATAACGGTGCGAACCTGTTAGCGGCCCTAGGCTGAGGCAAGCTCGCACAAGTGCCTTGTATGGCTCACATCCTCAGCCTGGTGGTACAGCAATTTCTCCACCACTATCCTGGTCTGGATGAGCCGCTTCACAAAGTACGGAAGCTATGTGCTCACTTCCGCCGTTCGCACCCCTCATGTCATTGACTTGCATCGATACAGAGGTTTTTGTCCATGCCAGTTAACAGGTTGACCTGCGATGTGCCGACGTGGTGGAATTCCACTCTGCACATGTTGCAGTGACTGTGCCTGCTGCAACAAGCTCTGACGCAGAATGTCATGACGTATAGCTTGGGGCAATGCAGTACGGACTTGGGGCATATCACATTTGTGGAGTGGGAACAGATTATGGACCTCTGCACCCTTCTGCATGGTTTTGAAATGGCTACTAAACTGGTTAGTGCTGACGATGCCGTCATCAGCATCACTATTCCGGTCATATACATGCTGGAGCAAACTTTGAATAACCTGCTGCAGGAGGTGGTGGCCCCAGAAGAAGAGGAGGATGCAGAAGGGATATCAATGTCTCAAATTTCCAGACTGTCGTCGCCCAGGCGGATGCAAAGTGACGGTGGATTACAGCGATTGAGGGGGTTTGGTGATACCAGGCAAACTGTTAGTGAAGATGCAAGAGCCGAGGAACTAATGGAGGAGGAAGAGGCGATGGCGAGCAGCTGTCAGAGGATGAAGAGGCTAATCATCCCCTCTCATTTGAACGTGGTTGGCAGGAGGAGACGGAGGAAACAAGCATCAGTGTTATGCAGCCCACAATGCAGCCTGGCTTTGGACCTCGTGGAAGAGCCCGACATATGAGTGCCTTCTTGATGCACTATCTGCAACATGATCCCTGTATAGTTAGGATTCGTAATAATGCTGACTACTGGACTGCCACTCTGTTAGATCCAGGTTATAAGAGTCAATTTTGCCAGATGCTTCCCACCCTGGAAAGGGACCCGCTTATATTGGAATATCGAAACAAGCTTTTAATCAACCTTAATAGAGGTTTTCCCCAAGATAACAGTGAGGCACACAGTGTTCATCACAGCTGTAGTCTTTCAACCTCCGGCACGTCAGTTTGTCTAAGCCAGAACATTAGCAGCAGCAGCAGAGTAAGTGGCAGAAGCAATTTCTGTGTGTCCTTTCACACATTTTTTGCACCAGCTGTGCACCAGCACAACAGAGTACAAGTCTGATATGTTGTGAACGACTGGAGAGGATGGTGCAGGAGTATCTAAAGTTCAATGTCAATATCATCAGGGAGGGTTTGGACCCTTTTACATTTTGGTCTTCAAAAATGGATGAATGGCCTGAGCTCAACTCTCACGCCTTGGAGGTTTTATCATGCCCGGCAGCCAGCGTTCTCTCTGAACGTGTCTTCAGCGCTGCTGGTAGTGTCTTGATGGATAAGCGCACCCAGCTGTCCCCTGAAAGTGTAGACTGCGGAACTCTCATCACGATGAACAAATCATGGATCTCCAAGGACTTTTGCACCCCAATTGCAGACTGTACAGAGTAGGCGATGTTGTCGTTTTGAGTGTGCTGCATTGATCTCTTGAAATTGCAGTGAAATGGCTACTGTGCCTGCTCTTGCTGGGTTTGCATTAAACTAGTTGTAGTTTGATGACATTGATGGCACTTCGGTGGTGTTAGGCCCCCATTTAGGGCAATGTGAACACTCCTGGTTAGGTCTCCATCTCCTGGGTTTGGCTGTACTGGACCAGGTGTGGGTCTTATTTACACTATTTCTACAGTAGTGAAATTGATTAGACATTGCTAGTGTCTGCCACTAATTTTTGAAATGTGGAGAATAATGATTGGGTCTCCATCTATTGGGTTGGCTGTAGAGGAACTGGTTTTGGCCTCCTTTGCAATACTTATACGCTAGTGAAATTGATGCCACTTCGGTGGTGTTTGTTAGGCACTCATTTAGGGCAATGTGAACACTCCTGGTTAAGTCTCCATCTCTTGGGTTGTCTGTACTGGGAGAGATGTGGGTTTCATTTACACTATTTCTACTGTAGTGAAATTGATTACACGTTGCTGGCATCTGCCGCTAATATTTGGAAATGTGGGGAATCCTGAATGGGTCTGCATCCATTGGGTTGACTGTAGTGGAAGAGGTTTTGGTCTCCATGCATTTCTATAGTTATATTTTAGTGAAATTGAGCATTTTGTGCAGATATTATTCTCCTCAAATGGGTACACAAACATGATAAACTCTAAATTGATTTTCAATAAACTACTATCAGCCGCCCCATCAAACACCTCTGCTGCTTCTTCCTCCTCCTGTTACCATGCCAAGTTGAGTCACGCAGGTGTCCGACAGAACCAGCTGTATACCTACTGCAGTTAGGCTGAGTGACAGCCCGTCAGCTGTAAGTGAAGTGGACATGCCTGCTGTGTTTGTCTCTCTGAGCACAACACACGTTTCTCAATCCACCGTAACATCTCCGCCTAAACCTCACTCACGGTATATCGGTTTGTCCGTTTCACCGTACTCTGCCCTCTCTCAGCACTGCAGCCAGCCCTCAATCCCACTGTTGTGGTCACGTAAAAGATTATTTCATCCTACACATGTCAAAGCTAAGAGGTTGAACTCCACCATCTGTTGGTCACGGAAATGGTGGTCTTAGGCCCTATCTTTTTAAACGTAAACACTTCCGATTGAGTCTACATCTCCTCGGTTGGCTGTAGTGGGACAGGTATGGGTCTGCATTAAACTACTTGTAGTCTGATGACATTGATGCCAATTTGGTGGTGTTAGGCCCTCATTTAGGGCAATGTGAACACTCCTGGTTTGGTCTCCATCTCCTGGGTTGGCTGTACTGGAAGAGGTGTCGGTCTTATTTACACTACTTCTACCTATTTCTACAGTATTGAAATTGATGCCACTTTGCTGGTGTCTGCCACTATTTTTTTTAAATTTGGGGAATCCTGATTGGGTCTCCATCTATTGGTTTGGCTGTAGTGGAACGTTCCTGTTCTGCAGTCTAAGTTGTGTAAGGTTATGTACCAGTCCTTGCTGCACTCCTGATACAGACTCTGCCTGCTGCACTCCTGATACAGACTCTGCCTGCTGCACTCCTGATACAGACTCTGCCTGCTGCACTCCTGATACAGACTCTGCCTGCTGCACCATCTAGTCTGTTCTACTGGGTCCAGCTGCTGCATGTCCATTGGTCTGTCCTGGAGTGACACCTGGCATTCATCGGGAGCCAAGCCAACCTCCCCATCAGAGGCTCTAGTGAACAATCCCGTGCTCGCTTAGTCACGACCCTCCAGGCTCTCCTGGGTCCATGGCACAGTGGTTCCACAAACCATGTCCGTGACAGTGCGCCCTCGCAGGCAGGGTCCTCTCTCCTGTTTTACCAGTCGGTGACTCCTTTTCACATGTAAAGCGCAACTGAATAAATGTCGCTGTCACAGTAATAATAATTATAGTACTTGTACTCTGGGTTAATTGATGGCACTTCCCTGGTGTCTACACCTAATTTGATGTGTTTTGGCAGCTTTTGGTCCCGTTTCTAGGTGTTGTATATGCATTTTTTTGGTCCCCCTATTGACTCCTATGGGATTTGGAAACGTTCAACGAACATTTGGCAAATAAATTCAGCGAATATCAATTTGTTCGGCTAACTTTTCCGAACCCAACATTGAAATGTTTGCTCATGCCTATTGGTAAGGCTGTGTTTTTTTTTGTTGTTTTTTCTGTGTTTTTTCTTTTATTTTTGTCCTTTTCTGTGAGCTGTGGGCCACAGTAACTACATTTTCCCATAAGAAAGGAGCGGGTCTGCTATACAGTTATAGGGCATGCAGTGAGTCCAACGGCTGCCAAAATTTAGGAAATACCCCAATACCAATTTAAAGACACCTAGAGCTGGGCCACAGTAATGACATATTCCCATTAGAAAGGAGCGGGTCTGCTATACAGTTATAGGGTATGCAGTGAGTCCAACGGCTGCCAAAATTTAGGAAATACCCCAATAACAATTTAAAGGCATGTAGAGCTGGGCCACAGTAATGACATGTTCCCTATAGAAAGGAGTGTGTCTCTCATATTGTTATTGCTTATGTAGTGAATGCAACGGCTGCCAAAAAATTACAGGAACTCCAATGTCCCTTGCAAGAGACTTAGAGGTCGTAGGGCCTCCTGAAAACTATGTTCCCTTTATTAGGCAGTGGGTCTCCCATACTGTTAGCCTATGCAGCGAATGCAACGGCTGCCAAAAATTTGGAGGAACTCCAATGCCTCTTGCAAGAGATGTAGATATGGTAGATATTGTGGTGATATGGTGGTGGAGGATGAGGATGCAGAGGTGGAGGAGGACAAGAGCAAATAGACAAAATCAGGAAGTGTATACCCATGTCTGGGTGTGAAGACAGAAGTGCATGGGAATAGAGTTAGACCTCCCAAAAAAAGACACTGGATTTGAGTTTATGTTACGCAGCTATCGTTCGATGGTATTGAGAAGTCTGGCCCAATCCAGCCCTTGTTCATTTTTATAAGAGTCAGCCTGTCAGCATTTTCAGCTGACAGGCGGATGCGCCTATCAGTTATAATTCCACCAGCGGCACTAAAAACCCGCTCTGACAAAACGCTAGCAGCAGGGAAGGCCAGGAACTCCAAGGCGTAGAGAGCCAGTTCATGCCATGTGTCCAGCTTGGATACCCAATAATTATAAGGCAAGGAGGAATCACAGAGGACATTGGTACGGTCAGCAAGGTACTCCCTCAGCATCTTCCGAAACTTTTTCCTCCTTCTGAGAGTACCCCGCGACTCAGGCCTGTGCGATGGGAGGGTCGGAGAAAACTGTTCCAGAACTTTGACAGTGTTCCCCTGCCTCTGCTAGTTGTACAGGTAGTACTCAGCTCCTGTTCTTCCTCATCCTCCTCCTCATTGTCACCCAATCCACGTTGGGATGAGATGAGGCTGGGCTGTGTGGAATCACCCTGTGTGGTTCCTTGCTCCATCTCATCGTGCTCCGCCTGCAATGCATCCTCTTTAATTGTGAGCAGAGAGCATTTCAGAAGACAGAGACGCGGGATAGTGACGCTAATTATGTCATCATCGCCGCTCACCATCTTGGTGGAGTCCTCAACGTTTTGGAGGATGGTACATATGTCTGACATCCATGTCCACTCCTGAGGTCTTATGTGTGGAGTCTGACCTGAATACCAACGGCCTTGTTGATGCTGGTACTCAAAAACTGCCCTCTTTGGCTCACAAATCCTTCCCAACATCTGCCGTGTAAAGTTCCAACACGTGGGGACTTCACACACCTGTCGTTTAGCTGGAAGCTGCAAATGCTGCTGAAGCACGGCAAGGGCGGCCGAAGCTGTAGTTGACTTTCTAAAATGCTCATACACGCGGCATACTTTGACAAGCAGATCCCGCATATGAGGGTAGATTTTGAGAAACTGCTGAACCATGAGGTTAAACACATTGGTCAGGCATGTTACGTGTGTGAGTTCGCCTCGCCTCAGAGCCTGCACCAAGTTCCGGGCATTGTCACACACAACCATGCCTGGTTGTAGGGTCAGCGGTGTCAGCCACAGATCTGTCTGCTCTTTCAGAGCTGTCCACAACGATTCAGCGTTGTGCGGTTTGTCACCTAAGCATATTAGCTAAAGCACAGCCTGCTGCCGCTTGGCGGAGGCAGTGCTGCAGTGCTTCCAGCTTGCGACTGATGTGGTCATTTCAGAGATGGAGGCTGAAGAGGAGGAAGAGGTGGAGGAGCTGTAAAATGTGGGGGCAACCCTGATTGACCCAGGGCCCGCAATCCTCGACGTCGGGAGGACGTGTTCCGTCCCAAGGTCCGACTGGGTCCCAGCTTCCACTATATTAACCCATTGTGCGGTCAGCGAGATGTACTGTTCCTGCCCACAAGAGCTTGTCCACCTGTCTGTGGTTAGGTGGACTTTCCCAGTAACTGCGTTGTTGAGGGCACGGCTAATGTTGTGGGACACGTGCTCTTGCAGTGCGGGGACGGCACACCAGGAGAAATAGTGGCGGCTGGGGACACAGTACTGAGGGACAGCCGCCGCCATTAGATTGCGGAAAGCTTCCGTCTCCATGAGCCTAAAAGACAACATTTTGAGCGCAACAATTTGCGAAATGTATGAATTTAGTTGTGTGGCCTGTGGGGCATTGGCTGCGCATTTGCGCTTGTGTTCCAAGGACTGGAGTAGTGACAACTGAACCCTGCACTGGGACAAGGACATGGACGTGCTTTCTGATGGTGCTAGTTGAGAGTGTGCAACGACACGTGCAGGGCGAGAGGCATCTTCGCATGCGCCATGGACAAGGGTTTGGCGTGCACACACAACAGCGGAAGAAGCAGTGGTGTCACCCGCAGACTCTGTTCCTGGACCCTGGAGATCGGCCCACTTAGTCGGGTGCTTTGCTGCCATGCGCTTGATCATGCTGGTGGTGGTCAGGCTGCTAGTTTTACTACCCCTTCTGATGCTAGCCTGGCAGGTGGTGCAAATGGACTTTGTGGGGTTATCTGCAGAGTCTTTAAAAATCAACCATATTTGGGAAGACCTAACAGTTGTACTGGCAATTTCCGTTGTGTTGACATTACAGGGAGCGCTTTCCCGCCTTGTGTCTGCGGCTACCATACTGCTTCTTCCTGCCGTTGCCTTCATGTGACCATGGCTGCTCAAATATTTGGGCATCGCTACACGTGCCGTTCTCCTCTTGACTCGCTTGAAGCTGGCCAGGCGAGAGGCCCAAATCTACAAATGGATACGTGAACAGCTCTTCTGAGTGTCCTAGTGTGGGATCAGTTGTCTCCGGGCACTCAGCATGGTGGGAGGAAGGAGGATCAGGGTGAGGAATATGTGGTCCAGACTCAAGGATACTGAGATTTGACCGTGTCAAAGACAGGGTGGTGGTGGTGGTGGCGGCAAAGTGACTGGAAGCATTATCTGCTATACAACCAACAACCTTTTGACACTGCTCTGGGTTCAATAGTTGTGTGCTCTGGTCCCCTAGTAATTGGGACAGGAAGTTTGAGCAACAAGATATGGGTGCTTGTTGTGGAACAATTTCAGATTGCCCACAGCCATGTCCTCGGCCTCTGCATGCACCATCACGTCCACTTTTCCGTCCCTTGCCTCACACCCTGCCCATTTTAAATGGATTCAAATATTTTCCACATTCACGAGAAATGGCTGATTTTGGAATGCGGTTATATGTGATACGTCTGACAGAGAACCACAGTTTTAAATAGCAGGCCTGTAGTTTACTAATACTATTCTTCACAGATACCTAGTGTGAATAGCTTGACCGACACACTGCAATGAAATGGAAATGGAAGCCAGAAATGGCTGATTTTGAAATGCTGTTATATGTGATACATCTGACAGAGAACCACGGTTTTAAATAGCGGGCCTGTAGTTTACTAATACTATTCTTCACAGATACCTAATGTGAATAGCTTGATCGACACACTGCAACAAAATGGAAAAGGAGGCCAATATTTTCCACTTTCAATTCAAATTTCGGGATTTTTATCACTGTAATATGGAAAAGATCTGGTTGTATTCTGCAGTGCTAACAAGGAAATGGAGCAGAAAAATGATGTACTCTGGACTGCTTTTTAAGCAAATAACCAGGATTAAGATACAAAAAAAATTTGCCCTGGCTCCTGATACCTGGGGCTATGTCTGCAAATATTTGTCACAGCAGGATCACTCAGAAGTTGAACATGCAATGGACCCTCTTGTGCCGTCTCATGCACTGCAGTCTTTCACATACCCTGCTTGCCTTGATTTTTAAGAAAATAATCAGGATTAAGATTAAAAAAAATTGCTCTGGCCCCTGATACCTGGGGCTATGTCTACTAATATCTGTAAGAACAACAGCAGCAGGAACGTGCTATGAACCCTCTTGCACTATATACACTGCAGTTTGCCACATATACTGCCTGCCTGCCTAATTCCTGCTATCACTACTGAATATATGCAGCTAGATTAGTCCTCAGAAGGACCGTTAGTTCAGATGGACATACATACATATACAGTGCCTACAAGTAGTATTCAACCCCCTGCAGATTTAGCTGGTTTGATAAGATGCAAATAAGTTAGAGCCTTCAAACTGCAAACGAGAGTAGGATTTATGAACAGAAGCATAAATCTTACAAACCAAAAAGTTATGTTGCTCAGTTGAATTTTATTAAATTTTAACCCCTTAAGCCCCGGAGCATTTTTCGTTTTTGCATTTTCGTTTTTGCTCCCCTTGTTCCCAGAGCCATAGCGTTTTTATTTTTTGGTCAATATGGCCATGTGAGGGCTTATTTTTTGCGGGACGAGTTGTACTTTTCAACGCCATTACTAGTTTTATCATATCCTGTACGGGAAAACAGGAAAAAAATTCCAAGTGCGGTAAAATTGCAAAAAAAGTGCAATACCCCAGTTGTTTTTTATTTATTTTTTTACCATGTTCACTGAATGCTAAAACTGACCTGCCCTTCTTATTCTACAGGTCATTACGAGTTCATAGATACCAAACATGTATAGGTTCTTTTATATTTAAGTGGTGAAAAAAAATTCCAAAATTTGGTAAAAAAAAAAATAAAAAAATAGCGCCATTTTCTAAGACCCGTAGCGTCTCCATTTTTCGTGATCTGGGGCTGGTTGATGGCTTATTTTTTGCGTGCTAGGCTGACGTTTTTATTGATAACATTTGGGGTAGATCCGATGTTTTGATCGCCCGTTATTGCATTTTATTGCAATTTTGCGGCGACCAAAAAACATAATTCTGGCGTTTAGAATTTTTTTCTCGCTACGCCGTTTACCGATCGGAATAATTCTTTTTTTATTTTGATAGATCGGGCGATTCTGAACGCGGCGATACCAAATATGTGTATGTGGGGTTTTTTTTTATATATTTTATTTTGAATGGGGCGAAAGGGGGGTGATTTAAACTTTTATATTTTTTTATTTTTTTTTATATTTTTAAAAACTTTTTTTTTTTACTTTTTGCATGCTTCTATAGTCTCCATAGGAGACTAGAAGCAGCAACTGTCCGATCGCCTCTGCTACATACAGGGGACCAGCAGATCCCCTGCATGCAGCAGAAATGGTCCTGTGCTATGAGCGCCGACCACTAGGTGGCGCTCATAGCGACAAGATCATGACAACCACAGGCGTCTGCTGCAGACCCTGAGTTGTCATGCACGCCCATCGGCGACCCGCGATCACGTGACGGGGTCGCCGGTGGGCGGGGCTTATGACGCGCTACCCGGAAGCGCGCGTTAAATGCTGCTGTCGGAGATTGACAGCAGCATTTAACTGGTTAACAGCCGCGGGTGGATCGCGATTCCACCCGCGGCTGTTGCGGGCACATGTCAGCTGTAAGAATCAGCTGACATGTGCTCGGTTCAGTGAGGGCTCAGCGCCGGAGCCCTCACTGAACCGGCGGTACGCAGATATGCGTACTAATACGTCCCCGGTAAGTAAGGGGTTAAACATAAAAGTGTGGGTCAATTATTATTCAACCCCTATGTTTAATATTTTGTGGAATAACCCTTGTTTGCAATTACAGCTAATAATCGTCTTTTATAAGACCTGATCAGGCCGGCACAGGTCTGTGGAGTTATCTTGGCCCACTCCTCCATGCAGATCTTCTCCAAGTTATCTAGGTTCTTTGGGTGTCTCATGTGGACTTTATTCTTGAGCTCCTTCCACAAGTTTTCAATTGGGTTAAGGTCAGGAGACTGACTAGACCACTCCAACACCTTGACTTTTTCCCTCTTGAACCAGGCCTTGGTTTTCTTGGCTGTGTGCTTTGGGTCGTTGTCTTGTTGGAAGATGAAATTACGACCCATCTTAAGATCATTGATGGAGGAGCGGAGGTTCTTGGCCAAAATCTCCAGGTAGGCCGTGCTATCCATCTTCCCATGGATGCAGACCAGATGGCCAGGCCCCTTGGCAGAGAAACAGCCCCACAGCATGATGCTGCCACCACCATGCTTGACTGTAGGGATGGTATTCTTGGGGTCGTATGCAGTGCCATCCAGTCTCCAAACGTCACGTGTGTGGTTGGCACCAAAGATCTAGATCTTGGTCTCATCAGACCATAGAACTTTGAACGAGTCTGTCTCAGAGTCCTCCAAGTGATCATGAGCAAACTGTAGACGAGCCTTGACATGACGCTTTGAAAGTAAAGGTACCTTACGGGCTCGTCTGGAACGGAGACCATTGCGGTGGAATACGTTACTTATGGTATTGACTGAAACCAATGTCCCCACTGCCATGAGATCTTCCCGGAGCTCCTTCCTTGTTGTCCTTGGGTTAGCCTTGACTCTTCGGACAAGCCTGGCCTCGGCACGGGAGGACACTTTCAAAGGCTGTCCAGGCCGTGGAAGGCTAACAGTAGTTCCATAAGCCTTCCACTTACGGATGATGCTCCCAACAGTTGAGACAGGTAGGCCCAACTCCTTGGAAAGGGTTTTGTACCCCTTGCCAGCCTTGTGACCCTCCACGATCTTGTCTCTGATGGCCTTGGAATGCTCCTTTGTCTTTCCCATGTTGACCATGTCTGAGTGCTGTTCACAAGTTTGGGGAGGGTCTTAAATAGTCAGAAAAGGCTGGCAAAAGAGATCTTTAATCCACACATGTGAAGCTCATTATTCTTGGTGCCTGAACTACTTCTTAATACTTTAGGGGGACCAAACAGAATTCTTGTGGTTTGAGGGGTTGAATAATAAATGACACTCTGAATTAACTTTTAACGTTTTAAAAAAAATAAAAATAAATAATAAAAACAAAATTTGCTGCAGTGCATTTCCCACTTCCAGGCTGATCTACAGTACAAATGTCACAATGCCAAGTTAATTCCGCATGTGTCAACCAGCTAAATCTGCAGGGGGTTGAATACTACTTGTAGGCACTGTATATATATATATATATATGTATGTATATATATATATATATATATATATATGTAATATATAATTGCCAATCCGCTCTGTCACAGCTTCCGGCGATTGTGTCGCCATCCCACAATCCACCGCGGCAGCTTCCGGTGATTGTGTCGTTATCCCACAATCCACCACGTCAGACGAACTGCGCCTCCACAAGTGACAAAAACGGCACCGCTATTCCGTCTGGAGAATAGCGGCTCATCTCCCGCCGTAGGGAGGTCAGTGGCGACGCAGCCGGGAGATGAGCGGCACCAGCTGCTTGCATCGGAACTACGCCGACCGCCATATTGGAACACCCAAGTCATGAGTATTCCGATATGGCGGCCAGGATTCATATCCCCCGCCAAGCTGCGCGGAACCACAGAAAACGAGCGTGCCGCGCAGGATTTGAATCTCCCACCAAGGCTGGCGACCAATCAGCTGCTAGCGGTATTGGCGCCAGATTTGAATACCGCTAGCAGCTGATGCGATTGGTCGCCCGCCACCGGGTTGCTGATCTATCAGCTGTTAGCGGTATTGCCGATCTTCCGGCGGTGTCGGCGTGCGAGATTTAAACACGGCTGTGTTTACATCTTCTGTGGCCACACCGTCGGGAGATCATCGGCACCCGCTGGACACGGCTGCCATGGTGACAAGCGGTGACGTCACCGCAACAGCAATAGCGACGACTAGAGATGAGCGTTGTTCTACTCGAACTGTTCGCCAATCTCAAATTCGAGCTGTTTTGGGCGGTGTTCGAGCCGGTCAGCGAACACGAACAATTTGAGAAAAATTCGGCTGTTCGAGGTTATGTTCGATAACTGTTCGTGCACCAAAATCATAACTGGATTTTTTCTCAGTAATGATGAAAATTAATGTTAATACGCAGTTTGAGTGTACAGCGGGGCGGGGGGAGGGGCAGGGGATGGATCTCTGCAGGAACAATGAAGATCTCCATTTTTTTTTCTCTTTCCCGCATTTGCAGTGGGGAGGTGCAATCTGTCAGCCTATCAGCAGCGCACACACGGAGCGAAGTGCTTTTTTTCACACAAGCAAGGGCATGTGTGATTGGCAGTGTACAGTCATATGAAAAAGTTTGGGCACCCCTATTAATCTTAAGCTTAATGTTTTATAAAAATTGGTGTTTTTGCAACAGCTATTTCAGTTTGATATATGTAATAACTGTTGGACACAGTAATGTTTCTGCCTTGAAATGAGGTTTATTGTGCTAACAGAAAATGTGCAATCTGCATTCAAACAAAATTTGACCGGTGCATAAGTATGGGCACCCTTATCATTTTCTTGTTTTAAATACTCCTGCCTACTTTTTACTGACTTACTAAAGCACTTTTTTTGGTTTTGTAACCTCATTGAGCTTTGAACTTTATAGCCAGGTGTATGCAATCATGAGAAAAGCTACTTAAAGTGGCCACTTGCAAGTTGTTCTCCTGTTTGAATCTCTGAAGAGTGGCATCATGGGCTCCTCAAAACAACTGTCAAATGATCTGAAAACAAAGATTATTCAACATAGTTGTTCAGGGGAAGGATACAAAAAGCTGTCTCAGAGATTTAACCTGTCAGTTTCCACTGTGAGGAACATAGTAAGGAAATGGAAAAACATAGGGACAGTTCTTGTTAAGGCCAGAAGTGTCAGGACAAGAATAACATCAGAAAGGCAGAGAAGAAGAATGTTGAGATCAGTCAAGGACAATCCTCAGACCACCTCCAGAGAGCTGCAGCATCAACTTGCTGCAGATGGTGTCACTGTGCATCGGTCAACTATACAACGCACTTTGCACAAGGAGAAGCTGTATGGTAGAGTGATGCAAAAGAAGCCGTTTCTGCAAGTACGCACAAACAGAGTCGGCTGAGGTATGCAAAAGCACATTTGAAGAAGCCTATTTCTTTTTGGAAGAAGGTCCTGTGGACTGATGAAACCAAGATTGAGTTGTTTGGTCATACAAAAAGGCGTTATGCATGGTGGCAAAAAAACACAGCATTCCAAGAAAAACACTTGCTACCCACAGTAAAATTTGGTGGAGGTTCCATCATGCTTTGGGGCTGTGTGGTCAATGCCGGCACTGGGAATCTTGTTAAAGTTGAGGGACGCATGGATTCCACTCAGTATCAGCAGATTCTTGGCAATAGTGTTCAAGAATCAGTGATAAAGTTGAAGTTACGCAGTGGATGGATCTTTCAGCAAGACAATGATCCAAAACACCGCTCCAAATCTACTCAGGCATTCATGCAGAGGAACAATTACAATGTTCTGGAATGGCCATCCCAGTCCCCAGACCTGAATATTATTGAACATCTGTGGGATCATTTGAAGAGGCTGTCCATGCTCGGCGACCATCAAACTTAACTGAACTGGAATTGTTTTGTAAAGAGGAATGGTCAAAAATACCTTCATCCAGGATCCAGGAACTCATTAAAAGCTACAGGAAGCGACTAGAGGCTGTTATTTTTGCAAAAGGAGGATCTACTAAATATTAATGTCACTTTTCTGGTGAGGTGCCCATACTTATGCACCTGTCAAATTTTGTTTGAATGCAGATTGCACATTTTCTGTTAGTACAATAAACCTCATTTCAAGGCAGAAACATTACTGTATCCAACAGTTATTACATATATCAAACTGAAATAGCTATTGCAAAAACACCAATTTTTATAAAACATTAAGCTTAAGATTAATAGGGGTGCCCAAACTTTTTCATATGACTGTATGTCACATGTCCTTGCCCTATAAGACCAAGCCATTTTCCCCGTCGCCACCATTTTCTCACTGCTGCAGCTGCGTGTTAGACGGCACCGCTGTTGCTGTGTGCGCTATACCTTGTTAATTTCAAGCCAATTTTCGCACAAATATACAGATAGCTTGGGAGTAGGGAATAGTTGTGATTGCAGTCCTTTTAAGGACTAGGTTACAGCATTTCCTACGACTTTTATCAGGCAGGTCTGTGCTCTTAAATAGATAGATTGTGGGAGTAAAGACTAATTGTAATTGGAGTCCTTTTCAGGACTAGGTTACATCAGTTCCTATCAGTTTTTGCCAGGCAGGTCTGTGCCAGTGCTGTGCAAGTTTTTTTCACAGCATTTGGCTGAATCTAGCAAAGCTAATCCTTTTTGGCCTATTGCAGAGTGTGTTAGTCAGTGGAGTAGCCTATCTGTGTTGCAAGATATACCACCTGTGAATAGAATACCAATTTTTTTACTGCACCTAGTGAAGTAAAATCTTTTGGGCATAGCATCATTCTATTAGTCCATCTATACTGACCTCCATCAGGTTGCAAACTGAATATAATTTTTTTCTGCATCTAGCTCTGAAAAAATATTTGGGCTTCTAGCGGTGTGTGGGACTTGGTCTATTAGTCCATCTATACTGACCTCCATCAGGTTGCAAATTAAAAATAATTTTTTTCTGCATCTAGCTCTGAAAAAATATTTGGGCTTCTAGCAGTGTGTGGGACTTGGTCTATTAGTCCATCTATACTGACCTCCATCAGGTTGCAAATTAAAAATAATTTTTTTCTGCATCTAGCTCTGAAAAAATATTTGGGCTTCTAGCAGTGTGTGGGACTTGGTCTATTAGTCCATCTATACTGACCTCCATCAGGTTGCAAATTAAAAATAATTTTTTTCTTCATTTATCTCTGAAAAAATATTTGGGCTTCTAGCAGCGTGTGGGACTTGTTCTATTAGTCCATCTATACTGACCTCCATCAGGTTGCAAATTAAAAATAATTTTTTTCTGCATCTAGCTCTGAAAAAATATTTGGGCTTCTAGCAGTGTGTGGGACTTGGTCTATTAGTCCATGTATACTGACCTCCATCAGGTTGCAAATTAAAAATAATTTTTTTCTGCATCTAGCTCTGAAAAAATATTTGGGCTTCTAGCAGTGTGTGGGACTTGGTCTATTAGTCCATCTATACTGACCTCCATCAGGTTGCAAATTAAAAATAATTTTTTTCTTCATTTATCTCTGAAAAAATATTTGGGCTTCTAGCAGCGTGTGGGACTTGTTCTATTAGTCCATCTATACTGACCTCCATCAGGTTGCAAATTAAAAATAATTTTTTTCTGCATGTAGCTCTGAAAAAATATTTGGGCTTCTAGCAGTGTGTGGGACTTAGTCTATTAGTCCATCTATACTGACCTCCATCAGGTTGCAAATTAAAAATAATTTTTTTCTACATCTAGCTCTGAAAAAATATTTGGGCTTCTAGCAGTGTGTGGGACTTGGTCTATTAGTCCATCTATACTGACCTCCATCAGGTTGCAAATTGAATAAAAAAATTTTCTGCATCTAGCTCTGAAAAAATATTTGGGCTTCTAGCAGTGTGTGGGACTTGGTCTATTAGTCCATCTATACTGACCTCCATCAGGTTGCAAATTGAATAAAAAAATTTTCTGCATCTAGCTCTGAAAAAATATTTGGGCTTCTAGCGGTGTGTGGGACTTGGCTATTAGTCCATCTATACTGACCTCCATCAGGTTGCAAATTAAAAATAATTTTTTTCTGCATCTAGCTCTGAAAAAATATTTGGGCTTCTAGCAGTGTGTGGGACTTGGTCTATTAGTCCATCTATACTGACCTCCATCAGGTTGCAAATTAAAAATAATTTTTTTCTGCATCTAGCTCTGAAAAAATATTTGGGCTTTTAGCAGTGTGTGGGACTTGGTCTATTAGTCCATCTATACTGACCTCCATCAGGTTGCAAATTAAAAATAATTTTTTTCTTCATTTATCTCTGGAAAAATATTTGGGCTTCTAGCAGCGTGTGGGACTTGTTCTATTAGTCCATCTATACTGACCTCCATCAGGTTGCAAATTAAAAATAATTTTTTTCTGCATCTAGCCCAGCCAATAGTTTTGGCCTAATACCACAGTTTGGCCACTCAGCTCTGCTCGGTTACCATCCATTGTTTTTTTGTGCAAACAACTCCAGAGTTGTGAATTAGTTAACCACCAAAATGAGTGGAAAAAGGCCTGCTGCTGGTGGAAAGGGGAATAGGCGTGTTGGGAAGGGGAAAAAAGGTTGTGTCCGTGGGGTAGGTGCAGAAGAAAGACCATCTTCCAGCCAAACTAAAATGTCTACTTCTTTTAGCGGACAATGTGATAAGATCCCTTTCTTACGGCCACGCCAATCGCTACAAATTCCAGATGAGGCACAAAAACAGCAGGTGCTTCAACGGATATCAAGTGCTCCTTTAAGTGGGCTCTCCTCCACATCAACTTCAACATCACAAATACTCCAGTCCTCAAAGGTGTCACCCAAATCGCACGTGCTTCCTCACAGCTCCCAAATCTCCAGCTGCCCGTCTGAGTATGAGGTAGAACAGATGGTTGAGTCTGCAGAGCTGTTTACTCATACTATAGCCTGGGAATCAGAGGTCGACTCCAGCGCTTCTGTGAATCCAGACGAGGAAATGATCTGCACTGATGCCCAGAATCTTTATGAGTCGGATCCAGGACCAGACGCAGAAGGTTCTGACCATAATGTAGACCCTCATTCCCAAACTGTAACTCCTGTTGGTGGAGACAATGAGGAAGACGATGATAAGACTCAAATACCTGATTGGAGCGACAACTTTAGTTTTTTGTCAGGGCAGGAACAGGTTGGCTCTGAGGACGACGGGTGTGATAACGCACAGGGTGATGATGATGAGGTCGGAGATCCCACTTACTGTCAACCCACAGTCAGCCAAGAGATGAGGTCAGCAGAGGAGGTGGAGGAAGATGCTAGTGACGACGAGGTCAGGTTGCGCCTTCCTGGACAGAGACGTAGTACTGGAAGCACGTCAACAACTGCATCCTCAAACACAACTCTGCCTCTCACCACAAGTCGTGGTGGCTCTTCAGGTCGCATGGGTGCTAAGCCTTGCATAGCCTGGGCATTTTTTCAGATCGATAAAGATGACCCAACTCGTGTTATCTGTAACATTTGTCAGCAAAAGCTAAGTAGAGGCCAAAAAATACATAGTTTGAGTACTTCATGCATGAACCGGCACATGGACATGAAGCATAAGTTGCAGTGGGAAGCTCAGTGTGCTACAATGCGGCCTAGCCGGCCGGGCCAATCACCGTCTGCCATATCTTGTGCATCCGCGGCCTCTTCATCCTCTGTGACTGGGGGGACAGCAGTCACACCTGTTTTGGGGCGCAGACCTGCCACCTCTTTACCCGCAACAGCCAGCGTGATTGGCAGGTCATCATTTTATTTGGAGGTGGTAACACCAGCTGGTGTTGAGCGCTGTCCGACATCGATAGCACCACCTTTGGATCAAGGCAACCTAACATGTCCGCCTGCATCTTCCTCACAGACCGGCAGTTTGCCGGGGACACCCTTATCAACCCCGTCTAAGCACAATAGCCAGCCCTCGGTCCCTCAGATGTGGACAAGTAAAAGACCATTTCCTCCTAGCCATGAGAAAGCTAAGAGGTTGAATTTCACCATCTGCAAGCTCTTGGCTACAGAAATGCTGCCTTTCCGCCTGGTGGACACAGAGGATTTTCGAGACCTTATGTCCGTCGCAGTGCCCCAGTACCAGATGCCCAGTCGGCACTACTTCTCAAAGAAAGGTGTGCCTGTGCTCCACCAGCATGTCGCACACAACATCACCGCTTCTTTGAGAAACTCTGTGTGTGACAGGGTGCATTTCACCACAGACACTTGGACGAGTAGGCATGGACAGGGGCGTTACATGTCGCTGACTGGGCACTGGGTAACTATGGTGACAGCAGGACAAGGGGCTGCTGTCCAAGTCTTGCCGTCCCCACGAGTTGTGCGTCAATCCTCTTTATGTCAAAGTTCCTCCACTGCTTCTGCCTCCTCAACCTCCTCTCGGTCTTCCACCTGCACCCAAAGCCTGTCTGGTCATGCCACAAGCTTTCTAACTGCGCAGAAGGGATCCTGCACACCTCCTTACTATGCTGGCAGTAGGGCTCAACGTCATCAGGCGGTTTTTACATTGAAATGTCTGGGAAATGTGAGTCACACAGCTGAGGAGTTGTGGTCAGCTCTGGAGAACCAATTTCATGAATGGTTGTCTCCACTGGACCTGAAACAAGGGAAGGCCGTGTGCGACAATGCTGCAAACCTGGGTGCGGCCCTTCGCCGGGGCAATGTCACACACGTGCCTTGTATGGCTCACGTGTTGAACCTGGTTGTCCAGCAATTTTTAGCCCACTATCCCAGACTAGATGGCCTTCTGCAGAGGGCACGGTCGCTGTGTGCTCACTTCCGCCGTTCGCATCCCGCAGCTCAGCGACTTACATCTCTACAGAAGTCGTTGGGCCTGCCACTTCACCGGCTAAAATGCGATGTGCCTACCCAGTGGAATTCACCTCTGCACATGTTGCAGCGACTGTGGCAGCACCGACAAGCCCTGGTGCAATACGTTCTGACGTATAGCCTGGGCCAACGAGATTCAGAGGTGGGGCAAATCACGCTGGAGGAGTGGTCTCAGATCAGGAACCTATGCACCCTTCTGCACAGTTTTGAAATGGCGACGAAGATGTTTAGTGCTGACGATGCCATTATCAGCATGACTATTCCGGTGATTTACATGCTGGAGCACATGTTAAACAGAATTCGGAGTCAGGTGGTGGCACAAGAGGAGGTGGAGGAAGTAGAGGAGGAGGAGTTGTATGCGGAAGGGCTAACATCTGCAAGGTCCAGACGGTCGGCAGCACCAAGGCGGCAGGCATGTGAGGGTGGGGGAGATGGTTTTACCAGGGCGCATGGTAGCAGCCAAACTAGTGAGGAAGGTGCAGGAGCCCAGGAAGAAGTGGAGGACGAACTGATGGAAGACTCATCAGATGAGGGAGACCTTGATCACATTTCTGTTGTGCGAGGTTGGGGGGAGAGGACAGAGGAAGGAAGCATGATTGTTACCTCGCCACCAACACAACAGGGACTTGGTGCTCCTGGATGCGCAACACACATGAGTGCCTTCTTGCTGCACTACCTGCAGCATGACCCTCATATTGTCAGAATTCGAAGTAATCATGACTACTGGGTTGCCACACTCTTAGATCCCCCAAACTTTTCGATCAACCTTTTCATTTTAATAAAGACCAAAAAAATGGTCATTTTTGAAATTATAAGCATTAGCAGGTTGTTAGAAACTGAAATCAAACAGTTTTCAACTCAAAACTTTATTCTAGGTGATGGTACATTTTCACATAGGACCCCTTGTTCGAAAGGAGCTTCTGAACTCTCTCGTCCATTGAATTTGTCAGGTTTTGGATGGTTTCTGCTTCAATTGTTTTGCATGAGGACAGAATACCCTCCCAGAGCTGTTGCTTAGATGTGAACTGCCTCCCGCCATCATAGACACTCCTTTTAATGATGCTCCAAAGGTTCTGAATGGGGTAGAGGTCAGGGGAGCATGGGGGTCACACCATAAGTTTGTCCCCTTTTATGCCCATATCAGCCAGAGATGCAGATGTTTTATGTGCAGCATGAGATGGTGCATTATCATGCAGAAAAATGATCTTGCTGTGAAATACACGGTTCTTCTTCTTGAACCATGTCAGGAAGTGCTGTTTGAGAAAATCCACATACATTATGGAGTTCATCTTTAGCGCCTTCAGGGATCCTAAAGGGGCCGACAATCTCTCTCCCCATGATTCCAGCCCAAAACATTACTCCACCTCCTCCTTGTTGGCGCTGTAGCCGTGTTTGCGTGGGGTGTCCATCAACCAGCCATCCTCCACTCCATTCATCTGGACCATCGAGCGCTGCAAGGCACTCATCCGTGAACAAAACAGTTTTGAAATCAGTCTTCATGTAATGTTTGGCCCACTGGAGCCGTGTCTGCTTGTGTGAAGTGGATAGAGGAGGTCGACAGGATGGCATATGCACAGCTGCAAACCTCTGAAGGACCCTGCATCTTGTTGTTCGGGGGACGTTGGAGGCACAAGCAGCTTCAAAAACTTGTCTGCTGCTATGACAAGGCTTTTTTGCCGCTGCTGTTTCAACCTGACGTAATTGCCTGTAGGAAAGAGTCCTCAATTTGCCCTTATCAGCACGCACACGTGTGTACTGTGAATCAGCTACATACTTCTTGATTGCCAAGACACTTCATCCTGATCATCGCACAATGTTGATTGTAGTCATGCCTTGACCTAAACACTCCACAATTTGTTGCTTCTCAGCAGCCGACACATCCTTTTTCTTTCCCATTTTGGCAGAAAATGTAGGCTGCTTAATAATGTGAGAGAGCCTTCTTAAGTAGTCTTGCCTTTCATTGGACACACCTGCCAAACTAATTAGCACAGGTGTCTGCAATTGCTTACAGTGATATAAAGAGCCCTGACACACATCACCACCAATGAGTTTAACTGACAAACAAACAAATTCTTCCCTTATCACTCCTAAACACTTTTTGCATAATAATTTGGAACGCGGTGTACATGTGCTTTTCCACAAAACACCAGTGGTTCACGTAGTGAATCTTACAGTTCTAACTTGCCAACCGTGGTCTGTATGGAATTGTTCAATAAAGGGCCCAAAATTAAGATAACATAGATGGGAGAGGTCTCTATGAATAGGAATTCCTAAGTATTTGATACCCTGTGAGGGCCAGGCAAAGGGAAAGTTGGACTGGATGGAATCCTATATGGATTTAGGGAGGGAGACATCGAGGGCCTCAGACTTCGCTGCATTGATTTTAAAATTTTACCATGTAACAAAGTGATCTATTTCAGCCATAACAGCAGGGATGGATATATGTGATTGAGTGATATATACTAGGACATCATCAGCAAATAGAGAGCACTTGTACTCGGTGCCTCCCACCTCAATCCACCTAATATTGGGGTTATGGCGAATTGATGAGAGCAGGTGCTCCGTCACTAGGATGTATAAGAGAGGGGACAGAGGACATCCCTGCCTTGTCCCATTGGTGATTGTGAAAGGTGATGAAAATGTTCTGACGCACCCCCTGGGCCTTGGGACACCCGGAGCCGGACACTTTTTGGTGGATGCTGGTGGTTGTAGTCTTCGTGGCGGCGATCCGGTTCCGTGGCTCAGGGCGGTCAAACCAGTGGCGGAACTATTTATGTGGTTTTGATGTTTAAATGTCCGACTACGCCACCCGTGGATTGCGGTCAGAGTGAACCGCCGCTACAGGGCAGACCGCTAAGGCTGGTGTTGTGGGTGCAGCAGAGCGTAGCATAACTCCCCACGGGAGGAGTATAGCCTCAGGGCAGTGTATGCGGAGGATGGGGGTGATGGTGCAGGGCAGCAGCAGTAACGACACGGAGTCAGTGATGCAGTTCAGGGCCTTTACTCACAGTTCTTATTATCCAGACCACGTCTGCAGGTAACGGCTGCCCACGTCGTACTGTGCTCACCACGTGAGGGGCTCAGACAACTCCCAGATAACTTTGGAGCGCTTCACAGGACCCCCTTTGTGTGTCCTTTGTCTGGCCTTTCTTACCAACACTTCTGTCCGGCTGCCTCGGGCCTCCTCTTGGTAAACTTGGCGCCAGTTTCCCTGACCCTATGTGGTGCCTTCCTAGCGGGTGGAGCAAGGGGCTGCGCCACATAAAATGTCAGAGCCTCCGGTTTCTAGCTGAGGGTCGTTTCCTGCCTCCACTAGTTCGGGGACCGGTCTCCCCCTTTGGCCTGACCCCTCCACGCAGGTGGATTCGGGCGTGCGGTGGCGACTCGCCCGTCCGCACCCCTGGGATCCCTTCATTCCTCGTTCCTGGAGCCTTCTCCGCTCCTCTTCCTTCCTTCTCCCTCTTCCAGGCCTGGGCCTCTGTTACTAGGCCCGCCTCCGGAGCAGAGCTCATGCAGAGCCCCTGCTCCCTGCCACTTCTGCTCAGACTTCTCTGCACTGAACTAAGATGGTGCCCACCTTTTATACTCCCTTCTCAATGCACCCAGGAACTGCTTCCTCCCTGCTCCTGCACTGCAGGGTTCCCCTTCCTCAGTGTTCCCTCCCCCCACTCCAGCCAGGGACAGGGACTGTCGTGCCCATCTCAGGGGCATATTGGTCGCCCTGCCCCACGGCAATGTGGTGTAATGCATGCAGGTGTCGGGTCCTGATCCACACTCCATCCTTATCTGAGAGTGAGATATCACACCTCTGGGTGAGGTGCAATACGTCTGTAGCAACCGAGCCCTCGGTGCTACAGTTCCATTTATCTTCAGCCTAGGTGACGTATTGTGATACGGGGCCGTGATTTTGGCTATAAAAGGGTCCCCTAGACCCCTACCCCAAGCTTTTTAAGAGAATCATATATGGCGTGCCAGGAGACTCTATGGAATGCTTTCTCAGCATCCAACGAGAGTATCTACTTACAAATTTTTAACTGCATCTAGCCCAGGAAATACTTTGTGCCTAGTAGCAGTGTCTGCTAGTCAGCGGATTATTCCGGCTGTTAAGCAAGCTACACCACCTGTAGTTTGGACACTTAATTTTTTCAAAGGAAATGCTTCGGGACCACGGGATACTTAGTGAAGAGCATCAGGAGGCACCCCAAGGCATAGGGGCTGGGACTGGCACTAGGATGCCTTGCGGTGGACAGCCGAGCTCGATCCTTATAAAAGCTTTTTAACTGCAGCAGCTTTAGTGGACGCTACTGGAGCTGGAATTACGCGGCTGCTGGCATGAGACTTGCCCTCCAATAGATCCTTGTAAATGGATTTAAAGTGTATTCATTCAAATTAGAGGGACAATTTAAATTAAAAAGCTTAGAGCTGCCTCCACCACAGGGGGGCTCTCTCGACCCACCAGCGGATAGGCACCAGTATTGGGAGAGGGGGGCTGGCCGTCAGGGTTCACCGCGGCTCTGGCACAAACCCGGCGACACGGAGGTGGCACGGGCAGGAGCGGACTGGCCGTCTCGGCTTCTCACTTTTTGGATTTTAGAAGGGCATGACATGCCTATATCTGTGTCTCCCCCTCCTTTTACTCCTCCACCTCTTTTCTTTTCGCATGACTATATGTACTTGTCACTTTTCCATGTGTTAGTTGTGTCTTCTGAGCAGTTTGTCAGCTTTTGGACACCTTTGAAGGTGTTTTCTATGTGTTTCTATGTGTTTTTGTTTGCCTGCCATTGTTTTTAACGGTGTTCGAAGGTGTTCGACGAACAGTTCGACGAACAGTTCGGCGAACACACGGGTGTTCGACGAACCGAACCGAACTCGAACACTACGGGGGTGGCTCAACACTAGCGACGACGTCACAGCAATAAACACTTTCGCATTATCTCACAGTGACGCAGTTTGAGGCACCTGTATACCTGTATACTCTCTGAGGTACACAGTACTTTCGGGAGAGAGGACTGTACTATTCAGTGGCTATTTCTACGGCACCTGTATGCTCTGAGGTACACAGTACTTTCTGTAGAGAGTACTGTAGTATTCAGTGGCTATTTCTACGGCACCTGTATACTCTCTGAGGTACACAGTACTTTCTGGAGAGAGGACTCTACTATTCAGCTGCTATTTCTACGGCACCTGTATACCTGTGTACTCTCTGAGGTACACAAGTACTTTCTGGAGAGAGGACTGTAGTATTCAGTGACTATTTCTACGGCAGCTGTATACTCTCTGAGGTACACAGTACTTTCTGGAGAGAGTGACGCACCCCCTGGGCTTTGGGGTACTCGACAGTCGGGCTTATGGCTGCTTGCTGGGATTACCACGGTGGCTGGCCCTGTTCGTGACCCAGGGCGGTCAGTAAAAAGACAAAAACAAAAGGGGAAAGTTTGTATGGGATAGGGGAAATGTTCGTGACGCCACCCGTAGATTCTGGTGAGGTTCACCAGCGCTGCGGCAGTCCTCTGAGGCCAGTGTTCTGGCAGCCTAGTTGGTGTAGCTCCCCACAGGTGGAGCGGGGCCTCAGGGCAGCGTAGATGGAGGGACGCAGGACAGAGGGGACCCAGCCGGGTCAGAGAAAGGATAAGCACACACAACGGTTCATTTCAGTACCTTTACTGGTGGTGTTTCAGGCACGATCCAGGGCACTGTAGGGTGAAGGGTGCATTTCAGGACTCTCCCCAGTGAGCGGGTGTGGGGCCTCCGTGTTCCTTGCCTCTCCTTAGTAAGTTTCTGACCTGCCTGAAGCTAGGCCTAACTTGCTCTCCGTCTTGCACTTGCTGATCCTGTGGTATGGCCTTCTGTTGGAGTACACACTCCCTGGTTTCTGGGGTTTCAGTGGCTCCTGACCCTAGTATAACAGTCAGCTTTTGGTATTCCTGGGACATGTAGTTTGCCAGGGGCTCTGGTTGTCTCTGCTGGATATAAGGAATCCTTGCAGACGTGGACCCGGTGTCCGGTATATGGCTTTGGAGTAACGCTCCTCTGCCCCCTATGTTACTCTCCTTCCACTCGCCTTCGGCCTCGCTCGAGGCCCTGACTAGGCTTCACACGGGCAGTAGGCCTCGCTACTCTTCACCCCTCTTATGGAGTCGGCACGCCGTTGGCTCACTAACCTGAGCTCTTTGAGTCTGGACTGTGCTTGTCCGCAGGCTAGCAACTGCAGGAGCTCCTCTCTGGCTGCAGCAGACTTCACACAGACCTCACTCTCTGTGGAGTCCAGACAGACTCTCTCACAGACTGGACTTCAGACTCCCAGTCTCCAGACTTAGACAGACTCCAGACCAGACTAACTGACTGCCTAGCTCCACCTTCCCTATTTATATCCCTAACGGGCTCCCTCTGGTGGTCTGAGGTGGAGGGTGGAGGTGTGTGAATGCTATGAGGGCCTCTTGTGGAGGAATCCGTCCATGCACCCCTCAGGGATCTGTGGCACCAATGCGCAGCAGGGGCGCCACAAGAGGACTCTACTATTCAGCGGCTATTTCTACGGCACCTGTACACCTGTATACTCTCTGAGGTACACAGTACTTTCTGGAGAGGACTCTACTATTCAGCGGCTATTTCTACGGCACCAGGGATCCAGAATACAGCACTTGGTTACTTAAACTAGGCAATGGTCAGCTCTCAAACGAATACAATCTTGGAGAGGACGTTATTGAAATTCCTACAGACATGCTGTCCTCTGCCTGTTTAATCACAGACATATTTGGCACAAACATTCATATTAATGTTATTGACACTGAAAGTGGTTTGTATGCTGCATCACATGCAATATTGTGTCCAAGAAATGAAGATGTCGAATTTCTCAATTCTCAAATTATGGACCGATTGAGTGGCCAATATGTCTTATATACAAGTGATGATTCTGTGGATGCGGATGATGCTTATGAAACTGAACATTACCCAGTCAAATTTTTACATTCTCTGACACCATCTGGAATGCCACCACATCGCCTACAACTAAAAATAGGAGCAATTGTCATGCTGCTGTGAAACCTGAATAGAAAAAAAGGATTATGTAAAGGAACTCAGTTCATTGTAACATCCTTAAATCCACATATCATACAGGCAAAGTCATCACAGGATCAGCTGAAGGAGACTTTGTTTTTATTCCACGCATTGATTTGTGTCCATCTGAAACTGGGTTACCATTCAAACTATGAAGACGACAGTATTCTGTTAAGCCAGCTTTCGCAATGACAATTAATAAGGCACAAGGACAGACCCTAAATCGAGTGGGTATTTATCTACCTCAACCAGCATTTGGCTATGGGCAGCTATATGTTGCTGTCTCCAGAGTCAAGCAACGCACCCATGTCAAAGTCAAGGTTTTAGATACACCACTACAAGGACAGTTGTTACATGGTAGTGATAAATAGTGTTGATCGAGCACTAAAATGCTCGGGTGCTCGAAGCTCGGGCCGAGCACATCGTGATACTCGGGTGCTCGACCCGAGCAATGAGCCCAATGTAAGTCTATGCGAAACTCGAGCATTTTTATGGCAGTCCCCCCGGCGGTCTGTTGAAGGTCAAAAATTGCCCAAATCGATGGGAATAGTGCTCAATGAAACATGTCAGGCAGGTAGGCAGAATATATAGGCAGACAGGCAGGCTGGGTATATAGGAGGGTGCATGAAAAACATAGCAGGGAACTCGGAAAACACTAGTGCCCTCCGATTTTCACGCACCCGTCTCTTTAAAAAGCCGGCAATTCAAAAGCCGCATACAGTTATAACATCGGTACCCGACAATTTAGAACAGAAAGAATAGAGCATCACACGTAGATTAGATATATATTATATATGTGACTGACATGTTTCTGAGTACAGTGACAGTGTTGGTTACTGTACTTGTCATTTAGTGTTAAAATAAAGAGTTTGCGCTCCTCAGTGTCTCGCTGTGACTCTGCTCACCTCATGCACGTCACTGACAGCGTGGGAGAATTCTCCTGCTCAAGCGGTGCCGGCAAATGACGTCACCGCGTGAGCAGGAGAATTCTCCCACGCTGTGATGGCATTGAGATGGCAGGCTGGATCATAGGAGAACGCTGCCATCCAGCTTGTCATCCTTCAGAGACACTGCAGAGTGCAGGCATGCTTGCGCTCCTCAGTGTCTTGCTGCGACGGCATCCAGATGAGCCGAGTTCATGTCAGATGAACTCGGCTCACCTCATGCACATTACTGACTGCGTGGGAGAATTCTCCTGCTCACACGGTGACGTCATTGAATATTCTAAATTGAGTTTAATTTAGAATATTAAAGTATTGTGTGTTTATTTCAATTCAAAGATTTTATTCTGGGTGTTGGTGCTTTTTTTCACTTTCACTATGGGGTTATGGGGTTAGTAATAGGGGCGTCTTTTAGACGCCTCCCCATTACTAACCTTGGCTTGATGTCAGCTAGCATTATAAGCTGACATCAACCTCAGCCCTATTACCCCACTGCCACCCCTACAGGGCAGTGGGAAGAGCGAGGCTAAGTGCCAGAATTGGCACATCCTATGGATGCGCCATTTCTGGGGCGGCTGAGGGCTGGTGTTTCTAGCCTGGGAGGGGGCCAATATTCATGGCACCCTTCCTGGGATATTAATATCAGTACCCAGCTGTCTGCCTAGCCTTTGCTAGCTATTAAAATAGGGGGACCCCACATTATTTTTTTGGGGTCCTCCATTTTAAATAGCTAGTAGAGGCTAGGTATTCAGCTGGGGCTAATATTAGTAGCCTGGGAAGCTCCATGGGTATTACCCCCTTCCCAGGCTTCAAACATCTGCCCAAACCGTCTGCTTAACCTCCGCTAGAGACTAAAATTACGGGGAACCCCATGCCAATTTTTTTTTAAATAAATCCTTTATTTTAACACTAAATTACAAGTACAGTAACCAACACTGTCACTGTACTTATTATATATGTGACTGACATGTTTCTATCTATCTAATCTATGTGTGATACTCTATTCTTTCTGTTCTAAATTGTCGGGTACCGATGTTAAAACTGTGTGCCGCTGATGAATTGCCGGCTTTTCTTGTTTCACTGAGCACTGTTCCCATCGATTTGGGCAATCGCTGTAATGCCACAACCAACATGGCTGCGGCATTACAGTGAGTGGCAGGCTCTAAATAACGCCAAACATGCAGGACAGGGACCTGAGCTCCCGCCCAAGCATTGTGCAAGTACTCGGCGAGCTCCGAGCATCTTGAGTACTGAGATGCTCGGGCGAGTACCGAGCAGTGGCGAGCATGCTCGCTCATCACTAGTGATAAAGTGTTCACTAAAAATGTAGTTTATAAAAATGTTTTAAATTAATTTAGGTCTTTAGTAATCTCAATAACATGTACATAGTATGATATCACATCAATAGTGATTTACTTTTTGAACACATATTAATATGCCTTAGATACATACATATGTATAGATACAGTACATATTAGATACATTTCTATGTATGTATATACATATATAAATACATAGTAGAACATACACATTGTTATATGATATATATAGATAACATATATTTTGCACCATTAATTTTGTTGTAAATACATACAGTATATATAGAAGTATTTAAGGTCATCACAGGGGAGCTAAACAGTTGGTGATGGAAACCCATATTTGTAACTACAGTGTCAAAGATGCTGAGAGACTTATCTGTCTTTTCACTGGGCTGTTTTTTTTGTGAACAGCTGAAAAGATGGGTGGGAAGCCTGTTCACCATATCTCCTCCTCTGGCTCTAATCCATGTGGATAGAGACATCACTACATAGATATATATTCATATATATCTCTATTTATACCTTAAAAATTGTAGATTTTAGACATATTATACATAGATATATGATAGATATTATATACTTTAAATAATTCTATATTTTTAGTACATATATACATCATAGCTAAACATATACATATATTAGTTTGTTAATATGATAAACATAGATGATAGATTATATATATATAGACACATATAGATTGAGGAGACATTATAGATACATACTTAAATAGTTTAACCATATATACATAAATAATATATTTATATAATATAATAATGTATATAATAATATTTATTTATTTATATAGCACTATTAATTCCATAGTGCTTTACATATATTTGCAACACTGTCCCCATTGGGGCTCACAATCTAAACATCAGTATGCCTTTCAAGTTTCATAGTTACATCTATCTATCTAATACATAAAAATAGAATATAATAACATTTCTATGGATTGTCTTTCTGTTACTATTATGTAAAAGTATGAAGCTTTGCCATTATTTTTGACATGTTAATAAATTGTATCCTTTCACTTCCTTTCTGTTTTTTTGCTCCACCTTGGAAACGGACAATCACACACACATCAAACTACACAAACAATGTACCACATTCAATTACTGTATAGTCACAACAGCTTCAAAGAGACCATGTAGTGTAAACACATACACAGCACACAGGGGAGACACCACACAGTGAACATCACTCAAGAAACACTACACCAGATACCAAAATACAGCACACAACAAGGAAGAGACAGTGCACAGGTGTGAAAGTCGTCAAATGATGCAACAAATACAATACACAAATGCGGAAGAATGAGATAGAACAGGTATGTTGGAAAGCGCAAATGGTGTGACATATGTCCACTGCTCCTGTTAGCACCACTAAGGATACACAGATGTTCATTTCACCACACTCCCAATGCAATAACATCAGGCCTATTTCTAGTATATATATATGTTGTGGAATACCTATACTAACTATTAACAAGCAAATCTCTCCCTGACTCAGCAGCAGCTCTCCCTACTCTGCCTGGTTCCGGGGTAGACTGTGACGAGCATAGCGGCGCCAGGTCTTTTATAGACCTGACTATGCTGTGCGGCCAGCCAATCACTGTAATGCCCACAACCAACATGGCTACCACATTACAGTGCGTGGCAAGCAATCCCTGCATGTTCATTGGATCTCTAAAGAGCGCCAAACATGCAGGGCGGGGACCTGAGTTCTCACCCAAGCAACCTAGAAGTACTCGCCGAGCGGGTCGAGCACAGTGTTGCTCGGGCGATTACTGAGCAGTGGCGAGCACGTTCGCTCATCACTATTGTTTATGTGTAATTGCAATAATTTTCTGGGATAAATACTTCATTTTCCGGAGAAATTTCATGGCTGCCAACACTTTCAGCCATGACTGTATACAGTATGTGTATATATGTATAGTAGTTTATATCATGCTTTCAAAAATAGTCTTTGTTGTGTTTTCAGAATAAAAACTGAGCAAAAAAACTCCAAGTTTTTGAGGACTGTTGAGATTTGCAGAGTTTTAACTCAGTTTCTACACAGTTTCTGCTCCAAAACCTCATAAAAAACACCATGTGCACATAGCATGTAGCTACAAAAATACCTTTAGAAAACTCAATGTAGATATAGCTTTGGTTGATATAATAATGGTTAGAGGTGGACATGCCATTGGTTTAACCTGTGTAGTCGCACAGGGGCCCAAGAGGTGAGGGGGCCCACTTATACCACTAAATCAGCAAACAGCTTCTGTCACAGATACATAAAAGACGAATTATGATGAAGGCCAATATACTATTCTTAAATATGGGGCCCTCTTCTGTCAGTGTCCAGCCCTGATAAAGGTGATAACTAATATATAAATATTGGGTTTCTTTCCTTTGTTTTACTGCTTATCTGCAAGAACATTAAATCTAAAAAATAACCATTTTTTATCATTTTTTGAGAACTATACATTTTTATGTTCTATCTACAGAGCTGTGCATGGCCTAATTTTTTGCAAAGAACTGCCATTTTATTAGTACCATTTTGACATATACACATCTTTTTACTTCATTTTTTTGTGAGGCAGGATGAGCCAAAACAGCAATTCTAGCATTGTTTTTTATATTTTCATGCCATTCACTGTAAGGCACAAATGATTATATAATTTCATAGTACGGGTCATAACTGTTTTTCTAAAGCATATTTCACAGAGAGGACTGGGATTTTGGAGGGTTAATTTATTTTCTTCACAATATTAATTAGTCCCACAAAGGACATGTTATCCTTTCATATATAAGATAATACTCTGCATAACTACACTTTAGTGTAGTACATTATCCTAGGACATGTTGGACATGTTCACACGTTGTGTTTGTGTTGCATTTTTTCTATTACAAAACCTGAAGAAATTCCTAGTACAGCAAAGTGAATGAGATTCCTGAAGTCTCATGCAAATATTGCTTATTTTTTTCCTTCCAGGTTTTGTTCAGATTTAATTCTGCAGCATGTTAATTCTTTCAGCATTTTTGCTGCAGATTTCACCAATACTAATCAGTGGAGAAAAATCCACAAAAATGCTGAAAGAATTGACATGCAAAATTTATGCAGAGTTTTTCCTGCCAACACATTAGGATTTGCAGCCGAATTTTCTGCTGCAAATCCTGAAAGTGTGCACATAATCTAATCCTGACAGGCTGCCTATTAGATTCTATCCTTGGCATCGGCATATTGTAGACACCGAGGACATTTTTAGGCTTCCGGTTGTCATAGCAATCCAGCAATATACCATGATTTTGCTGCAGGGCGACAATGGACTGACAGAGGGAACTATATCAATTGGGTAATCGATTGCATAAAGTTACAAGGTGGTAATCATCTATCAGCATAATGTTTATTGCTTATCACAGATAAATCTGTCATAAATGTACAATCCCAAGAACAGAAGATGTTTTAAGAGCACAGCACAGTGCTGGTCCATCATAACATTACAATGTAGAACTTTACGAGATAAAAATACAATAACGTATCAATACTGATAAAAGCCGACAAAACAAGTCACTTGAATTTGATATACTAAATCTTTTACCACAAGTCTAAAAATACTCCCAGTTCAGATGACACCAGTTAAATCAGAGGACAGCACTATTTGTTCTCACGGGTTTTCAATTTTCAATGCAGCTGCTGCCATCCCTCATATGTAAGACACTAACATGCTGGAAATACTGCACTACAAGAAAAGCATCTGTTGCTGCTAAAAACCTCAAAATTACAGGTCAACTGTTAATAAGGTTCTAGCTATACTTAACCTGCAGATATGCTTATTTGTGTATTTGGGACAATGGTTTTAAATTTTCTACCAAAGATTATTTACTATTTTTGGCATGAATCAATCAAACCAGATTTAAAGCTAGATTCCAAAAAATCGGGAAGTACACTATGATTATATAGATGCCCTCTGAGAGCATTGACATCGACTTCACAGCAAATTTCCATGTGACATCAAAGCTCAATTTCTCAGTGATGTCACTTCAGGTTATTAAAGAACAGCTACAATTTTGCTGTTGTTCTACAATTTATTCAGGTAGAACACTAGTCTGATTAGCAAAATTGTCCTGACGGTTCCCATTAAAACCACCTGTATAAGTTTCCCAGGTACCGCCAAAACAGAGGCTTGATCAGAATAATATGTCATGAATAAAATTGGCAGGTCAACAATGTGAAATCCGAACTATTCCAGGGTGTATTAGTTTACTGCAAGTGCTGTTGTCATGTACACAAAAATGTATAAGGCTGTGCGCCCACTATGCGTTTTTTAAGCGTTTCCGCAGAGGCAATTCCGCTACAGAAACGCTTAAAAAACGCTTGGTAGAAGGTCTGCCATATTCCCCAATGATAATCCGCATGTGCTATGCACATGCTGCGGAAATTTCCGCTGCGGATTATCATTGCGGAAAAATCCGCAGCACTACCAATTATTTTGCGTAATGGCAGCGTTTTCGCCGCCATTGACTTGCATTGAATCGCTTAATATCCGCATGACTACATGTGCGCATGCGGATATTAAGCGATTCAGTGTGTGGATGGTACCCGGGTCTAGAGAAGAGGAGACTCTCCTCCAGACCCGGGTACCATAGTACCTGTAAAAAAATAATAATTAAAATAAAAAATATACATTATACTCACCTTCATGGCCCCAGGTCTCTATAGCGATGCGTCCTGGCTCCCCGGCAGCTCACGATGGTCTAAGAGGACCTGCCATGACGTCATTTAGTCATGTGACGGGTCACGCGACCGCTGACGTCGGCGGTCCCATGACCTGTCACATGGCTAAATGACGTCATGGAAGGTCCTTTTACACAACCACAAGATACCGGGGAGACCAGACGCATCAGATAAGAAGACCGGGGGCCATCGGAAGGGGAGTATATGGTTTTTTTTGTTTGTTTTTTTACCATTATTATTCTTTTTTTTAACTAACTTGGTCACACTATATAAAATCCATGTCGGTTGCAAGGATTTATAGTGTGACCAAGTTGTCAAGCACTTTCCAAGTGATGCTAAAATCGTTTGGAAAGAGCTTGAGAACCTGCATGCGAAATCGCATGTGAAGAACGCTTCACTTCCGCTTGTCCCTGGCAAGAAAAACACATGTAAAATCCGCATGTACAATCCACATGCGATTTTTCTGCCAGGGAGATGCTGAAACGCTCAGGAAAAAATCCGGAGCATTTCTGCATCGTGGACACTTAGACAAAGTAAGTATAAATGTAACAATTATATGAATGGCAGGACCTGAGGTTTCCCTGTAGAACATTGTCCAGCCCGTCACACTCTCTTCCCTGGCTTGCCTTCGTCACACAGTGCATCCTGGGGTTATCCCTTCCAGAGGTAAGTGAACAGAGGCATAGTTAGAGGTTCAGCTCAGGGAAGATGAAACATCTGAATGGACTCCTAACCAGGTAATCCTGATTACAACTATTGTAGCAGACCCTAATAATGGATATAGCGGAACCTAAGCAGATGGCTAGGCAATTTCTGAAAATAAATTTCTATACAAAGACCAACACTGATATTATCTCCATGTGGTAATCATATAGTGGTAGATATCAGTCCTGCAGATATATATGAGATTATAATACAGTTACAGATAGTGAGTCACAGCTGACGTTCTTTCTGATGGAATCATCCACTTTTCTCGTCTTTTTCATCTGGCCCAGACCAACATGACAATGTCATGACTCGTCTGCAGAGATTACAACAAAGACACATTCGACGCCTTACATTTCCAGTATTGTCCCCATCTATCCCAAGCCAGCACAAACTCCTCATACTACTGATACCCCAATACTGAGCCGCTTCTGCCTTATGTATCCCTATTACTGCACCTGCTGTGTGATACAAAAGCAGGGATCCTCTTTCTGCCCCACATAAAAATTCCCACCACTGTGCCCCTTACAAAGTAAAATGCCTCCTTTGTTTCCTCTAGATGGTAAAATTGCCCCCTAGAAAATAGTGATGCCCTGTGTAAGTGCCCTAGAAAAGTATTCACAGACATAAAGCAACCTGCGGTCTACAGAACGGAGAGCGGTAGCGTCGGCCTGCGTATGCCGATACAGTTAAGGGTAGCGGTGGCTCCGGGTGGGGCCCAGGGCGACTGACCACTCTGCTCCCCGGCAGCTAAGCTACTGACATATAGTGTTTATTATGAATCTATTTACATAAAAAATGTTTACTGTTATTCAATCTTTCTAGAATCCAATTATAGGCATTTTGTGGTTCTATAGTTTAAGCAGATATAGTTCTGATACAGGTATCATAATGATTGACAAGCTGCCTAATTTGTGTATATAATAGGAAAGAAGAAGAAGAGGAGTAGATCAGTTATAATATTCATAGCCTGTTTTCATATCCTGAATGGATCTGAAACACAATACCACACACGACCTACCGTCAGAGATGACGCTGTTCCTGGAACAAAGTATGTTTTTTTTCCTGAAAAACACCTTAAAGGGGTTGTTTGGTAGAAATAGAAAAGTCTGTAGTCACACTGTGTAACTGCAGACTTATGAATCCACCAGCACACGCACTGTGCAATGTACGGTTAGCCAGTTTCTCCCAGGCAGCCATGCCAACTAGCCAGCTGCATTGTCATGCAGTAACTGTAGGAAAGCTGGGCCAGAGGTACCCTATACTGTCCCTTAATTTATGGGCATCCTAGTCTATCCTTAACCCCAGGGTTACCCCTGAAGGTGTAAATGCCTGGGTCTCGAACCTCTCTGTGCTTCTACAAAATCCTAACCTGCTCTCAGTCTCCCCCCAGGGAGGAAAAGGGTAAACACAGGCTGAACAGACAGGGATAAAACAAGGCATAATCAAACAGCAGACACACAGGATAAAATACGAAGGGGAAATGGGTGCACAGTAAAGAGGCAGAAAAGCAACACAAAAAATGGCAAAAGGGGAAGTTAGAGGTATTCACAACAAACAGCATGCAATAATCTCAAAGCGACTAAGAGCAATTCTCCAGACCACTTTCTCCAATGAAGCCAGGATTAGAATGAAGATTCTATTGCTCGCATGGAAGGAAGCCAGGCACCGGTTTATATAATGGAAGGGTGTTGTTCCAATAAGCAGCACAGCCAATAGACAATGAGAAACTCTAAACCCTTTCCATGCCACAAGAAACCTGACAACTCATGAATGGCTGTTTAGATTTAAAAAGGACCTATGCTCAGCTAATCACTGCAATCTTCTAATCTCAAACGTATCACAGGTTCCAGCAGAGTGTGGCACATTCATGACACTGCATCACTAGACGGGGCACGGCCTCGCTCAATACAAGTGTATGGAGCGAGACCATGCCCACTAGATACTCTGGCAGGGAGTATATATAATGCATACATACTCTTCGGTCCCGGGTCAGAAACCGGCGAATCCCCCCAGCGCACAGTGCGTGTGCTGGGAGAATTCAAACAGTGACTGCAGACTTATCGATTTGGACCGGACAACCCCTTTAAACTATACTGTCATTATATTATGATACATTTTTATAGAGAACCTTAGGGGCATTATAGGAATGGTTTTGAGGGCCTTAACATACTTTAGTCTCAATTTCATATTTCAAAAATTATTCAGATGATTAGAAAACAAACTACATAAAGAGTCTATTAATGTATTACTCTCATGTTATAAAGTTGTCAGTTAGGTAAAATATGTGAAAATAATCATTTTGCATTGTATAACCCATCTTTTATATGCCTGGTCCTCGGCTAAAGTTTACAGGATGGCTTAGATTGAAATATTTAAATTGCTGAACTGTAACTGGACTTTGGGCTAATTTAGGGGCATGCACCTTACATTTTAAATAACTTGTTTCTGCCTACTACTCCCTTTCATTTAGTAAATAGAAAATGTCAAGCCTGGACTCACCAGGCACAAATGACACCCTCTGTAGCCTCAGGGACACCCCCCTTTTTTCTGAGTTCCTGTAATGAAAAATACCTAGCGGTTATACCCTTTGTGTAATGTCAATCATGTGAATGGCAGACTTCAATTATTGTTAATTTACTGAGGTTATATTTTCCTTTACAAGGCCCAGTAGTCGAAACCAACTCTATATATTTAATGGGATTTTCCCACGAGCAATGTACATTTTAATTAATAGATCTTGGAATAAAGATAAGTTCCACAATTGGATGTGTTAAAAAAATGTTCCTGTGCTGAGATAATCTTATAAATGTGCCGCTGTCATGTACTGTGTAATACCTGTGTCTCACTGGACAGGAACATGGTCTGATCATACCACATCTTCTAGCTAGGGAAGAAAGCAAAAGAGTATACAGATATTGACTCGGTCCCTGGGCCTGTGTTGTACGTGCGGGGAATACCCGGAGCCGGATCGCTGGGGGTTGTAGTCTCCGTGGCGGTGACCCGGTCCGTGCCCAGGGTGGTCAAATCAGTGGCAGTCTTATTAGTGAGATAATAGTCCGACTACGCCACCCGTGGAATGTGGTCAGTGCGGACCGCCGCTGCAAGGCAGTCCGCTGGGGCAGATGGTGTATGCAGCTTAGGTAGTGTGACTCCCCACGGGAAGAGTACAGCCCCAGGGCAGTGTCGTGGATGGTGGGGGTGATAATGCAGATAGTCCCAATACCAATAGTGCCGGAGGAGCAAGAAGTCACAGACAACGTGTTGCAATCCAATGTCCTTTACTCACAGTTTGTATTCTCCAGGTCACTCTCGCGAAGCAGTGACCACCCAAGCCGTGCTGCGTCCACCAGGCAAGGGACTCGGTCAACTCCCAGGTCTTTCTGGAGTATGTCTCAAAGCTCCTTTCTGTCCTTTCTCTGGCTCGTGCCCCACCAGTGACCAAGCTTATGTCCAGCTCCCGCGGGCCTTCTCTTGGGAGGGCTACGTGCCCACGTCCCTGACCCTCTATGGTACGCCTTCCTAGCAAGGTGTAGCGAGGGGTCGCACCAAGGGCTGGTCACGACCTCCGGTTCTTGGCTGAAGATGATTTGCTTCCACCAATTTGGGATCCGGTACCCTGTTCTGCCAACCCGTCACCCGCAATCTCCTGGGTCCTTAGGGTTCTCTCTTCCTTCTCGTTCCTGAGCCTTTCTGTTTCACTTGTTACTTCTGTTCTGGTCTTGTTCCCTTTTCCTTTCCACTGTTCCTTCTCCTCTCTCTCTCTCTGGCCCCGGCCTCTGTGCTAGGCCTGCCCAGGGAGCAAAGCCCATGCAGCAGCCCTGCTCTCTGCCTTCTCCACTTCTCCTCACAGACTGAACTTCTTCTTCTTTCTCTTTCAGTGCCGGCTGGGCCTCACAGGCTAGGCCCGCCTCTGGAGCAGAGCTCCACAGAGGCCCTGCTCTGTCACTTCCTCTCTCAGACTGAACACTGATCTAAGATGGTGCCCACCTTATATACCTCCCTCTGACCATGAGCCCAGGTGACTAGCAACCAATGGGCTCCTTCCTATGCTCAGGACCCAACCCCTATCTGCCCCTACAGCACTGGGTATTCCACCCCCCTCCCCACTCCAGCCAGGGACAGATGCTGTCGTGCCTGCACTTCTGTCTAATGGGAGCACCGTTGAGCTGTCCCTCGGAAATGGGGTGTGTGTGCTGTATGCAGCCTACTGAGCCTTGATCCATACTCCATCCTTACCCAGGAGTGGGATATCACACCTCTGGATGAGGTGCAATACCTCTGTAGCGACCAAGTCCTCGGGGCGCTACATTCCCCCCTGGTAAAGCACAGCACGTCCTCGGGCTGGAACAGAGCAAAAACAATTCACAGGGTATGCAAAAACTTTTTCAATAACTGCTTACATCAAGAAACAGACACACTTGTACAATTCCCTTTATGGGAAACACTCTGATGAAACACTTTTGGTTATTACTTCCGGAACTCTTTTACCATAAAACACATTATTAAACTTTTGCAAGTAAAACATTCTTCAAAAATACATTCTTGACTTCTGGCCGCTGTGTAACTGGCAACCAGGTATTCACTTTCTCTCTCAAAGGTGCAACAGTCCATTTAATTCGTCCTGAGGTAGACGTTGCAGTTCTTTTATAAAACCAGTAGGGGGCGCTTTAAGAAGCGCAAAAATTTACAAGGGGTTGGCCGTTCCCAGTCCTCGGCCGGTTGGAAAGGGGATGGCTGCTCTCAATCCTCAGCCAGGTAAGAAAGGGGGTATCTTGGAAACAGGTAACAGTCTTTTAGCTGTCCCAACGGGGACCATACTTATTAACAGTTCAAAAGAAAAACAGTCCTTGTACCCTGACGGGTAACTTTGTACAGTTCCTTACTCACGCTACTTTCTTTTAATAGCTATGTCCTCCTTGAGCTCCCTCCCGAGGGCAGTCTTCAGACCCGTCCGGGTCCTCTTGGCTTTCCTCGTACTGGTGGTACTGCAGCTTCTCCTCCGTGAGCCGGTGAACGTGGAGGGCATATTGTCCCTTTGCACCCTTGTGCAGTAGGCCTTGCGGCGGGGTCTGGAGAAGGCCGCTGTTGATGACACCCGGGGTCAGAGGGTGCGACTTTGGGCCTGAGCGCGGGCTGGAGGTGGCGGTGCCCAGGGCTGGAGGGCTCGGCTGCAGGGCTTGTTGCGGGGTCTGGAGCAGGTCGGTGTCTGCAGCGCCCGGGATCGGCGGCTCCACCAGGGGGCCCGGGAGCAGGCTGACGCTGGCAGCATCCGGGACAGGGAGACTCCTCTTACCTGCTCCCGCGACCGCTCCTGGGTCACGCGTCTTCTCCTGGCGCTGGTCTGGGCCTGCGACAACTGGGGCACTGCCGATGCTGGGCAGCTTAGTCTGCTGCCGGTCCGCCATCTTGCTCTCCGTTCCCGATGTCTTCCTCCCCCCCGGTGGACCGTGGCCTACCTTGCGATGATCTTCCTCCGTAGGCCGCGGCTCCGCAGTCGATCGTCAGGGTTGAAGACCTTGCGTCGCGCTCCTGTGACGTCAGCGTCGCTCCCTCTCCCTTCCAGGACCTTACGCAGCGTCAGTGCGTGGGGCGGAGCTTCGGATCTCGCGCGCTTTCGGCGTCCACGCCCCTCTTCTTCCCGCGCGGCGTCCCGAAATTGGCGTCCGATGGCGGGAAGCGGCTGCGGATGGCGGGAAGACGGCAGAAGATGGCGGGAAATGACCCAAGATGGCGTCCAATGGCGGGAAACGACTCCAGACGGCGGGAAACTTCACCACAGGTAAGTACAAAAGTCTTTTTCAGGCACGCAATACCCGTTGGGGCGGGTTGGTTTGAATCCTGCCGACTACGCCAAAATTGACTCGGTCCCTGGGCCTGTGTTGTACGTGCGGGGAATACCCAGAGCCGGATCGCTGGGGGTTGTAGTCTCCGTGGCGGTGACCCGGTCCGTGCCCAGGGTGGTCAAATCAGTGGCAGTCTTATTAGTGAGATAATAGTCCGACTACGCCACCCGTGGAATGCGGTCAGTGCGGACCGCCGCTGCAAGGCAGTCCGCTGGGGCAGATGGTGTATGCAGCTTAGGTAGTGTGACTCCCCACGGGAAGAGGACAGCCCCAGGACAGTGTCGTGGATGGTGGGGGTGATAGTGCAGATAGTCCCAATACCAATAGTGGCGGAGGAGCAAGAAGTCACAGACAACGTGTTGCAATCCAATGTCCTTTACTCACAGTTTGTATTCTCCAGGTCACTCTCGCGAAGCAGTGACCACCCAAGCCTTGCTGCGTCCACCAGGCAAGGGACTCGGTCAACTCCCAGGTCTTTCTGGAGTATGTCTCAAAGCTCCTTTCCGTCCTTTCTCTGGCTCGTGCCCCACCAGTGACCAAGTTTATGTCCAGCTCCCGCGGGCCTTCTCTTGGGAGGGCTACGTGCCCACGTCCCTGGCCCTCTATGGTATGCCTTCCTAGCAAGGTGTAGCGAGGGGTCGCACCAAGGGCTGGTCACGACCTCCGGTTCTTGGCTGAAGATGATTTGCTTCCACCAATTTGGGATCCGGTACCCTGTTCTACCAACCCGTCACCCGCAATCTCCTGGGTCCTTAGGGCTCTCTCTTCCTTCTCGTTCCTGAGCCTTTCTGTTTCACTTGTTACTTCTGTTCTGGTCTTGTTCCCTTTTGCTTTCCACTGTTCCTTCTCCTCTCTCTCTCTCTGGCCCCGGCCTCTGTGCTAGGCCTGCCCAGGGAGCAAAGCCCATGCAGCAGCCCTGCTCCCTGCCTTCTCCACTTCTCCTCACAGACTGAACTTCTTCTTCTTTCTCTTTCAGTGCTGGCTGGGCCTCACAGGCTAGGCCCGCCTCCGGAGCAGAGCTCCACAGAGGCCCTGCTCTGTCACTTCCTCTCTCAGAATGAACACTGATCTAAGATGGTGCCCACCTTATATACCTCCCTCTGACCATGAGCCCAGGTGACTAGCAACCAATGGGCTCCTTCCTATGCTCAGGACCCAACTCCTATCTGCCCCTACAGCACTGGGTATTCCACCCCCCTCCCCACTCCAGCCAGGGACAGATGCTGTCGTGCCTGCACTTCTGTCTAGTGGGAGCACCGTTGAGCTGTCCCTCGGAAATGGGGTGTGTGTGCTGTATGCAGCCTACTGAGCCTTGATCCATACTCCATCCTTACCGGGAGTGGGATATCACACCTCTGGATGAGGTGCAATACCTCTGTAGCGACCAAGTCCTCGGGGCGCTACAATATTACAGCACGGGATAGCAGGTGATTCTTTTTGTGAGGTAAAACATTTCCCTGCCTCTTTTTAAGCAATGTTTTACCTGAAAGAATCAGCTGTAATCCCATGCTGTAATGTCTGTATACTCTTTTGCTTCCTCCCCTGTCCAGGACCTGCTCAGGACCATGTTCCTGTACGATCAGACACGGCCATTACACAGTACACAGCAGGGGCACATTTATAAGATGTAACGGGTCCGGGTGGTGGAACCTCTGTGCTTCGGTGCAAGGAGGGACCAGAGGGGTGTGACTAAGTGCCTACTCGGCCTGACCCAGGTCACATGGCGGCTTAGTCGACTCCGTGAACCAGGGAGGGACCGGGCAGGTGAACCAAGTGCTACTCTCGGACCGACCTTGTGTGAGAGCAGGTGACTCCCACGGGTCAGATGACAGGAACTGACCGGTACAGCGGATGAGCACGGCAGAAAGGCAGAAGGGTGGTCCGGGTAGATCAGCAGGCAGATGCGGCAGATAGACAGGTGCTCCGGGTAGACAAGCAGGCAGGCATGGCGGATAGCCAGACAGATGCTCCAGGTAGGCAAGCTGGCGGGCACGACAGGTTACTTGGCAGGTGCTCTGGGTAGGCAAGCTGGTGGGCATGACAGGTTATTTAGCAGGTGCTCCAGGTAGACAGGCTGGTGGGCACGGCATGTAACTGGCAGGTGCTCCAGGTAGGCAGGCTGGTGGCAGAACTGTAGACAGACTGGCGGGCTGGACTGACAGGCAGCGGGACCTGAGGGCTGAAGCAAGTGTTAGCTCACGGAACAACAACCTTGCACAGCCACCTCCATTTTGGAGGAGGTGCCTTAAATAGGAGAAGTCCTCCGGCCATTGGCCGGAGACTTTTTAGGATGGCGCGCGCGGCCCCCTTAAGAGGGAGGGAGCGCGTGCACGCCCTAAGCACAGTGCTCAGGAAGCTGCACACGGTGCGTGCCACAGCAGCACAGCGGAGCAGGAAGATGCCTGACCAGGACCGCGGCAGTGAGGGGAACGGCGTCCTTGCCCGGCAGGAGGCAGAGATGCCGATGCTACATAAGATAAGGGAACATTTTAACACATCCAATTGTGGAACTTATTATAATTCCAAGATCTACTGATTAAAGTTTACTTTGTTTGTGGGAAAACCCATTTAAGTAAAAAGGTACCGTTGGGGCACTTTAAGGGTGCCTTTGGAATATTGCTTCCCAGTGATACAAACAAAGTGTTCAGCAAAAAAGCAGTATTAGTGTAAACCTAGCCTAATATTAGTGAACCATGTCGTGTGACATTTCAGTGTAATATAACCATCTTCTTAATATTACTGGCCCTTTATTACTGTTTTTTTTTATTCTTTTGTAGGTCAAATGCAGAATGTATTTCTCAAGTGTAATTTCTTTAGGTGCTTTATCTTCAGCAGAATTAATTCTGAAAGGACAATGATAGGATTTTAAGCCTTTTTGATTCAGCTCATTCCCATGCCATGAACTGTGGTTCACTGGGTATTAAAATTAAGTGTCAGCTCATGTTGCATATAGTTTTACTGAATAAATAAGGTTATCTTAAACCGAAAAGCGACACTACATACATTTCAAGTTCATTTCATATTTCTATTATGATACAAAATTAATGTGAAATGTAATAGAGAAATCATTATTACGAGACAGCACTAACACTATTTATAACCAAACAACATAGATAATTTAGTGGCACAATCCAAGCTGCTTGAGGTATGGTGTGAAGTTTCCACAATCAGTGATGGTTTGGGGAGCCATGTCATCTGCTGGTGTAGGTCCACTGTGTTTTATCAAGACCAAAGTCATCGCAGCCGTCTACCAGGAAATTTTAGAGCACTTCATGCTTCCCTCTGCCGACAAGCTCTTTGGAGATGGAAATTTCATTCTCCAGCAGGACTTGGCACCTGTCCACACTGCCAAAAGACCCATACCTGGTTTCAAAACAACAGTATCACTGTGCCTGATTGGCCAGCAAACTCATCTGACCTTAACTCCATGGAGAATCTATAGGTTAATGTCAAAAGGAAGATGAGTGACACAAGACCCAACAATGCAGACTAGCTGAAGGCTGCTATCAAAGAAACCTGTGCTTCAATAACACCTCAGCAGTGCCACAGGCTGATCGCCTCCATGCCACGCCACATTGATGCAGTAATTGATGCAAAAGGAGCCTCAAACAAGTATTGAGTGCATTTACTGAACATACAATTCAGTAGGCCAACATTTCGGATTTTAAAAATATTTTTCAAGCTGTTGTTATAAAGTATTCTAATTTACTGAGATAATGACTTTTGTGTTTTCAATGGCTGTAAGACATAATCATCAACATTAACAGAAATAAACACTTGAAATAGATCACTCTGTTTGTAATGACTCTATATAATATATGAGTTTCACTTTTTGTCTTGAAGAACTAAAATAAATTAACTTTTTGATGATATTCTAATTTAGTGAGATGCATCTGTATATACAGTACAGACCAAAAGTTTGGACACACCTTCTCATTTAAAGATTTTTCTGTATTTTCATGACTATGAAAATTGTACGTTCACACTGAAGGCATCAAAACTATGAATTAACACATGTGGAATTATATACTTAACAAAAAAGTGTGAAACAACTGAAAATATGTCTTATATTGTAGGTTCTTCAAAGTAGCCACCTTTTGCTTTGATGACTGCTTTGTACACTCTTGGGATTCTCTTCATGAGCTTCAAGAGGTAGTCACCGGAAATGGTTTTCACTTCACAGGTGTGCCCTGTCAGGTTTAATAAGTGGGATTTCTTGCCTTATAAATGGGGTTGGGACCATCAGTTGTGTTGTGCAGAAGTCTGGTGGATACACAGCTGATAGTCCTACTGAATAGGCTGTTAGAATTTGTATTATGGCAAGAAAAAAGCAGCTAAGTAAAGAAAAACGAGTGGCCATCATTACTTTAAGAAATGAAGGTCAGTCAGTGCGAAAAATTGGGAAAACTTTGAAAGTGTCCCCAAATGCAGTTGCAAAAACCATCAAGCGCTACAAAGAAATTGGCTCACATGAGGATCGCCCCAGGAAAGGAAGACCAAGAGTCACCTCTGCTTCTGAGGATAAGTTTATCCAAGTCACCAGCCTCAGAAATCGCAGGTTAACATCAGCTCAGATTAGAGACCAGGTCAATGCCACACAGAGTTCTAGCAGCAGACAAATCTCTTCAACAACTGTTAAGAGGAGACTTTGTGCAGCAGGCCTTCATGGTAAAATAGCTGCTAGGAAACCACTGCTAAGGACAGGCAACAAGTAATAGAGACTTGTTTGGGCTAAAGAACACAAGGAATGGACATTAGACCAGTGGAAATCTGTGCTTTGGTCTGGTGAGTCCAAATTTGAGATCTTTGGTTCCAACCACCGTGTCTTTGTGCGACGCAGAAAAGATGATCGGATGGACTCTACATGCCTGGTTCCCACCTTAAAGCATGGAGGAGGAGGTGTGATGGTGTGATGGTGTGGGGGTGCTTTGCTGGTGACACTGTTGGGGATTTATTCAAAATTGAAGGCATACTGAACCAGCATGGCTACCACAGCATCTTGCAGCGGCATGCTATTCCATCCGGTTATAACTATATAATTCCACATGTGTTAATTCATAGTTTTGATGCCTTCAGTGTGAATGTACAATTTTCAAAGTCATGAAAATACAGAAAAATCTTTAAATGAGAAGGTGTGTCCAAACTTTTGGTCTGAACTATATATATATATTACTCAAATATATCGCCGCGTCTGGAACAACCTGAACTGTAAAACTGTCCCTCTAGTTAACCCTTTTAGTGAACACAGTAAAATAAATAAAAAACGAAGCAAAAAAACTATGCTATAGCATCATATTGCCAAACAAAAAGTGGAATAAAACGAGATCAAAAAGACGAATGTAAATAAAAATGGTACTGCTAAAAACATCATCTTGTCCCGTAAAATACAAGCTGCCATCCAGTTCCATCAGCCGAAAAATAAAAAAAGTTATAGCTCTCAGAATAATGTGATGCAAAAAATATTTTTTTTCTATAGCATAGTTTTTATTGTATAAGCGCCAAAACATAGAAAACCTATATAAATGTGGTATCGCTGTAAACGAACTGACGTACTGACCCAAAGAATAAAGCTGGCTTATCAATTTTACCAAAACGCGGAACGGCATAAAAAAAACCTAAAAAACAATTCCTGAAATGTTGTTTTTTGTTTACTCTGCCTCCCAAAAATAGAAATAGAAAGCGATCAAAAAATGACACATGCCCGAAAATGGTACCAATAAAAACGTCAACTCGTCCAACAAAAAAACTAGCCCTTACATGACTCTGTTGGCTGAAATATGGAAAAATTATAGCTCTCAAAATATGGTGATGCAAAAGCTAGTTTTTGCAAAAAAAAGCATTTTTTAGTGTGTGACAGCAGCCAATCATAAAAACCGGCTATAAATCTGGTATCACTGTAATCGCACCAACTCGAAGAATAAAGTCATCTAATCAATCACTTATACTGCACGAGGAACGGCATAAAAAATAAAAAAAAACAATTCTTCACCTGCTGCTGATTTGTTCATTCTACCTCCCAAAGATCGTTGTATGGCTCGGCTCACATTTATCCTGCACTCTGCACTGAGCGCTTAAACCGGGTTTCTGTGTAAATCTGAAATACATGATTCAGACGGAACCCCTGGTGGAAGATTTCCTATAATGAGGCAGATGGAGACACCGTGGACTGTGATCCCACGGTCTCCGTCTTTTTATTAGGCATGCATAAAAGTGCCGTCGGCCACAGATTTGTGAACCGCTGAAAAGAGGACAATGCTGAACAGAGGCCAAACCGAGTCCAGAGTAACTCTGCTGCCTCATTATAGTGAATGGATCCCTCGGGGGTTTCATCTGAATTAAGTCACATGGAGATTTATATAGAAATCCCGATATCAGTGCTAAGCGTAGAGCACAGGCAAAATGGGAACATTTTACATAACATTTTGGATCACAATAAAAGCTTTGACTCAATCCACAAAAAAAGCAAGTCCCCACTTAGGTTCATCATCTGTTAACGGAAATATAGGGGCTTCCACGTTACTGGTAGCACAAAGACTCTGGAAAAGGGAAAATAGTCCTTGCCCCCCAAAAGAAATTCAGCAAATTCTGTGCTCCCAAATACAAATGCCCACCTCCCTTTTTAGCCCCCAGTGTGTGCCTAAACCGCAGTTAGCGTCCACATGTTTGGCATTTATCTAGCGAAGAGAGCCCGTCTAATTTATTGGTGCATGTCTCCAGAAATATGAGCTGGGCACAGCGTACTGGGTCACTACAAAGGCAGTTTGCAATTTTCACTCGGCAACATCCGCTGCTACTTGTTTCTGGAAAAGACCCATGTCAAAATGATCACTACACCTGTAGATAAATTCCCAAAGGGGTATAATTTCCAAAATAAGGTCATTTGAGAAGGGATTCTGCCATTCTAGCATGTAGGGGCTCTGCATATGGAGTCCACATACTATTCTAGAAAAACCTGTGCTCCAGGAGGCAGTCTCGACATATGGTAGTGATGTGTCGGTCATGAACGATCCAACACAAAGAGCTGGCGCTCTGCTGTGGCTGACGGGAGCCTGCACCCCAGTGAGAGCCACTAACTTCTCTTAATGGCCTTCACTGGGCGTAAAATCCCGATGTTCGAAAGTTGTAACTCCACCCACCTGAGCCAAACTCCTCCCACCCTTCGATTTAATTGGCTACTTGCGAGTGGGCAGAGTTTTAGCCGTGGGTGGGCAGAGTTTCGGCGACATCTACGTCACTAGTCAGAATTGTAAAAATTGGCCTGGTCATTAACGTGCAAACAGCCTTCAGGGGATGAAGGGGTTAAAGGGAATCTGTCAACAGGTTTTTGCTAACTCATCTGAAAGCAGCATAATGTAGTTAAAGAGACCCTAATTCCAATGATGTGTCACTTAGGTTACTGGGTGCAGCTGTTGTGATAAATTCAGAGTTCTTAGATACAGCATGTAGCAGAGTGAGAAAGATAACCCTAACCACATTAGGCTCTGCATGTACATAATCTATTGACAGTGAACTGCTTATCATAGGAGGGTTGAGTCAGATAACTGCTTACGAGGCAGAGCAATGATAATGTCCTGGTGATAAAACCTTCATTATAAGCAAACAGCACACAGCTTGTTAAGTGACACATTGCTGAATTCAGTGTTTTAACCCCTTCCTCGTGCTATGCTCAGATTACATAACAAAAACCCGCAGACAGATTCCCTTTAAGATAAAAAACGTTTCAGATCAAGGAAGCTCTGCCATTAAAATGTTAAACTTTTAGTCCCAAATAAGTGCATATACTGTACTCCACACAGGTCTTGATATACAGTACTCACCGATAACCAGTTTCTTTCATTGTCAGAGCCATGGTGTTCCTCTTCACAAACATTGAGATCTTCCAGATTGCACAGAGTCATCTCATTGTAAGCCTATGAGACTCACATCATAGGATGACATTTAAAAAGTGGTTACAGATTCTACCTGGTCCCATTGCTGGTAACTTGCTGCAGAAAACAACCTGAACACTGCTGAAAATGGGAGAAGCCAATAGTTCAAAAGCATAATGAGACCTGCACAGTGTATACTTAAAATGAACCAGACGGCTGAGACATCCTACCCATTCCATGGGCAGCATGTATCAGACACTGGCAGTATGATCTCAGCCAGGCATGTTTGCACTGCAATCCCGTGGCATTTTAGAGAAAGGGCGGAGACAGACTGCCGTATAACTCGTGCGATGATCGCATTGCACTGAATGGACTGGCCGACACCTCTCCTGACCTGAGCATGTATCAGCTGTCAGGTTCACTTTAAATGAGACTGAAACTTGAACATTTTTATGGAAGTGCCTCTTTAAAGGGAATCTGTCAGCAGGTTTTACTATGAGATCTGATAGCAGCATAATATAGAGACATAGAATGTGATTCCAGCGATGTGCCACTTGACTGCTTGAGTCCAGGGCGTGGTCCTTCTTAGTGATTGACAGCTACATCGGCACGCAACGTCATAGAGGAAAGATTGTCAATCACTAAATAGGACTACCAACTTTCCTTTTTTGTATTTTTCCAGTTTTAACCGCTTCCCGACTGCCCACTGTACATAAACGTCCGCGCTGCCTGGGCTCTGTGCAGCGCGGACGTTTAAAAACGGTGGGTGGTCTCGCAGTGCTCAGGACCCCCAGGGTCCTGCAAGTGCTGCGAGAGCGGTGCAGAGCGATAGCTCTGACAGGGAACATCATCGGGACCTGATTGGATCAGGTCCCAGTGATGTTAACCCTGTGCTGTCTTCTATATGCCGTGATCTATAGTGATCGCGGCATATAGAAGACAGCAGGAGGAGAGATGGTGGTATACTTACCTCTCCGAAGACCCCTGATTAGTGTTGAGCCACCCCCGTAGTGTTCGAGTTCGGTTCGGTTCGTCGAACACCCGTGTGTTCGCCGAACTGTTCGTCGAACTGTTCGTCGAACACCTTCGAACACCGTTAAAACCAATGGCAGGCAAACAAAAACACATAGAAACACATAGAAAACACCTTCAAAGGTGTCCAAAAGCTGACAAACTGCTCAGAAGACACAACTAACACATGGAAAAGTGACAAGTACATATAGTCATGCGAAAAGAAAAGAGGTGGAGGAGTAAAAGGAGGGGGAGACACAGATATAGGCATGTCATGCCCTTCTAAAATCCAAAAAGTGAGAAGCCGACACGTTCAGTCCGCTCCTGCCCGTGCCACCTCCGTGTCGCCGGGTTTGTGCCAGAGCCGCGATGAACCCTGACGGCCAGCCCCCCTCTCCCAATACTGGTGCCTGTCCGCTGGTGGGTCGAGCGAGCCCCCCTGTGGTGGAGGCAGCTCTAAGCTTTTTAATTTAAATTGTCTCTCTAATTTGAATAAATACACTTTAAATCCATTTACAAGGATCTATTGGAGGGCAAGTCTCATGCCAGCAGCCGCGTAATTCCAGCTCCAGTAGCGTCCACTAAAGCTGCTGCAGTTGAAAAGCTTTTATAAGGATCGAGCTCGGCTGTCCACCGCAAGGCATCCTACTGCCAGTCCGAGCCCCTATGCCTTGGGGTGCCTCCTGATGCTCTTCACTGAGTATCCCGTGGTCCCGAAGCATTTCCTTTGAAAAAATGAAGTGTCCAAACTACAGGTGGTGTAGCTTGCTTAACAGCCGGGATAATCCGCTGACTAGCAGACACTGCTACTAGGCACAAAGTATTTCCTGGGCTAGATGCAGTTAAAAATTTGTAATTAGATACTCTCGTTGGATGCTGAGAAAGCATTCCATAGAGTCTCCTGGCACGCCATATATGATTCTCTTAAAAAGCTTGGGGTAGGGGTCTAGGGGACCCTTTTATAGCCAAAATCACGGCCCTGTATCGCAATACGTCACCTAGGCTGAAGATAAAGGGAACTGTAGCACCCTGAGGGCTCGGTTGCTACAGAGGTATTGCACCTCACCCAGAGGTGTGATATCTCACTCTCAGGTAAGGATGTAGTGTGGATCAGGACCCGACACCTGCATGCATTACACCACATTGCCGTGGGGCAGGGCGACCAATATGCCCCTGAGATGGGCACGACAGTCCCTGTCCCTGGCTGGAGTGGGGGGAGGGAACACTGAGGAAGGGGAACCCTGTAGTGCAGGAGCAGGGAGGAAGCAGTTCCTGGGTGCATTGAGAAGGGAGTATAAAAGGTGGGCACCATCTTAGTTCAGTGCAGAGAAGTCTGAGCAGAAGTGGCAGGGAGCAGGGGCTCTGCATGTGCTCTGCTCCGGAGGCGGGCCTAGTAACAGAGGCCCAGGCCTGGAAGAGGGAGAAGGAAGGAAGAGGAGCGGAGAAGGCTCCAGGAACGAGGAACGAAGGGATCTCAGGGGTGCGGACGGGCGAGTCGCCACCGCACGCCCGAATCCACCTGCGTGGAGGGGTCAGGCCAAAGGGGGAGACCGGTCCCCGAAACTAGTGGAGGCAGGAAACGACCCTCAGCTAGAAACAGGAGGCTGTGACATTTTATGAGGCGCAGCCCCTCGCTACACCCGCTAGGAAGGCACCACATAGGGTCAGGGAAACTGGCGCCAAGTTTACCAAGAGGAGGCCCGAGGCAGCCGGACAGAAGGGTTGGTAAGAAAGGCCAGACAAAGGACACACAAAGGGGGTCCTGTGAAGTGCTCCAAAGTTATCTGGGAGTTGTCTGAGCCCCTCACCTGGTGAGCACAGTACGACGTGGGCAGCCGTTACCTGCAGACGTGGTCTGGATAATAAGAACTGTGAGTAAAGGCCCTGGACTGCATCACTGACTCCGTGTCGTTACTGCTGCTGCCCTGCACCATCACCCCCATCCTCCGCATACACTGCCCTGAGGCTATACTCCTCCCGTGGGGAGTTATGCTACGCTCTGCTGCACCCACAACACCAGCCTCAGCGGTCTGCCCTGGAGCGGCGGTTCACTCTGACCGCAATCCACGGGTGGCGTAGTCGGACATTTAAACATCAAAACCACATAAATAGTTCCGCCACTGGTTTGACCGCCCTGAGCCACGGAACCGGGTCGCCGCCACGGAGACTACAACCACCAGCATCCACCAAAAAGGGTCCGGCTCCGGGTGTCCCAAGGCCCAGGGGGCGCGTCAGAACATTTTCATCACCTTTCACAATCACCAATGGGACAAGGCAGGGATGTTCTCTGTCCCCTCTCTTATACATCCTAGTGACGGAGCACCTGCTCTCATCAATTTGCCATAACCCCAATATTAGGTGGATTGAGGTGGGAGGCACCGAGTACAAGTGCTCTCTATTTGCTGATGATGTCCTAGTATATATCACTCAATCACATATATCCATCCATGCTGTTATGGCTGAAATAGATCACTTTGTTACATGGTCAAATTTTAAAATCAATGCAGCGAAGTCTGAGGCCCTCGATGTCTCCCTCCCCAAATCCATATAGGATTCCATCCAGTCCAACTTTCCCTTTGCCTGGCCCTCACAGGGTATCAAATACTTAGGAATTCCTATTCATAGAGACCTCTCCCATCTATGTTATCTTAATTTTGGGCCCTTTATTGAACAACTCCATACAGACCACGGTTGGCAAGTTAGAACTGTAAGATTCACTACGTGAACCACTGGTGTTTTGTGGAAAAGCACATGTACACTGTGTTCCAAATTATTATGCAAAAAGTGTTTAGGAGTGATAAGGGAAGAATTTGTTTGTTTGTCAGTTAAACTCATTGATGGTGATGTGTGTCAGGGCTCTTTATATCACTGTAAGCAATTGCAGACACCTGTGCTAATTAGTTTGGCAGGTGTGTCCAATGAAAGGCAAGACTACTTAAGAAGGCTGTCTCACATTATTAAGCAGCCTACATTTTCTGCCAAAATGGGAAAGAAAAAGGATGTGTCGGCTGCTGAGAAGCAACAAATTGTGGAGTGTTTAGGTCAAGGCATGACTACAATCAACATTGTGCGATGATCAGGATGAAGTGTCTTGGCAATCAAGAAGTATGTAGCTGATTCACAGTACACACGTGTGCGTGCTGATAAGGGCAAATTGAGGACTCTTTCCTACAGGCAATTACGTCAGGTTGAAAGAGCAGCGGCAAAAAAGCCTTGTCATAGCAGCAGACAAGTTTTTGAAGCTGCTGGTGCCTCCAACGTCCCCCGAACAACAAGATGCAGGGTCCTTCAGAGGTTTGCAGCTGTGCATACGCCATCCTGTCGACCTCCTCTATCCACTTCACACAAGCAGAAACGGCTCCAGTGGGCCAAACATTACATGAAGACTGATTTCAAAACTGTTTTGTTCACGGATGAGTGCCGTGCAGCGCTCGATGGTCCAGATGGATGGAGTGGAGGATGGCTGGTTGATGGACACCCCACGCAAACACGGCTACAGCGCCAACAAAGAGGAGGTGGAGTAATGTTTTGGGCTGGAATCATGGGGAGAGAGATTGTCGGCCCCTTTAGGATCCCTGAAGGCGCTAAAGATGAACTCCATAATGTATGTGGATTTTCTCAAACAGCACTTCCTGCCATGGTTCAAGAAGAAGAACCGTGTATTTCACAGCAAGATCATTTTTCTGCATGATAATGCACCATCTCATGCTGCACATAAAACATCTGCATCTCTGGCTGATATGGGCATAAAAGGGGACAAACTTATGGTGTGACCCCCATGCTCCCCTGACCTCTACCCCATTCAGAACCTTTGGAGCATCATTAAAAGGAGTGTCTATGATGGCGGGAGGCAGTTCACATCTAAGCAACAGGTCTGGGAGGGTATTCTGTCCTCATGCAAAACAATTGAAGCAGAAACCATCCAAAACCTGACAAATTCAATGGACGAGAGAGTTCAGAAGCTTCTTTCGAACAAGGGGTCCTATGTGAAAATGTAACATCACCTAGAATAAAGTTTTGAGTTGAAAACTGTTTGATTTCAGTTTCTAACAACCTGCTAATGCTTATAATTTCAAAAATGACCATTTTTTTGGTCTTTATTAAAATGAAAAGGTTGATCGAAAAGTTTGGGGGATCTAAGAGTGTGGCAACCCAGTAGTCATGATTACTTCGAATTCTGACAATATGAGGGTCATGCTGCAGGTAGTGCAGCAAGAAGGCACTTACGTGTCTTGCGCATCTCGGAGCCCCAAAATTATTTTCCGGGCTAGATGCAGCTAAAAATTATTATTAATTTTAAATCTGGTGAAGCTTTAGTATAGATGGCCTAATAGGATCAGTGCTGCACACTGCTACAAAGCCCAAATTATTTTCCAGTCAAGATACAGATAAACATGATTAGTAATTTTAAATCTGGTGGAGCTTATTATAGATGGCCTAATAGAATCAGTGCTGCACACTGCTACAAAGCCCAAATTATTTTCCAGCCAAGATACAGATAAACATGATTAGTAATTTGAAAGCTTAAAACGGTTGGTAGGGTGATTTTAACCAATCATCAAGCTTTTACTCTCCCCAGGATGACACAGGGGTAGAAAAGTCGTTTCGGATCCATGATTTGTTCATCTTTATGAACGTGAGTCTGTCTACATTATCAGTGGAGAGCCGCGTGCGCTTATCTGTCAGCACACCAGCAGCGCTGAACACACGTTCAGACAGAACGCTGACTGCGGGGCATGACAAGATCTCCAAGGCGTAAGTGGCTAGCTCCGGCCATTTATCCAGATTGGAAGCCCAAAAAGAGCAAGGGTCCAGTGACACAGTCGTGGCTTCAATGTTTACTTGGAGATACTCCTGTACCATCGTCTCTAGGCGTTGACTATGTGTCAGACTTCTTGTCTCCTGTGGCCTTGCAAAGGATGGGCTAAAAAAGTGGTGAAATGATTCCGCAAAATTGATGTTACCAGCAGATACTGTGGTTCTGTTACGGTTTGAGTGCTGAACACTTGACGGTCCCACGGTTGGCAAGTTGGAACTGCGAGATTCACTACGTGCACCACTGGTATTTTGTGGAAAAGCACATGTAAGATTCTGCAACAGTCTCTGCTGATACTCCTGCATGCGTGCATCCCTTTCTATGGCAGGAATAATTTCTGCAAATTTACTTTTGTACCGGGGATCTAACAGTGTGGCAACCCAGTAGTCAGGATTATTTCTAATTCTCACAATTCGAGGGTCATGTTGCAGGTAGTGCAGCAAGAAGGCACTCATGTGTGTTGCGCATCCAGGAGCACCAAGTCCCTGTTGTGTTGGTGGCGAGGTAACAATCATGCTTCCTTCCTCTGTCCTCTCCCCGCAACCTCGCACAACAGAAATGTGATCAAGGTCTCCCTCATCTGATGAGTATTCCATCAGTTCGTCCTCCACTTCTTCCTGGGCTCCTGCACCTTCCTCACTAGTTTGGCTGCTACCATGCGCCCTGGTAAAACCATCTCCCCCACCCTCACATGCCTGCCGCCTTGGTGCTGCCGACCGTCTGGACCTTGCAGATGTTAGCCCTTCCGCATACAACTCCTCCTCCTCTACTTCCTCCACCTCCTCTTGTGCCACCACCTGACTCCGAATTCTGTTTAACATGTGCTCCAGCATGTAAATCACCGGAATAGTCATGCTGATAATGGCATCATCAGCACTAAACATCTTCGTCGCCATTTCAAAACTGTGCAGAAGGGTGCATAGGTCCCTGATCTGAGACCACTCCTCCAGCGTGATTTGCCCCACCTCTGGATCTCGTTGGCCCAGGCTATACGTCAGAACGTATTGCACCAGGGCTTGTCGGTGCTGCCACAGTCGCTGCAACATGTGCAGAGTTGAATTCCACCGGGTAGGCACATCGCATTTTAGCCGGTGAAGTGGCAGGCCCAACGACTTCTGTAGAGATGTAAGTCGCTGAGCTGCGGGATGCGAACGGCGAAAGTGAGCACACAGCGACCGTGCCCTCTGCAGAAGGCCATCTAGTCTGGGATAGTGGGCTAAAAATTGCTGGACAACCAGGTTCAACACGTGAGCCATACAAGGCACGTGTGTGACATTGCCCCGGCGAAGGGCCGCACCCAGGTTTGCAGCATTGTCGCACACGGCCTTCCCTGGTTTCAGGTCCAGTGGAGACAACCATTCATGAAATTGGTTCTCCAGAGCTGACCACAACTCCTCAGCTGAGTGACTCACATTTCCCAGACATTTCAATGTAAAAACCGCCTGATGACGTTGAGCCCTACTGCCAGCATAGTAAGGAGGTGTGCAGGATCCCTTCTGCGCAGTTAGAAAGCTTGTGGCATGACCAGACAGGCTTTGGGTGCAGGTGGAAGACCGAGAGGAGGTTGAGGAGGCAGAAGCAGTGGAGGAACTTTGACATAAATAGGATTGAGGAAACAACTCGTGGGGACGGCAAGACTTGGACAGCAGCCCCTTGTCCTGCTGTCACCATAGTTACCCAGTGCCCAGTCAGCGACATGTAACGCCCATGTCCATGCCTACTCGTCCAAGTGTCTGTGGTGAAATGCACCCTGTCACACACAGAGTTTCTCAAAGAAGCGGTGATGTTGTGTGCGACATGCTGGTGGAGCGCAGGCACACCTTTCTTTGAGAAGTAGTGCCGACTGGGCATCTGGTACTGGGGCACTGCGACGGACATAAGGTCTCGAAAATCCTCTCTGTCCACCAGGCGGAAAGGCAGCATTTCTGTAGCCAAGAACTTGCAGATGGTGAAATTCAACCTCTTAGCTTTCTCATGGCTAGGAGGAAATGGTCTTTTACTTGTCCACATCTGAGGGACCGAGGGCTGGCTATTGTGCTTAGACGGGGTTGATAAGGGTGTCCCCGGCAAACTGCCGGTCTGTGAGGAAGATGCAGGCGGACATGTTAGGTTGCCTTGATCCAAAGGTGGTGCTATCGATGTCGGACAGCGCTCAACACCAGCTGGTGTTACCACCTCCAAAGAAAATGATGACCTGCCAATCACGCTGGCTGTTGCGGGTAAAGAGGTGGCAGGTCTGCGCCGTAAAACAGGTGTGACTGCTGTCCCCCCAGTCACAGAGGATGAAGAGGCCGCGGATGCACAAGATATGGCAGACGGTGGTTGGCCCGGCCGGCTAGGCCGCATTGTAGCACACTGAGCTTCCCACTGCAACTTATGCTTCATGTCCATGTGCCGGTTCATGCATGAAGTACTCAAACTATGTATTTTTTGGCCTCTACTTAGCTTTTGCTGACAAATGTTACAGATAACACGAGTTGGGTCATCTTTATCGATCTGAAAAACTGCCCAGGCTATGCAAGGCTTAGCACCCATGCGACCTGAAGAGCCACCACGACTTGTGGTGAGAGGCAGAGTTGTGTTTGAGGATGCAGTTGTTGACGTGCTTCCAGTACTACGTCTCTGTCCAGGAAGGCGCAACCTGACCTCGTCGTCACTAGCATCTTCCTCCACCTCCTCTGCTGACCTTATCTCTTGGCTGACTGTGGGTTGACTGTAAGTGGGATCTCCAACCTCATCATCATCACCCTGTGCGTTATCACACCCGTCGTCCTCAGAGCCAACCTGTTCCTGCCCTGACAAAAAACTAAAGTTGTCGCTCCAATCAGGTATTTGAGTCTTATCATCGTCTTCCTCATTGTCTCCACCAACAGGAGTTACAGTTTGGGAATGAGGGTCTACATTATGGTCAGAACCTTCTGCGTCTGGTCCTGGATCCGACTCATAAAGATTCTGGGCATCAGTGCAGATCATTTCCTCGTCTGGATTCACAGAAGCGCTGGAGTCGACCTCTGATTCCCAGGCTATAGTATGAGTAAACAGCTCTGCAGACTCAACCATCTGTTCTACCTCATACTCAGACGGGCAGCTGGAGATTTGGGAGCTGTGAGGAAGCAAGTGCAATTGGGGTGACACCTTTGAGGACTGGAGTATTTGTGATGTTGAAGTTGATGTGGAGGAGATCCCACTTAAAGGAGCACTTGATATCCGTTGAAGCACCTGCTGTTTTTGTGCCTCATCTGGAATTTGTAGCGATTGGCGTGGCCGTAAGAAAGGGATCTTATCACATTGTCCGCTAAAAGAAGTAGACATTTTAGTTTGGCTGGAAGATGGTCTTTCTTCTGCAGATGTTACTGTTGCTTTAACACCTACCCCACGGACACAACCTTTTTTCCCCTTCCCAACACGCCTATTCCCCTTTCCACCAGCAGCAGGCCTTTTTCCACTCATTTTGGTGGTTAACTAATTAACAACTCTGGAGTTGTTTGCACAAAAAAACAATGGATGGGAACCGAGCAGAGCTGAGTGGCCAAACAGTGGTATTAGGCCAAAACTATTGGCTGGGTTAGATGCAGAAAAAAATTATATTCAATTTGCAACCTGATGGAGGTCAGTATAGATGGACTAATAGAGAAAGTCCCACACATTGCTAGAAGGCCAAATATTTTTTCAGAGCTAGATGCAGAAAAAAATATATTCAGTTTGCAACCTGATGGAGGTCTGTATAGATGGATTAATAGAACAAGTCCCACACACAGCTAGAAGCCCAATATTTTTTCAGAGGTAGATGCAGAAAAAAATATGTTCAGTTTGCAACCTGATGGAGGTCAGTATAGATGGACTAATACAACAAGTCCCACACACAGCTAGAAGCCCAATATTTTTTCAGAGGTAGATGCAGAAAAAAATATATTCAGTTTGCAACCTGATGGAGGTCTGTATAGATGGATGAATAGAACAAGTCCCACACACAGCTAGAAGCCCAATATTTTTTCAGAGGTAGATGCAGAAAAAAATATATTCAGTTTGCAACCTGATGGAGGTCAGTATAGATGGACTAATACAACAAGTCCCACACACAGCTAAAAGCCCAATATTTTTTCAGAGGTAGATGCAGAGAAAAATATATTCAGTTTGCAACCTGATGGAGGTCTGTATAGATGGACTAATACAACAAGTCCCACACACAGCTAGAAGCCCAATATTTTTTCAGAGGTAGATGCAGAAAAAAATATATTCAGTTTGCAACCTGATGGAGGTCAGTATAGATGGACTAATACAACAAGTCCCACACACAGCTAGAAGCCCAATATTTTTTCAGAGGTAGATGCAGAAAAAAATATATTCAGTTTGCAACCTGATGGAGGTCTGTATAGATGGACTAATACAACAAGTCCCACACACAGCTGGAAGCCCAATATTTTTTCAGAGGTAGATGCAGAAAAAAATATATTCAGTTTGCAACCTGATGGAGGTCAGTATAGATGGACTAATACAACAAGTCCCACACACAGCTAGAAGCCCAATATTTTTTCAGAGGTAGATGAAGAAAAAAATATATGCAGTTTGCAACCTGATGGAGGTCAGTATAGATGGACTAATACAACAAGTCCCACACACAGCTAGAAGCCCAATATTTTTTCAGAGCTAGATGCAGAAAAAAACTATATTCAATTTGCAACCTGATGGAGGTCAGTATAGATGGACTAATAGAATGATGCTATGCCCAAAAGATTTTACTTCACTATTTGCAGTAAAAAAATTGGTATTCTATACACAGGTGGTATATCTTGCAACACAGATAGGCTACTCCACTGACTAACACACTCTGCAATAGGTAAAAAAGGATTAGCTTTGCTAGATTCAGCCAAATGCTGTGAAAAAAACTTGCACAGCACTGGCACAGACCTGCCTGGCAAAAACTGATAGGAACTGATGTAACCTAGTCCTGAAAAGGACTCCAATTACAATTAGTCTTTACTCCCACAATCTATCTATTTAAGAGCACAGACCTGCCTGATAAAAGTCGTAGGAAATGCTGTAACCTAGTCCTTAAAAGGACTGCAATCACAACTATTCCCTACTCCCAAGCTATCTGTAGATTTGTGCGAAAATTGGCTTGAAATTAACAAGGTATAGCGCACACAGCAACAGCGGTGCCGTCTAACACGCAGCTGCAGCAGTGAGAAAATGGTGGCGACGGGGAAAATGGCTTGGTCTTATAGGGCAAGGACATGTGACATACACTGCCAATGACACATGCCCTTGCTTGTGTGAAAAAAAGCACTTCGCTCCGTGTGTGCGCTGCTGATAGGCTGACAGATTGCACCTCCCCACTGTAAATGCGGGAAAGAGAAAAAAAAAATGGAGATCTTCATTGTTCCTGCAGAGATCCATCCCCTGCCCCTCCCCCCACCCCACTGTACACTCAAACTGCGTATTAACATTAATTTTCATCATTACTGAGAAAAAATCCAGTTATGATTTTGGTGCACGAACAGTTATCGAACATAACCTCGAACAGCCGAATTTTTCTCAAATTGTTCGTGTTCGCCGAACGGCTCGAACACCGCCCAAAACAGCTCGAATTTGAGATTGGCGAACAGTTCGAGTAGAACAACGCTCATCTCTACCCCTGATACCTTCAAGGACCTTGGGTTGCTATGGCAGCTGGAGGTCACATGACCGCCTCCAGCTCTGCCATATATGGTGTTCTGCCAGCGTCAGCCTGCAGCTGAAGCCTGGCAGGACACACTGACTGTGTGAAGGTCTCATGTAATGTAATATATGTCTATTACATTACATGAGATCAGCGATCAGAAAAATAAAAATTATTGTCCCATACAGGGACTAAGTAAAAATGTAAAAAAAAGTAAAAAAATGTTTTGAAACTGTTAAAAAAAATACAAAATAAATTAAAATAAATAAATAAAATATTAAACCGATAAATCCGTATATTTATGCAAAAATAAAAAAAGTACACATATTTGGTATCGCCACGTCCGAAACAACCTGAACTATAAAACTGTCACACTAATTAACTTCTTCTGTGCACACCGTAATAAAAATAAATAAAAAACGGAGCCAAAAACTATGCTTTTTCCTCATATCACCAAACAAAAAGTGGAAAAAATGCGATCAAAAAGCAAAATGGAAATAAAAATGGTACCGCTGAAAACGTCATCTTGTTCCACAAAAAAAAAGCTGCCATACAGCTCCATCAGCCGAAAAATAAAAAAGTTATAGCGCTCAGAATAAAGCAATGCAAAAAAAATTTTTTTTTCTATAAAATTGTTTTATTGTGTAAAAGCACCAAAACATAAAAAAAAATACAGTAAGTGTAGTATCACTGTAAACGTACTGACCCGAAGAATAACACTGCCTGATCACTTTTACCACACGCAGAACGACATAAAAAAAACCTCAAAAAACAATTCCTGAATTGTTTGTTTTTGTTAATTTTACCTCCCAAAAAACGGAATAGAAAGCGATCAAAAAATGTCACGTACCCAAAAATGGTACCAATAAAAAGGTCAACTCGTCCCGCAAAAAACAAGCCATCACATGACTCTGTCGGCCGAAATATGGAAAAATTATAGCTCTCAAAATATGGCGATGCAAAAACTAGATTTGGCAAAAAAAAGCGTCTTTTAGTGTGTGACAGCTGTCAGTCATAAAAACCCGATATAAATCTGGTATCTCTGTAATCGCACCGACCCGAAGAATAAAGTAATCACATCACTTATACTGCACGAGGAACGCCGTAAAAAATAAATAAAACCAATTCTTCACCTGCTACTGATTTGTTTATTATGTCTCCCAAAGATCGCAGTAAGGTTCTGCTCACATTTATCCTGCGCTCTGCGCTGAGCACTTACTCCAGAGTTTCCGTGTAAATCTCTGAAATACGTGATTCAGATGGAACCCATGACGGAAGATTCCCTGTAATGAGGCAGATATAGGCCACTGTGAATGCCGTCTGGCCTGTGATCCCACGGTGTCATTTGTTTTAGGCGTGCATAAAAGTGTGGTTGGCCACAGTTTTGTGCACTTCTGAAAAAAAGGACACCACTAAACAGAGGCCAGACGGAGTCCAGAGTAACTCTGCTGCCTCACTATAGTGAATGGATCCCGCAGGGGTTTCATATGAATTACATCACTTGGAAATTTAGATGGAAACCGCGATGTAAGTGCTCAGCCTAGAGCGCCGGATAAATGTTACGTAAAATGTTCCCAATAAAAGCTTCAACTCAGTCCTCAAAAAAAGCTAGTCCCCACTCAGGTCCGTCATCTGTTAAAAATATAAGGGACTTCCAAGTTACTGGTAGCAGAAAGGCTCTGGAAAAGCGAAATGGCCCTTGCCCCCCAAAAGAAATTCAGAAAATTTTGTGCTCCCAAATCCAAATGCCTATTCTACAATAATTTGTTCTCCAATTGTCAAATAGCGCTCCGTCCCCCCCAGATCTCGCCGTATGGCTAAGCGGTACGATACAGCCACATATGGGGTATTGACACTTTTAGAAATTGTGTGACACATTTCGGCACCATTTTTACCCATTGCCCTGTGTGAAAATGTAAAATCTGAGAGTAAAACATTTTTTTGTGGTAAAAATATAATTATGCTTTTTTCACTGCCCAATGGTATAAATTAAAAAATTAAAAAATACTCACTACTTCCCTAGATGAATTCCTTGAGAGGTGTAGTTTACAAAATGGGGTCACTTGTGGGGGTTTCTGCTGTTTCGGCATGTCAGCGACTCTTCAAATGTGACATGATGTCTGCAACCTATCCCAGCCAACATAGCGCTCCTTTCTCTTCCGAACCCTGCCGTACACCAAAGCAGTGGTTTTCCCCCACATATGGGGTATCAGCGTACTCAGGACAAATTGCACAACAAATTTCATGGTGCAATTTATCCTGTTACCCTTATGATAATGCAAAATTAGGGAATGAAAAACATTTTTTGTGGGAAAAATGTGAAAATTGTATTTTTATGGCTCAATACTATAAACTTCTGTGAAGCAGCTGGGGGTGCAAGGTGCTCACCACACATCTAGATAAGTTTCCTAAGGGGTCTAGTTTCCAAAATGGTGTCACTTGTGGGGGGTTTCCACTGTTTAGGCACATTAGGGGCCCCCCAAATGCAACATGGCGTCCGCTAATTATTCAAACAAATTTTACATTCAAAAAGTCAAATGGCGCTCCTTCCCTTCTGAACCCTGCCGTGCGCCCAAACAGTGGTTTGCCTCCACATATGGGGTATCAGCGTGTTCAAGAGAAATTGCACAACAAACTTCATGGTGCAATTTATCCTATTACCCTTATGATAATGCAAAATTAAGGGATGAAAAATGTTTTTGTGGGAAAACTGTGAAAATTTTATTTTTACAGCTCAATATTATAAACTTCTGTGAAGCACCTTGGGGTTGAAGGTGCTCACCACACATCTAGATAAATTCCCTAATAGTGTTGAGCCACCCCCGTAGTGTTCGAGTTCGGTTCGGTTCGTCGAACACCCGTGTGTTCGCCGAACTGTTCGTCGAACTGTTCGTCGAACACCTTCGAACACCGTTAAAACCAATGGCAGGCAAACAAAAACACATAGAAACACATAGAAAACACCTTCAAAGGTGTCCTAAAGCTGACAAACTGCTCAGAAGACACAACTAACACATGGAAAAGTGACAAGTACATATAGTCATGCGAAAAGAAAAGAGGTGGAGGAGTAAAAGGAGGGGGAGACACAGATATAGGCATGTCATGCCCTTCTAAAATCCAAAAAGTGAGAAGCCGACACGTTCAGTCCGCTCCTGCCCGTGCCACCTCCGCGTCGCCGGGTTTGTGCCAGAGCCGCGGTGAACCCTGACGGCCAGCCCCCCTCTCCCAATACTGGTGCCTGTCCGCTGGTGGGTCGAGCGAGCCCCCCTGTGGTGGAGGCAGCTCTAAGCTTTTTAATTTAAATTGTCTCTCTAATTTGAATGAATACACTTTAAATCCATTTACAAGGATCTATTGGAGGGCAAGTCTCATGCCAGCAGCCGCGTAATTCCAGCTCCAGTAGCGTCCACTAAAGCTGCTGCAGTTAAAAAGCTTTTATAAGGATCGAGCTCGGCTGTCCACCGCAAGGCATCCTACTGCCAGTCCCAGCCCCTATGCCTTGGGGTGCCTCCTGATGCTCTTCACTGAGTATCCCGTGGTCCCGAAGCATTTCCTTTGAAAAAATGAAGTGTCCAAACTACAGGTGGTGTAGCTTGCTTAACAGCCGGGATAATCCGCTGACTAGCAGACACTGCTACTAGGCACAAAGTATTTCCTGGGCTAGATGCAGTTAAAAATTTGTAATTAGATACTCTCGTTGGATGCTGAGAAAGCATTCCATAGAGTCTCCTGGCACGCCATATATGATTCTCTTAAAAAGCTTGGGGTAGGGGTCTAGGGGACCCTTTTATAGCCAAAATCACGGCCCTGTATCGCAATACGTCACCTAGGCTGAAGATAAATGGAACTGTAGAACCCTGAGGGCTCGGTTGCTACAGAGGTATTGCACCTCACCCAGAGGTGTGATATCTCACTCTCAGGTAAGGATGTAGTGTGGATCAGGACCCGACACCTGCATGCATTACACCACATTGCCGTGGGGCAGGGCGACCAATATGCCCCTGAGATGGGCACTACAGTCCCTGTCCCTGGCTGGAGTGGGGGGAGGGAACACTGAGGAAGGGGAACCCTGTAGTGCAGGAGCAGGGAGGAAGCAGTTCCTGGGTGCATTGAGAAGGGAGTATAAAAGGTGGGCACCATCTTAGTTCAGTGCAGAGAAGTCTGAGCAGAAGTGGCAGGGAGCAGGGGCTCTGCATGAGCTCTGCTCCGGAGGCGGGCCTAGTAACAGAGGCCCAGGCCTGGAAGAGGGAGAAGGAAGGAAGAGGAGCGGAGAAGGCTCCAGGAACGAGGAACGAAGGGATCCCAGGGGTGCGGACGGGCGTGGAGGGGTCAGGCCAAATGGGGAGACCGGTCCCCGAAACTAGTGGAGGCAGGAAACGACCCTCAGCTAGAAACAGGAGGCTGTGACATTTTATGTGGCGCAGCCCCTCGCTACACCCGCTAGGAAGGCACCACATAGGGTCAGGGAAACTGGCGCCAAGTTTACCAAGAGGAGGCCCGAGGCAGCCGGACAGAAGGGTTGGTAAGAAAGGCCAGACAAAGGACACACAAAGGGGGTCCTGTGAAGCGCTCCAAAGTTATCTGGGAGTTGTCTAAGCCCCTCACCTGGTGAGCACAGTACGACGTGGGCAGTCGTTACCTGCAGACGTGGTCTGGATAATAAGAACTGTGAGTAAAGGCCCTGGACTGCATCACTGACTCCGTGTCGTTACTGCTGCTGCCCTGCACCATCACCCCCATCCTCCGCATACACTGCCCTGAGGCTATACTCCTCCCGTGGGGAGTTATGCTACGCTCTGCTGCACCCACAACACCAGCCTCAGCGGTCTGCCCTGGAGCGGCGGTTCACTCTGACCGCAATCCACGGGTGGCGTAGTCGGACATTTAAACATCAAAACCACATAAATAGTTCCGCCACTGGTTTGACCGCCCTGAGCCACGGAACCGGGTCGCCGCCACGGAGACTACAACCACCAGCATCCACCAAAAAGGGTCCGGCTCCGGGTGTCCCAAGGCCCAGGGGGCGCGTCAGAACATTTTCATCACCTTTCACAATCACCAATGGGACAAGGCAGGGATGTTCTCTGTCCCCTCTCTTATACATCCTAGTGACGGAGCACCTGCTCTCATCAATTCGCCATAACCCCAATATTAGGTGGATTGAGGTGGGAGGCACCGAGTACAAGTGCTCTCTATTTGCTGATGATGTCCTAGTATATATCACTCAATCACATATATCCATCCATGCTGTTATGGCTGAAATAGATCACTTTGTTACATGGTCAAATTTTAAAATCAATGCAGCGAAGTCTGAGGCCCTCGATGTCTCCCTCCCCAAATCCATATAGGATTCCATCCAGTCCAACTTTCCCTTTGCCTGGCCCTCACAGGGTATCAAATACTTAGGAATTCCTATTCATAGAGACCTCTCCCATCTATGTTATCTTAATTTTGGGCCCTTTATTGAACAACTCCATACAGACCACGGTTGGCAAGTTAGAACTGTAAGATTCACTACGTGAACCACTGGTGTTTTGTGGAAAAGCACATGTACACTGTGTTCCAAATTATTATGCAAAAAGTGTTTAGGAGTGATAAGGGAAGAATTTGTTTGTTTGTCAGTTAAACTCATTGATGGTGATGTGTGTCAGGGCTCTTTATATCACTGTAAGCAATTGCAGACACCTGTGCTAATTAGTTTGGCAGGTGTGTCCAATGTAAGGCAAGACTACTTAAGAAGGCTGTCTCACATTATTAAGCAGCCTACATTTTCGGCCAAAATGGGAAAGAAAAAGGATGTGTCGACTGCTGAGAAGCAACAAATTGTGGAGTGTTTAGGTCAAGGCATGACTACAATCAACATTGTGCGATGATCAGGATGAAGTGTCTTGGCAATCAAGAAGTATGTAGCTGATTCACAGTACACACGTGTGCGTGCTGATAAGGGCAAATTGAGGACTCTTTCCTACAGGCAATTACGTCAGGTTGAAAGAGCAGCGGCAAAAAAGCCTTGTCATAGCAGCAGACAAGTTTTTGAAGCTGCTGGTGCCTCCAACGTCCCCCGAACAACAAGATGCAGGGTCCTTCAGAGGTTTGCAGCTGTGCATACGCCATCCTGTCGACCTCCTCTATCCACTTCACACAAGCAGAAACGGCTCCAGTGGGCCAAACATTACATGAAGACTGATTTCAAAACTGTTTTGTTCACGGATGAGTGCCGTGCAGCGCTCGATGGTCCAGATGGATGGAGTGGAGGATGGCTGGTTGATGGACACCCCACGCAAACACGGCTACAGCGCCAACAAGGAGGAGGTGGAGTAATGTTTTGGGCTGGAATCATGGGGAGAGAGATTGTCGGCCCCTTTAGGATCCCTGAAGGCGCTAAAGATGAACTCCATAATGTATGTGGATTTTCTCAAACAGCACTTCCTGCCATGATTCAAGAAGAAGAACCGTGTATTTCACAGCAAGATCATTTTTCTGCATGATAATGCACCATCTCATGCTGCACATAAAACATCTGCATCTCTGGCTGATATGGGCATAAAAGGGGACAAACTTATGGTGTGACCCCCATGCTCCCCTGACCTCTACCCCATTCAGAACCTTTGGAGCATCATTAAAAGGAGTGTCTATGATGGCGGGAGGCAGTTCACATCTAAGCAACAGCTCTGGGAGGGTATTCTGTCCTCATGCAAAACAATTGAAGCAGAAACCATCCAAAACCTTACAAATTCAATGGACGAGAGAGTTCAGAAGCTCCTTTCGAACAAGGGGTCCTATGTGAAAATGTAACATCACCTAGAATAAAGTTTTGAGTTGAAAACTGTTTGATTTCAGTTTCTAACAACCTGCTAATGCTTATAATTTCAAAAATGACCATTTTTTTGGTCTTTATTAAAATGAAAAGGTTGATCGAAAAGTTTGGGGGATCTAAGAGTGTGGCAACCCAGTAGTCATGATTACTTCGAATTCTGACAATATGAGGGTCATGCTGCAGGTAGTGCAGCAAGAAGGCACTTATGTGTCTTGCGCATCTCGGAGCCCCAAAATTATTTTCCGGGCTAGATGCAGCTAAAAATTATTATTAATTTTAAATCTGGTGAAGCTTTAGTGTAGATGGCCTAATAGGATCAGTGCTGCACACTGCTACAAAGCCCAAATTATTTTCCAGCCAAGATACAGATAAACATGATTAGTAATTTGAAAGCTTAAAACGGTTGGTAGGGTGATTTTAACCAATCATCAAGCTTTTACTCTCCCCAGGATGACACAGGGGTAGAAAAGTCGTTTCGGATCCATGATTTGTTCATCTTTATGAACGTGAGTCTGTCTACATTATCAGTGGAGAGCCGCGTGCGCTTATCTGTCAGCACACCACCAGCAGCGCTGAATAGACAGAACGCTGGCTGCGGGGCATGACAAGATCTCCAAGGCGTAAGTGGCTAGCTCCGGCCATTTATCCAGATTGGAAGCCCAAAAAGAGCAAGGGTCCAGTGACACAGTCATGGCTTCAATGTTTACTTGGAGATACTCCTGTACCATCGTCTCTAGGCGTTGACTATGTGTCAGACTTCTTGTCTCCTGTGGCCTTGCAAAGGATGGGCTAAAAAAGTGGTGAAATGATTCCGCAAAATTGATGTTACCAGCAGATACTGTGGTTCTGTTACGGTTTGAGTGCTGAACACTTGACGGTCCCACGGTTGGCAAGTTGGAACTGTGAGATTCACTACGTGCACCACTGGTATTTTGTGGAAAAGCACATGTAAGATTCTGCAACAGTCTCTGCTGATACTCCTGCATGCGTGCATCCCTTTCTATGGCAGGAATAATTTCTGCAAATTTACTTTTGTACCGGGGATCTAACAATGTGGCAACCCAGTAGTCAGGATTATTTCTAATTCTCACAATTCGAGGGTCATGTTGCAGGTAGTGCAGCAAGAAGGCACTCATGTGTGTTGCGCATCCAGGAGCACCAAGTCCCTGTTTTGTTGGTGGCGAGGTAACAATCATGCTTCCTTCCTCTGTCCTCTCCCCCCAACCTCGCAAAACAGAAATGTGATCAAGGTCTCCCTCATCTGATGAGTCTTCCATCAGTTCGTCCTCCACTTCTTCCTGGGCTCCTGCACCTTCCTCACTAGTTTGGCTGCTACCATGCACCCTGGTAAAACCATCTCCCCCACCCTCACATGCCTGCCGCCTTGGTGCTGCCGACCGTCTGGACCTTGCAGATGTTAGCCCTTCAGCATACAACTCCTCCTCCTCTACTTCCTCCACCTCCTCTTGTGCCACCACCTGACTCCGAATTCTGTTTAACATGTGCTCCAGCATGTAAATCACCGGAATAGTCATGCTGATAATGGCATCGTCAGCACTAAACATCTTCGTCGCCATTTCAAAACTGTGCAGAAGGGTGCATAGGTCCCTGATCTGAGACCACTCCTCCAGCGTGATTTGCCCCACCTCTGGATCTCGTTGGCCCAGGCTATACGTCAGAACATATTGCACCAGGGCTTGTCGGTGCTGCCACAGTCGCTGCAACATGTGCAGAGTTGAATTCCACCGGGTAGGTACATCGCATTTTAGCCGGTGAAGTTGCAGGCCCAACGACTTCTGTAGAGATGTAAGTCGCTGAGCTGCGGGATGCGAACGGCGGAAGTGAGCACACAGCGACCGTGCCCTCTGCAGAAGGCCATCTAGTCTGGGATAGTGGGCTAAAAATTGCTGGACAACCAGGTTCAACACGTGAGCCATACAAGGCACGTGTGTGACATTGCCCCGGCGAAGGGCCGCACCCAGGTTTGCAGCATTGTCGCACACGGCCTTCCCTGGTTTCAGGTCCAGTGGAGACAACCATTCATGAAATTGGTTCTCCAGAGCTGACCACAACTCCTCAGCTGTGTGACTCACATTTCCCAGACATTTCAATGTAAAAACCGCCTGATGATGTTGAGCCCTACTGCCAGCATAGTAAGGAGGTGTGCAGGATCCCTTCTGCGCAGTTAGAAAGCTTGTGGCATGACCAGACAGGCTTTGGGTGCAGGTGGAAGACCGAGAGGAGGTTGAGGAGGCAGAAGCAGTGGAGGAACTTTGACATAAAGAGGATGACGCACAACTCGTGGGGACGGCAAGACTTGGACAGCAGCCCCTTGTCCTGCTGTCACCATAGTTACCCAGTGCCCAGTCAGCGACATGTAACGCCCCTGTCCATGCCTACTCGTCCAAGTGTCTGTGGTGAAATGCACCCTGTCACACACAGAGTTTCTCAAAGAAGCGGTGATGTTGTGTGCGACATGCTGGTGGAGCGCAGGCACACCTTTCTTTGAGAAGTAGTGCCGACTGGGCATCTGGTACTGGGGCACTGCGATGGACATAAGGTCTCGAAAATCCTCTGTGTCCACCAGGCGGAAAGGCAGCATTTCTGTAGCCAAGAGCTTGCAGATGGTGAAATTCAACCTCTTAGCTTTCTCATGGCTAGGAGGAAATGGTCTTTTACTTGTCCACATCTGAGGGACCGAGGGCTGGCTATTGTGCTTAGACGGGGTTGATAAGGGTGTCCCCGGCAAACTGCTGGTCTGTGAGGAAGATGCAGGCGGACATGTTAGGTTGCCTTGATCCAAAGGTGGTGCTATCGATGTCGGACAGCGCTCAACACCAGCTGGTGTTACCACCTCCAAAGAAAATGATGACCTGCCAATCACGCTGGCTGTTGCGGGTAAAGAGGTGGCAGGTCTGCGCCCCAAAACAGGTGTGACTGCTGTCCCCCCAGTCACAGAGGATGAAGAGGCCGCGGATGCACAAGATATGGCAGACGGTGGTTGGCCCGGCCGGCTAGGCCGCATTGTAGCACACTGAGCTTCCCACTGCAACTTATGCTTCATGTCCATGTGCCGGTTCATGCATGAAGTACTCAAACTATGTATTTTTTGGCCTCTACTTAGCTTTTGCTGACAAATGTTACATAACACGAGTTGGGTCATCTTTATCGATCTGAAAAAATGCCCAGGCTATGCAAGGCTTAGCACCCATGCGACCTGAAGAGCCACCACGACTTGTGGTGAGAGGCAGAGTTGTGTTTGAGGATGCAGTTGTTGGCGTGCTTCCAGTACTACGTCTCTGTCCAGGAAGGCGCAACCTGACCTCGTCGTCACTAGCATCTTCCTCCACCTCCTCTGCTGACCTCATCTCTTGGCTGACTGTGGGTTGACAGTAAGTGGGATCTCCAACCTCATCATCATCACCCTGTGCGTTATCACACCCGTCGTCCTCAGAGCCAACCTGTTCCTGCCCTGACAAAAAACTAAAGTTGTCGCTCCAATCAGGTATTTGAGTCTTATCATCGTCTTCCTCATTGTCTCCACCAACAGGAGTTACAGTTTGGGAATGAGGGTCTACATTATGGTCAGAACCTTCTGCGTCTGGTCCTGGATCCGACTCATAAAGATTCTAGGCATCAGTGCAGATCATTTCCTCGTCTGGATTCACAGAAGCGCTGGAGTCAACCTCTGAATCCCAGGCTATAGTATGAGTAAACAGCTCTGCAGACTCAACCATCTGTTCTACCTCATACTCAGACGGGCAGCTGGAGATTTGGGAGCTGTGAGGAAGCAAGTGCGATTGGGGTGACACCTTTGAGGACTGGAGTATTTGTGATGTTGAAGTTGATGTGGAGGAGAGCCCACTTAAAGGAGCACTTGATATCCGTTGAAGCACCTGCTGTTTTTGTGCCTCATCTGGAATTTGTAGCGATTGGCGTGGCCGTAAGAAAGGGATCTTATCACATTGTCCGCTAAAAGAAGTAGACATTTTAGTTTGGCTGGAAGATGGTCTTTCTTCTGCAGTTGTTACTGTTGCTTTAACACCTACCCCACGGACACAACCTTTTTTCCCCTTCCCAACACGCCTATTCCCCTTTCCACCAGCAGCAGGCCTTTTTCCACTCATTTTGGTGGTTAACTAATTCACAACTCTGGAGTTGTTTGCACAAAAAAACAATGGATGGGAACCGAGCAGAGCTGAGTGGCCAAACTGTGGTATTAGGCCAAAACTATTGGCTGGGTTAGATGCAGAAAAAAATTATATTCAATTTGCAACCTGATGGAGGTCAGTATAGATGGACTAATAGAACAAGTCCCACACACAGCTAGAAGCCCAAATATTTTTTCAGAGGTAGATGCAGAAAATTTTTTTATTCAGTTTGCAACCTGATGGAGGTCTGTATAGATGGATTAATAGAACAAGTCCCACACACAGCTACAAGCCAAATATTTTTTCAGAGGTAGATGCAGAAAAAAATATATTCAGTTTGCAACCTGATGGAGGTCAGTATAGATGGACTAATAGAACAAGTCCCACACACAGCTAGAAGCCCAAATATTTTTTCAGAGGTAGATGCAGATAAAAATTATTTTTAATTTGCAACCTGATGGAGGTCAGTATAGATGGACTAATAGAGAAAGTCCCACACACTGCTAGAAGGCCAAATATTTTTTCAGAGCTAGATGCAGATAAAAATTATTTTTAATTTGCAACCTGATGGAGGTCAGTATAGATGGACTAATAGAGAAAGTCCCACACACTGCTAGAAGGCCAAATATTTTTTCAGAGCTAGATGCAGATAAAAATTATTTTTAATTTGCAACCTGATGGAGGTCAGTATAGATGGACTAATAGAGAAAGTCCCACACACTGCTAGAAGGCCAAATATTTTTTCAGAGCTAGATGCAGATAAAAATTATATTCAATTTGCAACCTGATGGAGGTCAGTATAGATGGACTAATAGAACAAGTCCCACACACAACTAGAAGCCCAAATATTTTTTCAGAGGTACTGTAGATGCAGATAAAAATTATTTTTAATTTGCAACCTGATGGAGGTCAGTACAGATGGACTAATACAACAAGTCCCACACACAGCTAGAAGGCCAAATATTTTTTCAGAGCTAGATGCAGATAAAAATTATATTCAATTTGCAACCTGATGGAGGTCAGTATAGATGGACTAATAGAACAAGTCCCACACACAGCTAGAAGCCCAAATATTTTTTCAGAGGTACTGTAGATGCAGATAAAAATTATTTTTAATTTGCAACCTGATGGAGATCAGTATAGATGGACTAATAGAGAAAGTCCCACACACTGCTAGAAGGCCAAATATTTTTTCAGAGCTAGATGCAGATAAAAATTATTTTTAATTTGCAACCTGATGGAGGTCAGTATAGATGGACTAATAGAGAAAGTCCCACACACTGCTAGAAGGCCAAATATTTTTTCAGAGCTAGATGCAGATAAAAATTATATTCAATTTGCAACCTGATGGAGGTCAGTATAGATGGACTAATAGAACAAGTCCCACACACAACTAGAAGCCCAAATATTTTTTCAGAGGTACTGTAGATGAAGATAAAAATTATTTTTAATTTGCAACCTGATGGAGGTCAGTATAGATGGACTAATACAACAAGTCCCACACACAGCTAGAAGGCCAAATATTTTTTCAGAGCTAGATGCAGATAAAAATTATATTCAATTTGCAACCTGATGGAGGTCAGTATAGATGGACTAATAGAACAAGTCACACACACAGCTAGAAGCCCAAATATTTTTTCAGAGGTACTGTAGATGCAGATAAAAATTATTTTTAATTTGCAACCTGATGGAGGTCAGTATAGATGGACTAATAGAGAAAGTCCCACACACTGCTAGAAGGCCAAATATTTTTTCAGAGCTAGATGCAGAAAAAAAATTATATTCAGTTTGCAACCTGATGGAGGTCAGTATAGATGGACTAATAGAGAAAGTCCCACACACTGCTAGAAGGCCACATATTTTTTCAGGGGTAGATGCAGAAAAAAATATATTCAGTTTGCAACCTGATGGAGGTCTGTATAGATGGATTAATAGAACAAGTCCCACACACAGCTAGAAGCCCAATATTTTTTTAGAGGTAGATGAAGAAAAAAATATATTCAGTTTGCAACCTGATGGAGGTCAGTATAGATGGACTAATACAACAAGTCCCACACACAGCTAGAAGCCCAATATTTTTTCAGAGCTAGATGCAGAAAAAAATTATATTCAATTTGCAACCTGATGGAGGTCAGTATAGATGGACTAATAGAATGATGCTATGCCCAAAAGATTTTACTTCACTAGGTGCAGTAAAATAATTGGTATTCTATACACAGGTGGTATATCTTGCAACACAGATAGGCTACTCCACTGACTAACACACTCTGCAATAGGCCAAAAAGGATTAGCTTTGCTAGATTCAGCCAAATGCTGTGAAAAAAACTTGCACAGCACTGGCACAGACCTGCCTGGCAAAAACTGATAGGAACTGATGTAACCTAGTCCTGAAAAGGACTCCAATTACAATTAGTCTTTACTCCCACAATCTATCTATTTAAGAGCACAGACCTGCCTGATAAAAGTCATAGGAAATGCTGTAACCTAGTCCTTAAAAGGACTGCAATCACAACTATTCTCTACTCCCAAGCTATCTGTAGATTTGTGCGAAAATTGGCTTGAAATTAACAAGGTATAGCGCACACAGCAACAGCGGTGCCGTCTAACACGCAGCTGCAGCAGTGAGAAAATGGTGGCGACGGGGAAAATGGCTTGGTCTTATAGGGCAAGGACATGTGACATACACTGCCAATGACACATGCCCTTGCTTGTGTGAAAAAAAGCACTTCGCTCCGTGTGTGCGCTGCTGATAGGCTGACAGATTGCACCTCCCCACTGTAAATGCGGGAAAGAGAAAAAAAAAATGGAGATCTTCATTGTTCCTGCAGAGATCCATCCCCTGCCCCTCCCCCCACCCCGCTGTACACTCAAACTGCGTATTAACATTAATTTTCATCATTACTGAGAAAAAATCCAGTTATGATTTTGGTGCACGAACAGTTATCGAACATAACCTCGAACAGCCGAATTTTTCTCAAATTGTTCGTGTTCGCCGAACGGCTCGAACACCGCCCAAAACAGCTCGAATTTGAGATTGGCGAACAGTTCGAGTAGAACAACGCTCATCTCTATTCCCTAAGGGATCTAGTTTCCAAAATTGTGTCACTTGTGGGGGGTTTCCACTGTTTAGGCACATTAGGGGCCCCCCAAATGCAACATGGCGTCCGCTAATTATTCAAACAAATTTTACATTCAAAAAGTCAAATGGCGCTCTTTCCCTTCCGAAACAGTGGTTTTCCCTCACATGTGGGGTATCAGCGCGCTCAAGAGAAATTGCACAAAAAATTTTGGGGTCCATTTTTTCCTGTTACCCCTGTGAAAATAAAAAAATTGGGTCTAAAGTAACATTTTTGTGAAAAAAGTTAAATGTTAATTTTTTTCTTCCACATTCCAAAAATTCCTGTGAAGCACCTGAAGGGTTAATAAAGTTCTTGAATGTGGTTTTGAGCACCTTGAGGGGTGCAGTTTTTAGAATGGTGTCACTTTTGGGTATTTTCTGTCATAATGACCCCTCAAAGTGACTTCAAATATGATGTGGTCCCTAAAAAAATGTTTTTGTAAATTTTGTTGGAAAAATGAGAAATCGCTGGTCAACTTTTAACCCTTATTGCTCCCTAACAAAAAAAAATTTGGGTTCCAAAATTGTGCTGATGTAAAGTAGACATGTGAGAAATGTTATTTATTAACTATTTTGTGTGACATATCTCTCTGATTTAAGGGCATGAAAATTCAAAGTTTGAAAATTGCTAAATTTTCTAAATTGTCGCCAAAATTCCGATTTTTTCACAACTAAACGCAAGTGATATCGAAGAAATTTTACCACTATCCTGAAGTACAATATGTCACGAAAAAACAATCTCAGAATCAGCGGGATCCGTTGAAACGTTCCAGAGTAATTACTTCATAAATTGACAGTGGTCAGAATTGAAAAAATTGGCCCGGTCACGAAGGCAAAAACTGTCTCTGGTGCGAAGTGGTTAAGTATTGCTTAGAATATTGAAGTACAACTCATTCTCCTTATAAAGTTTGAAATGCAATAAAAAGTATTAAAAAATACTGTAAGTTATAAATGACTAAAGAGACTTCAATACAAATAATACAAAAAAAACCCAAATTAAATAGATGAATAGAATATGTGGTTTTAACAAATTAAATTCTTATGAAATATGCTTTAAGGAAAGCTTTTCATTTATGAAACAGTGAATTTCTAATACAATTTACTGCACAGAGATAACATTTATTGTTTGTCTGTTCCTAAAGAATAAATATAAGCCAGCATGTGTCCCCGAAATTATATTAATTAGTCAAAATGATCGCAAATAGAAAATGTTATCTTATTCTTCACCTGTAATTATTAAAAATATGGTTTTCTGTGATTATTATAAATCAATTGTTCCGCAGAAAACTGTTTTAATAGAAAATAAAAGTACAATAGCTTCTATACAAGAACATCCATCCACAGGGATACATTTACCATTGTACTGTAATCAAAAAGTTCCAGGGGATCAAAATAAACCAATTAAAAGCCACCAGGGCACATCTATCAGCATTATAATTGTACATACTGTAGAAGATTTTTCTTTATAAACTATATTACAGGGAATCTGATATCAGGATTTACTTATACAAGGTATTATGAGCCCATTATCAGCCTCCTAATAGCCTCTTTAATGATGTCTGCATTAAAGGGAACCTGTCACCAGAAAAAACGCTATCAACCTGCAGATATGGGGTTAATCTGCGGTTAATAGCTTTATTAACTTGCCCTGCGCCCGCACTTAGGCGAACGCTGCAGGAAAAACATTTTTTAAATACAAAGATTTAGTGTTTAGTGATAATAAAGGCAACATTAAAGAGGGTATGAGGAAGCTGATAAATTATTCCTAATATTTTCTAGGGGTAAATCATCTCAGGTTCCCTTCAAAGTAAAATAGTCCCAGTTATTTCAATAAAACAGCTCCGAAGGGAAGAAGCACCATTTGACTTTTTGAACGCAAAGTTGGCTGGATAATGGGAGCGGAGGGTACGTCATGTTTGGAGAGCCCCTGATGTGCCCAAACAGTGGAAACCAGCCACAAGTGACACCACTTTAGAAACTAGACCCCTCAAGGAACTTATCTAGATATTTGGTGAGCACTTTGAACCCCCAGGTGCTTCACAGAAGATTATAATGTAGAGTCATGAAAAAAAACAAAACACCTTTTTTTCCACAAAAATTATAAATTTGCCCCAATTTCTTTATTTTCACAAAGGTAACAGGATAAAATGGACCCCAAAAGTTGTTGTGCAATTTCTCCTGAATACGCTGATACCCCATATGTGGAGGAAAATCACTGTTTGGGCACACGGCAGGGCTCGAAAGGGAAGGAGTGACGTTGTGAAATACAGACATTGATGGAATGGTCTGCATTATGTCAGGTTTGGGGAGCCCCTGATGTGCCTAAAAGTGGAAACCCCCCCACAAGTGACAACATTTTGGAAACTACAACCCTCAAGGAATTTATCTAGAGGAATAGTTTTAGAGTAATGATTATAATGCTTTTGGTTTTACTGGTGTATGTATTCATAATGTGGTGGTATGTGTGAATTGTGTGGAGTACATCAGATTATAAAAGTGTGTTTTGTCAACAGGGTAAAAACAAATTTTATTAATTTGTGGACATGTGGTACACTTTGAAGCTATTCTTAATGGAAAGGCCAGGTTTCTCAGGGCAGGTTTCACAATGGTAAATTGTGTCTTTTTGGATTCCTCTTTTGGAGCATTCCCTGCACCGTTTTTGTGATCTTCCCTTCCTGGCAACTGGGACGATACGGACACTATCAGTTTCAGAAGTACTAAGACCCTCACCTTCAAGGGTGCCAAACATTAGGGCCTTGATGACTACCTCCTGAAACTGAAGGAAGGTCCCCGTATTACCTACAGATCTAAACAACACAAAAGCATTCTACAGTGCCATCTGTACAATGTGCACAGACAATTTTTTGTACCATACTTAAGCTTTTCGCATGGCACTGTATGGTTTGAGGACCTGATCTGTGAGATCTACAACACCCATGCACTTATTATAGTCCAATATAGAATCTGGCTAAGGGACTTGTGTTATGGTACCTCGGACAGTGACAAGGGAGATGTTGTCACGATTTCTGGTGGTTAAGATAAGGACATCCCTCTTGTCCTTATACTTGACCACCAACATGTTGTCACTGCATTGGGTTCTGCTTTCGCCTTTTCTCAGCGGTTGCCCAATTAGCGGCTTAGAGAGGCCTCTCAGATTTTTTCACATGGTGCCACATGCAACTGTACCTCTGACAGAGACAGAGACGGTCTTGAAGAGCAGGATGCTGGTGTAAAAGTTATCAATGTAGAGATGATAACTGATAAGATAATTCTTATCCAGTAGTGGGTTCAGCAATTCCCACACAATTTTCCCACTCACCCCCACGACAGGGGGGCATTCAGGGGGGGGATCTGAGTGTCTTTCCCTTCATAGACCCTAAATCTTTGGGTGAACCCTGAGGTACTCTCACACAGCTCACACAGCTTGTATATGTTATTTTCGATACCTGGTCCTCTTACTGGGCAGGTATTGTTGGAATTTTAGTCTCCCTTTAAATTGAACCAGAAATTCAACTATAGCAATGTCCCTTTGGGGGTTGTACACCTCAGCAAATTTTCTGCTGAAGTGTTCAACTACTGGCTGAATTTTGTATAGACAATCATAGTTAGGATCATTTCGGGGAGAACACTGCACATTATCATTATAATGCAAAAATTTTTGGATCACTTCAAATTGTGTCCTTGTCATGGCCATACGGAATACCGGTGTGATGTCGAGAATATTAGTACTCGAGTATTGCCGAAGCTCTGTTTTTTTGATATTGCCCATATGTTGCACAATGCCCCAAAATGTCATCATCTCTCGTGCATTTACAGGGGCCCATCTGATGTATGATGATGTTGGGTTTTGGGTGAAAAATTGATTGGCATACAAATTTATCTGAGCCACCATAACATTTATTATTTCCTCACTGAAAAAGAATTTGAAGAAGTCAATTTCAGTGAGTCCTGTAACATCAATTGGATTCCTTAGTTGCCAATGAAATCCAGAATTACAGTCCATATGTGATTGATTGCTTGAGGGGTTGCCTGGGTCCTAGGACACCTTGCTGGGGGTTCTTCCTTACTAGATGAGGAGGAGAAAGAGGAATAGAGGAACGTCGGATCTTCCTCACTGCCTGAATCCATGTCGGAGGCAAGGAAAGTGTATGCCTCCTCTGGTAAATAGCGTCTTCTTGATGAATGGACCATTTTAATTTTATTTTTCAAAACACTTGGGATATGTGTGTAAGCGATGCTTTTACACTTGCATTGTGTGGGGCTTGTGTAAGGGGTATTATTTATTTTAAAAAGTAGAGAGAAAAAAAGTAAAAATTTAGAGGAAACACTTGAAAGAAAAATAGATGTAAAAAAAAAAAAGTTGTCTAAATATTACATGCATGTCACCTAAGTTCAGATAGGGGTGAGACCGGTTACATGAATTCGTTGGAATCCTGGGGGAACCGTTACTCAGGGCGACCATAGGCTGCAGCTTCTCTCAGACACATGATAGATTCAGTTGCTGATCAGACACATCTGACAAGAGTCTTTATAAAACGGTAGAACAGTAACATTTAATGAGGCACGGCCAGTGCAATGCAAATGCATCTTTGAGCAACAGGCTCCAGTAATAACAGTACAGTCTCCTTTGCAGCACAGCAGTACACAGTCTAGTATCCGGTATCACAGTACAGCACAGTTTTAATGCATACAAAAAAACAGGCTTTTCCTTCACAAGGACTAAATAGTACACAGCGTTCTTTATCCTGCATGGAGATGGAGAGGTGGATGGTGTTATGAGGGAGATGATCTCTATGACAGGCTTTCTTCCAGTCCTTATCTTCCTGGCCGATAATACTCCACAATGTTAGCTCAGGGAGTCTAACTGACCTTTGTTTAGTTTCCCTCCTGACCTAAATTCTGTTCCCTTGCCTTCTGTGAGATACAGATGATAAGCCAACTTTCTATTGGGCTCTGGCCAGGCAGTAAACAACTTCCCCACAATCCCCCTGGGGCTCTGCTAAAACACTCCCCTTCTCCTGTGACTGTGTTAACCCCTCTAGTTGCTGGATGCATGTGGAGCACAACACTTCATGTCTCCTGTGCCATGTCACACTCTGCACCAGCGCTACTTCTGCATGTCACATAAAAAAAATTACAGAGACGTTCCACTACACTAATGCCCAATCTATAAGTTTACCTGGCGCTAACTATTCTTTTTTTTTTTTTTGCAAAAGAAAAATGGACATCACCAAACGCAGTGACGTCCGCTGCTCTAATACGCTACCAAGCTATCTATAAAAATACTACTGTATTTTTTTTCTCTAAAACAAAATTGGACGTCAAACACTGCAACATCTACTACTCTAATACACTACCACGCTATCTATAAAACTACTTTGTATTTTTTTTCTCTAAAACAAAATTGGACGTCACCAAACACTGACGTCCACTACCCTAATATGCTACCTCCCTACCTATAAAGCTACACAATACTAACTACTACTATTATTTTTTTTTCTAAAAAAAAAAAAAAAGTCGGACGTCACTTACACTGCGACGTCCACTATTCTAACGAACTAAAAAAGGAAAAAGTCCCTTGGTGCAGACTCTGATCAGCAGCGATACTGATCAGAGCGCTGCGGCCATGGGAAGAGCACGGATACTCAGCACAGGATGCCGCGCACATAAAAAAAAAAAAAAAAGTGTGCAGAAAATTCAATTGGGAGGGGGAGGACTGGAACAGGGATTGGGGAACTGCTGCTGCTGTGATCACAGAGGAGTCACACAGCAGCCAGCAGCACACAGCACAAGAGATCGCAGCACAGATCTCAGCAGAGATCACAGGACACAGCAGGAGCAGGAAGCTCAACACAGCTCTGGATTGCAGGGACCTGGCCACCAATGAATCTTTGTCTCAGGTAACCCAGGGGGTTTCACATCCGCTCTGCGTGCCAAACCTGAGATAAAGATGGCGTGCAGAGCGGTGATCGGTATTTTAGATTAACCCCTTTGGTAGCTGATTGGCTGAACAATAGTTTCTGACCAATCAGCGCCAAAGGGGTTAATCAGGAGAGGTGACGTCATGATCACCCCACCCATTGTGATGGCTGTGATTGGTGCTGTGTCACACAGCACCGATCACAGCATGTCACATTTTTTTTAATTTTTCTCAACTTTATTGATGCATTGATACAGGGCAGAAATTGAAGATTTTACAAGTACAAGTGTAGGCGGATTATAATGAGGGCAATCTGGGCTACAGCCCGGGGCCCGAGGCCCCCGGGGAGGTCTATGGCCCGATTGCATTCATTATAATGTTTTGTGCGTCGCCACAGCTTCAAGAGGTAGTCACCGGAAATGGTCTTCCAACAATCTTGAAGGAGTTCCCAGAGAATATAAGACATATTTTCAGTTGTTTCACACTTGTTTGTTAAGTATATAATTCCACAAGTGTTAATTCATAGTTTTGATGCCTTCAGTGTGAATGTACAATTTTCATAGTCATGAAAATGCAGAAAAATCTTTAAATGAGGAGGTGTGTCCAAATTTTTCGTCTGTACTGTATATATATGTATATATATATATATATATATATATATATATATATATATATATTCTTTTTTTTCTCATTCAAGGTCTCACCCTCTATAATTGTTACACATAATGATCTGTAATGATCCTTTAAAAAAAAATTTATTTTTTGGTTTTGTTGAAAAGGTGGCTCAGTGTCCTCAATGTCAGCCCTTTAACACTTAATAGCCATTAAAATAGGGTTTGGGTAGTTTTCATATAGAGCAGCAATAAGGGCCCCACCGCTCCTTGAAATTCTCTCCAATTTGCTTATTTGTAGTTTGTAAAGAATATTTAATGTTATTAATATTAGTTTATTTTTCCTGTTTCCAAGTAAACTTGCCAGATTACAGACAACATTCACTATTATTCACTGTTTAGGGTAAATCTAACCTGTAAATATTTACATAGCAGCCTACACCACTCCCATTGTGTCTTTTACTGTCTAATTACATTTTTGCCTGAAATTCACTTACTTTATGTAGCATCAGCGTCTCTGCCTCCTGCCGGGCAGAGATGCCGTTCCCCTCACAGCCGCGGTCCCGGTCCGGCGTCTTCCTGTTCCCCTGCTGCTAAGGCACGCACTGCGTGCAGCTTCCCGGGCACTGTGCTTAGGGCGCGTGCGCTCCCTCCCTCTTAAAGGGGCCGCGCGCACAGTCCGAAAGAGTCCCCGGCCAATAGCAGGAGGACTGCCCCTATATTAAGCACCTCCTCCAAAATGGAGGTGCCTGTGAAAGGTTGTTGATTGTGTGCTAACACTCTCCTCAGCCCTCAGGTTCCTTGCCCGCCAGTCTGTCTAACAGTCCTGCATGCAAGTCTGTCTAACAGCCGTGAACGCCAGCCTGCCTACCCGGAGCACCTGCCTGTTACCCGCTGTGTCCGCCAGCGTGCCTACCCGGAGCACCTGCCAGGTTACCTGCCATGCTCTCCAGCCTGCCTACCCGAAGCACCTGCTGGTTACCTGCCGTACCCGCAAGCCTGCCTACCAGGAGCATCTGCCAGTTACCTGACTTACCCGCCTGCTCGTTTACCCGGAGTACCTGTCTGGCTATCAGCCATACCCACCTGCCTGTCTACCCAGATCACCCGCCAGCCTACCAGCCATGCTCATCTGCTGTACCAGTCAGCTCCTGTCATCTGACCCGTGGGAGTCACCTGCTCTCACACAAGGTCGGTCTCAGAGTGGCACCTAGTTCACCTGCCCGATCCCTCCTTGGTTCACGGAGTCGACTAAGCAGCCGTGCGACCTGGGTCGGTCCGTGTAGGCGCTTAGTTATGCCCCTCTGGTCCCTCCTTGCATCAAAGCACAGAGGTTCCACCACCCGGACCCTTAACACTTTAAATTTATAATAGTAATTTGCAAGTGTTGATGAGCGATATTAGGGTGATTTGCATCAACTAGGGTAAAGTGAAGTTCAACACAACCAGTGTATATTTAACACAACCAGTAGTAACACTGGTACAAAGGCTGGTGCGTGTGTCCTCTTGCAACAGAAACTGCAGAAAGAACTACTGAGTTTGCCGAGTAGGCCCCACATTCACAAGCGAATTATTGCAAGCATGTTTAATCATTTGTGGCAGGCGTCAACAGGTCCAAATATAAGGTTGTTCAAGAGATTTTCAGCAGCCTGGAATCAATTGGATAAAACCAAGCTTTCATCTGGAATGAAAGATGACAGTTTCAACTGAGCTAGGTTCATTTAAAAGAGTGTCTTGTTGAATTTTACATCAACGAGCTTGCACAATACCATCTAACAGATGATTACAAGGAATTGTTAAAACTAGCACGCCAGTTCCTTGGTTCTCCAGCAAACCTAGACGTACACATCAACACTCCAGGCGCCTAGGATCGGACCAGATGGATGGCCAAAGTGATATACACTCAGCAGATCTTCATGTTTCATCACCAATTTTATTTAACTTTGACAGAGTTAAAAATTTTCTGTCAATTTTGCACTTTTACTGTCCGCTTATACTTGAAGGCTTCGTACCTCTGTCAGATCCCAGCCACTTCGCCACGAAATGATTTGACATTACTGCAAGAACTTGTAGAATACAAAGGAATCAACGTGCCTGTTGCTGAGGCAGCAATAAAAACTTTCAACAGACACCTATGGTACCTCAGTGAGATTATGGTGAGTCTGGCTTTTTTTTGACAGTGAGGTTCCAACCGCAGAAAAGGTTGAGATGGTACTGGGTCTGAAGAATGAAAGCAACAATGTGTGCTCAACTCGCATGTAGCTTGCCAAATACCTTGTGTCACACAAGAAGCTTCATAACTTCATGTCGTCCAACACAAAAAACTTTTTTTTGCATTGGAAATTATTATTTCTTATAGCCCCATTTATTCCATGGCGCTTTACATGTGAAAAAGGGGTATACATAGCAGAAACACCTAAAATAATCTTGCACAAAACGAGTCAGTGACTGGTACAGGAGGAGAGAGGACCCTGCCCACGAGGGCTCACAATCTACAAAGGATGGGCGAGGATACAGTAGGTGAGGGTAGAGCTGGTCGTGCAGTGGTATGGTGGTTACTGCAGGTTGTAGGGTTGTCGGAAGAGGTGGGTCTTCAAGTTCCTTTTGAAGGTTTCTACAGTAGGCGAGAGTCTTAATATGTTGGGGTAGAGAGTTCCAGAGTAGGGGGGATGCACGGGAGAAATCTTGTGTGTGATTGTGGAAAGAGGAGATAAGAGGGGAGTAGAGTAGGAGATCTTGTGAAGATCGGAGGTTGCGTGTAGGTAAGTACCAGAAGACTAGGTCACAGATGTATGGGGGAGACAGGTTGTGGATGGCTTTGTATGCCAGGGTTAGGGTCTTGAACTTGAGTCTCTGAGCAATGGGGAGCCAGTGAAGGGATTGACAGAGGGGAGAGGCTGGGGAGTAGAGGAGGGACAGGTGGATTAGTCGGGCAGCAGAGTTTAGGATAGATTGGAGGGGTGCGAGAGTGTTAAAAAATGAGGCCACAGAGCAGGAGGTTGCAGTAGTCGAGGTGGGAGATGATGAGGGCATGCACTAGTGTTTTTACAGAGTCTTTGCTGAGGAATGTGCGGATACGGGAGATATTTTTGAGTTGAAGATTTTCTTCATCAAGATCCTTGTCTGTGGCACACCAATGCAAATTACATTGATGCATCCTCAAAATTTGCCTGATTGAAAATTGTGAATAATGCCGGCGAGCGCTCCATTGCACTCATGAGTACATTCAATTCGTCAGTGAGCACTCAAGAAGACAAGAAACAGTTTATTCTCCAGTGTGTGGAGAAGCATCACCATGACTATCCTGAACCAAATAAAGTGTGTTTCGTTAAAAAAGTGAAACTACTGTAAAATTGTACATTTACTTTGCTGCAAGACATTTATGACAAATAATTGTTAGTTTTGAGATGATTGAGCCACCAGTAAACAATTTTGCAATGTTACAAAATTTTGTGTATGTTACAATTACACCAAAGGGAATTATTCCCAAGGGTGAGACCTAAAAATTTGCACCAAATTTTTTTGACTGTCACCCTAATATACAGTGGTGCTCAAAAGTTTACATACCCCAGCAGAATTTTTGCTTTCTTGGCCTTGTTTCAGATAATATGAATGATAACAAAAAACTTTTTCTACACTCATGGTTATTGGTTGGGTGAAGCCATTTATTGTCAAATTACTGTGTTTTCTCTTTTTAAATCTTAATGACAACTAAAAACATCCAAATGACCCTGATCAAAAGTTCACATACCCCAGTTCTTAATACCGTGTATTGCCCCCTTTAACATCAATGACAGCTTGAAGCCTTTTGTGGTAGTTGTGGATGAGGTTCTTTATTTTCTCAGATGGTAAAACTGCCCATTCTTCTTGGCAAAAAGCCTCCAGTTCCTGTAAATTCCATGGCTGTCTAGCATGAACTGCGTGCTTGAGATCTACCCAGAGTAGCTCAATGATATTGAGGTCAGGAGACTGAGATGGCCACTCCAGAACCTTCAGTAGCCAATGACAGGTCAACTTGGCCTTGGGCTTTGGATCATTGTCATGTTGGAACGTCCAAGTACGTCCCATAAGCAGCTTCCGGGCTGATGAGTGCAAATTTGCCTCCAGAATTAGCTGATAATGTGCTGCATTCATCTTTCCTTCAACTTTTACCAAGTTTCCTGTGCCTTTGTAGCTCACGCATTCCAAAACATCAGTGATCCACCTCCGAGCTTTACTGTAGGAATGGTGTTCCTTTCATCATAGGCCTTGTTGACCTCTCTCCAAATGTAACGTTTATGGTTGTGGCCAAAAAGTTCAATTTTGGTCTCATCACTCCAAATTACCTTGTTCCAGAAGTTTTGAGGCTTGTCTCTGTGCTGTTTGGCTTATTGTAGGTAAGATACTTTGTGGCATTTGAGCAGTAATGGCTTTCTTCTGGCGACTTGACCATGCAGCCCATTTTTCTTCAAGTGCCCCCTTTTTGTGCATCTTGAAACAGCGACAACGCTAGTTTTCAGAGATTCCTGAATTTCAGCTGATGTTATTTGTGGGATTTTCTTTGCATCCCGAACAATTTTCCTGGCAGTTGTGACCAAAATTTTTGTTGTTTACCTGACCGTGGTTTGGATTTTACAGAGTTCCTGATTTTCCATTTGTTAATCACAGTTTGAACGCTGCTGACTGGCATTATCAATTCCTTGGATATCTTTTTGTATCTCTTTCCTGTGACAATTCTTTTGCTTTCCCCATGACTCACAATCCAGAAACATCAGTGGCTGGATGAAAGACGCAAGAGTCTGTCTGGATCCCAGAAACTCACTCAGCTTTTATGCACACACGCTGATTACAAGCAAACAGGTCACAGGTGAGGATGTTACCTTTAGTAGCCATTCAAACCCATTTGTTATCATTCATATTCTCTGAAACAGGGCCAAGAAAGGAAAAATTCTGCCGGGGTACGTAAACTTTTGAGCACAACTGTATATACATTATACAGTATGAGCCCTCACATGACCATAGGTTGCTATGTGGAGGGCTCATACGGTATATAGGAGGCTATGTGAGGGCTCGTACTGTATATAGGAGGCTATATGGGGTCTCATACTGTATATAGGAGGCTCATACTGTATATAGGAGGATATGTAGGGGCTCATACTTTATATAGGGGGCTATGTGAGGTCTCATATTGTATGTAAGGGGATGTGGGGGTTCATACTGTATGTAGGGAGTTGGGTGAACTCATACTGTATGTAAAAGGCTATGTGTGGGCTTTTACTGTATATAGGGGGTTGTGTGGAAGCTCTTATTGTATGCAGAGGGTTATGTGGGCGTATTTTGCCTGGCCCTGTGAGCTATTATGCTCATTGCAGTACAATTTATGGTCTCCTTTTCTTCTCCTGTTTGAAGAAATTCCCTGATGTACCCCTGAATGACCAAAAGAGGGGGAAAATGCATCAGAAGAAGATGCCATTAAGCTAAGTAGACTTAACTTCTCAGGCCATATAGGGTCTATATTTATATAGGATAGTCCATGTCCATAGAAACGTGACTATGAGGTATATGAGTGTTTTGTGGTTTTAATTGCACTGCCACTTGACTGACCATTTGTCTGAAGGGTTATCCTTTGTTCGACAAGGGCATCATATATGTTTCTTCCTAGACTTTGTTAGGGGTTTTTTTCTGGTCAGATTGTTGAAAAATATTGATTACATATATATGTTCATTAAATTTTATCTGATAACCTATTGAGAATGCTTGGTCAGTTAGAGTAGTGGTAGGGCTACATAGGGGCAGTCGATAAGTAGCGGGAGCGCCATAACATTTCAACTTAGGGTGCCGTCCTCCACTGTCAGGAAGGGAATTTTGAAGGGCAAAACTAGTCCCTATCTCCCCTCATTTCTGCTTTTTTTTAAATCACTGTTTATCAGTGCAAAGGTGTGTGCATTTATGTCTTTATGCATTGGGTCTTGTGACTAAGCAATAAAAAGATAATTTTTTAAGTTTTTTTTTTGTTATGGTTTACATGCATAAGGGCCCCATAGGTTGACTACTTTGGTTGTTGATTAAGGAGGCTATGTGGAGGCTCATATTGTATGTAGGGGGCTATGTGAGGGCTCATACTATATATAGGGGGATGTCAACATACTTAATTCTGCTCAATGTTAAGTCATACAATTAATATAAAAAAATAATTATAATAAATATGTTAATATTAAGCAGAATTAATTTCAGTCGCGGTCTATCATGCGGCCCCTTGGGAAAATTAATCTCTCACCCCTGCTCTATTTTGTGTAGAGCTATGTTATGTATAGTGTTGTACATAATGGAAAATTTGCATGGCGCATTGGGTACCCTGAGGAGGCCACACCTTCTAAACTGCCCGGGGCCCTGGCTACTCCTAATCCACCCCCGAGCACAAGCACCTCCTGAATTGCCTAAAGAAACTCACCTGTGCTGATAATACAATGGTGTATGAATGCTGGTCTGCTACCCCTCAATGTATTTATATTCGAACACAGAATGTGATGCTTTATGAATATTATTCCTGATTTATATATTTTCTCTATTATCATTGTTTAACTTTCTAAAACAAATTTGTGAATTTCATCTGTTCCGGTTTGCAACAAAATGGATATATGGATGGTAAAAGAATTAGACAACACAAGAAAAATAAATGCATTTTACAGGAGGATGAAGATTCAGTTATTATGTGCAAACTGTATTATTCTAAAAGCTTATTTTGTAAATTTTGAATGTGCAAGTATAATTATGAGAATATGTTTTTGCACTGAAACTGCTTGATAATATTAGTTATTTAATCTTGGAGTCTGCACCTGAATCATTTTTTGTGTATCCAACTTCAAGACATGTATGAATCATCCTTAGATTTTAAATTGACATAAGCGTCTATTATTAGCTAGTAACATACTGCATTTAAAGACGACCTTTGTGTTCTCCTGACACATTTATTTTAGTAAATAATTGCAGTACCTAGAAAATAAGAATTGTTCTATCTACAAGACATTCCTCCATTATTATTTCTATACGTATATTATTACATTGACATCTAAAGGTTGCCATTCACCAATGTGTCTCTACACAATTTGACAATATCAGCCCAGATTAGTATTAGAATGTTCAGGAACATGTTGCATTAACAAGGAAAGATTCTAATAGTGATGCTTCAGTATTGTAGTAGGAAATTATCGTTTTTACTATAACAGACATCAGGAGTGCTGTTTTCTTTTTTTTTCTGTTGTAGTAATACATATTGTTTCTCAGACATTCTTATTAAATTAGAAGCAAAGAAGCTATGTGGTCTTCTGTTTTGTTTCTAACTTTTTCGTTGAAACATTTTCCCCTCTTCATTCAATGCAGATTTAATTCTATAGTGATATATTATTCTTTATTTGTCCTCTAGAACATTTAAGCAGCAGACGTTAGCTATTACATTATATGACTACAAATTTACACTTCTAGGGTCTATCTATCATGTGTATGATGACCATGGAAGGATCATCTCTGGCAGCATTAATTACCCTGAAGACTCTCATGAAGTTGCATTATTGACTGCATTCATCCTTTTGATAAGAAGGTATAAGTTCTTTTTTTAATCAATATCTGTTTTAATTTGTAGATATTACACTTCATATTGCACATGGTTAATGACAACACTTTGCATTCAGTTTATGGATCTTTATTACTTATTGAAATACAATTTGCAAAATGACATCAACTAGATCATTGTAAAAAGCTCTGTTGTGCTAGGAAGCATAATGTTGACCTCTTGAATTTTCTTTTTGCTCATTAAACACCACTCCAGTTATCTTTTTTTTTTCTCGCTTTGTTAGGAATCATGTGTGTATGTTTCATGAAGATAGCAACATACTTACCGGTCGTCGTCTTTTCCCAGTTTCAGCGGCGCTTCAATCCGTTGTAGCATTACATGACTGCATTTGTGACCTGCTGAAACACACAGTGATTGCTCTGATCTCTTTTGTCATTTTCTCAATGAGCCTCACAGACTTATATTGAGAGAGTAATAGTGGGATCCGGTAGGTTACAGAAGCGGTCACTTGGTGCTGGAGTGGACCAAGACTAAGCTGAACCCGAGATAAGACACTGACTAGTGAGTGTGTTACTACCTTCATGATACCTAACAATGGGGACAATTAAAAAAACACTGTAATGGGGCTTTAGTTTACCCTAAAAAGATCCATCATGTGCCATTGCATCATTAAACATGTCTCAGAAGCAGAGCTCGCTCCAAAGAAAGCAGAAGAAACTATATTATATAGATGACATCTTCCTCTAACAGCAGCAATCGGCAAGCCTGCCAATAGCAGAATTTAAGAGGTTAACAGCAGCCATCAATCACCGACAACAGCATTTAAACATCTCAATCCAGTCCAGACGTTGGTTACGGAAACCATTGGTTCCTCTGCAATGCAATAATAGCTAGCCAATGGGTTGCTATGAAAGCAAGGGCATGCCTGTTATGTGATCTCTTTTAGGATGTCCAGCTTGTGGTTGGGCTTCATAGAAAACCGTGATCTTCACTATATGTGTGGCACCCCTGCGGAGGATTACCACAGGATCCATAGGTGCAAGGGGAGATGTACGCTTGGGCACACACAACACCTTCCACCCCAGGTCTGAGGGGAGGAGTCAGTTTCCAGGGAGACAGCAAAGCGGCAGTTAGTCTGGAAAATGGGGGTGAAGGAAGGATGAAAAAGAGAGTTGTTGGCCGGGGACCAGTTAAACCCTGAACTAGGAAACCGGTCAGGTTGTGAAAGCACCCTAGAGAGAGGGACGGAGGCTAGAAGGAGAAAGAAAGAGATAAAACGATTATCCCTTTAGCTCACCCGGACACCAGAGTCAAAGATTGCTATTAATTTAGGAATAGCATAGAAAACTCGGACAGATCAGGAGGATCTATTCCCCCTGAAGAAGAAGGGGAAAGAGGTGCCAAACTTGACCAAGTATAGGACCAGGGGCTCAAAAAGAGAATTGGTAGCCCCAAGGAAAGGTCCTCATTGTCATTTGTGGAGAAGGACCCCAAAGAAAGTCAAGGTGGCAGGTTCAGCTTAAGGCAGGACTGACCCCAAACAACGCACACAGTGTTAGAGGAGGCGTCACAAATCCCCAAGGTGAATAACTCTACCTTCACCGAAAACCTGGTTACCCTCCTGAACTGTTCTTGTTACCGGACATCAGTAAAAAAAGGAACTGAAACAAAGACTTAATGTGTGTGTGTGTGCCTACTTTGTGATTATTGCCTATAGCGTTCGGACAAGCCGTATGCCGATCACCTTAGCGACCATTCACAGCGCTGGTAACCGATTTTACCAGTTACCACAGGAGGTGTCACGACACAGTACTCCCATCATCCTAACCCCCATCACTTCACTGAGGGTCCAGGGCACGGAACCGGGAACCGACCAACCGAGATCCCCACCGAAGTAGCCCATCCATCCCGGTATCTGAGTACCCCTACCCTGTCGACCGAATCATATGCATCAATAGTATGATATTGCTGTATATGGTACAAACAAAAGGAAAACAAAAACAGCACCAGCAATGGATCCGGGTGCCATGCCACCTAGGCAAATACCAAACCTTCGATATAGTAGAAAAAAATTGAAGACAGCACACCAACTTGTAAAAGGTGAAAAAAGTGCTATTTAATATCCCAAGGCTTTAGAAAGGTAATTATTTTGAGCAGAAACTTTGCCATTATGGGCTAAATAGCACTTTTTCAACTTTACAAGTTTGTGTGCTGCCTCCAATTTTTTTCTACTGTATATAGTACAAGTGATCAGATGATCTTAAGTTCAAGGTCCCTAAGAGGAATAATAAATAAAAGTAAAAAAATAGGAATGCAAAGTTTTTAAAAATATAAAAAAAACGAATCTTCCCCTTTACAGCAATTAACAATAAAGAAATGTAAAAAAAGATATATATATATATATATATATATATATATATATATACATATTTAGTATTGCTTCATGCAGAAAAGTCCAATCTATAAAAAATATAAAGTTGATTAAGCCGATCGGTGAACGCTGTATAGAGAAAAAAAATCAAATCGACACAATTGCTTTTTTCCGTTGCGGTAATAATACAAAACAACGCAGAAGCAACTAGAGCATAATACCTAAAAATTGTATTAACAAAAACACCAGCTGGTGATGTAAAAAACATCTGAATTGATGGTAAAAAATTCAGATTTTTTTAAGCCAACAAAATAATAAAAAAAAAAAACTATACTTTGGTATCTCCGAAATCAAACTTACCTGAGAGAATCATGTAAAAATAAAACCTAAAAATACAAAGGCAGAATTGTATTTTTTTCACAATTTCACCACGCTTGTAATTTTTTCACGATTTTCCCTTACTCTGTATGGTAATATGAATGACGGCATTCAAACCTACATTTTGTCACACATAAAAAAAGCCCTTATATGTCTATGTCAGTAGAAAAATGAAAAAAAAGTTTTGGCTTTCTTAATAAAGGGAGAGGGAAAAAAATGAAAGCACAAAAGTGAATATTTGTTTAGGAGGGAAGGGTTTAAAACAGTGGTTCTTAACCGGGGTTCTATCGAACCCTAGGGGTTCGGTGAGTCGGTCTCAGGGGGTCGGCAGAGCATCCGCCATGGAGGTCAAGACACACCTGACTCATTAAGTAAATTTGTGATGACACGCTCTGCTTGGCCATCACTTGCTGCAGATGATCACGTTACATTAATTGGCCAATCAGTGCTGCGGGGAATTTAGTGTGCTCAGTAATCCATACTAACTATGTTGAGCAAAAAAAGAAAGTGGTCGGACGAATATGTACAACATGGATTCACATGTATCACGGAACGTGATGGGAGTCAGCGTCCTATCTGCATGATTTGCAATGCCAAGTTGAGCAACTCTAGTCTCGCACCGGCAAAACTGAAGGAACACTTCTTGAAGCTGCATGGAGATGGGGAATACAAGAACACAACGCTTGCTGAATTCAAGGTGAAAAGAGCCAGATTCGATGAAAGGGCCACTCTGCCTGCTCTTGGATTTGTACCTGTGAGCAAACTGATCCTCACCGCATCGTACGACGTTGCTTACCTGATCGCAAAGCAGGGCAAGCCGCACACCATCGGTTAAACACTCATAAAACCAGCAGCGTTAAAGATGGCGAATCTGATACTCGGAACAGCGGTCGAAGGTAAATTATCTCAAATTCCTCTTTCAAATGACACCATCAGTGACAGAATAGAGTGCATGAGTAAAGACATCTTGGCTCAAGTAGTCGCAGATCTAATTTCAAGTCCGGCAAAATTCAGCCTTCATCTCGACGAGACCACAGACGTTTCTGATCTAAACCAGCTTGCTTTTTTTCGTGCGCTATGTGAAAGACAACATGATAAAAGATGTGAAGAAGCTTGTGAATGACTTCCTCAGAGACAACAATCTTTCATGGGATATGGTTTCTGCAGTTTGTACGGACGGAGCTCCAGTCATGCTGGGAAGAAAGTCTGGTTTTGGTGTGCTAGTAAAAGCCGATGCACCACACATCATTGTTACGCATTGTATTCTGCACAGGCATGCGTTGGCAACAAAAACCTTGCCTCCAAAAATGGCAGAAGTATTAAAAACTGTAGTGGAATGTGTGAACTATGTGCGAAATAGTGCTCTGAGGCACCGCATCTTCAGTGAGCTGTGTAAAGAAATAGGCTCTGAATTCGAGGTACTCCTGTACCATTCTAATGTTCGGTGGTTATCCCGGGAACAGGTGATGAATCGAGTTTTTGCCATGCGTGTGGAATTAGCCCTGTTTTTGCAAGAGCACCAACATTGTCATGCAGATTGCTTCAAAAATCCTGAGTTCATTCTCATTTTAGCGTACATGGCTGATATATTTGCAGCTCTAAATCATCTCAATCAGCAGATGCAGGGTGGTGGAGTCAACATCATGGAAGCAGAAGAAAACCTGAAGGCTTTTCAAAAAAACTACCGTTATGGAAACGACGAACAGAGAACAATAACTTCGCAAACTTTCCCCTTCTGGACGACTGTGTAAGTAAGATCAAAGATGTGTCTGGAATCGAAGACATTTCTGTGTCCATGGAACTGAAGCAAACAATTGCCACGCACTTAGATGAGCTTGCAAAGTCTCTCGACGGATATTTCCCTACAAGAGAGTCATATCCAGCATGGGTGAGACAGCCGTTCACGTTTGCTGTTGAGACAGCAGATGTCAATTATTAATACCTCGACAAAATCATTGAAATTCAGCAAAGCCAGGTTCAACAGCAACTCTTCAGAACAACAACACTCTCAACGTTTTGGTGTCGACAGTTGGAAAAGTACCCAATTATTGCTAAGAAAGCCCTGGAATTTTTTATACCATTTGTTACAACATATCTCTGTGAACAATCCTTTTCGAGGATGCTGGACATGAAAACAAAGAAAAGGAACAGACTTTGCTGTGAAAATGACATGAGAGTAGCACTTGCCAAGGTGAAGCCACGCATATCTGAACTGGTCTCTCAAAAACAACAGCAGAAGTCACACTGATTTGCAGGTATGTAATTTATTGTGAGTTCATGCACTGTGTTGGTTTTGTTCTTTGATCAAGGTGAGGTTCATGCACGGTTCATTTTGTGTACCAGTAAAAAAACATATACCTATGTCTTGAATTTGGAAAAAAATCATACTTGATTTATCACTAAAGAAGGGTTCGGTGAATGTGCATTTGAAACTGGTGGGTTCGGTACCTCAAACAAGGTTATGAACCACTGGTTTAAAAGCTTCCACTATTTCTGTAGTGTTTTATGATTAATCGTTCTCTTCTGCCTAGAAATCACATGAATATTGGAATCATTGTTTGCATCACATAATCTGACAAAAAAGGTAAGATATCTTTATCTATGATATTAGGGGTACACCTGGACATAATTCAAAAGAAAATATACTTTGCAAAGCAAGCCAGGGTTTAGGTAACTAATGACATGTATAAATTACTGCGGAAAATAAGAATGGAATACATTGATACATTCACATTCATGATGAACTTATTACTGTAGTATGAGAGAAACAATCTATCAAAAGCAAAGCCACACAAGGACTAGGTTATTTATTAGTAGCAAAGAGAATTATTTATTAGCAGAATCTGAATCAGAAAGATGTGCTATGCTGGTCAGAGAGATTTTGCATCTAAAATAGTAAATTATACTGTATAACAAATATTGGATATAAAATGTCTACACACCCCTGTTAAAATGACAGTTTTTTCTCATGTAAAAAAAATTATACATAGAAGAATAATTTCAGAACTTTTTCCACCTGTAATGTCACCCTTATGTCATCTGTACAAATCCATTGAGAAACAGAAATAATTTAGGGGAAAAATATAAATAACAAAACTAAAAAAAAAATGTGAATGCCCAAGAGTTAACACCCTCTTATGATTAGGGATGTGTTTCTGCTCCAAAGTAGCCAATTACATTTAAACTCGTGTTAAATAGTAGTCAGTACACAGCTGCCATCATTTAAAGTGATTCTGATTAAACCCATAGTTGCATTTTACAGCAAAAGCCATGTTCTGTAAACTAATTACAACACAGCAAAGAGATCTTATTGTTGAAACTTATCAGTTAGAAAAAGGGTATAAAAAAATTATAAACCATGGACCACTGTGAAGACGGTCATCATGAAGTGTCTTAAATTTGGCATAATAGTAACATTACATAGAACTGGATATTCCTCAAAGATTAATGTAAAGACAAGAAGAAAATTGGTTCGGTAGGCTGTCAAGAGACCTACAGCAACATTAGAGGAGCTGCAGGAACTTTATGGGCGATGACGTCAGTAACGTCATCATCCGTGAGACATGTCCGCGAGGGAAATATGGAGCTTCGTTCTCAGAACGACGCTCCATAGATTGCACTAGAGAATCGCTGGATGTCGTGGGTACACTGAGGATTATGTTGGAGCTGCGGAATTATTTTTTAATAACAAATGCATAAACCAGGGTATGTGTGGAGGAGTTTTTATTCAAATAAACTTTTTTTTTCTGTGTGTATTTTTTCTTTTTTTTCTTTCTTTCTTTCTGGGTTAGTAATGGTGGTGTCTGCTTACATTACACAGATGATATCAAACCCCTAAAACTATTACCCCGATTGGCACCATACCAAGGCAATCGGGAAGAGCCATTTCTGGGGTGGCTGAGGGCTGGTCTTATTAGGCTGGGAAGGGGCCAATATCCATGTACCTTCCCAGCTTAATAATATCATCCTGCAGCTGTCTGATTTGCCTTAGCAAGTTATTAAAAATAAGGGGTTCCCAGGCGCAGAGATGCTATGAGATTTTGCCCATTATCGCACACCACCAGGCTGGGCTTGAAGTTCACCGGCACCAACCACTCATCTGTCTGCTGTCCAAACCTCCAGCGCATTGTGAGATTTGTCCCCCAAACAGAGGAGTTTAAGATTTTCCTGCTGTCATTTCCCCTTGGCTGTGTTCAAGTTGGTGGTGTAAGTCTTCCTGTGACCGAATGAGGAGGTGGTGGAGGAAGAAGAGTAGGAGGAGGAGGCAACCTGGACAGATAAACATCCAGCAATACTAGGTGGTGGTAGGACATAAGGTAGAACGTCTTCCGCCTCTGTCCCACTACATTTACCCAGTGGGCAGTTAGGGAGATGCAATGTTCCTGGAAGTGCTTAGTGGTCCATGTATCGGTGGTTATGTGGACCTTGCCACTGGTGGCGTTGTGCAGTGCACACTTGATTTGATCCATTTGTGCAGGGCAAGGATGGCTCGCCTGGAAAATTAGTGGCTAGGAACAACATACTGCCGGACAGCCACCGACATCAGTTTTTAAAACGGTCAGTCTCCACCAGCCGAAATGGCAGCACTTCAAAGGCTATTAATTTGGAAATTCTGACATTCAGACATTCAGGACCATGGCTTGTGGGTGGCTAGGGGGGTATCTCCTCTTTCTCTAGAAGAATTGGGGGATGGAAAGTTGAACACTTCCATGGGATGGTGTGGAGATGATCAGTGACACTGGTGGTGGTGGTGATGGTGATGCTGTCACATCCTCTCTTTGCGGGGAGGCAGGTAACCCTGTTGATCCTGAGTGGAAGGAAGAGCGTAAAAGAGGGACCAGGAGGAGGTTCAGATCTGTCATGCTTTTTAAGGTGTGTACTCCACTGCATCATGTGCTTGGAATTCAGATGCCTTGTCATGCATGTGGTGTTCAGTTTCAGAACATTTATGCCTCACTTCAGGGTCTGAGGACACAGAGTGCAAACCAACTGTCGCCTGTCGGCAGCACATTCCCTGAAGAAAGGCCACACCAGGGAGCTCTTTTGAGCTGTCTTTGGTGTGCGCATTTCAGTTGCACGGGAGGGCAGTAGCAGCCCATATACTAGCTAAAGGCTTTCTGCTGTGCCTTTGCACCTTGCACCCTATTTTACTATGAGGCTATGGCAGCTTAGCCACCTACTCTTCTTATGAACTGCAAATGTCACTAGGATGGCCTCTGCTCCTTGTGGGGTCTAGGACCTCATGATCCACCGCAACATCTTCCACCAACTCCTCAGCCCTGCCCTCCTTGCCAGTCTGCATACTGCAGAAAGACGCTGCAATTGGCAACTGAGTTTCGTCATCATCTGACATGTGCTGCGGTGGTCCACTGACCGTGTGCACTAGCCCGCCACCATACTCATCCTATAACCTAACAAGTGGTTGGGCATAAGTGCATTCAGTCTCTTCCACTTTTTGAGCAGGAGCAGGTGGATGGGCCATGGAACCCCAGCCAGCGGAGTCATCAAAAAGCAGAAGAGACTGCTACATGACTTGGGGCTCAGACTGCTTGACTTATTTGCAAGAGGGTGAGGTGGAAGCCGGATGACCATGGTCCTCAGGTGCCAACTGTGCACTTTATGCAGTGGACCAGTTGGAAGATAATGCGAAGGAACTGGAGCCACTCTCAGCCATGCAATCTAACACCTTTTCAACATCTTGTGGCCTCACCATTCGTGCAGCGGTATTCAGGCCTATGAAAGGACACATAACATACTGTTACCTGCATGCACCAGAGGAAGGTGTTGTATTTGGGCACATAGCAGGTACAGAACCACCATATCCTCTCCCTGCATCATCTACACCACCAACTCCATCAGCTGCTTCACCAGCTCAACCACGGGCACATCCTAGTCCCTTATTTGATGCTCTTCTTATTTTTGGAAGTTGATTTTCTAAACACTACTTGCAAAGAGATGGCGAAAGAATATAATTTATTTATTTGTAACACTACTAGAATCACACAGCAGTACGGAAAAAGTATTTATTTGGCCTAGAAATGGCAATGAGAGGGCTGATGCCAATTAATTATTTCCCAGACTAATAAAAAAAAACTCACACCAGTCCAGAAAAAATATTTTTGGGGCCTAAAAATGGCAACAACAAGGCTGATAACTAGTGATGAGCGAGCATACTGGCAAGTACTCGGTACTCGCCCAAGCATCTCAGTACTCGAGATGCTCGGAGCTCGCCGAGTACATGCGAGATGCTCGGGCGGATGCTCGGGTCCCCTCCCTGCATGTTTGGCACTCTTTAGAGCGCCAATCAACATGCAGGGATTGCCTGCAACTCACTGCAGCCATGTTGGTTGTGGCATTACAGTGATTGGCTGGCCGCACAGCGTCATCAGGTCTATATCAGACCTGGCGCCGCTGTGATCGTCAGTCTACTCCACAATCAGGCAGTGTAGGGAGAGGTGCTGCTGTGCTAGGGAGAGATTTGGTTGTGTATTAGGTAGTGTAGGGAGAAATTAAGAACATTACACCTATCCATCTCAACAAACAGTCCTTCTGAGGACTAATCCATCTGCAGAGATATCAGGCAGGCAGTGTATATAGGCAGCCAGTGTATATAGCAGACTGCAGTGCATATAGCACAAGAGGTTCCATTCCAGTTCTGTCTGCTGCTGCTGTTAGATATTTTTAGACAAAGGCCCAGGTCTCAGGGGCCAGGAATATTTTTTTTTGGATCTTAATCCTCATTATTTGCTTAAAAAGCAATCCAGAGAACACCGTTTTTCTGCGCCAATTGCTTGCTGGCACTGCAGAATACAGCCCTTTCCATTTTACAGCGCTAAAAATCCAGCTATTTAAAACTGTATTTAAAACTGTGTTTTGTCCGTCACACGGATAACATATAATTGCGCTGAAAATACTGCCATTTTTGGCCTCCATTCAAATTTTTTTCCGTGTGTCAGCAAAGTTTTTGGCACCGGTTTCCTGTTCAAAATAGTTACCTACAGTCCAGGTATTTAAAACTGTGGTTTCTCCATCACACGGATTATATATAACTTCGCTCCAAATTCAGCGATTTGTAGTGAGCGTGGAAGATATTGTCCTCCATTTAAAATGGGCAAGGCGCGTGGCAAGGGACGGGGAACTGGATGTGATGGTGATGGTGCATGCAGAACCTGAGGCCGTGGGCAAGCTGAAATTGTGCCACAACAAACACCCACATCTTCTCGCCCGACCTTCCTGTTCCAATTCCTATGGGACCGCAGCACACCACTATTGAACCCAGAGCAGTGTCAAAAGGTTGTTGGTTGGATAGCGGATAATGCTTCCTGTCACTTTGCCACTACCACCACCACCAGAGTCAGAGTCTGGACCGCATATTCCTTACCCTGATCCTCCTTCCTCCCACTATGCAGAGTGCCTGGAGACAACTGATACCTCACTTGGACATTCCGAAGATCTGTTCACTTTCCCATTTATAGATTCGGGCCTCTCGCCCGCTCCACTTGAAGCAGGGCAAGAGGAGATCACATATAGCGATACCCAAATATTTGAGCAGCTACAGTGACACGAAGGCGAAAGGTGGGAAAGTGTCACAAGAGGTGGACGATGATGAGACACAATTGCCAGAAAGTCAGGAGAAGGACCAGGGTGCGGAAGTGGAAGACGAGGTGGTGAATGATATAGTAATTGACCCAACCTGGCAGGAGGACATGCAGAGCGAGGACAGCAGCACACAGAGAAAGGCAGGCAGAGCACCCCAACAGGCAGGAAGAAGCAGTGTGGTGGCCACAGACAGAAGGCAGGCAACTGTTCCCAGTAACACCAACACGAAGGAAGTTGCAAGTACAACTGTTAGGTCTTCCCGAGTCTTGTTGTTTATTAAAGACTCTGCCGATAACCCCAAAAAGGCCATTTACACCACCTGCCAGGCCAGCATCAGCAGGGGTGGCAAAACTACCAGCCTGACCACCACCAGCATGATAAGGCACATGGCAGCAAAGCACTTTGTGGGCCGAACCCCAGGGTCCAGGAACAGTGTCTGTGGGTGGCACCATTGCTTCTTCCGCTGCTGTGTATGCAAGCCAATCCCCTGTCCATGGTGCATGTGAAGATGCCTCCTGCCCTGCACCTGTCATTGCACACGCTCAGGTAGCAGCATCAGGAAGCACGTCCACGTCCTTATCCCAGCGCAGCGTTCTGTTGTCCATACCCTAGTCCTTGGAACGCAAGTGCAAATACGCAGCCAAAGCCCCATAGGCTACACTACTAAATTCCCACATTTAACGACTGCTTGTGCTCGAAATGTTGCTTTTTAGGCTCGTGGAGATGGAAGCATTCCGAAACCTGATGGCGGCTGCCATCCCTAGGTACTTGGTCCCCAGCCGCCACTATTTCTCCCGGTGTGCCGTCCCCACATTACACAAGCACGGGTCCCAAAACATTAGCCGTGCCCTCAACAACGCAGTTACTGGGAAAGTCCATCTAACCATGGACACGTGGACAAGTGCTTGTGGGCATGGACAGTACATCTTGCTGACTGCACACTGGGTTAACATAGTGGAAGCCGGGACCCAGTCGGACCTTGGGACGGAACACCTCATCCCGACGCCAAGGATTGTGGGCCCTAGGTCAATCAGGGTTGCCCCCGCAGTCTGCAACTCCTGCACCTCCTCCTCCTCAGCCTCCACCTCCTCTTCAGTCTCCATCTCCGAAATGACCACATCAGTCACAAGTTGGAAGCACCGCAGCACTGCCTCGGCCAAGCGGCAACAGGCTCTGCTGAAGCTAATATTCTTAGGTGACAAACCGCACAATGTTAAAGAGTTGTGGACAGCTCTGAAAGAGCAGGCAGATCTTTGGCTCACACCGCTGAGCCCACAGGCAGGCATGGTCGTGTGTGACAATGGCCGGAACCTGGTGGCGGCTCTGAGGCGAGGCAAGCACACACACGTACCATGCCTGGCCCATGTGATTAACCTCGTGGTTCAGCGGTTTCTCAAATCCTACCCGGAGCGGCCAGATCTGCTTGTTAAAGTATGCCGCCTGTGTGCCCATTTTAGAAATTCACCTACAGCTTCCGCCGCCCTTGCCGTGTTTCAGCAGCATTTGCCGTTTCCGGCTCACAGACTGGTGTGTGATGTCCCCACGCGTTGGAACTCTACAATGCAGATGCTGGGAAGGATTTGTGAGCAGAAGAGGGCAGTTGTTGAGTACCAGCATCAACACGGCCGTCAGTATTCAGTTCAGACTCCACACATAAGAACTCAGGAGTGGACATGGATGTCAGACATATGTACCATCCTCCAAAACTTTGAGGACTCCACCAGGATGGTGAGCGGCGATGACGCCATAATTAGCATCACCATCCCACTTCTCTGTCTTCTGAAACGCTCTCTGCTCTCAATCAAAGAGGATGCATTGCAAGTGGAGCACGATGAGATGGAGCAAGGAACCATACAGGGTAATTACACACAGCCCAGACTCATCTCATCCCAACGTGGATTGGGTTACAATGAGGAAGAGGAGGAATAGGAAGAACAGGAGCTAGTTTCATGCACTATAGACGGTGCTATCTGCTCAGCTGTCAAGCCGTCTGTTCAGAGTGGATGGCCAGAGGACAGAGAGGAGGAGGAGGAGGAGGAGAGCATGGTCAGTCATCCTCTTGGTGAGGACACAGAAGTCTTGCCTGTCTGGCACGTATGGCTGAGTTTATGTTATGCTGCCTTTCCCATGACCCTTGCATTCACAAAATTTTGGGTGACAGTCATTACTGGTTGGTGACACTTCTAGACCTACTCTACAAGAAGAACTTTCTATCTCTTATTCCTGAGGCGGACAGGTCTGCAAAAATGAGGCTGTAAAAGAAGGCCCTTGTTGCGGAACTATTAAAAAAATTCCCATCTGAAAACGCTGGCGGCAGAGGTCACAGTTCGTTGGACAACTAAGTAGTACAAGTGAGAGAGACATAACTTTATTCCAGCAGAGGCAGGGGAACACTGTCAAAGTTCAGGGAGAATTTTCTCAGCCCCCCCCCCCCATCGCACAAGCCCTGAGGCGCAGGGTTCTCTCACAAGGAGTGCAAAGTTTGGAAAGATGCTGAGGGAGTACCTTGCCGACCGTACCAACGTCCTCCATGATTCCTCTGTGCCTTATAATTATTGGGTATCCAAGGTGGATACGTGGAATGAACTGGCTCTCTACACCTTGGAGGTCCTGGCCTGCCCTGCCACCAGCGTTTTATCAGAGCGGGTTTTTAGTGCTGCTGGTGGAATTATAACTGATAAGCACATCCGCCTGTCAACTGAAAATGCTGACAGGCTAACTCTTATAAAAATGAACAAGAGCTGGATTGGGCCAGACTTCTCAACACCACCCAATTATAGCAGAGTAACAAACTCAAATCCAGTGTCTTTGTTTGGGAGGTGTATTCCCATGCACCTCTTCACACCCACACATGGGTATACGCTTCCTGATTTTGGCTATTTGCTCTTGTCCTCCTCCTTCTCCTCATCCTCATCATCCACCATATCACCAGGGTGACGGTGGTCTGTGATGCAACACCCACATAATTTTTTTTAAAGGGTGTTTATGATGCCCATAAAAAAAAAAAATGTATATACAGTATGTTCATGTATACCCCCCAGGGGTAAATGTTTGTTAGCCCATACACATAGTGCATGGACATTATAAGTATAGGAGACCCGCTCCTTTCTAATAGGAACATCTTTTTATGAGGCCCTCCTCCACATCTCTTCCAAGGGGCATTTAAGTGCCTCCCAATTTTTGGCAGCCCTTGCATTCACTGCATAGGCAAACACAATGGGAGACCCACTTCCTTATAATGGGAGCATTGTTTTCAGGAGGCCCTCCTGAAAGTCTCTTCCAAGGGGCATTGGAGTGCCTCCAAATTTTCAAAGTGGTATTGGGGTGTGTCCAAATTTTGGGCTGCCCTGCCACTCACTGCATACGCAATAACAGTATAGGAGACCCACTCTTTAGTAATGGGAACAATAAAACATAGCCGGCTGATGGCTCTCTAAGAATAGTAAAGGCTGCTGGATGGCCCTATAAAAATAGGCTTTGTGACTTTCAGAGTCCCTCCTTCATAAATGAAACACGATGTGTCTGATGATATCTCACACACCACATGGCCAGATAAGGTTCTAAAATGTTAAAATGACATTTCCCGGCGAATGCATTTGTCACGGTTGAAAGCAATGCAAAAGTGCAAAAAACACATCAAAAATGCTACGTGTGAACCTAACTCAAGTTGTGGAGGAGCATTTTTGTTTTTGGTTATTTATTTTGCCTTACATACAAGTCATTACCCTGGAAAGGATGTTCCTTAACATTTTTCCTAGGAAAATCCATTTTGGTTTCGTTTTTGTATGTTTTATTGTGAGTCCATAAAAGTGGCGTAATACCTCTGACAACATTGTTCACAGCAGTGACCTGGGAGTCAGAAATGCTTCCAGGGGTCTTCCCCATGCTGTTCCCATGTCATTTGAGCACTTTTCCCATCGATTTTGGCAATTTTTAGGCCCTCTGCAGACCGCCGGGGGGAGCCGCCTGAAAAATGCTCGAGTTTCCTATAGACTTACATTCGGATCGCTGCTCGGGTCGAGCACCCGAGTATTCCAATGTGCTCGAACCGAGCATCGAGCACCCGAACATTTTAGTGCTCACCCATCACTACTGATGACAATTATTTTTTCCCAGACTAATAAAAAAAACACACACCTGTCTAATGCCATATATTTATTTACAAAACTTCTAGAAAACACACAGACGTCCAGAAAAATTATTTCTTTGGTCTACTAATGGCAATGAGATTGCTGATTCCAATTATTTATTTACCTGACTACTAGAAAACACACACTATTCCTGAAAAATTATTTATTTGGCCTACTAATGGCATTGAGACAGCTGATCCAATTATTAGTTTCTCAGACTACTAGAAAACACACAGCGGCTTAAAGTAACAGTACTCCCAAAAGGGCTGAGTGCAAAAGTAACAGTACTCCCACAGGTGTTGAGTGCAGAGTACACACAGTGTCTTAAAGGACAGTACTCCCACAGATATTGGTGCAGAGTACCCACAGAGGCTTGAAGGACAGTATTCCCACAAGCAGGAGGGTGCAGAGCAACCACAATGGCTTTTAGCACAGTACTACCACCGATATGGGTTGCAGAGTACACACAGGGTTTTTTTGAAGAGTGCGCAATCACTTTATACAGGCTGCGTCACGAGCTGTGCTGGCCATTCACAGCCATGCCAATACTTTCCAGTTCGGGTTCGCTTATCTCTACTAATGGGCAGAACAGAAACAGGTGTCATTAATGATGTAAATTACACTCTGTAAAACATTAAGTATTATTGAGATGGAGGAGGTAAACTGTGCAGAACATTAACTCAAGCTGGTGTCACTATAAAATGCTACATACCATTATATCCTCCACTTCCTCCTCACTGATATGCTTGCCACAGGAAAAGTAGGCAAAATGTTACCTGTGTTTCATACTACTGCTGCCAGGACAGTTACTGCCAAAAATACTGGTGGTGTTGCTGTAAGGGTGTGTTGGTGCCTATGAATGCTCTTCATCCCTTCCTGGTAAAACAGTAGATGTGTTATGGGAGTAATAACCAGACTTTAATAATGATTTTATGTATAGTAATGTTGGATAATAAAAATGTGTTTTGTGATGTAATAATATAGGAAAAGGATAGGATATAAGTGTAGGAACAAGATACGGATAGTTAGTAATTAGGAAATGTAGTAGGGGCACTGTAGTACAAGAGATAGGTAAAGTTATAGTTATTAGGTTCAGAGAATTTCCCAGAAGGGAGTGGGAGTGAAGTAATATATAGGAGGAGTATTTCCTGATTCTAGTCAGACATAATAAGTGAATGATAATTGCAATGTTTATGTTTAAGAGAGTGCTGGACAGGAAGAGATCTGAGGAAAGACAGATTAGGCCAGAGGGCCTGGAAAAGTACAGAAAACACAGGATTGGAAAGTAAAGACAGAATGCAGATGGCTGCCAGTACTTTCAGTGGTAACTCCCAGGAAATCCGGAGCCTATGGCCTGAATCAGGCAGGGACATGAGTGCCTTTTTCATCTCCCAAGGGGAGCTGGATGGGATACTGAAGCAAGAGACTGGGCCAGGAAGCAGGGGTGCTGTGAAGACAAAGCGGAAATCAGGGGCCTGAAACATCAGAAATGGAAGGGAGAGCTCAAGCTGCAAAATATGATATGTGCTGTACTGGAACTGCCATGGAACATCTGATGTTAAGTAAAGTTGTACTGTTTAAAAAAGAAGCAGAGTGTCATTGAATGTGTGGCGACGTCCAGATCCGGGACCGTGAAACAAGCTACAAAAGTGAGTGTGTTGCACTATATCCAGACCACACAACAGACAGGACATTACTTATTCTTTGTGGGAGGCCATGGTGTGGGAGAACTACAGCCCCTCGCCACTACTACCACCCTGCGCCTCTCACACTGCTACTAGCATATGCCACATTTTTTTAAATGGTATCAATGTTTTTTTCTTTTACGGTACCATGTCAATTGGCAGTGCCATGTTTTGGTTTAACATATACTTTGAACACAAGTATAACGTTAAAGTCCTTTACCACACCTAACCAAGCCTGGAAAACTATGGAATCAAACAGAAATGCAAGTCAGGTTTCATATGATGCGAATGCAAGTGATTTAATGCAAGGTACAGAGCCGATGAGGAATCCAGTGGATGGGTGTCCCTAAACAGGTACTAGGATAGTCAGAGAGTGGAGTAGGATCAAGAGAGGTCCAATCTGCTGCATATGAAGACTTCATACATGGGCTGCTGAAGGATGTACTGCAGATTGGGGCTGTGTATGGTGGAACAGTAGCTGCGATGTACTGCAAATGGAGAATGTATATATTGTAACTGAGCATTTATGTACTGCAGGCACACGCTGTATATAGAGGGGGTAAGGAGAAATCTACTGCAGATGAAGGCTGTATTTACAATGGCAGAGGAGTGATGTATAGCAAATGCAGGCTGAGTATTGAGGGGGAGGGGAGAAATCTACTGTAGATGGAGGCTATATATACAAGGGCAGAGGAGTGATGTACAGCAGAAGGAAGTTGTGTATGTGACGCGCCCCCTGGGCCAGTGCTGTTAGGGATACCCGGAGCCGGATCAGATGGGGGGTTGTAGTCTCCGAGTGGCTGTGACCCGGTCCGTGCCCAGGGTGTCAAACTCAGTGTGTGGCAGTCCTTATGATGTTACTAGATGTTCTTTTGTGTCGACTACGCCACCCGTTGATTTGCGGTCAATACGGCCGCCGCTGCAGCAGAGTCCACTGAGGCTGATGATGTGAGTGCAGCTTAGGTAGTATAACCCCCAACGGGAGGGGTATAGCCTCAGGGGGTCAGCCGTGGAGGATGGTGGTTGTGAAGGTGCAGCAAGGAGACTCAGAGGCATAAAATGCAGTTCCAGGGTTTTACTTACTGGTGTTGCTCGGGTCACTGTGTACATCAGTGACCACCCAAGCCGTGCTGCGTCCACCAGGTCCTGGACTCGGTCAACTCCCAGGCAACTCCGGAGTGTGGTCCTGAGCTCCTTTCTGTCTCTCCCTTCTTCTGGCCGTTCCCACCAGGGATCCACCTAAGTCCGGCTCCCTCGGGCCTCTTGTTGGTTAAGCCTCCTCTGGGCTCCCTGACCCTATTCTTGGTCTGCCTTCCGGGTGGATTTAGTGGGTGATCGTGGCAGATCCTGCCCACGACCTCCGGTTCCTGGCTAAGGTGTGCTGTAGCCTCTGCCAGCTTGGGATCCGGTACCCTGTTGCCGACCCTTCACCCTATTAGCTCTCTTATGGGCTCTTGGGGTCCCCTCTGCGCCTCTGGGTCTCTCTCTCTTCTCCTCTGCTCTGCTTCTCAGGCTCTCAGACAGACTGTCTGACTGACTGACTGTGGCTGACTGACTGACGTCTCACAGACTGACCCTGATCTAAGATGGTGCCCACCTTATATACTCCCTCTATGTGTGAGCTCAGGTGACCAGCACCCAATGAGCTCCTAGCATTACCCAGACTGCTCCCCCTATCTGCCCCTACACTACTGGGATGTTCCACCCCCCTCCCACTCCAGCCAGGAACAGACACTGTCGTACCTGCACATTTCTCTAGTGGGAGTACCATCGGTCTGTTCCTCGGAAATGGGATGTGTGTAGTGCATGCAGCAAACTGAGCTCAGTTCCACACTCCATCCTTACCCGGGAGTGGAATATCACACCTCTGGGTTGAGGTGCAATACCCCTGTAGCAGCCGAATCCTCAGGGTGCTACATTCCCCCCTGGTAAATCACAGCACGTCCTCGGGCTGTAAAATAACAAAACATCCAAAAACATACAATTTTTTTTTTTTTTCATAAACATCATAAACATATAAAACAATATATATATATATCATAAAACTTTTCATATAAAACTCCTCATTAGAAACATTCTTGTTCCTCCGGCCACGGTGCAACTTGTGACCGGGTAAAGTGCGACAGTCTCTCTTGGAAGAAAACAGTTCCCTATAAAACCGGTAGGGGGCGCTTTAGGAAGCGCAACTATATACAAGGGAAATATGGCCGCTCTCAGTCCTCGGCCAGGTATTAGGGAGGAATGACCGCTCTCAGTCCTCGGTCAGTGGGAATAGGGACACACGGGTTTCAGTTCAATCTGCTGGTCCCAACGGGGACTATATTTTAACTAGAACAGTTCTTATACCCTGACGGGTAACTATGTACAGTCTCTCTCTACCGTACTTCAACGACGGAGTCCTCCTGCTCCTTCTTTAGATTCTTCAGACCCGTCCGGGTCCTCTTGCTCCTCCTCACACCGCAGCTCCTCCTCCGTCAGGCGATGCACATGGAGGGCGTAGGGTCCTTTGGCACACTTGTGCCGGGTGAAGGTGACCTCGTCCCCTACATACAGGTCACGACCTCTGTGTCCCTCCGGCAGATGGCTTTCTACGTCTCTGCGGGTCACAAAGACGTCGCCGGGGGTATGATGGTCTCTAATGAAGCCCCACCCATGCTGCATGTTGAATTTTATCACAGTCCCGGTGGAAGGGGGACCATGAGCTGCACGGGGATTCCTCCTGGTCCGGCTCTTCTGCTCCGCGCTCCTTATCTGCGCTTGCTGTTCCCGGACCCACCTCTCTCTCCGCTCCCTCTCGAAGACCTCGAGCTGCTGGCGGCAGCACTCTGCATGCTCCGCTGCGGCCGCCCGAGTCTCCTGAGTGAACCCCATGAGGTCTTCTCCGGTGGGGTCCCACTCGAACTGGATCTCCTCCAGTGGGGGCGAGGTCCTTTTTACAGGCTTCGGAGCCGGAATCAGGGGCTCGTCTAGGGGTCTCTCTTTCCGGAGTCGGGGATGGTGAAACTCCGGTGGCCATATAAAGGGCTGCCCATCCGGGCACGTATGCTGGGCGAACAGGTCTTCACCCAGGTGCGGCACTCTAGATGTTGAGGGCGCGTTGATGGTAGCGGCGCCCGGGTCGACCAGGCCTTGCGACCAGGCTTGGGGCACGCTAAAGGAAAAGGGCACCGTAAGAACGGCGGCGCCCGTGGTTACTCGGCCCTGCGGCCAGGCCGGTGGCTCCGCGGAGGTAGGGGGCGCTGTTGGTATTGCGGCGCCCGGGGGTACTAGGCCTTGCGACCAGGCCGGTGGTATTTCCTGCTTGGCCACGCTCGAGGTCGAGGCGTGTGACGTCACAGGGGTCGCGGCCGCGGTTTCCGGTTGAGGCCTAGTCGGCGGCGGTGACGATGCAGCGACGGGCACGGCAGGGGGAATTTCGGGCTCTGCGACGGGGAGCTGGGGCAGGCACGCGGTTTCCCGGCTCGGGGTAAAGACGTCCCCTTTACCTGCCTCCGTCCGTTCAGCTCCCTTCTCGGCGCCGTCTCCTGCCTTCATTCCTCCTGCGCCATCCTCAGAGGCGGTCTGTCTCCTCGTCTCAGGTGGCGTGCTCCGCTGACGGGTTTCGGTCTGCTGGGCCATCTCTCGGCTCCACTCCGCCAACGTCTCCCGCTGCACCCGGGCCATCCTCCGTGCGAGGCCCTCCAGCGCGGTCTGTGCACACTCCCGGTCTCGGGGGCGCTGTGCTAGGATCTCCACTAAGCCTAGTGGGGTTGTTGCTTGCAGCAGGCTCCTGACCACTGGGTCGGTGCTGCCTGACTCTCCCTCCATCTCCGGGTAGGCTTTCTCTGGACTCCTCTCCAGACTTCTTGTCTCCGGGTGCGCTCTCTCCAGACTGCTCCAGGCGACACCCATCTTTGCTCTCTTGTTCTGTCTCTGCCCACATTGAGGGTGGTCCCGGGGCAACTTTGTGATTGTCAGTTCCAGGGGCAGTTCTCTTACGCTGATGGACACTTCCAGCATCACAGTCTCTGTTGGTGGGCGCGGTTTCCGCTTTTGGCGCCATTCTTCGACCTGGCCCACGATGGGAGGTGGCCTTTTGCCACCCTCTGGCACGCCCATAATGGCGTCCGCTCTTCCAAGGCGGGAAATCCTTGGAAATGGCGGGAATCGTCTCCCAGTGGCGGGAAACTCCATGGATGGCGGGAAAAAGCTGCAAATGGCGGACAACCGGCGGGAAACGACCTGTGATGGGGCCCGATGGCGGGGACCCTCCGGAACCGGCAGGAGACTTCTTTTTGAGGTAACGGTGTACTTTTCTTCAGGCACGCAGTACCCGGTTGTTGCGGGCACGTTATCCTGCCGACTACGCCAAAGTTGACGCGCCCCCTGGGCCAGTGCTGTTAGGGATACCCGGAGCCGGATCAGATGGGGGTTGTAGTCTCCGAGTGGCTGTGACCCGGTCCGTGCCCAGGGTGTCAAACTCAGTGTGTGGCAGTCCTTATGATGTTACTAGATGTTCTTTTGTGTCGACTACGCCACCCGTTGATTTGCGGTCAATACGGCCGCCGCTGCAGCAGAGTCCACTGAGGCTGATGATGTGAGTGCAGCTTAGGTAGTATAACCCCCAACGGGAGGGGTATAGCCTCAGGGGGTCAGCCATGGAGGATGGTGGTTGTGAAGGTGCAGCAAGGAGACTCAGAGGCATAAAATGCAGTTCCAGGGTTTTACTTACTGGTGTTGCTCGGGTCACTGTGTACATCAGTGACCACCCAAGCCGTGCTGCGTCCACCAGGTCCTGGACTCGGTCAACTCCCAGGCAACTCCGGAGTGTGGTCCTGAGCTCCTTTCTGTCTCTCCCTTCTTCTGGCCGTTCCCACCAGGGATCTGTCACGGGTGTGTTGCCACGAAGATCGTCACGAGTACACAGCCTGACTTCTCGCAGCTGACTTGTTGGTGCTTTGTGTTTCTCGGCAGTGAGGGAGTTAATTCTCTCTCTCTCTCTGGGCTAGATGAGGTCCAGCCTCGCCCAGCTGCAATCAATACTTCTGTAGTGAGACTCCTTCATATACCTGCTGGTCTGTCTGGGAGGTGTCGGTGAAAGCATTTCATTCAGACTGACAGAGCGGATCGTGGTGTTTGGAGTTGCTGAGATAAGTGTACTTGGAAGTGTTTTTTCCCTTTCCTCGCTTTATCATTTATCTCCTTTCCCGTTGGTTTTCCCTCTGTTGTAGTTGAGAAGTTGTTTGTATGCAAGGTGGTTTTGGTTTTTCCCTTGTACTGTCTCGTTCGTCTAAATACTGTGTTTGGGCATATTATTTCTTGTTCCCTTTGGTTGTGATCGGGGTCCTTCTCAGGACTAGATTACTGAGGTGCAGGGATCTTCAGGAGGTAGGGGTTACGCTGGCGGCCTGGACCTCTGTACCTTTAACAGTACCTCCAGGCTGAGGGATTAGTCAGGGCCCCAGCTTAGGGTCAGCTTAGGCCCCCTACCTCCAGTATACAGAGACAGCGTGACATTTTCACCGACCCACTTAGTTTTTCTCCAGCTACTATGGATCCAGTAGCCGGTCTAGCTCGGCAATTGCAGAGTTTGTCCATGGAGCTGGCGGACGTTAGGTCCAAGGTTTGGCATCCTCAGGAGCAAGCCGGACCAGAACCTAAAGTAGCTCTCCCTGATAGGTTCACTGGGGGGCGGGACAAGTTTTTTGTTTTCCGGGAGGCATGTAAATTGTACTTTCGGCTGCGGCCTCGGTCATCGGGGAGTGAAGAACAAAGGGTGGGAATTGTCATCTCGCTCCTACAAGGGGACCCACAATCTTGGGCGTTCTCTCTTCCCCCGGGTTCCCCGGCTCTCCAGACAGTGGATAGGTTTTTCGCTGCCCTGGGACTCGTATATGATGACCCAGATCGGATCTCCCTTGCTGAGTCTAAGTTACGTAGGATCCAGCAGGGAGATCGTCCGGCGGAGGAATTCTGTTCGGAGTTCCGTAGGTGGGCCACGGACACCCAGTGGAATGACCCAGCTCTTAGGAGCCAGTTTTGTCATGGTTTATCCGACAAATTACAGGATGTGTTGGCACAGTATGACTCTCCCGTGTCTCTGGAAGCCGCTATGGCCCTCGCTATTCGCGTGGACAGACGGCTTCGGGAGAGGTGCGGGATAACTCTACCCCCTGTGATGACTCCACCTCCTACAAGGTCCCCTCATATGGTGGTTCCCCTGGTCAGTCCAGAGGAGCCTATGCAATTAGGAGGGACATCATTTCGGGGGAGGGGACCGGTGGTGCGCCATAAGGCAGGAAGGTGTTTCTTCTGCGGGAGAAAGGGACATTTTATTGGGGGGTGTCCATCCCGTCCCTTGCAGAGTGAAGAGTCGTCGGAAAACTGTTGATCCCAGGTTGTGTGGTGGACGGCAATCTGGGAGTAGGTATTTCGTCCCTAGGTTCGTCTCAGTTTCTCGTACCGGCGGAGGTGGTGGTGGGTACGAGAACTGAGAGGATATCTGTTCTTCTGGATAGTGGGGCCGGGGCTAATCTGGTTGATGCTCGGTTTGCCCGGGTTCAAGGTATGCGGTTGAGTGAGTTGGCTAAACCCATCCCCATATTCTCGATCGATGCCAGGCCTCTCGGGCAGGGAAGTTTTTTGCAAGTTGTGCATGACGTAAAACTTCAAGTGGGGGCAATACATAAAGAACTGTTGTCTTGCTACGTGTTGGAGGGTCTTCCCACTCCTATTGTGTTGGGCCTTCCTTGGTTAGCTAAGCATAACCCGGTTATTAATTGGCAAACCAGGGAGATAAGCCAATGGAGTAAATTCTGTAATAAAAACTGCATGAACACGGTCATTGGTGCGGTTACTCCTTGGGTCTTACCTCCATTTCTGGCGGACTTTGAGGATGTATTCTCGGAGAAAGGGTGTCAGGAACTACCTCCTCATCGCGTGTATGACTGTTCTGTAAAACTGCTCCCAGAGGCCAAGTTACCTAAAGCTAGGTTGTATAACCTTTCTGGTCCTGAGAGGCAGGCCATGAAGGATTATATCTCAGAAAGTCTGGCTAAGGGGCATATTAGACCTTCATCTTCACCGGTGGCTGCGGGGTTCTTCTTTGTTAAGAAGAAAGATGGAGGCCTACGCCCTTGCCTGGATTTCCGTGAACTTAATCGGATTACGGTCCGAGATCCGTATCCGCTCCCACTTATTCCCGATCTCTTTAATCAGATCGTGGGCGCCAAATGGTTTTCTAAGTTGGATCTCAGGGGGGCGTACAATCTGATTAGGATGAAGGAGGGGGATGAGTGGAAGACGGCGTTTAACACTCCGGAGGGGCATTATGAGAACCTTGTCATGCCATTCGGTCTGACTAATGCCCCGGCGGTGTTCCAACACTTTGTTAATGACATTTTTCGCCGCTTGGTGGGACAGTTTGTTGTCATATATCTGGATGATATCCTAATTTACTCGCCGGATCTGGTGTCTCATCAGGAGCACGTTAGGCAGGTGTTACAGATCTTGCGGGATAATAAACTGTATGCCAAGTGGGAAAAGTGTGTGTTCGCCGTACAGGAACTCCAGTTTTTAGGCTTCCTGGTTTCAGCGTCCGGTTTTCGTATGGACCCTGGGAAAGTGCGGGCAGTTCTTGAGTGGGATCGGCCAGAGAATCTTAAGGCACTACAACGTTTCCTGGGGTTTGCTAATTATTACCGGAAGTTCATTCGTAATTTCTCGTCCATGGTTAAGCCTCTCACTGACATGACTAAAAAGGGGACGGATTTTTCTAGGTGGTCTGACAAGGCTTGTCAAGCATTCTCCTCTTTGAAAAAATGCTTTGCCTCGGCGCCCATACTCATTCAACCTGATGCGTCTCAGCCATTCATTGTAGAGGTAGACGCTTCCGAGGTAGGGGTGGGAGCAGTATTGTCACAAGGTTCGTCCCCTGGTAAGTGGCATCCGTGCGCCTTTTTCTCTAAAAAATTGTCGTCCGCTGAGAGGAATTACGATGTCGGCAATAGGGAACTCTTGGCCATTAAGTTAGCTTTTGAGGAGTGGCGCCATTTTCTGGAGGGGGCAGTTCATCCGGTCACCGTCATCACCGATCACAAGAACCTGCTATATCTGGAGTCCGCGAAACGTCTGAATCCCAGACAAGCTAGGTGGTCATTGTTTTTTACCAGGTTTAATTTTGTCGTTACTTATCGTCCTGGGTCAAAAAATGTAAAGGCGGATGCCTTATCTCGTAGTTTCCCGGGGGCCGGGAATACGGACGACCCGATTCCTATCTTTCAGGAGGGGGTGGTGGTTTCGGCAGTATGCTCTGAGCTGGAGGAGGAGGTATTGGAGGCTCAGGGGGACGCCCCTGTTGGACCTCCAGGGAGATTGTTTGTTCCAGATCAGTTGCGACAAAAGGTGATCGAGGCACACCATAACTCAGTTTTTGCAGGACACCCGGGGAGTAAAGCAACTGTGGATCTCCTCTCGCGTCGGTTTTGGTGGCCTAATTTACATAAGGAGGTGGTAACTTTTGTCGCGTCCTGTGGGATTTGTGCGCGCTCTAAGACCTCACATACCCGTCCGTCTGGGGCCCTCTTACCTTTGAAGATCCCGGAGCGTCCTTGGACTCATCTGTCTATGGACTTTATTACGGACCTCCCTCCGTCTTCGGGTAAAACGGTCATACTCGTTGTAGTGGACAGGTTCAGCAAGATGGCACATTTTATCGCTCTTCCGGCTCTCCCTAATGCTAAAACTCTTGCGCAGGTGTTCATTGGGGAGATTGTGAGGCTTCACGGGGTACCCTCCGAGGTGGTGTCTGATCGGGGGTCTCAGTTTGTGTCTATGTTCTGGAAGGCGTTTTGTGCACGGCGGGGGATGCAGTTGTCATTCTCATCGGCTTTTCATCCTCAGACCAATGGTCAGACGGAACGTATGAACCAGAGCTTGGAGACATATCTCCGGTGTTTTGTGTCAGAGAACCAGGAGGACTGGGCTTCTTTCTTACCTCTGGCAGAATTTGCTCTTAATAATAGGCGGAGCGAGTCCACTGGTAAGTCCCCGTTTTTTGGGGCATATGGTTTTCACCCCCAGTTTTGTACTTTCAGTGGGGGGGGCTCTTCGGGGGTTCCTGAGGAGGAACGATTTTCCTCATCACTCGCTTCAGTATGGAGAGGGGTGCTGAAGAATCTGAATACTATGGGGAACCGATACAAACGTATGGCTGATAGGAGGAGAGTGTCTGGTCCGGACCTAAGTGTGAACGATCGGGTATGGTTGTCTACCAGGAATATAAAACTTAAGGTTCCCTCCTGGAAACTGGGTCCCAGGTTCATCGGGCCGTACAGAATCAGTTCTATTATTAATCCGGTGGCATTCCGTCTTGACCTCCCCCCTACGTTTAAAATTCACAACGTGTTTCACAGATCATTGCTTAAGAGGTATGTGGCGCCGGTGGTACCGTCACTTTTACCTCCCCCTCCAGTGGTTGTCAATGGTAACTTGGAGTTCCAGGTATCGAGGGTCATTGATTCACGCTTTAATCGCCGGTCCCTTCAGTACTTGGTTCATTGGAAGGGGTATGGTCCTGAGGAGAGGATGTGGGTTCCTGCGTCGGATATTAACGCAGACCGATTAGTTCGGGCCTTCCACACGACTCACCCGGATAAACCTGGCCCTGAGGGTCCGGAGGCCCCTCGTAGAAGGGGGGGTACTGTCACGGGTGTGTTGCCACGAAGATCGTCACGAGTACACAGCCTGACTTCTCGCAGCTGACTTGTTGGTGCTTTGTGTTTCTCGGCAGTGAGGGAGTTAATTCTCTCTCTCTCTCTGGGCTAGATGAGGTCCAGCCTCGCCCAGCTGCAATCAATACTTCTGTAGTGAGACTCCTTCATATACCTGCTGGTCTGTCTGGGAGGTGTCGGTGAAAGCATTTCATTCAGACTGACAGAGCGGATCGTGGTGTTTGGAGTTGCTGAGATAAGTGTACTTGGAAGTGTTTTTTCCCTTTCCTCGCTTTATCATTTATCTCCTTTCCCGTTGGTTTTCCCTCTGTTGTAGTTGAGAAGTTGTTTGTATGCAAGGTGGTTTTGGTTTTTCCCTTGTACTGTCTCGTTCGTCTAAATACTGTGTTTGGGCATATTATTTCTTGTTCCCTTTGGTTGTGATCGGGGTCCTTCTCAGGACTAGATTACTGAGGTGCAGGGATCTTCAGGAGGTAGGGGTTACGCTGGCGGCCTGGACCTCTGTACCTTTAACAGTACCTCCAGGTTGAGGGATTAGTCAGGGCCCCAGCTTAGGGTCAGCTTAGGCCCCCTACCTCCAGTATACAGAGACAGCGTGACAGGATCCACCTAAGTCCGGCTCCCTCGGGCCTCTTGTTGGTTAAGCCTCCTCTGGGCTCCCTGACCCTATTCTTGGTCTGCCTTCCGGGTGGATTTAGTGGGTGATCGTGGCAGATCCTGCCCACGACCTCCGGTTCCTGGCTAAGGTGTGCTGTAGCCTCTGCCAGCTTGGGATCCGGTACCCTGTTGCCGACCCTTCACCCTATTAGCTCTCTTATGGGCTCTTGGGGTCCCCTCTGCGCCTCTGGGTCTCTCTCTCTTCTCCTCTGCTCTGCTTCTCAGGCTCTCAGACAGACTGTCTGACTGACTGACTGTGGCTGACTGACTGACGTCTCACAGACTGACCCTGATCTAAGATGGTGCCCACCTTATATACTCCCTCTATGTGTGAGCTCAGGTGACCAGCACCCAATGAGCTCCTAGCATTACCCAGACTGCTCCCCCTATCTGCCCCTACACTACTGGGATGTTCCACCCCCCTCCCACTCCAGCCAGGAACAGACACTGTCGTACCTGCACATTTCTCTAGTGGGAGTACCATCGGTCTGTTCCCCGGAAATGGGATGTGTGTAGTGCATGCAGCTAACTGAGCTCAGTTCCACACTCCATCCTTACCCGGGAGTGGAATATCACACCTCTGGGTTGAGGTGCAATACCCCTGTAGCAGCCGAATCCTCAGGGTGCTACATATGCAGGAGCTGAGGAGTAATGAACTCCAAAGGGGACTGTGTGGTTCACTGCAGATGCAGGTTGCATATACAGGGGTTGAGGAGTGACATACTCCAGATGTATGCTGTGTATGAAGAGACTGGGGAATGATATACTGCATATGGAGCTTGTGTATATAGGGCTGAGGAGTGATATATTGCAAATATATGCTACAAAATAGGTGCAGAGGAGCAATGTACTTCAGGTGGAAACTGTATACTGGGGCTGAGAAGCAATGTACTGAAGATGGAGGCTGTGGATAGAGGGGATGAGGTGTAGTGTACTGCAGATGGAAGCTGTGTATACAAAGTCTGATAAGTAATGTACTGCAGGTGGTTGGTGTGTATACAGGGGCTGAGGAGCAATGTACTGCAGATGGAGCTACTTATAGACTGGGGCTAAGTAGTGATGTACTAAAGGTAGAGGGTGGAGAAGAGTACAGCAGGGTTAAGTTATAAAAAAAAAAATAGCCCAAGCTCTGAACATCTCACGGAGCACTGTTCAATCCAAAATCCAAAAATGGAAGAAGTATGGCACAACTGCAAACCTACCAAGTCCTGGACGTCCACCTCAACTGACATCCCAAGCAAGGAAAGCATAATTATAGAAGCAGCCAAGATGCTCCTGGTCACTCTGGAGGAGCTGCAAAGATCAACAGCTCAGGTGGGATAATCTGTCCACAGGGCAACTATTAGTTGTATACTCCACAAATCTGGCCTTTATGGAAGAGTGGCAAGAAGAAAGCCATTTTTGAAAGCAAGCCCATGAATCCCGTTTGCAGTTCTCTAAAAGTAATATAGGGGACACAGCTAGCATGTGGAAGAAGATACTCTGGTCAAATGAGACAAAAGTTGAACTTTTTGGGTTAATTACAAAACGCTATATGTGCCAGAAAACTAACATTGCACACTGCCCTGAAAACACCATCTCCACTATCAAACATGATGGTGACAGCATCATGCTGTGGGGATGATTTTCTTCAGCAGGGACATGGAAGCTATTCAGAGTTGATGGGAAGACGGATGGAGCTAAATACAAGGCAATCCGAGAAAAAACGGTTAGAGACTGCTAGGGGATTGAAACTGGGGTGTAGGTTCACCTTCCAGCAGGACATCGACCCTAAACATACTGTCAGAGCTACAATGGAATGTTTTAGATCAAAGCATATTCATGTGTTTGACTGGTCCAGTCAAAGTCCAGATCTAAATCCTATTGAGAATCTGTGACAAGACTTGAAAATTGCTGTTCACACACGCTCTCCATCCAATTTCACTGAACTTTGAGCTAGTTTGCAATGAAGAATGGGCAAAAATTTCAGCATTTAGATGTGCAAAGCTGGTAGAGACCTATCCGAAAAGACTTGCAGCAGTAACAGTAGAGAAAGGTGGTCCTACAAAATATTGACTCGAGGGCTGAATACAAATGCATGATACAATTTTCATATTTATATTTTTAAAATAATTACAAAACCATATATCATTTCTAGTGTTGATCGAGCACTAAAATGCTCGGGTGCTCGAAGCTTGGGTCGAGCTCGCCGTGATACTCGGGTGCTCGACCCGAGCAACGAGCCCAATGTTAGTCTATAGGAGACCCGAGCATTTTTGCGGCGGCACCCCCGGCAGTCTGTAGAAAGCCTAAAAAGTGCCCAAAGCGATAGTGACAGTGCTCAAAAGACATGGGGAGAGCATGGGCATCGCCCCAGGAAGCATTTCTGACCCCCAGGTCACTGCAGTCAACAATGTTGTCAGAGGTATTAAGCCACCTTTACGGGCTCACAATAAAACGTTCAAAAACAAAACTGAAATGGTTTTCCTGTGAAATATGTTAAGGAACATCCTTTCCAGGGTAAAGACTTGTGTATAAGGTAAAATAAATAACCAAGAACAAAAATACTCCTCCACACCTTGGGCTATGTTCACAAGTAGCATTTTTTATGCGTTTTTGCACTTTTGTATTGCATTCAACCGTGACAAATGCATTCACAGGGAAATGTCATTTTAACATTTTACAACCTTATCTGGCCATGTGCTGTGGAACACATGCATACAGTGCTGAAAAGACATGGGAACAGCATGGGGAAGACCTCTGGAAGCATCTCTGACACCCAGGTCACTGCCTAAAAGTGTGTCCATCAGAAGTGATCCTTGCCGCATCAGAAGATGCAGACTTGCAACTATCCCCATGCAAGTCCTTGTCCCAGGGCAGTGTTCAATTGTACCTCCCCCATTCCTTGCAATGCAAGCGCAAGTATGCAGCCTGCCACCCACCCACCCCCAGGCTGCAATATCATACTGCTTGCTTGCTTGCACTTGAAATTGGGCGTTTAAGGCATGTGGAGGCCGAATCTGGCCACCAAGTCATGGCTGCGTTGGCGGCCTGGTATTCATACTCAGTCCCCAGCCGCCCGGCGGCCGGGGTGTCCACGCTTGGTCCCCAGCCGCCAGGGGGCGGCCGGGTGTCCATTTACGGTCCCCAGCTGCCCCTATTTGTCCCGGTGCTCCTTATACACAAGCGCGCATACCAAAACATTACCTGTGCCCTCCCCAGTGCATTTAGTGGGAAGGACAGCCTAACCACAAACACGTGGACAAGGAAATGTGGCAAGGGATGGTCCATCTCACTGACGCCTTCACACTGGGTTAATATTTCGGAAGCCGGGACACAGTTGGACATTGGGATGCAACACGTCCTCCAGACATAGAGGATTGCGGGTCCTGGGTCAATCAGGCTTCAACACAAAGTTCAGAAGGAAGACAGCAGCAGTGGTCGGCCTCCAACACAACGAGTAAATTATTCATGATCGTGAGGCCATCCATCTCCTTAGCCTTCTGTTCCTTGGAATGCAAACGCATGTATGTAGTAGCGGCTAGGCCTGAGGTGGTCAGCGTTTTGGCGCATATCCTACCTCCTCCAAGGATTGCTGGATGTTTTCCTGCTACTATCCCAGTTATATGACTCCCGTTAAAACAAAGCTTCAGGTGATGAATGATGGATGAGGTGGTGGCAAAGGAGAAAGAGCAGGAGGAACAGGGACCATTCACATTAATATCAGGCCAGTCAACCACACATGTCTTGTAGAATATGTTTCTGTACCAAAAGGAGTGGTCGGCTACACAGTTATAGGGCATACAGTGAGTGCAATGCCTACCAAAAATTTCGAGGCACTCCAATGCCCCTTGGAAGTGACATGGAGGTCAAAGGGCCTTAACTAAACCGTTTTTTTCATTTATAGCAACTGGGTCTCCTGTACACTGTTGGCCTAAGCAGTGAATGGAAGGCTTTCCAAAAATTATGAGGAACTGCAATGCCCCTTGAAACAGACGTGGATTACAGCATACTAAAAACCTTCTACCCATTATTGGGGAGTAGGTCTCCCTTAGTGTTCGCTTATGCATTGAAAAGCAAAAGCTGACTAAAATTAGGAGGAAATGCAATGCCCGTTGGAAGAGTCATGGAGGTTAGAGGTAATTAAAAACAACATTTCAATGCCCCTTGGAAGAGCTGTGGAGTTCAGAGTGGTTTAACAAGACGGTTTTAATGCCCCGTGGAAGAGACGTGGAGGTCACAGTAGCTTATTAAGATGGTTTTAATGCCCCTTGGAAGAGACGTGGAGTTCAGAGTGGTTTAACAAGACGGTTTTAATGCCCCTTGGAAGAGAAGTGGAGTTCAGAGTGGTTTACCAAGACGGTTTTAGTGCCCCTTGGAAGAGACGTGGAGTTCAGAGTGGTTTAACAAAACGGTTTTAATGCCCCTTGGTAGAGACGTGGAGTTCAGAGTGGTTCAACAAGATGGTTTTAATGCCCCTTGGAAGAGACTTGGAGGTCACAGTAGCTTAACAAGACGGTTTTAATGCCCCTTGGAAGAGACGTGGAGTTCAGAGTGGTTTAACAAGACGGTTTTAATGCCCCTTGGAAGAGACGTGGAGTTCAGAGTGGTTTAATAAGATGGTTTTAATGCCCCTTGGAAGAGACGTGGAGTTCATAGCGGTTTAACAAGACGGTTTTAATGCCCCTTGGAAGAGACGTGGAGTTCACAGTGGTTTAGCAAGATGGTTTTAATGCCCCTTGGAAGAGACGTGGAGTTCAGAGTGGTTTAACAAGACGATTTTAATACCGCTTGGAAGAGACTTGGAGTTCAGAGTGGTTTAACAAGACGGTTTTAATGCCCCTTGGAAGAGACGTGGAAGTCACATTAGCTTAACAAGATGGTTTTAATGCCCCTTGTAAGAGACGCGGAGGTCACAGTAGCTTAACAAGGCAGTTTTAATGCCCCTTGGAAGAGACGTGGAGTTCAGAGTGGTTTAACAAGATGGTTTTAATGCCCCTTGGAAGAGACGTGGAGGTCACAGTAGCTTAACAAGACGGTTTTAATGCTCTTTGGAAGAGACGTGGAGTTCAGAGTGGTTTAACAAGATGGTTTTAATGCCCCTTGGAAGAGACGTGGAGTTCAGAGTGGTTTAACAAGACGGTTTTAATGCCCCTTGGAAGAGACGTGGAGGTCACAGTAGCTTAACAAGACGGTTTTAATGCCCCTTGGAAGAAACGTGGAGTTCAGAGTGGTTTAACAAGACGGTTTAAATGCCCCTTAGAAGAGACGTGGAGGTCCCAGTGGAATAAAAAGACAATATCAATGCCCCTTGGAAGAGTGGTGGAGGTCCCAGTGGAATAAAAATATAATATCAATGAACCTTGGAAGAGACGTGGAGTTCACAGTAGCTTAACAAGACAATTTTAATGCCCCTTACAAGAGCCATGCAGTACAGCATATTAAAAACATTATTCCCATTATTGGGGAGTGGGTCTCCCATAGTTTTTGCCTATGCCTTCCAAGCAAAAGCTGCCAAAAATTAGGACGGAGGAACTTGCAATTAGTGTTGAGCCACCCCCGTAGTGTTCGAGTTCGGTTCGGTTCGTCGAACACCCGTGTGTTCGCCGAACTGTTCGTCGAACTGTTCATCGAACACCTTCGAACACCTTTAAAACCAATGGCAGGCAAAAAAAAACACATAGAAACACATAGAAAACACCTTCAAAGGTGTCCAAAAGCTGACAAACTGCTCAGAAGACATAACTAACACATGGAAAAGTGACAAGTACATATAGTCATGCGAAAAGAAAAGAGGTGGAGGAGTAAAAGGAGGGGGAGACACAGATATAGGCATGTCATGCCCTTCTAAAATCCAAAAGGTGAGAAGCCGACACGGCCAGTTCGTTACTGCCCGTGCAACCTCCGTGTCGCCCGGTTTGTGCCAGAGCCGCGGTGGACCCTGACGGCCAGCCCCCCTCTCCCAATACTGGTGCCTGTCCGCTGGTGGGTCGAGCCCCCCAGCGGTGGGGGGGGTAACATCTGCAGAAGAAAGACCATCTTCCAGCCAAACTAAGATGTCGACTTCTTTTCGTGGACAATGTGATACGATCCCTTTCTTACGGACACGCCCATCGCTACAAATTCCAAATGAGGCACAAAAACAGCAGGTGCTTCAGCGGATATCAAGTGCTCCTTCAAGTGGGCTCTCCTCCACCTCAATTTCAACATCACAAATACTCCAGTCCTCAGAGGTGTCACCCCAATCGCACTTGCTTCCTCACAGCTCCCAAGTCTCCAGCTGCCTGTCTGAGTATGGGGTAACACAGATGGTTGAGTCTGCAGAGCTGTTTACTCATACTATAGCCTGGGAAACGGAGGTCTGCTCCAGAGCTTCTGTTAATCCAGACGAGGAAATGACCTGCACTGATGCCCAGAATCTTTATAAGTCGGATCCAGGACCAGATGAAGAAGGTTCTGAGCATAATGTAGACCCTCGTTCCCAAACTGTCACTCCTGTTGGTGGAGACAATGATGAAGACGATGATGAGACTCAAATACCTGATTGGAGCGACAACTTGACTTTTCGGTCAGGGCAGGAAGAGGTTGGCTTTGAGGACGACGGGTGTGATAACACACAGGGTGATGATGACGAGGTTGGAGATCCCACTTACTGTCAACCCACAGTCAGCCAGTCGATGAGGTCAACGGAGGAGGTGGAGGAGGATGTGACTAGCCCAGGGGATGGGGTTGACTCGGTACTCGGGCCTTTGCCTGGCCTTGGGGATGTCGCGGTGGTCAGCTCCCTGGCCCGTACCCTGGGGTCACTCTTTAAAAGAGTGGATAATTGTTAATTTTATAAGAGTTTGTGACGCCACCTGTGGTATCTGGTGAGAAGCACCAGCGCTGCAGCAGTCCACTGAGACCCGTGATAAGGCAGCTCGATGGTATAGCTCCCCACAGGTGGAGCTAGGTCTCAGGGCAGCGTATGCAGGGGGAATGCAGGACAGGCGAGACCCAGCTGGGTCAGAGCAAGAACGGGAACGGACACGGTAGTCACTTCAGTACCTTTTACTGGAGGAAATTCAGGCACATCCCGGAGCACTGTAGGGTGAAGGGTGAATATCAGGATCCTCCCCAATGAGCGGGTGTAGGGCCTCCTGTTTCTTGCCTCTGCGTAGTAAGTTTCTGACCTGCCTGGAGCTAGGCCTAACTTTGTCTCTGTCCTGCGCTGGCTGACCTTGTGGTAGGGCCTTCTCTTGGAGTTCACGGTCCCACTATGCGGGGCCTAAGCGTCTCCTGGCTCTGTTACGTATCAGCACCTTAGCGATCCTGGGACTTGTAGTTCTCCAGGGATTCCGGTTATGCCTTACTGAATCTAGCTAGCAGGAGCCTCGTGCTCCACTGCTGAACTATTAACTGAGTTGTCTAGACTAGACTGAGCTCCACTGCAGACTGACCTCTCTTAGGCTTCTCTACTGCAGGAACTCTTCAGAGGAACTGAACTGCCTAGCTCCACCTTCCCTATTTATATCCCTAACGGGCTCCCTCTGCTGGTCTGAGGTGGAAGGTGAAGATGTGTGAATGTTTATGGGGGCCTCTTGTGGAGGATTCCATCAATACACTCTTCTAGGATCTGTGATACCAAGCACAGCGGGGCGTCACAGATGCTATTGACGACGAGGTTAGGTTGCTCCTCGCTGGACAGAGACGGCGTACTGGAAGCACGTCAACAACTGCATCCTCAACCACAACTCTGCCTCTGACCACAAGTCGTAGTGGCTCTTCAGGTTGCATGGGCTCTAAGCCTTGCATAGCCTGGGCATTTATTCAGAATGATAAGGATGACCCAACTCGTGTTATCTGTAATATTTGTCACCAAAAGCTAAGTAGAGGCCAAAAAATCCATAGTTTGAGTACTTCATGCATGTACCGTCACATGGATATGAAGCATAAGTTGCAGTGGGAAGCTCACTGTGCTACAATGCGGCCTAGCAGGCTGGGCCAACCACCGTCTGCCCCATCTTGTGCATCCGCGGCCTCTTCATCCTCTGTGACTGGGGGGACAGCAGTCACACATGTTTTTGGACGCAGACCTGCCACCTCTTTACCTGCAACAGCCAGTGTGATTGGCAGGTCGTCAGTTCATTGGGAAGTGGAAACACCTGCTGGTGTTGAGCGCTCTCTGACATCGAGAGCACCACCTTTGGATCAAGGCAACCTAACATGTCCGCCTGCATCTTCCTCACAGACCGGCAGTTTGCCGGGGACACCCTACTCAACCCCGTCTAAGCACAACAGCCAGCCCTCGTTCCCTCAGATGTGGAAAAGTAAAAGACCATTTCCTCCTAGCCATGAGAAAGCTAAGAGGTTGAATTTCACCATCTGCAAGCTCTTGGCTACAGAAATGCTGCCTTTCCGCCTGGAGGACACAGTGGATTTTCGAGACCTTATGTCCGTCACAGTGCCCCAGTACCAGATGCCCAGTCGGAACTACTTCTCAAAGAAAGGTGTGCCTGCGCTCCACCAGCATGTCGCACACAACATCACCGCTTCTTTGAGAAACTCTGTGTGTGACAGGGTGCATTTCACCACAGACACTTGGACGAGTAGGCATGGACAGGGGCGTTACATGTCGCTGACTGGGCTCTGGGTAACTATGGTGACGGCAGGACAAGGGGCTTCTGTCCAAGTCTTACCGTCCCCACGAGTTGTGCGTCAATCCTCTTTATCTCGAAGTTCCTCCACTGCTTCTGCCTCCTCAACCTCCTCTCGGTCCTCCACCTGCACCCAAAGCCTGTCTGGTAATGCCACCTGCTTTCTAACTGCGCAGAAGGAATTCTGCACAACTCCTTACTATGCTGGCAGCAGGGCTCAAGGCATCAGTGTTTACTTTGAAATGTCTGGGAAATGTGAGTCACACAGCTGAGGAGTTGTGGTCAGCTCTGGAGACCCAGTTTCATGAATGGTTGTCTCCACTGGACCTGCAACCAGGGAAGGCCGTGTGCGACAATGCTGCAAACCTGGGTGCGGCCCTTCGCCGGGGCAATGTCACACACGTGCCTTGTATGGCTCACGTGTTGAACCTGGTTGTCCATAAATTGTTAGCCCACTATCCCGGACTAGATGGCCTTCTGCAGAGGGCACGGTCGCTGTGTGCTCACTTCCGCCGTTCGCATCCCGCAGCTCAACGACTTACATCTCTACAGAAGTCGTTGGGCCTGCCAGTTCACCGGCTGAAATGCGATTTGCTGACACAGTGGAATTCAACTCTGACCATGTTGCAGCGACTGTGGCAGCACCGACAAGCCCTGGTGCAATACGTTATGACGTATAGCCTGGGCCAATGAGATCCAGAGGTGGGGCAAATCACGCTGCAGGAGTGGTCTCAGATCAGGGACCTATGAAGTTGATGCGCCCCCTGGGCCGTGGGGTACCCTGAGCCGGGCCGGTAGACGCTGGGGGTTGTAGTCACTGTGGCTGTGACCCGGTCCGTGATCCAGGGCGGTCAATCCAAGGGTAATTTGTATATATGGGTTTTATAATGTCCGACTACACCACCTCTGGAGTGGGGCAAAAGGGGCCGCCGCTCGTGAACAGTCCTCTGAAGCTGGTGGTTTTGCAGCAATGGAATTATTACTCACCACAGGAAGAGTGTAGCTTCAGGGCAGTGTGGGTGGATGATGGTGGTTGTAGTGCAGGGAGTCAGTAATGAACACAGAGTCCGTGTGATGCAGTCCCAAGATCTTTACTCACAGTTGTTGCAGTCCAGATTACAGGACCAGAGCAATCTCACCCGTCGTACTGTGCGTACTCAGTGAGGGGCTCAGTCCACCCCCAGATAGCTCCGGAGTACTTAGCAGGACCCCCTTCTGTGTGTCCTTTCTCTGGCCTTCTCCCTACACCTCACACCCAGTGACACTTCTATCCGGTATCCTCGGGCCTTGGCGGGCGACTTGTGTTCCGTCCCCTGGGTCCTATGTGGCTACCTTCTTAGTGAGACTGGTGTGGACTTTTACCTGCAGTACATGAAATGCTGCAGCCTCCGGTTTCTAGTTGAGCCTTGCTGTTTCTCCGCTAGTTGAGAGACCGGTTCCCCTTATCTGGCCTGACCCCTCTACCTCCTGGTAGCAGCAGGAGTACGGGTGGCCTTCTGCACGGCCCGTAGCCCTAGGGTCCCTTCGGTTCCTGGAGCCTTCCTGCTCCCACTCCTCTCTTCTCTCCTTCAGTCCTGGGCCTCCCAGGCTAGGCCCGCTTCTGGAGCAAAGCTCATGCCGAGCCTCTGCTCCTGTCACTTTTCCTCCTCTGACTGGCTTGCTCTTTCTAATATGGCTTCCTATTTATACTCTCCCTGTCATGTGCTCCGCTAAGCTGCTCCCCTAAGCACCCACTACATAGGACCCTCCCACCAGCTAGGGACCTGGGACTGTGCTCTCCCTTTGGAGCAATCTCACCCTACCCCCACTGCGGGTATGTGTTGGATGCAGGTGTTAGGGTCCCGAGCCATATACCTTCCTTACCTGAGGGTGAGATACCACACCTCTGAGTGAGATGCAGTAACTCTGTGGCGACTGAACCCTCAGGGGCGCCACACACCCTTCTGCACAGTTTTGAAATGGCGACGAAGATGTTTAGTGCTGACGACGATGCCATTATCAGCATGACTATTCCGGTGATTTACATGCTGGAGCACACATTAAACAGAATTCAGAGTCAGGTGGTGGGACAAGAGGAGGTGGAGGAAGTATAGGAGGAGTCGTATGCGGAAGGGATAACATCTCCAAGGTCCAGACGGTTGGCAGCACCAAGGCGGCAGGCATGGGAGGGTGGGGGAGAGGGATTAACCAGGGCGCATTGTAGCAGCCAAACTGTTGAGGAAGGTGCAGGAGCCGAGGAAGAAGTGGAGGACGAACTGGCGATGGGCATGGAAGACTCATCAGATGAGGGAGACCTTGATCACATTTCTGTTGTGCGAGGTTGGGGGGAGAGGGCAGAGGAAGGAAGCATGATTCTTACCTCGCTACCAACACAACAAGGACTTGGTCCTCCTGGATGCGCAAGACACATGAGTGCCTTCTTGCTGCACTACCTGCAACATGACCCTCAGATTGTCAGAATTCGAAGTAATCCCGACTACTGGGTTGCCACACTCTTAGATCCCCGGTACAAAAGTAAATTTGCCGAAATAATTCCTGCCATAAAAAGGGATTGACGCATGCAGGAGTATCTGCAGACGCTGTTGCAGAATCTTACATGTGCTTTTCCACAAAACACCAGTGGTGCACGTAGTGAATCTCACAGTTCTAACTTGCCAACTGTGGGACTGTCGAGTCTTCATCACTCAAACCGTAACAGTAACACAGTATCTGCTGGTAACAGCAATTTTGTGGAATCGTTTCACCACTTTTTTAGACCATCCTTTGCAAGGCCACAGGAGACAAGAAGTCTGACACTTAGTCAATGCCTAGAGAGGATGGTGCAGGAGTATCTCCAAGTGAACATCGAAGCCATGACTGTGTCACTGGACCCTTGCTCATTTTGGTATTCCAATCTGGATAAATGGCCGGAGCTCGCCACTCACGCCTTGGAGATCTTGTCATGCCCTGCAGCCAGTGTTCTCTCTGAACGTGTGTTCAGCGCTGCTGGTGGTGTGCTGACAGATAAGCGCACGCGTCTGTCCACTGAGAATGTAGACAGACTCACGTTCATAAAGATGAACAAATCATGGATTCGCAAGGACTTTTCTACCCCTGTGTTATCCTTGGTAGACTAAAACCTTGAGGATTTGGTAAAATCACCTCACCAACCGTTTTAAGCAACTGTGGGGCAATTGATGCCACTTAACCCTAGAACGCATGACCATAAAAATCTACACTTTCATATACCTGGGGCCTTTTAGGCCCGTGTGCAAATAACATGGAATAACTCAAACTCAAATGACAAACAACTATATACATGAAGAATACCTAGAGTTTCAAAATTCTAACTAAAGTAATCTTGCAGAAAATAGAAAACAATTAACAGGGTGGGCCTGCGAGGCCCCAGGTATGCATTCTAGGGTTAAGTGGTGTCTGTGCCACAATTTTGGGAAAAAATTTAGACTCTTTTTGGAGTCCCCTTGCTGTGTCTTACGTGACGTTGGCATCGTCAATTCCAGGTGGGTTGGGTCGCTCCCCCCCAATTTTAACTGTAAGAAACTACATACACTATGGCTTGGGGTAACACAGATGGTTGAGTCTGAAGGGCTGTTTACTCAGAGGTCTGCTCCAAATCTTCAGTGTCTGCTAGTCAGCGTAGAATTTTTAACTGCATCTAGCCTAGGCAATACTTTGGGTGTAGTAGCCCAGCTGTGAAGCAAGCTGCACCGCCTGTGTATCTAATAAGAATTTTTAAATGCATCTAGCCTAGGCAGACTGTGGGGACCCCCAACCAAACCCAGATGCTCAGCCCCCCTACCGCCCCCCTTTCCTTGACAATACAATAATGTAACTCTTACAACTGGATGGGTGAGGCTCGGTCACAGCTTTATTAACTCTTTATACTCATTCCATTAGAAAGGCATTTTATTTCTAAAATAATTCAGTGTAACATACCTGGCGGCGTCCTTGCATAGTGGTCCATCTCCCACTGTGCAAGAGCGCGCACTTGATCTCCTGTCCAGAATGTCTCTCTGGCTTCCCTCCATGCTGTCTGTTTGTGTCTGTTTCTGCTGCTTAAGGGCGGCGCCCGATCACTTCCTGCTTTTTGTACCTGCTGTGGGTCACACCCCTTGTGCGTCCTCAGCCTATTGCTGTCTGTCACCTGGTATATAGCTCTGCTGCTCCCATCTATCCCTGCCTGAGCATAGTGTTTCATTCAGTGTGTGCTTGCACTCTGAAGGTGCCAGGTCCCGTTCTGTGTTCTCTTGTCTGCCTTTCCTGGAGGCTGTATTTCCAGGCCTGTCTGAACACGCTCCTAGCCTGTTCCTCCCGCCTTCTAGGGGCCGATTACCTAGACCCGCTCCTGTATCTTGTCTGTCCTGTCTGAACACGCTCCTAGCCTGTTCCTCCCGCCTTCTAGGGGCCGATTACCTAGACCCGCTCCTGTATCTTGTCTGTCCTGTCTGAACACGCTCCTTGCCTGTTCGTCCCGCCTCTCTGGGGGCCGTATTCCCAGACCCGCTCCTGTATCCCTCTGCAGTGTCGGTCTCCTCCGTACACTCAGTTCCAGTCTGAACTCTCTCCTATCCTTTACCTGTTTTGCCTCTATGTCCGATGTCCGTTCCCTTCCTTTTTCTGCAGAGTCTGAACTCGTACCTAACTCCTGCTTGTTGTCTCTGTACTCCCGTTTGTGAGTTTGTGGTCCACTCGCTACTTCACTGCAAGTACCCTGTGGGTATCTGGCTCTGCCTTTCTCTTCCTGTCTGTTCTGTGTGAACAGAGCCCTGTCCCCCCTGCTCTGCCTTGCTCACCGCTCCGGCGGTTCTAGCCTGCTCTGACTCCTTTGCTCACCGCTCCGGCGGTTCTAGCCTGCTCTGACTCCTTTGCTCACCGCTCCGGCGGTTCTAGCCTGCTCTGACTCCTTTGCTCACCGCTCCGGCGGTTCTAGCCTGCTCTGACTCCTTTGCTCACCGCTCCGGCGGTTCTAGCCTGCTCTGACTCCTTTGCTCACCGCTCCGGCGGTTCTAGCCTGTTCTGACTCCTTTGCTCGCTGCTCCGGCAGCCTTGCTCCGCTCTGACCCTTTTGCTCACTGCTCCGGCAGTCTCGCTCCGCTCTTATCCTTTTTCTCACTGCTCCGGCAGTCTTGCTCCACTCTTGCTCACCGCTCCAGGCGGCCTCGTCCTGCTTTACTCTTGCTCACTGCTCCGGCAGTCTCGCTTAGCTCTGACCCTTTGCTCACTGCTCCTGGCGGCCTTGTCCTGCTCTACTCTTGCTCACCGCTCCAGGCGGCCTCGTCCTGCCCTGCTCTCGCTCACCTCTCTGGGCGGCCTCACTCTGCTGTGTTTGTCCGCCACATCTGTGGTTCTGTTCCTGAGTCCCAATGTGTACTGGGTCCTATCCCGCCTGTGTTCCTACCTGCTAGTGCCTCCCTGTCTGCACTCTAGCCGTGCTTGCCTGTACCCCCCTGCCTGCATACCCGCCTGCCTGCATACCAGTCGTGCCTGCCTATACCCACCAGTCTGTGTGCCAGCCTACCAGTCTGTTCCTGTATTCCCCTGTGTGGGTCAACAGCCGTGTCCGGGGTCTGTCCTGGAGTAGCACCTGGTCCCTCTGCTCGGTTCGTCCTTGGTGCACTGGCGTCGTATGCCGTCGTGCGACCCTGGTCGGATCGGGTGAATACCTAGTTACGCCCCTCCAGGCATTCACTCTCCGGCACGGTCCAGTGGAATCACTACAATCACACGCACACGCCGCTCAGCCCGGGCGTGTGCATAACAGCATGCTCAGGCCATGGTTCCCGTTGAGCCCCACGGCCTTCGCTCTCTGAGAAGTTTTCCAGCGAATACATGCATTAAAATAAATAAATAAATATTTTTTTTTTCCTTTAGCTGAGTTCCAGGCGAATTACGCACCCGTCCAGATGGATCTATCTGCTCTCGTTCCCGCGGATCCGCTACGTTATTATGGGGATCCTAGACAAAGTCGTGCATTTGTGGAGCAATGCATGCTACACTTCAAGTTCTACCCTCTATGTTTTCCCACCGATCGGGTTAAGGTGGCATTCATTATGTCTTACCTGGCGGGTGATGCCTTGGAATGGATCAACCCCCTATATGAAACACAGGATCCGATCCTCCTGGACCTAATGGCCTTCCTGGTGGCCTTTCTAATGGTCTTCGATGATCCTAACCCGGAGGCTCCTGCTGAAGCTTCACTTCCCAATATCCCGGAGCAGCCCCAATGGGTAATGTGTGTGGGTAGCGCAATAGTCCTCCAGCCCAATGAGACTACTGCCCACCCAGAATCCTCACAGGGTGACTACGCTTTCCGGAATACTTCTCCCAACCTCAAGAGGCAGTCCAGACGTGCTAAACGTAGAGGCAAGCCGTCACGCCAGGGTCTGTCCTCCCTGAGACCTCCTGACCCCAACCTTGAAGTCCCTACTGATGCTTCATCTCCCTGTATCCCGGAGAAGCCCCAACGGGTAATGTGCGTGGGTAGTGCACCAGTTCTCCTGCCCGAAGAGACTTCTGCCCATCCAGACTCCACACAGGAGAACTTCCTGCACCCGGCATCAGATGCTTCACCCACTTTAACCGGTGTGCATGTCCAAGGATGCTCCAAAGCTGTGGTTACCTCAGAGTCTGTGCACCTCTACTACCTGGCGGAGGACCCCCTGTTGCCTCCTGAATCCTCCGGGATACCACTCGATGACAAATGGAGAGAGAATTCTCTACACCCGGTACTCGATACTTTGTCCGCTTCGTCCTGTGAGCCTGACAATGGGTACCCCAAAATGGTAGTTACCCCCGAGTCTCTACACCCCTCCGACCAGGCGGAGGACCGCCAGTTGTCTCCAGAACCCTTCGGGGTGCCACCTGGTGGAGAATGGACAGAGACTTTCCTATACTCGGTACCCGATACCTCGCCTGCTTCGTCCAGTGAGTCCGACCTAGTGTACTCTGAAGCAGATGTTTTCTCTGAGCCTCTGCACTCTTCTGACCCGGCGGAGGACCTCCAGTTGTTTCCTGAATCCTCCGGGGTACCACCAGATAACAAAGAGACAGTGACTTTTCCTCATTATGTACCTGATAACCCGTCTATTTCTTCCTGTGAGCTTGACAAGATGTACCTCGAAGCAGAGATTACCCCCAAGTCTCTGTCCCCCTCCAACCCGGTGGAGGACTTCCAGTTGTCTCCTGTACCCTCTGGGGTGCCACCTGAAAATATGTGGAGAGAGACTTCCTTGTGTGCTGTTCCTGGTACTCCACCCGTTTCGTCTGTTGCTAAGGGTGGCTGGATGGGAGGTAGCATCCTAGCTACCCAGAGGAGACCAGTTTTTCCGGTGGACAGTGGAAGTGATCTCTTCGAAGTGAAGAATTGGCCCTCGAATTCCCTGCGGAAGATTCTGGCAGGCCTGAAGAAGAGGGGGCGTAAGGGGGGGGGTACTGTAACATACCTGGCGGCGTCCTTGCATAGTGGTCCATCTCCCACTGTGCAAGAGCGCGCACTTGATCTCCTGTCCAGAATGTCTCTCTGGCTTCCCTCCATGCTGTCTGTGTCTGTTTCTGCTGCTTAAGGGCGGCGCCCGATCACTTCCTGCTTTTTGTACCTGCTGTGGGTCACACCCCTTGTGCGTCCTCAGCCTATTGCTGTCTGTCACCTGGTATATAGCTCTGCTGCTCCCATCTATCCCTGCCTGAGCATAGTGTTTCATTCAGTGTGTGCTTGCACTCTGAAGGTGCCAGGTCCCGTTCTGTGTTCTCTTGTCTGCCTTTCCTGGAGGCTGTATTTCCAGGCCTGTCTGAACACGCTCCTAGCCTGTTCCTCCCGCCTTCTAGGGGCCGATTACCTAGACCCGCTCCTGTATTTTGTCTGTCCTGTCTGAACACGCTCCTAGCCAGTTCCTCCCGCCTTCTAGGGGCCGATTACCTAGACCCGCTCCTGTATCTTGTCTGTCCTGTCTGAACACGCTCCTTGCCTGTTCGTCCCGCCTCTCTGGGGGCCGTATTCCCAGACCCGCTCCTGTATCCCTCTGCAGTGTCGGTCTCCTCCGTACACTCAGTTCCAGTCTGAACTCTCTCCTATCCTTTACCTGTTTTGCCTCTATGTCCGATGTCCGTTCCCTTCCTTTTTCTGCAGAGTCTGAACTCGTACCTAACTCCTGCTTGTTGTCTCTGTACTCCCGTTTGTGAGTTTGTGGTCCACTCGCTACTTCACTGCAAGTACCCTGTGGGTATCTGGCTCTGCCTTTCTCTTTCTGTCTGTTCTGTGTGAACAGAGCCCTGTCCCCCCTGCTCTGCCTTGCTCACCGCTCCGGCGGTTCTAGCCTGCTCTGACTCCTTTGCTCACCGCTCCGGCGGTTCTAGCCTGCTCTGACTCCTTTGCTCACCGCTCCGGCGGTTCTAGCCTGCTCTGACTCCTTTGCTCACCGCTCCGGCAGTTCTAGCCTGCTCTGACTCCTTTACTCACCGCTCCGGCGGTTCTAGCCTGCTCTGACTCCTTTGCTCACCGCTCCGGCGGTTCTAGCCTGTTCTGACTCCTTTGCTCGCTGCTCCGGCAGCCTTGCTCCGCTCTGACCCTTTTGCTCACTGCTCCGGCAGTCTCGCTCCGCTCTTATCCTTTTGCTCACTGCTCCGGCAGTCTTGCTCCACTCTTGCTCACCGCTCCAGGCGGCCTCGTCCTGCTTTACTCTTGCTCACTGCTCCGGCAGTCTCGCTCAGCTCTGACCCTTTGCTCACTGCTCCTGGCGGCCTTGTCCTGCTCTACTCTTGCTCACCGCTCCAGGCGGCCTCGTCCTGCCCTGCTCTCGCTCACCTCTCTGGGCGGCCTCACTCTGCTGTGTTTGTCCGCCACATCTGTGGTTCTGTTCCTGAGTCCCAATGTGTACTGGGTCCTATCCCGCCTGTGTTCCTACCTGCTAGTGCCTCCCTGTCTGCACTCTAGCCGTGCTTGCCTGTACCCCCCTGCCTGCATACCCGCCTGCCTGCATACCAGTCGTGCCTGCCTATACCCACCAGTCTGTGTGCCAGCCTACCAGTCTGTTCCTGTATTCCCCTGTGTGGGTCAACAGCCGTGTCCGGGGTCTGTCCTGGAGTAGCACCTGGTCCCTCTGCTCGGTTCCTCCTTGGTGCACTGGCGTCGTATGCCGTCGTGCGACCCTGGTCGGATCGGGTGAATACCTAGTTACGCCCCTCCAGGCATTCACTCTCCGGCACGGTCCAGTGGAATCACTACAATCACACGCACACGCCGCTCAGCCCGGGCGTGTGCATAACATTCAGCTTGTTGCAGCATGCCCTGGGTCTCCACTCCGGCAAGTTGGCCAACAAGTGTAACTCTCCAACATGTCCTTTCTATTTCCAGGCCACGGAGGATCCTGCGTACTCGTATGCAGGACTTTGACCCCCACCGATCACTCTTAACGCTTGTTACACTCCGTCCTGGAGTCCTGACAGGAATATGTCCAGTACAATATCCATTAAGTGAACAACGTCAGGCCATATGAGGCCTGCTTTATCTCCTTCCAGTTGTCGGTGTCGTACCACCGCCTCTGTCTCTTCTAAATTTTGCCATCCGAATATTTATTACCCGCCTTGTACGTTCGATGGCCGTGATGTCTCGCGCACCTTGCCATACCGCTATCAGCACAATCTCTGACCATACTATAGCTAGTTTTGTGAAAAATTCTCTGAAGCGCTCAGTGTCTAGTTTCATTATTGCCATTAGTTATGCGCTGTTGTGATGACCTAGTTTGTTTCCCCCGGCCTGTATAACTAAGATGACCGGACATCTTGCATCTCTCTCTACCTTGATTACCTCCATTAGTACCTGTGGCCATAGCAGGCCTCTAATACCTCTCTAGTTGAAATATGTGTTATGAAACTCTAATTTCCTCCCGCCTGGGCAGACTTTTGCACTTTTTTCTGCCCAATACATATACGAGTGGCCTATCACCCACACTGTTGGCTTAGCGTCACCTGTAAAAGAAACAAACCACGTTAGGATAACAAGTCCGGTCTTATGTATCTTGCCAAACACGTGGATCGCCATCTCCCTATCCTCTGAACTTCCGTTTCTGACAGTCCTGCTCTTACTGCTTCCGTGGCCGCGCCTATGTGGAATGAGTGTGTCCCGTAATCTTTGGGGTGGTTCCCTGCTGATGTTATGCATTTATTAAATATAGCTTGGAACTGGTATCTTGATAATGGCATTCCATCAATGTGTGATAGGAAGAAATTACTTTGTGATCTGATGGTTAGATATGTTTTTACTATTGTTACCCGACTCAGTGTACCGTTTGTGCGTTGTAGAAGTACCCAAGTGCCCCTGCCCGCTGGAACCGTTTTCGATTTGTGTATGCGTAGACGTATTGCATTATTGGCTATGACTATGTCCTGGTGTAATAAGCCTCCACTGGTGGTAATTTTGGATTGAGGGACTATTTCGCTTATGCATAGCGCCCCGAAGAAGGCGATCACAAATGCAGTAGACAGTAGTGTTGCTTCAAATTGTGAGTGTCATGTTAATGGTGTTAGGGATATGATGTGAGAAATCAGTTTTAGTGACACGGGACGGGATGTCTACACTCCTGACTTGGCTGACCCCTTTTCCACCCTTTTATTGATTGTCTGATGATGAACCTTTGTCACATCTCCCCAATTCAGTAGTTGGAAGTGAAATGCTACTCCGGTCAGACACGGCTGCGCTGACGCCCCTGATATGCCCCTCATCATTAGCTGGTGGAGAAATTCTATGGTGACTTGTGATCTGGCTTGTTCACATTGGTCAACCCGTCTGCCTGCTACTAGTCGTGTCCACTCTTCCCATGCCTTACCGTATGCTTGCCACGTCGACGGGGCAACTGACGCTCTGATTAATGGCATCAACTATTCGCCACTAGATCCCATAGGGAAGGTGGGCAACTGTTGCCCGATGGGTGGGCGTTGTGGAAGAGCTCTGTGAAAATCTGCCAATTGAATTGTTATAAAGTGTCAGCAGCAGCTTTAGACCCCTCAGCATAGTGGCTAGCGCGGACCCATACAGTGTGTTTTAGGCACAGGAATGCTAGCCTGGGAGAGACGATGATGCCATCTTATTAATGCAGTGCGCTAGGCTGGTGTTTTTTGTTATGAAGCGTATATTTTTGTAAGCCAGGCGCGCGCCCCATATTTCTATTGCTACCACTATTGGGAAGAAAAATTATTTTCATGGGCTAGATGCAGCTAAAAATTATTATTAATGTAAAAGCTGGTGGAGCTTGGTATAGATGGCCTAATACAATGAGTCCCACACACTGCTAGAAGGCCAAATATTTTTTCAGAGCTAGATGCAGATAAAAATTATTTTTAATTTGCAACCTGATGGAGGTCAGTATAGATGGACTAATAGAGAAAGTCCCACACACTGCTAGAAGGCCAAATATTTTTTCAGAGCTAGATGCAGACAAAAAATTATTTTGAATTTGCAACCTGATGGAGGTCAGTATAGATGGACTAATAGAGAAAGTCCCACACACTGCTAGAAGGCCAAATATTTTTTCAGAGCTAGATGCAGATAAAAATTATTTTTTAATTTGCAACCTGATGGAGGTCAGTATAGATGGACTAATAGAACAAGTCGCACACACTGCTAGAAGGCCAAATATTTTTTCAGAGCTAGATGCAGATAAAATTTATTTTTAATTTGCAACCTGATGGAGGTCAGTATAGATGGACTAATAGAGAAAGTCCCACACACTGCTAGAAGGCCAAATATTTTTTTCAGAGCTAGATGCAGATAAAAATTATTTTTCATTTGCAACCTGATGGAGGTCAGTATAGATGGACTAATAGAGAAAGTCCCACACACTGCTAGAAGGCCAAATATTTTTTCAGAGCTAGATGCAGACAAAAAATTATTTTGAATTTGCAACCTGATGGAGGTCAGTATAGATGAACTAATAGAGAAAGTCCCACACACTGCTAGAAGGCCAAATATTTTTTCAGAGTTAGATGCAGAAAAAATTATATTCAATTTGCAACCTGATGGAGGTCAGTATAGATGGACTAATATAGAAAGTCCCACACACTGCTAGAAGGCCAAATATTTTTTCAGAGCTAGATGCAGAAAAAAATTATATTCAATTTGCAACCTGATGGAGGTCAGTATAGATGGACTAATAGAACAAGTCGCACACACTGCTAGAAGGCCAAATATTTTTTCAGAGCTAGATGCAGATAAAAATTATTTTTAATTTGCAACCTGATGGAGGTCAGTATAGATGGACTAATAGAACAAGTCCCACACACAGCTAGAAGCCCAAATATTTTTTCAGAGGTAGATGCAGAAAAAAATTATATTCAGTTTGCAACCTGATGGAGGTCAGTATAGATGGACTAATAGAACAAGTCCCACACAGCTAGAAGGCCAAATATTTTTTCAGAGCTAGATGAAGAAAAAAATTATATTCAATTTGCAACCTTATGGAAGTCAGTATAGATGGACTAATAGAATGATGCTATGCCCAAAAGGTTTTACTTCACTAGGTGCAGTAAAAAAATTGGTATTCTATACACAGGTGGTGTAGCTTGCAACACAGATAGGCTACTCCACTGACTAACACACTCTGCAATAGGCCAAAAAGGATTACCTTTGCTAGATTCAGCCAAATGCTGTGAAAAAAAACTTGCACAGCACTGGCACAGACCTGCCTGGCAAAAAGTGATAGGAACTGATGTAACCTAGCCCTGAAAAGGACTGCAATTACAATTAGTCTTTACTCCCAACCTATCTATTTAAGAGCACAGACCTGCCTGATAAAAGTCGCATGAAATGATGTAACGTAGTCCTTAAAAGGACTGCAATCACAACTATTCCCTACTCCCAAGCTATCTGTAGATTTGTGCGAAAATTGGCTTGAAATTAACAAGGTATAGCGCACACAGCAACAGCGGTGCCGTCTAACACGCAGCTGCAGCAGTGAGAAAATGGTGGCGACGGGGAAAATGGCTGGGTCTTATAGGGCAAGGACATGTGATATACACTGCCAATGACACATGCCCTTGCTTGTGTGAAAAAAAGCACTTCGCTCCGTGTGTGCGCTGCTGATAGGCTGACAGATTGCACCTCCCCACTGTAAATGCGGGAAAGAGAAAAAAAAAATGGAGATCTTCATTATTCCTGCAGAGATCCATCCCCTGCCCCTCCCCCCGCCCCGCTGTACACTCAAACTGCGTATTAACATTAATTTTCATCATTACTGAGAAAAAATCCAGTTATGATTTTGGTGCATGAACAGTTATCGAACATAACCTCGAACAGCCGAATTTTTCTCAAATGGTTCGTATTCGCCGAACGGCTTGAACACCGCCCAAAACAGCTCGAATTTGAGATTGGCGAACAGTTTGAGTCGAACAACGCTCATCTCTACTTGCAATGCCCCTTACAAGAGCCATGCAGTACAGCATATAAAAAACATTATTCCCATTATTGGGGAGTGGGTCTGCCATAGTCTTTGCCTATGCCTTCCAAGCAAAAGCTGCCAAAAATTAGAACGGAGGAACTTGCAATGCCCCTTACAATGCTGGCAACACGGGCCACGGTCACCCTGGTGGTATAGTGGTGGTAGAGGCTGATGATAAGGAGAAGAGCAAAAAACAGCCGAAATGAGGAAGCGTATACCCATTTGTGGGTGTAAAGCGGTGCATGGGAATACACCTTCCCGAAGTAACACAGTGGATTTGACTTTATGTTTCTCTGCTGTCATGTGGTGGTGATGAGAAGTCTGGCCCAATCCAGCCCTTGTTCATTTTGATAAGGGTCAACTTGTCAGCATTGTCAGTTGACAGGCGAGTGTGCTTATCAGTTATAATTCCCCCAGCGGCACTAAAAACACGCTCTGATAACACGCTAGCGGCAGGGCAGGCCAGGACCTCCAAGGCTTACAGAGCAAGTTCATTCCAAGTGTCCAGCTTGGATACCCAATAATTAAAAGGCACAGAGGAATCACGGAGGATGCTGGTACGGTGGGCAAGGTACTCCCTCACCATCTTTTGAAACTTTCCACTCATTGGGAGAGTACCCCGCGCTTCAGGGCCTGTAACCTGGGCGAGTCTCAGAAAACTGTCCCAGAACGTTGACAGTGTTCCCCTGCCTCTGCTAGATTGGAGTTGCATCTCTCTCGCCTGTACGCCTTGATTGGGCAAGGAACTGTGACCTCTGCCGCTAGTGTGTTCAGATGGGAATTTTTTTAACAGTTCTGCCGAAAGGGCCTTCTGGTACTGCCCCATTTTTGTAGACCTCTCCACCTCAGGAATAAGACAGTGAAAGTTCTCCTTGTAGCGGGGGTCTAAAAGTGTCACCAACCAGTAATGACTGTCACCTAACATTTTGACAACGCGATGGTCATGGTTAAGGCAGCGTAACATAAAGTCAGTCATTCATGCTAGACTGGTAATGGGCAAGACTTCCGTGTCCTCACCAAGATGACAACTGACCATGCTCTCCTCCTCCCTGTCCTCAGGCCACCCACCCTGTACCGACGGTATGACAGTTGTACAGGTACTACCGTCTACAGCACATGATACCAGCTCCTGTTCTTCCTCCTCCTCTCCCTCATTGTCCCCCAATGCATGTTGGGATGAGATGAGGCTCGGCTGTGTGTAATCGCCCGCTACAGCTTCTTGATCCATCTCATCATACTCTGGCTGCAATACCTCCTCTTTAATTCTCTGCAGAGAGCGTTGCAAAAGACAGACAAGTGGGATGCTGACGCTAATGATGGCGTCATCGCCACTCACCATCTTGGTGGACTCCTCAAAGTTTGTCAGGATGGTACATATGTCAGACATCCAGGTCCACTCCTGAGGTCTTATGTGTGGAGTCTGACCTGAATATCGACGGCCTTGTTGCAGCTGGTACTCCACAACTGCTCTCTTCTGCTCACAAATCCTTTGCAACATGTGGAGGGTAGAGTTCCAACGTGTGGGGACATCACACACCAGTCAATTCCGTCCTGGAGATAAAGTCTGGCTCTCGTCCAAGTATGTCCGGCTCAAGATTCCTTCCTACAAGTTAGGGCCTCCGTTCATCGGCCCACAGGAAGTTATCAAACAAATCAACCCAGTGGCCTATAAATTGAAACTCCCGGCCAACTTGCGGATCCCTAACTCCTTCCATGTATCTCTACTCAAACCCGTGGTACTTAACTCTTTTTCCTAGTCTACAGGTACGCCTCCTGCTCCGGTTTCCGCTGAAAACGAGTTTGAGGTAGAGAACATTCTGGCCACCAAAAGGGTAAGAGGAAAGACCTTTTTTCTAGTGGATTGGAAGGGGTTTGGTCCTGAGGAGAGAACCTGGGAGCCCCGGGAGAACATCCATGCCCCTCTCATCCTTGAAAAATTTCTGTCTGGCCTAAAAAAGGGGGGGCCTAAAGGGGGGGGTACTGTAGCGTCGGCGTCCCTGCCTCCTGCTAGGCAGGGACCCTGTTCCCCTCACCTCTCCGCTCCGTGCCCGGCGTCCTCCTCCCACTCTGCTGGCAGCGTGCGCTGCTTCCCGGCCACTGTGCTTAGGGCGCGCGCGCGCTCCCCCTCTTTTAAAGGGGCCGCGTGCGCCGTCCTAAGGAGTCCCCGGCCAATGGCCGGAGGACCTCACCATATATAAGGCACCTCCTCCAAAATAGAGGTGCCCGAGCAATGTTGTTGCATAATCTATCACTCTGCTTCAGCCCTCAGGTCCCGTTACCAGATACCTGCCAGTTACCTGCCAGTTACCTGCCAGATTCCTGCTTGACACCTGCCTGATACTTGTCTATCTACTTGCATTCCTGCGGTCCGACAGTCTGCCTACCAGCCCTGCCAGTCTGTCTATGGATCTGATTGCCCGCTCACCTGGGAGCGCTCATCTGCTACCTGCCTGCTAGCCTACCTGGAGGCTCTGCCGTCACGTGCTGTGACAACCTGCCTGCCCGGAGACTCTTACCCGCTCACCTGGGAGCGTCCGCCTGCTACCTGTCTGCTAGCCTACCTGGAGGCTCTCCCATCACTTGCTGTGACCACCAGCCTGCCCAGAGACTCTTACCCGCTCACCTGGGAGCGTCCGCCTGCTACCTGTCTGCTAGCCTACCTGGAGGCTCTGCCGTCACGTGCTGTGACCACCTGCCTGCCCAGAGACTCTTACTCGCTCACCTGGGAGCGTCCGCCTGCTACCTGCCTGCTAGCCTACCTGGAGGCTCTGCCGTCACTTGCTGTGACCACCTGCCTGTCCAGAGACTCTTGCCCGCTCACCTGGGAGCGTCCACCTGCTACCCGCCTGCTAGCCTATCTGGAGGCTTCTCCATCACTTGCCGTGACCACCCGCCTGTCAAGAGACTGTTCCCGTCACTTGCCATGACCTCCTGCCCCCCTACCCAGAGACTGTCCCCGTCACTTGCCGTGACCTCCTGCCCTTCTACCCAGAGACTGTCCCCGTCACTTGCCGTGACCTCCTGCCCTTCTACCCAGAGACTGTCCCCATCACTTGCCGTGACTACCTGCCCGCCTACCCTGGGAGCCACCCGCTTCCTTACAAGGACTGCCCCTTTGTATCGCAGCTCAGAGGTTCCACCTCCCAGACCCGTTACAGAAGCGAGAAGATATGGCTGTTGGTTGTGGCACATTTTTACCTTGGCAACGGCCCCGTCCTCTGCACACACCATCACCAGAACGTCCAGTTCCACGTCCCTTGCCACGCGCCTTGCCCATTGTAAATGAAGTAAAATAGCTTACACTCACACTATCAATGGCAAAAGGGTAATAAAAAGGAGATTTGAATCGTGGAAGAGGAAAACCACAGTTCTAGTTCTCTGGCCTACACCAGAATCTTTTAAACAGATATATTTGTGTCTGAACAGTCAGCGAGACACTCAAGCTGTTTTTTCATGGACAAAAAGGCAAAAAAGTGGATAATACAGAGATTTGAAGCGTGGAACTGCAAAACCACAGTCCTAGTTATCTGGCCTACACCAGACTCTTTTAAACAGATATATTTGTGTCTGAACACTCACAGAAACACTAAATTTTTTTTTTTTGGGGGGGGGGAATACCAAAAGGTTAATAAGACGGGTATTTGTACAGTGTGACTGAGGAAAAAAAAACAAAAAGAGGATTTAGATGAAAAAAAAGGATTTTTCCTGGCCCCTGAGACCTGGGGCTAAGTCTAGCTATTTGACAAGCAGCACACAGGACTGTAATGCAGTGTTTGTTGGTATAACCACTGCGTCTCCTATACAGCCTGCCTGCCTGATATCTGGGATGGATATTAGTCCTGAGAAGGACTGTTTGTTTGAATTTGCAGGCTTTAGAGACCCTACACTACCTATTTTGCAGTATAAATCTCTCCCTAGCTCAGCAGCACTCTCCCTACACCGTCTGATCCAGAGTGACTGTGTCCAAGATGGCGGCGCCCGGTTTTAAATACTCGAGGTGATGCTGTGCGGCCAGCCAATCACTGTAATGCCCACAACCAACATGGCTATGGCATTACAGTGACTGGCTGGCAAACCCTGCATGTTCATTGGCTCTGTAAAGAGCGCCAAACGTGCAGGGCGGAGACCTGGGCTCCCGCCCGAGTAACCCGAAAATGCTTGGTGCTCGCCGAACATCCCGAGTAGTGAGATGCTCGGGCGAGTACCGAGCAGTGTCGAGCATCCTCGCTCACCACCAATCATTTCCTTTACACTGCACAAATACTTGCGTCTTAGTGTTGATATAGCACATAAAATCGTAATAAAATACATTTATGTTTGTGGGTGTAACGTGAACAAATGTAGAAAAGTTCATGGGTATGAATACTTTTCCAAAGCACTGTATATCTAGGATTTTTAAAAAAAAATATTTTATTTGGCTAAATGTGAAATTATAGAGATTGATACATAAGAAATGTAGTTTTAGTTTATATTATAGCAGACAAACGTAATAAAAAGTATAAAAAGTAAGATTACAAACTTTGAAACGAAAGACGTAGTTACTTACCGGTAACGGGATTTCTCAGAGCCTATGATGGCACCATGGAGAGAGGGGATCCGCCCTTCAAGGACAGGAAACCTACAGATAAAAAGGGCGGTACCTCTCTCCCGCATCAGTTGTTTACAGAGCATGAGAGGACCTCCAGATTAATAACACAACAACGTATAACATTATTACTACGCTTATCAGGAACACCCTGTGACTACGTATAAATAATGAAAAACTAAGTGTGCACACCCACACGTGAAGGGAGGGAATGTACGGGTGTCGTCATGGGCTCTTAGAAATCCCATTACTGGTAAGTAACTACGTCTTTCTCCTTCCCCCATGATGGCACCATGGAGAGAATTGCAGAGAGATGTATCATTATGGAGGACCACTGTTTCCAGAACCCTTCTACCAAAAGTGAGATCTGAAGAAGAGGCCAAGTCCAGCAGATAGTGATTGAAGAATGTAGAGGGGGGGGGGAGACCATGTTGCAGCTCCCTTATCCATCTTGCCAACGTGCCTTTTTTCCTCTTTCGAGGACCCTGAAAACATACAAAGAGACCCTATCCCTCCTACACTCTTGTGTTGCCCATAGGTACTGGATTAGGCACCTTCTGACATCTAATGTATGCAAGTCTCTGTCTCTCTTGTTCTTGGGATTGAGGCAGAAAGAAGGGAGGGTAATCTCCTGAGACCTATGGAATCTCGACGCTACTTTTGGCAGGTAAGCTGGATCAGTTTTAAGAGTAACTCTATCCTCCGAAATTTGAGTGAAAGAAGGTCCTGCAGCTAGTGCCTGGATGTCACTGACTCTACGTGCAGATGTGAGAGCTACTAAAAGCACTGTTTTAAAGGGATAGGATTCTTAGAGATGCCTCTGACAAACTTTCGAATGGGAGTTTGGTTAGTGATGAGAGGACCAAGTTTAAATCGCAAGGGGCAATGTTCCGAGAGGGGATGGGTCGGGATTTACCTGATGCCTTAATGAATCTCGCTATCCACCGATCCCTGGCTAGGTCAAAGTTGCATAGGGCCCCGAACGCCGCGACCTGAACTTTCAAGGTGCTTGTGTCTAGACCCTGTTCCAACCCCTCTTATTGGAACCCCTTCATCTAACCTGGAGCCTGAAAACGAAAGGAACTTCCTCCAAGTTTTCCCATAAAGTTTGGTGGTTACTAGTTTCCTACTTTGAAGTAGCGTGGTGATTAAATTTGGGGAAAACCCTTTATCCCTCAACAGAGCCCTCTCAAATTCCAGGATGTCATGTGCAAGAGGATGAAGTATCGGTCCCTGAGAAAGAAGGTCTGGGAGCTCCGGAAGTACTCATGGGTCGGAGATTGAAATCATCATCATCCGAGAAAACCATGTCCTATTTGGCCAGAAGGGGCTATCAAGATTACTCTTGCTTTGTCCTCCCTGATCTTTCTTAGAACTGCCAGAATCAGGGCAGTTGGAGGAAAAGCATAGGCTAGTGGGTAACTCCATGGAACCATGAAGGCGTTTAACGCTGTAGGGCCCCCTTTGGGGTCTAACGAAGAGGACTTGCCTATTTTCTTGTTCTGACTGTTGGCAAATAGGTCTATAGAAGGACGTCCCCACATCTCTACAATCTGATTGAAAACTGACTGATTCAATTCCCACTCGCCCTATCTCAGCTGTGTCCATCTCAGGAAGTCTGCCGTGCAATTTTCAATCCCTATGTCTATGTGGAGGGCTGATAGGGACCCCAAATTTTCCTCGGCTAACTGAAAGATAGTCTCCGTCACTTGCATCAGAGGATGGGACCGGGTACCCCCTTGGTGAATCAGGTACGCCACTACTGCCCGGTTGTCTGAAAACACCCTCACATGGTGACATCGAAGAGAGTGCAAAATTTCCTGAAGTGCGAATTTTACTGCCAACAGCTCTTTCATGTTAGAGGAAACTGATATTAGGTCTTCTGACCAGACCGCCTGAGCTAACAGATTGTTCAAGTGAGTCCCTCAACCCCTGGGGCTTGCATCTGTGGTCAGGATCTGAGGTGTAGGGAATCGCCCATGGGACACCCTGGGATAAATGTTCTATTCTCTCCCACCACCTTAGAGAAAGTGTAGTTTTTAACGACAACATTAGCTGCCCTTCTAAATGCCCTTTTAGAGATTTTTCTGCTTCTAGGATTTCCCACTGCAAATCCCTGGTATGTACAGTATTTAGGCCCATTGGACGGCCGGGAAGCAGGCGGTCAAGGAACCTAGGAGGGACATAGCTTTCCGCAGAGTCATAGACGGGTGATCCCTTGCCTGAGATATCTGGGCTATGATCTTGTGAATTTTTTCTGTTGGGAGGCGACATTCCTGTTTTTTTTAATCCAACGTGATGCCCAGATATTCTTGTGCTTGGCTTGGCTTGGCTCGGTTTTCGATTTTTTTTTAGATTCAAAAGCCAGCCTAAGTTTGTCAAGGAATTCATGACCTTAACCAGCTGGTCTCTGCAATGTAGGAAGGAACTGCCTATTTCCAGAAAGTCGTCCAGATAAGGGACAATCAAGATGATATTTTGTTCCCTTAGATGTGCCATTACCTCTGCGATGACCTTGGTGAACACCCTTGGGGCTATGGCAAGGCCGAATCGGAGGGCTGTGTATTGATAGTGCTTGACTACACTGTTAGAACCCTCCTGTTTGTTTTTTTCCATCTTGTGTTTTGCGGTCATGTGACCATCTGCCTTTATATTCCAGCTCTGCCCTTTTGGCTGTGCTGGACTTCAGTGTTTGACTGTTTCTCTAGCCAGGTGCTTCGGTGCCTTTCTCTGTCAGTTCGCTTGGTCCTTCTGGGACCTCTAGTACCTTTTTGTCAGTTTGTCTTTTTGTGTTCTGCAACAACTTCTCTGTTTAGGAGGTGTCCCATTTTTGTCCCAGTCCTTAGTTCTTTTAGGGACCCCTCCCCTTATGCTATAGGTCTTCGTTCAGACTAGCCGAGGACTAAGGCGAGTCTGTTTTCTAGGAACAGGCAGCCCGCTACATCGTAGGGATTCAGCTTAGTCTTACTGTAGCGACAGCTTTCCCCTATCTTTCCTGCAGAACAGTAATTCCAGCCCAAAAAACTAAAAGTTAAGAAATTCGGGGATCAGTATGGTTTCCGTCCAGGATTTGGGTCAACGCTTGCAGAGATTGTCTCTGGAGGTGGCTGAGCTACAGCAACACATGAGTAGCTGTTCTGGAGCTCATTTTGTAGAACCCAAGGTAGGACTGCCTGATATTTTTTATGGTAAACAGCAAGATTTTTTTTCCTTTAAAAATGCTTGTTTGTTATATTTTCATTTGAGACCAAGGTCCTCTGGGAATGAATCACAGCGCATTGGTTTTATTATGTCACTTTTGCACAATGAACCACAGGGGTGGGCCTTTTCTCTCCAACCTAATGATCCATGCTTAAGGTCTGTAGAAGATTTTTTTTCTGCTATGGGTCTATTGTATGACGATCCTGATAGAATCTCATCTGCTGAGGCAGAACTCAGGCTTTTGAATCAGGGGTCAGGTGATGTTGAAAATTATTGCACACACTTCAGGAGATGGGTCTCAGAAGTTAAATGGAATGATCCTGTGCTGAAATTATTATTTCTTGCTGGTCTAAGTGAAAGGGTTAAAGATCTGCTAATTGCATTCCCTGCACCTGAGACTCTGCAGGATGTCATGCAATTAGCTGTTCCTGTGGACAGGAGGCTGAGGTTCAGGCTGAATGAGGTAAAGACTCCTGTAATGTCAGGTCCTAGTCCCCAGAAAATCTGCTCAGACGGCGGAGAACCGATGGAGGTTGGGGCAATGTCACTCCGCTGACCATTTGATTAAGTATTGTGAGCTTCGTTTAGGTAAAGAAAAAAAAAAGGTCAGGTACGCCCGTATTGCTTGTTTACGCTCTGCAGGAGTATTTCTTTCTGGGAGTACTACTTTGCAGGGAGATTTGATTGAATTTCAGGTATTTGTGGATTGTGGTACAACACTTAATGGGATTGATAAAGGGTTTTTTGGAAAACGTTAAATTGAAATCGAAACCTTTGTCATCAACTATTTCTGTGATTGCAATTGATAACACTCCCTTGAGATGTATTACTCACAAGGTTGCTGCATTTCCCTTCATTATCAATGGAGTTCACCAAGAAATTTTGGACTTGGTTGTGTTGGATAATTTACCCTCTCCAGTTGTTCTAGGATTGCCTTGGTTAAAACTGCACAATCCATTATTGGACTGGTCTACTGTAGCGCCGGCGTCCCTGCCCTCTGCTAGGCAGGGACTCTGTTCCCCTCACCTCCCTGCTCCGTGCCCGGCGTCCTCCTCCCGCTCTGCTGGCAGCGCGCGCTCCTTCCCGGCCACTGTGCTTAGGGCGCGCGCGCGCGCTCTCCCTCCCTCTTAAAGGGGCCGCGCGCGCCGTCCTAAGGAGTCCCCGGCCAATGGCCGGAGGACTTCACCATATATAAGGCACCTCCTCCAAAATGGAGGTGCCCGAGCAATGTTGTTGCACTGTTCTACTCTGCTTCAGCCCTCAGGTCCCGTTGCCAGTTACCTGCCAGTTTCCTGCCTGATTCCTGCCAGAGTCCTGCCAGTTTGCTGTCTGTTTCCTGCCAGTTATTCCTGCTACCTGCTTGCTAGCCTGAGGTCCGACGGTCTGCCTTACAACTCCTGTCAGTCTGTCTAAGGACCAGCTTGCCCGCTCACCTGGGAGCGCACATCAGCTACCTGCCTGCTTGCTAGCCTGAGGTCCGACGGTCTGCCTTTCTACTCCTGTCAGTCTGTCTATGGACCAGCTTGCCCGCTCACCTGGGAGCGCTCCTCCGCTACCTGCCTGCTTGCCTGCCCGGAGGCTCCGCCGTCACGTGCTGTGACCACCAGCTATTCCAGAGACTCTTGCCCGCTCACCTGGGAGCGCTTCTCCGCTACCTGCCTGCTTGCCTGCCCGGAGGCTCCGCCGTCACGTGCTGTGACCACCAGCTATTCCAGAGACTCTTGCCCGCTCACCTGGGAGCGCTTCTCCGCTACCTGCCTGCTTGCCTACCTGGAGGCTTCGCCGTCACGTGCTGTGACCACCTGCTATTCCAGAGACTCTCGCTTGCTCACCTGGGAGCACACATCCTCCATCTGCCTTGCTAGCCTACCTGGAGGTTCAGCCATCACAGGTCGTACCTATCCTTTACCTAGAGACTGCCCCAGTCACTTGCCGTGACCTCCAGCCCGTTCACCCAGAGACTGCCCCGGTCACTTGCCGTGACCTCCAGCCCGTTCACCCAGAGACTGCCCCGGTCACTTGCCGTGATCTCCAGCCCGTTCACCCAGAGACTGCCCCGGTCACTTGCCGTGACCTCCAGCCCGTTCACCCAGAGACTGCCCCGGTCACTTGCCGTGACCTCCAGCCCGTTCTTCCAGAGACTGTCCCGGTCACTTGCCGTGACCTCCTGCCCGTACACCCAGAGACTGTCCCGGTCACCTGCTGTGACTGCCTGCCTGGTCGCCACCCGCTCCCTTACAAGGACCGCCCCCTTGTATAGTAGCTCAGAGGTTCCGCCTCCCAGACCCGTTACAGTTTGCTCGGGCCATGGAACCCGGTGGCACCCAAGCTCCCTCGCTCTCGGACCTCTGTCATGAACTGTCCCATCAGAGGTCCCAACAGGAGTCCATCCTGGGTCACCTGCGGAATGTCAATTCTCGCCTGGATACTCTGACTGCTCCACCAGCAACCACCGCCAGTGCCATGACTCGCAACCCGGCAGCTCCGCTGCCCACCAATACCATGGTATCCTACCCCGGACCCCGGCTTTCTGCACCTCCTCGCTTCGGAGGCGACTCCGCCCAGGCTCGGGGCTTCATAAATCAGTGCACCCTGCACTTTGAACTATTGTCCCACCAGTTTAACTCCGACCGGGCCAAAATTGCCTTCATCATGTCCCATCTCACCGGGGAGGCCCTGGCCTGGCTAAATCCTCTATGGGAGAGAGGAGACCCCCTGGTGTCCGACTTGCCTGCCTTTCTCATGGCTTTCCGGAAAGTCTTCGACGAACCCGGACGGAAGACCTCATCCGCATCATCTCTGCTACGCCTCCGTCAGGGAAGTCTCACCGTGGGCCAATATGCCATACGGTTCCGTACCCTTGCCTCGGAGCTGGCCTGGGATAACGACGCTCTGGTATCCGTCTTCTGGGAGGGTCTGTCCGGCCGTATTAAAGATGAACTTGCCGGTCGGGACATTCCTACCACTCTCGATGACCTAATAACTCTTGCCACCCGGATTGACCTACGGTTCCAGGAGCGTGCCAAAGAGGTCACCCGTGAGAGGAGGTTTCCACGTCTAGCTCCTACCTTTCAGAAACCCGTCACTCCCTCCATCTCTCCCCAGGTACACTCTCCTGAGTCTATGCAGGTCGACCAGACCAAGATGGTCAAAACCCGTCAGGACTTACGCCGTGCCGAGGGGAGCTGCTTCTACTGTGGCAGTAAGGAGCACCGGATCCGTGCCTGCCCAGAGAGGTCGGGAAACGCCTGTGTCTAGGTTCACTCAGAGAGGTCGACCTAGACAAGAATAAATCCTCTCCATCTCTGCTGCTGTCAGTTTCAATCGTCTGCGGGGAGAACCGTTATTTCGAACTAGCCCAACTGGACTCTGGAGCAGCCGGGAATCTTATTTCACAGTCCCTGGTAGAGAAATACCGCATCCCCACCAAACCTCTGGCTGTACCCTTGTCTGTTGCTGCCGTGGATGGGGGTCTCTTACCACGCCCCATCCAACTCATCACCGAATCCATTACTCTACAGGTGGGAATGCTGCATTCTGAGAGTATCTCCTTTCATGTTCTGCCTGGACTCTCTCACGCCCTCTTGCTAGGTCTACCTTGGCTCCAGAGACATGCACCCGTGCTTGACTGGCAGACCGGAGAAGTCCTTCGCTGGGGACAGGACTGCCATAAGACCTGTCTGGTTCCCGTCCATCCCGTCCGTCCTTCTCCTACCCCAGCTAATCTACCTGGACTTCCGATTCCTTATTGGTCTTATGCTGATGTCTTTAATAAAAAGGAAGCAGAGACACTACCCCCTCATAGACCATACGACTGCCCTATCGACCTGTTACCCGGTACTACTCCTCCCCGTGGGCGTATTTATCCATTATCCGCTGCTGAGACCCGGTCGATGTCCGAATATATTGAGGAGAATCTGGCCAGGGGATTCATCCGGAAATCTACCTCCCCGGCGCGAGCAGGCTTCTTCTTCGTAAAAAAGAAGGACGGCTCTCTCCGTCCCTGTATAGACTATAGAGGCCTTAACCAAATCACGGTGAAGAATAAGTACCCCCTTCCGCTCATTCATTCCGGAGTTATTTGATCGTCTGAGAGGGGCTAGAATCTTCACCAAACTGGACCTCCGTGGGGCGTACAACCTGGTTCGTATCCGTCAGGGGGATGAATGGAAGACGGCATTCAACACCCGGGACGGCCACTATGAATATCTGGTAATGCCCTTTGGTCTCTGTAACGCTCCTGCCGTCTTTCAAGAGTTGGTCAATGACATCTTCCGGGACCTTCTCTACTCCTGCGTAGTGGTGTACCTGGACGACATCTTGGTCTACTCTCCGGATCTCCAGACTCACCGGAGGGACGTTCGTCAGGTCCTGCTCAGGCTCAGGCAGAATCACCTCTTCGCTAAATATGAGAAGTGCCTCTTTGAGCAGACCTCGCTTCCGTTTTTGGGCTACATTATTTCTCAGACCGGCCTACGAATGGATCCAGAGAAACTGTCTGCCATCGAGAAATGGCCTCGACCGGAGGGGTTGAAGGCCATTCAGCGGTTCCTGGGCTTCGCCAACTACTACCGCCTCTTCATACCACACTTCTCTTCCCGGACTGCCCAATTTCCGCGCTCACCCGTAAGGGTACTAATCCCAAAGAGTGGCCGCCCGAAGCAGAGGAGGCCTTTCTTTCCTTAAAACAGGCCTTCTCTTCCGCCCCGGTGCTGCATCGCCCGGACGGCAACAAGCAGTTCTTCCTGGAAGTTGACGCCTCCTCCTCTGGAGCCGGAGCGGTACTTACTCAAAAATCATCTTCCGGGAGGATGGTAACTTGCGGCTTCTTCTCTAAACTCTTCTCCTCCTCAGAGCGCAATTATTCCATAGGAGACCGAGAGTTATTGGCCATCAAACTGGCATTGGAGGAGTGGCGTTACCTGCTCGAGGGGGCTCTTCACCTGGTAATAATTTACACGGACCACAAGAACTTGGCTTACCTCCAGCATGCCCAGAGACTTAACCCGCGCCAAGCCCGGTGGTCCTTGTTTTTTGCTCGCTTTGATTTTGTTCTTCATTTTCGCCCGGCTGACAAAAACGTCAAGGCGGAAGCCTTGTCTCGATCCTTTCTGGTGTCTGATCTCGAGGAAGATCCGAAACACATCATCGATCCCGCCAGAGTAATGCAGGTGGCTCCCGTGAGTCTAAATCGTCTCCCTCCCGGAAAGACGTTCGTATCAGTACCTGATCGGGAGAAGATCCTTCACTGGGGTCACTCGTCTAAACTGGCTGGCCATGCCGGTCAAAAAAAGACCCTCCAGCTTATTACCCGGCACTACTGGTGGCCTACCCTGCACAAGGACGTAATAGACTTTGTTTCTGCCTGTGTGTCCTGCGCCCGCAACAAGGTTCCGAGACATCTGCCAGCCGGTCGCCTCCTTCCGCTCCCAGTACCTGCTGCCCCCTGGCAGCATATAGCAATGGACTTTATAACAGACCTCCCAGTCTCTGCCGGTTGTACGGTCATTTGGGTGGTCGCTGACCGCTTCTCCAAGATGGCTCATTTCGTTCCCCTGCCAGGCCTCCCGTCTGCACCCGAGCTAGCTAAAGACTTTATTCGTCACATCTTCCGTCTTCATGGCCTGCCCCTCCACATCGTGTCGGATCGTGGGGTACAGTTCACCTCACGCTTCTGGAGAGCCACTTGTAAACTGCTAGACGTCACCCTGGACTTCTCTTCCGCTTACCACCCACAGTCCAATGGTCAAGTGGAGCGGATCAATCAGAACCTGACCAGTTACCTCCGGCACTTCGTTAATGCCCATCATTCAGACTGGGTGGATCTCCTACCATGGGCCGAGTTCTCTTATAACAATCACGAGAGCGAATCCTCCTCCAAATCCCCATTTTTTGTAGTCTTCGGTCAGCATCCTCGGATTCCTTTTCCTGTCTCCACCTCTGTGGACAACCCGGCTGCGGAATCTCTCGTTGGCAAATTTTCCTCCATTTGGGAGAGTACCCGATCCGCACTCCTTCAGTCGTCCGAACGGATGAAAAGACACGCTGACAAAAAACGCCTGGATCCTCCACAATTTCGTCCCGGAGATAAAGTCTGGCTCTCATCTAAATATGTCCGACTCAAGATACCTTCTTACAAGTTAGGGCCTCGGTTCATCGGCCCCCTGGAGGTCATCAGTCAGATCAACCCGGTGGCCTATAAATTGAAACTCCCGGCCAACTTACGGATCCCTAACTCCTTCCATGTATCTCTCCTCAAACCTGTGGTACTTAACTCTTTTTCCAAGTCTACAGGTACGCCTCCTGCTCCGGTTTCTGCTGAGGACGAGTTTGAGGTAGAGAACATTCTTGCCACCAAAAGGGTAAGAGGAAAGACCTTTTTTCTAGTAGATTGGAAGGGGTTTGGTCCTGAGGAGAGAAAGTGGGAGCCCCGGGAGAACATCCATGCCCCTCTTATCCTTGCTAAATTTCTGTCTGGCCTAAAAAAGGGGGGGCCTAAAGAGGGGGGTACTGTAGCGCCGGCGTCCCTGCCCTCTGCTAGGCAGGGACGCTGTTCCCCTCACCTCCCTGCTTCGTGCCCGGCGTCCTCCTCCCGCTCTGCTGGCAGCGCGCGCTCCTTCCCAGCCACTGTGCTTAGGGCGCGCACGCGCGCTCTCCCTCCCTCTTAAAGGGGCCGCACGCGCCGTCCTAAGGAGTCCCCGGCCAATGGCCGGAGGACTTCACCATATATAAGGCACCTCCTCCAAAATGGAGGTGCCCGAGCAATGTTGTTGCACTGTTCTACTCTGCTTCAGCCCTCAGGTCCCGTTGCCAGTTACCTGCCAGTTTCCTGCCTGATTCCTGCCAGAGTCCTGCCAGTTTGCTGTCTGTTTCCTGCCAGTTATTCCTGCTACCTGCTTGCTAGCCTGAGGTCCGACGGTCTGCCTTACAACTCCTGTCAGTCTGTCTAAGGACCAGCTTGCCCGCTCACCTGGGAGCGCACATCAGCTACCTGCCTGCTTGCTAGCCTGAGGTCCGACGGTCTGCCTTTCTACTCCTGTCAGTCTGTCTATGGACCAGCTTGCCCGCTCACCTGGGAGCGCTCCTCCGCTACCTGCCTGCTTGCCTGCCCGGAGGCTCCGCCGTCACGTGCTGTGACCACCAGCTATTCCAGAGACTCTTGCCCGCTCACCTGGGAGCGCTTCTCCGCTACCTGCCTGCTTGCCTGCCCGGAGGCTCCGCCGTCACGTGCTGTGACCACCAGCTATTCCAGAGACTCTTGCCCGCTCACCTGGGAGCGCTTCTCCGCTACTTGCCTGCTTGCCTACCTGGAGGCTTCGCCGTCACGTGCTGTGACCACCTGCTATTCCAGAGACTCTCGCTTGCTCACCTGGGAGCACACATCCTCCATCTGCCTTGCTAGCCTACCTGGAGGTTCAGCCATCACAGGTCGTACCTACCCTTTACCTAGAGACTGCCCCGGTCACTTGCCGTGACCTCCAGCCCGTTCACCCAGAGACTGCCCCGGTCACTTGCCGTGACCTCCAGCCCGTTCACCCAGAGACTGCACCGGTCACTTGCCGTGATCTCCAGCCCGTTCACCCAGAGACTGCCCCGGTCACTTGCCGTGACCTCCAGCCCGTTCACCCAGAGACTGCCCCGGTCACTTGCCGTGACCTCCAGCCCGTTCTTCCAGAGACTGTCCCGGTCACTTGCCGTGACCTCCTGCCCGTACACCCAGAGACTGTCCCGGTCACCTGCTGTGACTGCCTGCCTGGTCGCCACCCGCTCCCTTACAAGGACCGCCCCCTTGTATAGTAGCTCAGAGGTTCCGCCTCCCAGACCCGTTACATCTACTAATGTGATTAAGTCTTGGAGTCCGAAGTGCTATGATAAATCTTGTAGTGGTCGCATTGCGGCTGTGGAAAAAGGGGAATTACCGGTACCTATTCAAGATTTTTGGAGGGTTTTTTCGGAGGAGGAATCGCAAGTTTTACCTCCTCATAGGGATTATGATTGTGCCATTGAGTTTGTTCCGGGAGCTACTCTTCCCAAGAGTCGCTTGTTTAATCTGACTATCCCTGAAAGAAAGGCCTTGGAGGAATACATACAGACTAGCCTGGCTGCTGGTCACATTAGACCTTCTAAGTCGCCTGTGGCAGTTGAATTTTTCTTTGTTAAAAAAATGGACGGGGGTTTACGTCCATGTCTGGATTTTCGTGAAATTAATAAGATTACCGTACGCAATTCCTACCCATTGCCGTTAATTCCTGACTTGTTTAACCAGTTAGTGGGGGCCAAGTAGTTCTCTAAAATTGATCTCTGGGGGCATACAATTTGTTACGATTGAAGGAGGGTGATGAATGGAAAACTGCTTTTAACACTCCAGCAGGTCATTTTGAGAATCTGGTGATGCCTTTTGGTCTTACCAATGCACCTGTATTTTTTCAGAACCTTATTAATGACATCCTGAGACCTTTGATTGGTAAGAATGTGGTTGTGTATTTAGATGACATTTTGATTCATTCACCAGATCTAGAGTCCCAATGGCAGAGTGTATGTGAAGTTTTGCTGTTATTGAGTGATAATTCACTCTTTGCTAAGCTGGAGAAATGTGAGTTTGCTGTGCAGAAAATTAGTTTTTTGGGCTACATTGTCTCTAGCGAGGGCTTTGAGATGGATCCTGTGAAGGTTCAGGCTGTGCAGGAATGGCCTAGGCCTATTGGTTTGAAATCTATACAGAGATTTTGGGGTTTTGCCAATTATTACAGGAAATTCATTAAGAATTTTTCTGTAATTGTTAAACCTCTAACCGATCTCACCAGGAAAGGTGCGAATTCGGTCCAGTGGACTTCTGAGGCCATTGAAGCGTTTAAGTATCCTATCCTTATGCAGCCTGATGAGACCAAGCCTTTTTTGGTCGAGGTCGATGCTTCGTCGGTGGGGGTCGGAGCAGTTTTGTCTCAGGAGAAGAGGGATGGAGTACATCCTTGTGCCTTCTTTTCGAAAAAAATTTCAGAAACCGAACTGAATTATGATGTTGGAAATCGGGAGTTGCTGGCTATTAAACTCGCGTTTGAACATTGGCGTCATTTTTTGGAAGGCGCTAGATTTCCTATTCAGGTTTTCACAGATCATAAGAATTTGATCTATCTGGATGCTGCCAAGTGCTTGAATGCCCGTCAAGCTAGGTGCAATCAGTGAATATGAATAGCGGTACCAGAGCGCCAATAACAGGGCAAAAATATTAAAAGGACTGATTTATTAATACACACAACGCATTTCGGTGGACACAGCCACCTTATGAAGGTGGCTGTGTCCACCGAAACACGTTGTGTGTATTAATAAATCAGTCCTTTTAATATTTTTGCCCTGTTATTGGCGCTCTGGTACCGCTATTCATATTCACTGATTGTCCCTTTCCCCCTGTTGGGGTGTGGTAGAGCTGCCTTTAATCTATTGTTCTTTCACCTGTGGGAGCAATTTAATTAGAATTACCACCCTGGTTTTCCAATCTGCGCTGCCATAACCCCTCCGGAACGCAGCCGGGGGTGTTCGTGAAGCTGGGAGTCCAACTTGGCGTTACATGCTACTAACCTGACCACGTGATCCACCACCGAGAGATCAGGATCTGTGAACACCGCTGGAAATAGATGACAGCCACCAACAGAGCGGAGCTTGTGGAGCTTTACACTGGGGTTGTGCAGAGGTGCACAACTTCACAAGGTTAGTAGCCATCCCCACACCCCTCTAACAATTGCAATACTGAGTCACCCATTGCGCCTTGTTCTCTCCTCTCTTTACATATTGCGTCAAGCTAGGTGGGCACTTTTTTTTGTTGGTTTCATTTTTCTGTTACCTATATCCCTGGTACTAAGAATATTAAAGCCGATGCTTTATCTCGCAGCTTCTCTCCTACGGTCGGTGCCGAGCAGGAGGAGAGCATTTTACAGAAAGGAGTTGTGGTGGCGGCATTGGACTCCATTTTGGAGGATGGGATTCTGAAAGCTTAAGATGATGCCCCATCTAACACTCCCCATGGGAGATGATTGGTGCCTAGAACCTTTAGGAGAGATTTGTTTGTGCAGTGTCATGAGTCTCGGTTGGCAGGTCATCCAGGAATTTCTGAGACTAAGAGACTTATCAGTCGCAGTTTTTGGTGGCCTGGATGGCAGAAAGAAGTCATCAAGTGGGTGCATCAATGTACTGTGTGTGCTAGGTCAAAGGCTTCACATACTCCTGCTGCGGGGTTTCTTTGCCCTCTGGAGGTTCCAAGTACGCCTTGGACGCATCTCACAATGGACTTTATTATTGATCTTCCTGTGTCTGAGGGTTTTTCTGTCATCTGGGTGGTCTTGGACCGTTTTAGTAAGATGTGTCATTTGGTTCCATTCATTAAGTTGCCCTGCACCAAGACACTCGGTAAGGCGTTTGTTAAGGAGATTGTCAAGCTTCTTGGCATTCCCACGGATATTGTTTCTGATAGAGGACCTCAGTTTGTGGCTCGCTTTTGGCGTGCTTTTTGTGACCAGTTGGGAGTCCATTTGTCAATTTCGTCTGGGTATCATCCTGAGTCTAATGGAAAGTCTAATGCACACGCCCGGGCTGAGCGGCGTGTGCGTGTGATTCCACTGGACCGTGCCGGAGAGTGAATGCCTGGAGGGGCGTAGCTAGGTATTCACCCGATCCGACCAGGGTCGCACGACAGCATACGACGCCAGTGCACCAAGGAGGAACCGAGCAGAGGGACCAGGTGCTACTCCAGGACAGACCCCGGACGCGGCTGTTGACCCACACAGGGGAATACAGGAACAGACAGGTTAGGCTGGCACACAGACTGGTGGGTATAGGCAGGCACGACTGGTATGCAGGCAGGCGGGTATGCAGGCAGGGGGGTACAGGCAAGCACGGCTAGAGAGCAGACAGGAAGGCACTAGCAGGTAGGAACACAGGCAGGATAGGGCCCAGTACACACTGGGACTCAGGAACAGAACCACAGATGTGGTGGACAAACACAGCAGAGTAAGGCCGCCCAGAGTGGCGAGCGAGAGCAGGGCAAGACGAGACCGCCTAGAGCGGTGAGCGAGAGTAGAGCAGGACGAGGCCCCCTGGAGCGGTCAGCAAGAGTAGAGCAGGATGAGGCCGCCTGGAGCGGTGAGCAAGAGTAGAGCAGGACGAGGCCGCCTGGAGCGGTGAGCAAGAGTAGAGCAGGACGAGGCCGCCTGGAGCCGTGAGCAAGAGTAGAGCAGGACGAGGCCGCCTGGAGCGGTGAGCAAGAGTAGAGCAGGACGAGGCCGCCTGGAGCGGCGAGCAAAGGGTCAGAGCAGAGCGAGACTGCCGGAGCAGCAAGCAAAGGGTCAGAGCGGAGCAAGACTGCCGGAGCAGTGAGCAAAGGGTCAGAGCGGAGCGAGACTGCCGGAGTAGTGAGCAAAGGGTCAGAGCGGAGCGAGACTGCCGGAGCAGTGAGTAAAGGGTCAGAGCGGAGAAAGACTGCTGGAGCGGTGAGCAAAGGGTCAGAGCGGAGCGAGACTGCCGGAGCAGTGAGCAAAGGGTCAGAGCGGAGCGAGACTGCCGGAGCAGTGAGCAAAGGGTCAAAGCGGAGCGAGACTGCCGGAGCAGTGAGCAAAGGCAGAGCAGGCTAGAACCGCCGGAGCGGTGAGCAAGGCAGAGCAGGCTAGAACCGTCGGAGCGGTGAGCAAGGCAGAACAGGCTAGAACCGCCGGAGTGGTGAGCAAGGCAGAACAGGCTAGAACCGCCGGAGCGGTGAGCAAAGCAGAGCAGGCTAGAACCGCCGGAGCGGTGAGCAAGGCAAAGCAGGCTAGAACCGCCGGAGCGGTGAGCAAGGCAGAGCAGGGGGGACAGGGCTCTGTACACACGGAACAGGCAGGAAGGGAAAGGCAGAACCAGATACCCACAGGGTACTTGCAGTAGCGAGTGGTCCACAAACTCACAAACGGAAGTGCAGAGACAACGAGCAGGAGTTAGGTACGAGTTCAGACTCTGCAGAAAAAGGAAAGGTACGGACATAGAGAAACTCAGGAAACAGGCTAGAAGAGTATACAGACAAGAACAGACACAGTAGCAAGATACAGGAGCGGGTCTAGGTATGCAGCCCCTAGAAGGCGGGAGGAACAGGCTAGGAGCGTTTTCAGACAGGACAGACAAGATACGGGAGCAGATCTAGGTATGCGGCCCCTAGAAGGCGGAACGAACAGGCAAGGAGCGTGTTCAGACAGGACTGGAAGTACAGCCTACAAGAACGGCAAGCAAGCAAACACAGAAAGGGACCTGGCACATTCAGAGTGAAAGAGCACAATGCTCAAGCATGGGTTAATTGGAGCAGCTGGTTTAAATACCAGGTGACAGACAGCAATAGGCTGAGGACGCACAAGGGGTGTGCCTACAGCAGGTACAAAAAGCAGGAAGTGATCGGGCGCCGCCCTTAAGCAGAAACAGAAACAGAAGCAAACAGACAGCATGGAGGGAAGCCAGAGAGACATTCTGGATTGGAGATCAAGTGCGCACTCTTGCACAGTGGGAGATGGACCACTATGCAAGGACGCCGCCAGGTATGTTACAGAAAGACTGAAAGAAAACCAGGATGTAGAACAGTTTTTGCGTTTTTTTGTTGCAGACAATCAAGAGGTGTGGCCTGAGTTTCTGCCTCTCGATGAATTTGCTCTTAACAGTCATACGTCCTCCTCTGCTGGGTGTTCTCCTTTTTTTTGTTGCACTGGGAGACATCCGTCTTTTGGTTCGTTCTCCAAATTGGGGTCGGCGGTGCCGGAGGAGGAGAATTTTTCGGGTGATTTGGAGAGAGTTTGGACTAATGTATGTTGCAACCTTCAAGAGGCTAACAAGAAGTCCAAGAAGTATTTTGACAGGAAACGTAAGGAGGTTTTGTTTACTGTGGGTGACATGGTTTGGTTGTCCTCAAAGAACCTGCGGTTGAGGATTCCCTCTAAAAAACTGGGTCCTAAGTTTGTGGGTCCTTTTAAGGTGCTTCTGGTTGTTAACCCGTCTGCTGTTAGGTTGGATGTCCCTACTTCCTGGAAGATTAATCCTGTGTTTCATGTTTCCTTGTTGAAAAAGGCTGATGTGTCAGATAGGGATGCCACTGTCACAATTCCTCCTGTGGTGGAAGACGGCGAATATGAAATTTCTTGTATCTTGAATTATAGATGGCATAGAGAGAGATTGCAATATCTTGTCTCCTGGAAGGGTTTCGGTCCCGAAGATAACTCGTGGGTAAGGACGGATGATGTCTCTGCTCCTTGGCTTGTTAAAGCTTTCCACAAGAGGTTTCCGGATAGGCCTGGGCCTGGAGGATCCAGAGGATCCTCATAAAAGAGGGGGTACTGTTAGAACCCTACTGTTTGTTTTTTTCCATCTTGTGTTTTGCGGTCACGTGACCATCTGCCTTTATATTCCAGCTCCGCCCTTTTGGCTGTGCTGGACATCAGTGTTTGACTGTCTCTCTAGCCAGGTGCTTCGGTGCCTTTCTCTGTCAGTTCGCTTGGTCCTTCTGGGACCTCTAGTACCTTTTTGTCAGTTTGTCTTTTTGTTTCCTGCAACAACTTCTCTGTTTAGGAGGTGTCCCATTTTTGTCCCAGTCCTTAGTTCTTTTGGGGACCCCTCCCCTTATGCTATAGGTCTTCGTTCAGACTAGCCGAGGACTAAGGCGGGTCTGTTCGCTAGGAACAGGCAGCCCGCTACATCGTAGGGATTCAGCTTAGTCTTACTGTAGGGACAGCTTTCCCCTATCTTTCCTTAGTGCATGTTGCAGATCATAACATACACCCCCTATGGAAATTGCCACCCTAAGGAATTTCTGTTAATCTTTGTGGATGGGGACGTGATAATAAGCGTCCTTTAGATCCAAAACGGTCATAAAACAGTTCGGAAACAGCATTTTTACTTAAGTTTTTATTGTTTCCACCTTCAATAGTTTGTTCAATTTTTTCAGGTTTATGATTGTCCTGTAAGTCCCATCCGTTTTTTTCTTCAGGAACAGTGGGGAGTAGAAACCTTTGCCTTTTTCCTGAGTTGGGACTTCCTGAAGGACTGCTTTTTCGATCAGGCCTAGGACCTCCTGTTCTAAAGCTAGTTGCTCTTCGTTTGAGGATCTTTTGGGTGTTACTATAAAGTTTGGATGTGGAGTCAAGTGAAACTGGAACTTCAGACCTGATTTTATTAGGTCCAGAATCCACGAGCTGTTCGACATTCTTTCCCAGGTCGGGAGAAACCCAGATAGCCTTCCCCCCACCCGGGGAAAACCCTCATTAGGAGGGCTTTCTGCTGTCATTAGGGGTCTGTTGAACAGGAACCCTTTGGTTTTCCTCCTCTTGTCCTCCCACTTATCCTGGTCTCTTGGGGGTTTTCTGCGGATAAATCTTTTGCTCCAAAAGGACTTCCTGTATCATTAACTTCCCAGCTTGGGAAGTTAATGATACCTTTCAACAAACTTGTTAGATGGGTCTCCTAAAGTGCTCTACCATCTTAATCGATATGCTGATAGAGCATGATCAGGTGCTACTTACTAAGCTCAAAGATGACATCAGGGCATGTGAAAACAAGTTGAAGGACTTTGATAATGACACATTGGTGGCACCCTTCAAGGAGCATCTTAAGGTGTCTATTGACCAGTTTGAAAAAGATATTATAAACAAAAAGAAACATAAGTTTCACAGAGACAAATTGGACTTTGACAATGGAAGGACCTTCAAGTGGGGCCATAGGGGTAACAGACGACGGGGCACAGCGGAGACTAGACCCCTGATGGATGTGAACACACGATGTGAATCCTCCTCTAGTGATTTTTTATCTTCAGGCCCAAGCGACACAGAAGGGGCCGTCGGAGAACAAGAGACCACACCAGTGGTCAAAGGAAAGAGGAACAGGGGGTACAGAGTCTGGTCCCCGTCGTACAAGCGGGAAACCCGCAACAGGAGACGTTAGATTCAAACACAAATGGCCCCATCGAGAATCCGGATGGTAATCTCCAAATTATTAATCTGTCTACTTATATACTCTCTGAAGTTGAGAGATCAGTCTTAACAAGGGGTCTGTCTTTCTCTCCCATGAATATCTTGAATAAGTTTGAGTTAGTGAAAGATGTATATTTGTTTTGCTGACAAATGACTTTCAAACTTTTGTATCATCAGCCCTCTCTCATTGACACCCTACCATCGGAGGATAGACAGACTTTCCAGGACCTCCTAGATCTGCTGCAGGAAAATGAGGATCCTCAACCACGTCAAAGATTTACAGGTAGACTCCTCTCACAGGCTACACCATCCTTCTCCATGTTCCCAGTGGTGCAAATCTTTTTCGACAACATGTGTCGGGGTAAAAGAGAATATATTTATTTCCACTTTTATATTCTTGTAACTTTTATACGCTTTTTTGCTAATGTACTAACCACCATTTTGTGTCATATAACAATAAGCTTTCCTTGCTACGTAATACTCAAATCGAAACTTAAACTAAGACAGTTCCAGTGTTGCCAAGACTTATTTCAGAGAAACGAAACAAAATTATAAGCTGACGGCTGCAATATCTGCCCAGAGACTGAGATAAGGAGATGTGGACCAATCAGGAGTGGACAGACACTGGACTTTCATGGCTTACCCCGCCCCGGACAACCCCTTTCCCCTCCCCATTATGTAGTGTATTTAGTTTTGTGTATGTAGGAATAAACACAGAACATTGCTGAGGACGTTGTCTGTAGTAGCCTTCTGAGCATGCTCTGAGTTTGAACCAGCTTGTTGTCTGACTCATTCTTTGAATGGTTGACCCATGCTCATAGTTTGAATTTGGAGTGACTGGAGGACGAGTGGAATGTCATCACGACCACCACAAATGGCGCCCAACGTGGGGCGTGGTTAGCGGTACGCCGCCCTCCCGGACCCATATTGCTGACTTCCCTGGTAGTGACCGCGGTGGCTAAATTTGAGACCTGATCAACCTCCATCGAACACGATAAGTTGAGATGTATTTTATATGTCTCACTTGCCTGTGTGTCAGTCGCAGCGGTTCCTGTTGGGTTGTCAGGTTGGGTCTGGGTGGGTGACCGGTCGAGTGGTGAGACCTCAGGCGTCCCGCACCACGTCCTGAACCAGCAAGTGTTAAAACGAGTGACGTTGCATGCCTGCGCGTGCTCGTGTGCACACCACCTCCTCCTCCCCCGGTCACTGTACTTTTCTTAGATAGCTGCCTCCCGTGACTGATAGTCGAGGTTTCAAAGCATTCCTGAATTGTAGTGTAAGGGAGAAAGAATCTGTGACGAATTGAGGAGTGCTCTTCGTCTAACACAGAGACTGCTGTAAAGTCAAGGTTAGGAAACAGTGTATTGAGGTGTCTCTACACTGTCGGGTGGTGCCGTGGTAGGAAAGGAGATAGATTGAGGTGTCTCTCTATCTCATCAGTGTATTGAGGTGTCTCTACACTGACGGGTGGTGACCTGTAGTCAGGGTGCCGTGGTGAGTCGCACTGTAAAGTCGCCATTCAAGGCTAGAAAAGGAGTTAGATTGAGGTGTCTCTCTATCTCATCAGTGTATTGAGGTGTGCTCTACACTGAGGAGTGGCGACCTGTGGACTGCACCAGTGATCTGAGTCGCGACAGATCATTGCATTCTATAAGAAAATGTTGCGTATATTCAAATTTGAAAGATCTCGTAAGTTGCGGAATGCTGCTGTAGGAGTTAAGCCAATTAGTGGAGTTACGGGAAGGCAAGAAGGCAAGAAGAATGTTAGGAATTTGTATAACATGATAAGCTTATCCAGTACAGGCAGGCTTTAGTTTTCAGTGTAGAAAGAATGTGTTACACAGAGAAAGGGAAAGTTGAGTGATTTAGGACTTCTGCACCAGGCTCAAGCACATTTTAGAGTAGCGAGTGATTTGAAGTCTGAAGGCTGGAAAAAGGTAGATGGTGCAGGGGGGAACAGAGAATGCCGAGCCTTTGTTCGGATACATGAAAGCTGCAGACTGTGATTTGTTATGTGCCCCCAAAATGGCCGTTGCACCTTTGATGCCTGTCACTACACCGAGCCCTCAGCCACCACCCTATAATGGCGCCGACGCTAAATCATCGGAAGGATGGACGTGTCGTATGTGCTGACAGCAAAACCCGCCCTGGGCGAAGTTCTGCTGTGTCTGTGGGGGGGCGGGCCGCCCATGGCACGATGCCCAGCCTGCCTCCAAAAACATTCCCACTCCCACTCTAACTACTCCCTCCCACGGCCATCTTGCTACACCTCTTACTTGTTGTGGGAGGCCCGGAAAGCCCCAATCCGGCCTATATCCACTACTAGATCCGTCCGGTGTATATTACCAGCCACCAGCACAGGTGGAAAAGCCCGCAGTCCCAGAGCACCCATCTGAAACTAATGTGACACCCTCTGCTCCAGTCCACGATGCTGAGACGCTTCCCCTGTTTCCTATGGGAGTCACTCACAACCCTGGGGATATCCTCCTCAACTCCCCAGAATTTCAGGCCAGACTGCTCTCCCTCCGCCAACATACTGTTACTCAAGACGATACGGAGCCAGATGAGGGATGGGCTCAAAATACTCCAGCCCCCCCCCCCTCCTTTACCCCATACGTCTCCTATGGCATCCTCCACCCCACATTCATTACCCATACTCCGGCCCTTGCTCCAAGCAACTGCTGACAGAACACCACCCCCCCAGCCCCTCAGAAGTCTGGGACCCCTGCCGCTCCCGGAATCTAGTAGTCCCATCAGGACGCCCTGTCACTCTGTCAATAGGCTATAGTGACATCCTTACACATCGGGTGGGGGCCATAGTCAACCCTGCAAACACCTGTATGAGCCATGTTGGAGGATTGGCTCGCAAAATTTCCCTTGCTGCTGGTTCTACTCTGGCTGCAGAATGCCAGGCTCACTTAGCCGAAAACGGAGAGCTTTCAAAAGGCCATGGATTCCACAAAAGCAGGATCTCTTAGTACGTATGAATCCGGCCTAGAATACATGAAACAGTTAAAAGTCTGGGCTCAGAATCGTTTGTCAGATCAAGCTGGATCTGTACAAGATGTTCAACAAGACCCTGATGAATCGGTGGAAAGATATGCTGCAAGACTCAGCATGCATTTTGAGGATCTCGGATACAGTCCTCACGTCAAGACGCAGGCCGCCCTGTTGGTTCAGGCCCTATTAGATGGCCTACAAGACGCTCTCAGAGATGAAGTCCTGAGAGTACGGCCCGAGATTCGTTCTTCTTTCAACGACGCGGTGGACATCGTTAAAGCTTTCCAAAAATCAATGCTAAAAATGGAAAAGGATACTAAGCCAAAGAAGAAAACCGCTCTTGCCATAGTATATCAAGTTCAAGAAAGCTACCCACCCCTTGGCAACCAACATGGAATCAAGTGGGTAATGGTTAAAGGCACAGGTGATAATACTCCTCCCACATATAGAAAATAAGACAGAAGAGATGACAAGAGACCATCTAGAAACAGAAGACAATCTCGTGATTCTGGAGGACGTATGTTGTGTTGGAAGTGTGGTAGCCTTGACCACATCCTCAGAGACTGTCCAACCCGCAGATAGTACCATGACCGGTCGTTCCGTGATGGTCCACACAACCAGGTGGACCATCAACCACTGGAGTTCCTGGTGGACACTGGGGCGGCCACATCTGTCATTTTCTCTGCACAGCTCACTCCTTCTGTATCCCTATCACCGGATACCCTCACCTGTGTTGGGGTGGAAGGCCAACATATTTCCTCTCTACTCACAGTCCCTGTGTCTGCAGGACCGTTCACCGGAGTACTCACAAGATTTTTGGTCTCTGAAACTTGCCCTATCAATCTGTTGGGAGCCGATCTCTTAGAGCGGATGAAGGCAACAATTACCTTCGGAAACCATGGCATGGAGCTTCTTCTGCGAGATCCTCATTCCGAACAAGGGACTGAAGATCGCTGCGTTCTTAAAGCCTTCTCTCTCATGATGATGACCATACAATCTCACTCTCTGTGGTCCAGTGGGCCAGAGGACGTCGGCCTCCTGCAGGTTCCCCCGGTCCGAGTACACCTCAAGCCTGGACACAGGTACCCACGGTTGCCACAATACCCCCTCAAGGCTGCACAAGAACAAAGCTTGGGTACCCAAATCGCTTCCCTCCTGGAATCAGGAGTCCTTGTCAGATGTGTATCTGCATGCAATACACCCCTTTTTTTGTAAAAAAAAAAAAAAAAAAGGAAGAAAACCATTCCGGGAGAGCCTCCAAGATACCGGTTGGTTCAGGATCTCAGAGCCGTCAATACAGCTACCATTTTAGAAACTCCAGTGGTACCCAACCCAAACACCCTTTTGTCTCAGGTGCCTCCAACGGCCACCTTGTTTACGGTGTTAGATCTGGCCAACGCCTTTTTCAGTATACCCTTACATGAAGATTTGTGGTTTCTTTCTGCCTTCACCTTTCAAGGAGCACAGCTTACATGGACCAGGACTCCACAAGGAGCCCAGAACTCTCCTAACCAATTCACTCATTCTATGAAGTCTATTCTGGAGCCATGGGTTCAAGAGAACCCTCAGGTCACCCTTCTACAGTATGTGGATGATCTTTTATTCTGTGGCACTGAAGAAAATTTGCCAGAGATGTCAGCATCCCTTCTCTGGTTTCTTCACTCAGCTAACTGTAAAGTCTCAAAAGGCAAAGTCCAATGGTGTCTGCCCAAGGTCATTTTCCTCGGATATTGTTTATCACAAGGTACTAAATATCTGACTGAAGAAAGAAAACAAGCCATCATGGATATCACCTTCCCAACCACCTATTCCGCTATGCAGACTTTCCTTGGTCTCATCACTTACTGCAGGCAATGGATCCCTGATGCCTCAAAGCTCATGCAACCTCTGTACGACTGTCTCAATAATGAAGGCTCAGTTTGGTTTCATGCTGAAGATCCACGTGTTTCTCATCAACACAGACTATGTTTTGACCGCCTTAAACAGGCTGTTGTCTCTGCCCCGGCCTTGGGCTTACCAGACTATACTCAGCCATTTCATCTTTTTGTCTCGGAATCGGAGGGTCATGCCTCTGGAGTTCTAGCACAACGCTATGATCTTAAGTATCAGCCTTTGGGCTACTACTCAGCCCGCCTGGACCCTGTCGCCCGAACTGCCCCCACGTGCCTTAAGGCGGTCCACGCTGCTCACATCCTCCTTGACAAGTCAGCTGATATCGTCCTTGGACATGATCTAGTTATACAGGCCGGTCATGATCTCTCAGCTGTTCTGCAACAAACATCTCCGAAACATCTAACCAACCAAAGACACCTGCGGCTGCAGTGTTCCCTATTGTTGCCCTCCAATATAACATTTATCAGATGTCTGACTATCAACCCTGCCACTTTGCTTCCACCTTCTAGGGGGGAAGGTGAAGAGGGTGAAGGTCCATTGGTGGAACCTCATGATTGTATAAAAATTTTGCAGGAAGAGACTTCTGCTCCAGAGAATATGGTGGCACATCCGCTCGCAGACCTTCAAGGGAAGTTCCACACGGGATATGCTGTCACAACAGACCTAACAGTCCTCAAGGCTGAAGCTCTACCACCATACATGTCTGCACAAGAAGCTGAACTTGTGGCTCTCACAGAGGCCTGCCACCTGGCAGCAGGAACAAAGGAGAATATATATATACCGATTCCAGGTATGGACATGGAATTTGCAATGATTCTGGACTCTTGTGGAAGTCTAGAGGATTCATCACAGCTGCAGGTACACCAGTGAAACATGCCTCATGGATTAAGGCCCTAATGAAGGCCCTGGAACTACCCATTCAGGTTGCTGTTATCAAGGTCAAGGCTCATGAAAGACTAGAATCCAGAGAAGCCAGGGGCAACCACCTAGCTGACCAAGCAGCCAAGACTGCAGCAGTGGAGAATGTGTCATCAAAGTGGCAGGAAAAGGAAGAAGGGATGGAGGAGACCCTGCAAACCGTAGCTGTGGCGCTCACTAGAGCAAGAGCCAAAGAACAGCCGGCGGAAGACCATACAAGTCCAGCGGAGACACGAGTGGAAACCAGGGGGGTCAAGATGCCTGAAGAAAAATTGTGTGAGGAACAAAGGAAGATCCCCCACTGAAGAAGTCAAGCAATGGAAATCGGCAGGAGCCGTGCTGGCAAGTCGCAAAGATTCAAAGGTCAACTCGACTTTTTACCAAGTGGATGGGAAGCCTTGCTTGCCTAGACGCATGTACTCAGCTGTGGCAACATGGGCTCACGGGCCTACACACAGAGGAAAGAATGAAGCCTTGGTATGTATCAAGAAACTGTACTTTGCACCCGGAATTTTTTTTCCATTGTGACTGCATACTCAAAATCCTGCTCTGTCTGCGCTACCTGCAACCCAACGTGTACGGCACGGGTCCCTCTCCAACACCTGGCTAAACCAGACTACCCTTGGCAGAGAATACAAGTCGACCATATCCAAATGCCTAAAGCAGGAAAATAGGAGTACGTTTTGGTAGCCGTGGATATGTTCTCAGCCTGGCCCGAGGCCTACCCGGTTGTCAACATGACTGCTAAAGTCACAGCCAAGAAACTGATCACCGAAACTGTCTGCAGATTTGGAGTTCCCCAAGTCATAGAATCGGATCAAGGACCAGCTTTCACAGCAAATATCTACGAAGAACTCTGGAACATGTTGGGCCTCCACACTCCATACTATCCTGCCAGTTCAGGCAAAGTAGAAAGGATGAATTCCACACTCAAGACCCAGCTCTTGAAAATGACCTAAGATCATCCCCTCCCCTGGCCCGACCTACTCCCTATAGTATTGTATCATATCACACACACTCCTCAGGCCAAACATGGGCTGACTCCCTATAAAAATTTTGTTTGGGACCCCACCCAAGATAGGAGAGATTAGGCCCCAAGAGTTGTCTGAAACACATGATAGAGTGGTAAAATTTGTAATTGCCTTGTCTAGAGAATTGACTAACACCTGCTCTCCAGTATCTGCTTCTCTCCCAGAATCTACAGGTGATGCAGTACATGATTTTATCCCAGGCGATCTAGTGTATGTGAAGAAGTTTGTCCGGAAAGACTGCCTCCAGCCGTGGTTCGAGGGACCGTACACTGTGCTTCTCACCACCCCGACGGCTCTGAAGCTTGAGGGCAAGAGCACCTGGATTCACGTCTCCCACTGCAAGAGAGACAGAACGAGTCTATAAAAGATGACTACCTTTTTCTATATCCTTTCCATATGCTTACTGTCTGTTCCAGGGTGGACAGCTACCATACAGGGGTAGATACCTCCTTCTTCTCAAGTTGGTTGGGAGGGCTCAAGGGATTCCTCCAAGTTTGTCTAGTAATGGGAGGTCTACTAGTATTGGGCCTGGTGGTCCTGTGCTGCATAGTCCCCTTATACAGGAAAATTATAACCAATGCTGTCCCAACCTCCGGGACCTTTCTGAATCAAGAGAAGATATGGAGAAATACACTCCTTTGAACAAGCCTGACCAGCCCCCCCATGACAAAGTTCAATTGAGAGATTTAGTTTAGGGACAGTTGGGAGAACTCCATGTGTCATTTAGGATAGGGCTCGATTGTTTGGGGGCGTCCCATAAGGGGGCAGCTTCTAAGATGATTGGGTGAAGAAATCCACCTCCCCTCTCCCCACACATGGACAGTCTCAAAGGCCCCGAAGCAAAGGAAAGCTTAGTGTTTAGGGGGGAATGTCGGGGTAAAAGAGAATATATTTCCACTTTTATATTCTTGTAACTTTTATACGCTTTTTTGCTAATGTACTAACCACCATTTTGTGTCATATAACAATAAGCTTTCCTTGCTACGTAATACTCAAATCGAAACTTAAACTAAGACAGTTCCAGTGTTGCCAAGACTTATTTCAGAGAAACGAAACAAGATTATAAGCTGACGGCTGCAATATCTGCCCAGAGACTGAGATAAGGAGATGTGGACCAATCAGGAGTGGACAGACACTGGACTTTCATGGCTTACCCCGCCCCGGACAACCCCTTTCCCCTCCCCATTATGTAGTGTATTTAGTTTTGTGTATGTAGGAATAAACACAGAACATTGCTGAGGACGTTGTCTGTAGTAGCCTTCTGAGCATGCTCTGAGTTTGAACCAGCTTGTTGTCTGACTCATTCTTTGAATGGTTGACCCATGCTCATAGTTTGAATTTGGAGTGACTGGAGGACGAGTGGAATGTCATCACGACCCCCACACATATGTAGGGATATTCGAAATTTAAAGAATGACCCACACAGGAGCAACAATTTGAGCAGGGCAGAGAGACAGGCACTCATTAAACTGACATCTAATAAGGAGTTCCTGATTCGGGAAGCAGACAAGGGTGGCAACATCGTATTATGGCCCAATGCACTTTATATCAAAGAGGCCGACCGACAATTATCTAATAGTTCTTGCTATCATGTATTACCATCAGACCCGACTTCGTTCTTTAAGGACAAATTGGATTCCCTGATTAAGAGAGCAGGGTATAACAACATTTTAAGCAAAAAAGAGATTGATTTTCTTACCACCCCATACCCTGTAGTGCCTACCTTGTATTTACTACCCAAGGTGCACAAATCTCTGATCGAACCTCCAGGCAGACCTATTGTGTCGGGTATCGGCGGCCTTTTCAAACGCCCGTGCATATACCTAGACCATTTTCTACAGCCTTTGGCCTCATCCCTGAAATCTTATGTCAGGGACTCCTCCCACCTTATCCAACTCCTTAATCAACTGGTCATCCCCGACAATACCATCATGGTTACATTGGATGTAGAATCCCTTTATACCAGTATCGCACATGATCTTGGTATTAAAGCAGTCATGTATTTCTTGGATCAACGCTCCACGGGTGATCGTAAACATGACTCCTTCATCCTGGACCTCCTATATTTTGTCTTAGACAAGAACTACTTTGTCTTCGACAGAAAATTTTATCGGCAGGTGGCTGGAACTGCAATGGGTGCGAGATGTTCGCCCGCTTATGCAAATTTATACCTGGGATGGTGGGAGGATACAGTAGTATACGCACATGAGTCCTTTAACAACAAGGTTCTCACATGGCTAAGATATATCGATGATGTGTTTTTGTTGTGGTCAGGCACCCAAATGGAATGTGAGGCTTTTATCAATGACTTGAACAGTAACGCATTCAACATCAGACTAACGTCAAACCTCTCTTATATAGAGATAGATTATTTGGATCTGAAGTTGATTAAGAGGGGTAATCGGATTTGTACTACTCTCTTTAGAAAAGCCACAGCTACAAACAATCTGCTGCATTACTCAAGCTTCCACCCACTGCACTTACGAAACGGGATCCCGAAGGGACAGTTTCTCCGGGTCCGCAGGAACTGCACCACTGTGGAGGATTTCAAGGAACAATCCAAGGACCTTTCACAACGCTTTCTTAAGAGAGGCTACCTACGACGAGTTATCTCGAGCGCATTTCAAGATGCAAGAGGTAGGAACCATAATGACTTACTGCAGACACGAGGGGCAAGACCGGTCAGACCTTTGAGTCTTATTACCACCTTTAATAATCAATGGTCCGACATACGGAATGTGCTCACAAAAAATTGGGGTATTCTTCTGAGTGAGCCAAAACTGATTACACACATCTCAACGACCCCTAGCTTAATAGCCCGTAGAGCAAGGAATCTGAAGGACAAACTGTGTCAGAGCCATTATACGCGACCCTCTACCAGATTGGATAGAGGTAGCAGAATTGTTGGAACCTACCCATGTGGGGGATGCAACATCTGCCAATATACAGTTGCGCAAAATGGTATAACACTCTCCATCTTTCCTTATCAGATCAGATCAAAAACTTACTTCAATTGTCGATCACGAAACCTGGTATACGCCCTGATTTGTGGCTGTCCAAAGATATATGTCGGACAGACATCACAAGAACTCAGGAAGAGAGTCCAACAACATATCTCCAACATCTCCACGGCCAGGAGGGATCGTGACAAAGATAAAACAATAACGTCTGTGGCGACACACTTTCTGGAGGTCCACAATGGCCGACCGTCTGGACTCCAGGTACTGGGCCTGGAGCAGATAAAAACTAATATTAGGGGAGGTGATTGCACTAATGCCCTTTTGAGATGCGAATCCAAATGGATTTTTGAGTTACAGAGCTTGATGCCTGGAGGTTTAAATGGAGAACTTCTATTCACCGGCTTTTACAAACAGTTGTGAGTTTGTTATATCTATATCCTCACCCCTCGTTTTCTCTTCCCCATACAGGACGTTTACTACACTGGCTTCACTGTATCCGAAATCTGGCTCTATTCATGACACTCTCCCCTTTGAAGCCAATTGAATATGGCCCAAGCTTTTTGGACTCTCTGAAGATATTTTTGGTACACGTCTATTGGGCCTCTTGATGATGGAAGGGAGGACACTCACCGCCCGGGGTATTCATCATCCCATCAGAGCTTCTGAGAGAGCGGGTATGAGGAGAAGTGTGAGGAGAAATCTGAGAACCGAACTTCACAACAATTTCTATCTTCTTCTTTCTTATATCACCTTTCTCTACTACTCATCCATCACCAATATTGGACGGTGGATTGGAATCCTGACTCGGCCAGTATCATTGGTATGTCTAGACCCTAGCCGTTCCTGTGGCCTCAGCGGAAATGGAGGGACGGATAGGACTTATATGTTTAACTTGTGATCATCATGGCAATGTACTCTCACGGAACTTACAATATGGGTACAACTACCATGTACCCAAGAGGACGATTTGGCCATTTATGCATATTATCCATGTACATGCTGTCCGTGCCTATTATTTGCTCCTCTTTATCATCATCAGGCTTTTTCATCTGTGGTGGCCAATAACAGTTATACTGCACTTGATGCACATATAGTAGTCTTTGATTGATCTTGTTGGGTAGTAGGAAATATCCACCCGTTGAAGCCAATTTCTGGTAGAAAATTTGGGGAATTTGGGACAGTTGGGTTACTTATGTATATTGACTATTTATGCACACCGTGTCTTTGCCTATTTTTTGTCCCTTTCTCCCGCCATTAGGCCTCTCCACCTGTGGTGGTCAATAATGGTCATGTTACATTTGATGTATACAGAATGGTTATTTATTGACACCATTGGATAATTTGATGATAGAATATATCTATCCGCTGAAGTCTTTTTCTGGTAGAAAATTTGGGTAATTATCCCCTTACTCTATAAGGAGCACTTTAAAGGAATAACTAAGATACATAATGGCGCCCACGTAAGCTACTAATTGAGTTGCAAACATCTCGCGCTTTGATAGTGCCATAGAATGACTAATATCTATTTATTACTCATGGGGATTTGACTATTGCACGTACTCCCAGGTGTCCTACTGATGTAGACTAATATCTATTTACTACCCATGGGGATCTGACTATTGTACGTACTCCCAGGTGTCTTATTGATGTTTATTTATCTATTATTATTTTTTGATAGGCTGCTATTGTCATGACATAGCTTTATTTTGACTAAATTGGGACTTTATCTCAGCACCTATGCTCCCCTGATTAGGTCTAGGTGGAGAGTCCTCATCTCTGAATCTTCCATTTGATTGGGACAGCATTCCCCCTGCAAATAACATTGTAGATGCTTCTCATGAAGTTGCGCATGCACAAATGTATGGTCTGTGTGCACGGTTTCCCTGACAACTCAGGACGCATATCACACTGGCTGCATCCGCTCTGTTTATGCCGGTGTGACCACTTCCGGTTCATACGCACATACTTCCGCTCCGCGGTGTCCGGGGCTCCGGCGTCTCCCGGGATAACAGCTGTCTCTTAGGTAAACCACTGATTGTTTAGGCTTTATATATATCGACACATGGCATAGGATCATACATGCCCCTGATGAAGCCACCCTGCGTGGCGACACGCGTTAGGCACTGAGGTCCCAGCTTCACCTTCCAGAGCGCATGCTGATTTAAGTATATTCATTTAGGGTCATGTTGTGGGTCTAGATTGCCATATTATGCGGGGAGTCACTTTCTCTGCCTCTATAGTCATGGTGACTCACTAATTGCTTGCAGATATTTATCTTTAGGCACACTGTTGGTTTATTGAATACTTATCGTTCATATCCTGACTACTTCAACTATATATAGTTGTGTATTATATCATATGGGGAGAGAGCCAAAAATCTTTTCTGTAAACAGTGTGCTATGTATCACTCCTTGTCTTGGATATGTGTAATATAGGGCTTGTGCAATTGTTGACCATTACAGACACACTTTGTGTACATTATTTTATTGAATAATTATTTACTATACCCTATATATGTGTAATATACTATTGGCTTAGTATTCAGGTATACAAACATAGTGTGCTATATACCATTCCTTATTTTAGTTGTGTGCAATATAGGGCTTGTGCAATTATTGACCACTACAGATACTCTATACAGCCTGTGCGTTCTTTGACTTGATCATGTGCACTTTTTGCATTGTATTCTTTAATATCATGGGAAGGTTTCTTTAGCAGCTGGCTCCTTATATAGTGGGTCATTCCACTTTTTTAATGGTGTTTTAAATTTGGTATGTCCTTTACTTGTGTCTGATTATATTTCAATAAAATGAGTTGATGCACTTTATATCCAGGATACTCATTATTATCCATATATATTTTTTCATATTTTTTGGTGATCACTGCACAAATACACGCTCTTTTTCTGCCTATTTAGTTTATGACTTCCTGTAAGAGGTATTAGATAGGATAGGGAAATGCTTTTTATTGTACCCGGCTTTGTCTAGAATATCGTCAAGTGTAGGCCCAAATAAAAATTCACCCTCACCGGGGATGGAGCATAACCTTGATTTTGTCTGTAGATCCATAGGCCAACATTTAAGCCAGAGGGCTCGCCTGGCTGCATTAGCAAATCCTGTTGCCCTGGCTGCTAACCTGACCAAGTTAGCAGAGGCGTCTGCTAAAAAAGCGGCCCCTTTCATTACCTGGATGGATTCTAATATCGTGTCTCTAGATGTTTTCTCACCTATATGTGTTTCTAACTGGTCCAGCCAGATCATTAAATGACCTGGCTGTACATGTAGCCGCTACCGCCGGTTTCAACCCTCCCCCTGTGGCCTCCCAAGATCCCTTTAGGAAGGTGTCTGCTTTTTTTGTCCATGGGGTCTTTTAACACTCCCATATCTTCAAATGGGAGGGAGAATTTTTTAGATGCCTTAGCAATTGCCACGTCTAGTTTTGGCGCCTTCTCCCAAAAGGCACATGCAGGGTCATCAAACGGGTATTTTCTTTTTTGGGATAAAAGGCCCTTTCTTTCTGGCCTTTTCCACTCCTTTCTAATCAAAGAGAGGACTTTCTCATTAAGTGGGAAAGACCTTCTCTTTTTTTGCTCTAGCCCACTGAACATCATGTCCTGGACAGATCTTTTGGGACGGGGGTCCGTCAGCCCCATGGTGGCTCTGACTGCTTTGATGAGATTATCTGTTTCTTCAATAGGGCAACAGCTCTGCCCCCCTCTATCCCTAGAGGAGGATGAGGACGATTAAGAATCGGACACATCCGAATATACCTCACCGTTCTCTGAACTACATCCAGATTCAGGGGATATGTTTTTGTTCTGTTTTTTCCCCCCTTGAAGGGACCTAACGGTGTCTTCTACTTGCGACCTTATTAGGAATCTGAGCTCTGAGGCAAATTTTGGGGTCTTTTCGCAGATAGTCTGCTCTATACAAGAGCTGCAGAGTCTTTTTTCCCCCCAAGTAGTGGGTAACTCCTCTGTGCAAAGTGCACAGGTCCTATGTTTAGTTTTGCCTGCACTCTTCCTTCCCTGATGAGAGCGAAAAAGAGAGGGGACCCTAGTTACAAGGTGAACTTTCACGAAGATCACTTACCAATTTGGCGGAAGAATGGGTAACGGGTTAGGATGTGGAACCATCTTTGTAGACGGGGTTTCCCTCTGAGTTGATGCCGCAGTGGAGTCCCTGCTGCGCTGGGATGACCTTCCAGAACGCCCGCTCCCACTGCCTCGATCATTGCACTGGGAAGGGTCCTCCTGGCGTCCTGCCTCCTTCTCCCGTTTCTTCTTTTGTTGCTGCTGTGCTGGCGGTGGTGGTGGTGGAGACTGGGAATGCAGAGACTGCACCTCCAATGTCTCCTGGTCACTCATGGTTTCACGGAAGACCATCAGAGCTTTCCAAGAAGCACCTCCCTGGTGTCTTTGTTGGTCTTATAAGGCCCCAGGAACACTCTCCTCCAGCTGGCGCTTTTTTCTTTTTTTTTTTTAATCTGCTGCATGCTCCTTAGGAACGCCACCCTTCCCCCCCGCAGCATGCGAGGGACACCCGCACATGGGCAGACTGGTTTTCCCAGTCATGCTTTGCGACGCCACGTCATTGGGAGGTGCCCGGCGCACCCGCGCGAGCGCAGTGGTACCCGGAAGTTCCGCTCACCAATACCGCCTGGCTGCTTCCGGGTAGGCGATTTGCGCGCTGTCTTCACCACCGCCGCCTCTAGGGAGGTCTAGGGGAGGGCTGCAGGCTCCAGCAGCACCTTGCATGATGCGGCTCTTCCGTGGTGTGTGGGCATTCATGCATCCATCGGCCTCCCTCTTCAAGCTGGATCTCCCCGCATACCATAGAGGCCCACTGACCCCAGTAGTGGCGCTTCAGGATGCCGCACCAGCCGAGGGAGGGAACCCCCGCTCCCTGAGCTATTAGCTTCAGTGATTTGAAACGCAGAAGTTTTGCTCCAGCACACTAAGTGTCTAGGGGTTAAGCAGTCATTTTAATTGCTTGGTTTTTGAGAACAACCATGGATCTGGTGAGAGGTTGTTCTCCATATCTCCATCCCAGAGTGTGGTCTGGGGTTTAAACAGATGGCCTGCTCAGGCATTCAGCGTTCAGTATGTCTGGAGAGGCTAACTCCAGAGGGGTTGTCGTGTATTGTGCTAACCTTAGCTGTGTGTTTGCTTAACCCTGAGTGGGTGGATCCCCGCTACCAAAAGAACTGTGCTGGGTGTTACTACTTAGTTTTGGCTTCCTGTTCTTGCCCAAAGGGCTGTGTTTATTTTTACTTCACCATGGTTTATGCCACCTGTCTAATAAACCTGGGAAGAATTTAAAGAGACAGTGTTCCCGTGTCTACCTTCGTGTACAGCTGAGTGAGCTGATCTACCACAATAGATATACATTTATGCTATCTGCATGTTCTATACCTCATTTGTTTAAACTTTTAAGAAATACGTTTATACTTAATAGGGTTGTTAAAATTTACGGATGCATATTTGATAACGTCCCATTCCAGTGAACTAACTGCTACAACCAATCAAGGGCTTCAGCTATATAGTGACTGAAGAACAGGGTGTCATTGGAGACCAGCAAAGCAGCCGGTGCTGAAGCCATGGAAGTTAGAGTGAAGGTGTATACATTATTTTTACGCAGCTCTTGAACAGACCTTTTACAGATTTCACATGTATGTATTAATATTGTAGCAATATACACAATTATTAGAATTGGTATCTAAAAATGATTGCCCTTTTTACAAAGGAAAAAATCAATACCAATAACCTTGTCTTAATGATTAGTAATATTATAAGAATTTCATTGTATTGTGCCCCTGGTTATAATTCTCTTCTACAAGTTTTTGTACAGTTTATACAAGATGAATTGAGTTAATTAAAAGGGTTGATGAAACAGAAATCTCATAAATATCATCTTAATACATGTTTGTGTAAGTCAGAAGAGTTTAGTAGTGAGGAGTGAGCACTAAAATGCTCGGGTACTCATTCTTCGAGCCAAGCAAATTGGAATGCTTGAGTGCTCAGACCGAGAAACGAGCCCAATGTAAGTCTATGGGAAACTCGAGCATTTTTCTGGTGGCTCCCCCCGGCGGTCTGCAGAGGGCCTAAAAATTGCCCAAATCGATGGGAACAGTCCTCCAATGACATGGGAACAGCATGGGGAAGACCCCTGGAAGCATTTCTGACTCCCAGGTCATTGCTGTCAACAACGTTGTCAGAGTATTATGCCACTTTTACGGGCTCACAATAATACATGCAAAAACTAAACCAAAATGGATTTTCCTGGGAAATATGTTAAGGAACATCCTTTCCAGGGTAATGACTTGTATATAAAGCAAAATAAAAATACAAAAATAAAAATGCTCCTCCACACCTTGGGCTATGTTCAAACGTAGCGTTTTTGATGTGTTTTTTGCACTTTTGAATTGCTTTCAACCAAGACAAATGCATTCACCAGGAAATGTAATTTTAACATTTTACAACCTTATCTGGCCATGTGGTGTGTGACACATCAGACAGATGCATACAGTGCTGAAAAGACATGGGAACAGCATGAGGAAGACCCCTGGAAGCATCTCTGATTCCCAGGTCACTGCCTAAAAGTGTGCCCATTAGAAGTGATCTTTGGCGCATGCGAAGATGCCTCCCGCCATGCACCTGTCGTTGCAGACTTGTCCGTCTACGTCCTTGTCCCAGCGCAGCATTCAGTCGTCACTACCCCATTCCTTGCAATGCAAGCGCAAGTATGCAGCCAGCCACCCACCCACTCACAGGCTGCAATACTATACTGCCAAATTTTTGACAGATGCTTGTACTTGAAATGTGGCCTTTTAGGCTCGTGGAGGTGGAAGCTGTCCACAACCTCATGGAGGTGACAGTCGGGTGTCCATACTCGGTCCCCAGCCACCACTATTTCTCCCGGTATCGTCTTTGCCTTCCACAAGCGCGGGTCCCAGAAAATTACCCGTGCCCTCCCCAGTGCACTTACTGGGAAGGACCGCCTGACCACAAACACGTGGCCAGGGATGGCACGGAGCAAGTCCACATTAAAAATGCAGCCATAGAGTGTCCGGGAACCTGCCCACACACTTTTCCTAGCCAGGGCTGCAAGTCGGCAGATTCTGTTACTTGGAATGCAAGAGCAAGTATGCAGCCAGCCATCCACCCACAGGCCGCAATACTAAACTGCCTGATTTCTGGGCCGCTGCTTGCACTTGAAATGTGGCCTTTTAGGCTCGTGGAGGCGGTAGCTGTCCACAACCACATGGCGGCGGCCGTGTGTCCATACTCTGTACCCAGCCGCCACTATTTCTCTCGGTATCGTCTCCGCCTTCCACAAGCAAGGGTCCCTGAACATTACTGCTGGTACTTTTCTGTGCCCCCCAGTACCAGTAGTGGAGCCATCCCCAATTTCCTTCTCAGGAATTTTATTTGGTAGACTGAGTGGCTGCGCAAATACATTAGTTTCTCACAAAGGAACTGAAGATAGAGTGGCAGTAGGTGCAAGTTTCTCCAGCCTGTTAGATATCAGAGGGTGAACGGCAGCACATTGGCTCAGTGGTTAGCACTGAAGCCTTGCAGTGTTGGGATCCTGGGTTCAAATCCAAGCAAGGACAACATCTGCAAGGATTTTGTATGTTCTCCCTGTGTTTGCGTGGGTTTCCACCTCAGCCATGAAGCAGCCATAGAGTGTCCGGGAACCTTCCCACACACTTTTCTTAGCCAGGACTGCTTCTTGGCAGGGTTGGACGGTCCCACCAGAGATTCCTCAAACTTTGCAGCAGCAATGGGGCTCTTGAGCGGGGAAGAAAGGTGGGTCAGAATCAAATCCTCTGGTGGGTCCAATGTTTTTCAGTTTGAAACTGCTTCTCACCACAGCCATATTCTTTAGCTCGGTGAAAGGACTGGCATAGAGGGAAACTGTATCTACTCCGGCTGTCATTTCTCCGTCACCAGCAGGTTCCGCCCATTGTCACACATGACTGTGCCTGGCTGTATGTTCAGTGGTGAGAGCCACAGATCAGGCTGCTGTGTTACAGCTTTCAACACCTCTGTAGCGGTGGGCAGTTTGTCACCTAAGCATTAAGCATGTTGTTATCTTCAGCACAGCGTGTTGCCACTTGACCAAGGCAGTGCTACAATGCTCTCAGATTGTGACTGATGTAATCATTTCGGAGACGGAGGCCAAACTGGAGGAGGAGGTGCAGGAGCTAAGCAATGTGATTACATTGAGGTTACATTGGCGAGTCTGGTTTTTATACTAAAGAAAGATCCTACTGTGTTTTTATTTATTTTTTATTTTTATTTTTTACGTTAATTTTTAAGACAAATGCATTCACCGGGAAATGTCATTTTAACTTTTTACAACCTTATCTGGCCATGTGGTGTGTAACACATCAGACACACCATGTTTCATGTATGATGGAGGGACACAAAGCCTAATTTTATAGGGTCATCAGGCGGGCCTTACTATTCTTAAAGGGCCAGTAGTTGGCCCTCGCTATTATTAGAGAGCCATCAGCCGGCTATGCTTTGTTGTTCCCATTATTGAGTGGGTCTCCTATACTGTTATTGCATATGCAGTGACTGCAAGGTCTGCCAAAAATTCGGACACAACCCAATACCCCTTTGAAGAGACATAGAGGAGGTTCTCAGTAAAAACAAAATGTTCCCATTATAAGGGAGCGGGTCTCCTATAGTGGTAATGCCCATGCTGTGATTGCAAGGGCTACCAAAATTTGGGAAAAACTCCACTGACAATTTAAAGACACAAAAGCTGGGCCACAGTAACGACATGTTTCCATTAGAAAGGAGAGGGTCTGCTATACAGTTAAAGGGTATGCAGTGAATGCAATGGTTGCCAAAAATTTGGAGTAACTCCTATGTTCCTTGCGAGAGACGAAAAGGTCGGAGGGCCTCCTGCAAAAAATGCTTCCATTATTAGAAAGTGTGTCTTCAATACTGTTTGACTACACAGTGAAGCAACGGCTGCCAAAAATTTGGAGGAACTCTAATGCCGCTTGCAAGAGACATATATATGTTGATATGGTACATATGGTGGTGATATGGTGGTGGAGGATGAGGATGCGGAGAAGGAGGAGGACAAGAGCAAATAGACAAAATCAGGAAGCATATACCCATGTCTGGGTGTGAAGACAGAGATGCATGGGAATAGAGTTAGACCTCTCAACAAAAAAAAGACACTGGGTTTGAGTTTGTGTTACACTGCTATCATTCTGTGGTGTTGAGAAGTCTGGCCCCATCCAGCCCTTGTTCATTTTTGTAAGAGTCAGCCTGTCAGCATTTTCAGTTGACAGGCGGATACGTTTATCGGTTATAATTCCACCAGCGGCACTAAAAACCTGCTCTGACAAAACGCTAGAGGCAGGGCAGGCCAGGACCTTCAAGGCATAGAGATCCAGTTCATGCCAAGTGTCCAGCTTGGATACACAACAATTATAAGGCACAGAGGACGTTGGGATGGTCGGCAAGGTACTCTCTCACCATCTTCCCAAACTTTGCACTCCTTGTGAGAGCACCCCGCGTCTCAGGGCCTGTGCAATGGGAGGGTCTGAGAAAACTGTCCCAGAACTTTGACAGTGTTCCCCTGCCTCTGCTGGATTGCATTTGTGGCTCTCTCGCCTGTACTCCTTGGTTGTCCAACGAACTGTGACCTCTGCCGCCAGCGTTTTCAGATGGGAATTTTCTTTAATAATTCCACAACAATTCCACAACAAGGGCCTTCTCGTACTGCACCATTTTATTAGGCCTGTCCAGCAAGGGAATAAGACAGAGAAAGTTATCCCTCCCTGTAGCGTCGGTCTAGAAGCGTCACAAAACAGTAATGACTGTCACCCAAAATTTGGACAACGCCAGGGCCACGGGAAAGGCAGCGTAACAAACTCAGCCATGTGTGCCGGACTGCAGAGGCAAGACTCTCCTCCTCCCTGTCCTCAGGCCATCCACACTGAACAGACAGCATGATAGTTGTGCTGGTAGTACCATCTATAGTGCAGGAAACTAGCTCCTGTTCTTCCTACTCCTCTTTCTCATTGTCACCCAATCCACGTTGGGATGAGATGAGGCTGGGCTGTGTGTAATCACCCTGTATGGTTCCTTGCTCCATCTCATCGTGCTCCTCCTGCAATGCATCCTTTTTGATTGTGAGCAGAGTGTGTTTCCGAAGACAGAGAAGTGGGATGGTGATGCTAATTATGGCGTCATCGCCTCTCACCATCTTGGTGGAGTCCTCAAAGTTTTGGAAGATGGTACAGATGACTGACATCCATGTCCACTCCTGAGGTCTTATGTGTGGAATCTGACCTGAATACCGATGGCCTTGTTGATGCTGGTAGTCAACAACTGCCCTCTTCTGCTCACAAATCCTTCCCAACATCTGCAATGTAGAGTTTCAACGCGTGGGGACATCACAGATCAGTCGGTGAGCTGGAAGCTGCAAACGCTGCTGAATCATGGCAAGGGCGGCAGAAGCTGTAGCTGACTTTCTAAAATGGGCACACAGGCGGCATACTTTGACAACAGATCTGACAGATCTGGGTTGGTTTTGAGAAATCGCTGAACCACGAGGTTAAGCACATGGGCACGTGTTGAGCTCGCCTCGCCTCAGAGCCGCCACCAAATTCCGGCCATTGTCACACACGACCATGCCTGGCTGTAGGGTCAGTGGTGTCAGCCACAGATGTGCCTGCTGTTTCAGAGCTGTCCACAACTCTTCAGTATTGTGTGGTTTGGCACCTAAGCATATTAGCTTCAGCACAGCCTGTTGCCACTTGGCCGAGGCAGTTCTGCAGTGATTCCAGATTGCGACTGATGTGGTCATTTCGGAGATGGATGCTGAAAAGGAGGAAGAGGAGGAGGATGTGCTGGAGCTGTAGAATGTGGGGAAAACCCTGATTGACCCAGGGCCCACAATCCTCGGCGTCGGGAGGACGTGTTCCGTTCCATGTTCCAACTAGGTCTATGTTAACCACTATATTAACCCAGTGTGCCGTCAGCAAGATGTACCGTCCCTGCCCACAAGCATTTGTCCACGTGTCTGTGGTTAGGTGGACTTTCCCAGTAACTGCATTGTTGAGGGCACGTCTAATATTGTGGGACACGTGCTCATGTAATGCATGTACGGCACACCGGGAGAAATAGTGGTGGCTGGGGACCAAGTACCGAGGTTGCGGAAAGCTTTGGTCTCCACGAGCCTAAAAGGCAACATATCAAGCGCAAGCATTCGTGAAATGTGTTAATTTAGTAGTGTGGCCTGTGGGGCGTTGGCTGCGTTTTTGTGTTTGCGTTCCAAGGACTGAGGTATGGACAACTGAATGCTGCACTTGGACAAGGACGTGCTTGCTGATAATGCTAGTTGAGAGTGTTCAACGACAGGTGCAGGGCGGGAGGCATCTTCGCATGCTCCATGGACAGGGGATTGGTGTGCACGCACAATAGCGGAACAAACAGTGGTGTCACCCGCAGACACTGTTGCTGGACCCTGGGGTTCGGCCCACTTAGTCAGGTGCTTTGCTGCCATGTGCCTGATCATGCTGGTGGTGGTCAGGCTGCTAGTTTTGCTACCCCTGCTGATGCTGGCGTGGCAGGTGGTGCTAATAGCCTTTATGGAGTTATCTGCAGAGTCTTTAAAAAATAACCAGACTCAGGAAGACGTAACAGTTTTACTGGCAACTTCCGTCATGTTGGCGTTACAAAAAACGCTTTCCCGCCTTGTGTCTGCGGTCACCACACTGCTTCTTCCTGGCTGCTGTGGTGCTATGCCTCCCTCCCCCTGTGTGCTGCTGTCCTCGCTCTGTGTCCCCCTGCCAGGTTGGATCAGTAACTATATCATCCACCACCTCGTTTTCCACTTTCGCACCCTGGTCCTCCTCCTGACTTTCTGGCAATTGTGTCTCATCTTCATCATCCACCTCTTGCGACAGTAATTGCACTTTCCCACCATCGCCTTCGTGTGACCATGGCTGCTCCAATATTTGGGCATCGCTACACGCGTTCTCCTCTTGACTCGCTTGAAGCTGGCTGGGCGAGAGGCCCGAATCTACAAATGGAAAAGCAAACAGCTCTTCTGAGTGTCCAAGTGTGGGATCAATTGTCTCCGGGCACTCAGCATGGTGGGAGGAAGGAGGATCAGGGTAGGGAATATGCGGTACAGACTCATGGCTACTGAGACTTGACCGTGTGGAAGACAGGGTGGAGGTGGTGATGGCCAAGTGACTGGAAGCATTATCTGCTATTCAACCAATAACCTTTTCACACTGCTCTGTGTTCAATAGTGGTGCTCTGCGGTACCCTAGAAATTGGGACAGGAAGGTCGAGCGACAAGATGTGGGTGCTTGTTGTGGCACAATTTCACCTTACCCACGGCCTCGGCCGCTCCATGCACCATCACGTCCACTTCCCCGTTCCTTGCCACGCACCTTGCCTATTTTAAATGGAGGACAATATTTTCCAAGTTCATGAGAAATGGCTGATTTTGGAATGCAGTTATATGTGATACATTTGACAGAGAACCACGATTTTAAATAGCAGGCCTGTAATTTACCAATATTATTGTACACGGAGAAGTAGTGCGAATAGCTTCTCCGACACACTGCAATGGAATGAAAATGGAAGAAATGCATGATTTTTGAACAGTCTTTTCGGTGATATATCTGACAGAGAACCAAGGCTTTAAATTGTAGGCCTGTAATTTACTAATATTATTCTACACGGAGACCTAGTGTGAGTAGCTACACCGACACACTGCAACGGAATGAAAATGGAAGAAATGCATGATTTTTGAACAGTCTTTTCGGTGATATGCCTGACAGAGAACCATGGCTTTAAATTGTAGGCCTGTAATTTACTAATATTATTCTACACAGAGACCAAGTGTGAAGAGCTTCACCGACACACTTCAACAGAATGGAAAAGGAGGCCAATATTTTCCACGTTCAGTTCAATTTTCTGGATTTTTATCTCTGAAATATGGAACAGATCTGGCTTTATTCTGCAGTGAGCAGAAAAATGGTGTACTCTGGCTTGCTTTTTAAGCAAATAACCAGGATTAACATTAAAAAAAACTAAATTTCCCTGGCCCCTGATATCTGGGGCTATGTCTAGAAATCTTTGTAATTATTACAGCAGCAGCAGATAGACATTCAATGGACTCTCTTGTGCTGTATCTTACACTGCAGTCTGCCACATACACTGCCTGCCTAGCACTGATTATATGCAGCTGGATTAGTCCTCAGAAGGACTGTTAGTTCAGATGTATATAGAATGATATACAGTGCCTACAAGTAGTATTCAACCCCCTGCAGATTTAGCTGGTTTGATAAGATGCAAATAAGTTAGAGCCTTCAAACTGCAAACGAGAGTAGGTTTTATGAGCAGAAGCATAAATCTTACAAACCAAAAAGTTATGTTGCTCAGTTGAATTTTATTAAATTTTAAACATAAAAGTGTGGGTCAATTATTATACAACCCCTATGTTTAATATTTTGTGGAATAACCCTTGTTTGCAATTACAGCTAATAATCGTCTTTTATAAGACCTGATCAGGCCGGCACAGATCTGTGGAGTTATCTTGGCCCACTCCTCCATGCAGATCTTCTCCAAGTTATCTAGGTTCTTTGGGTGTCTCATGTGGACTTTATTCTTGAGCTCCTTCCACAAGTATTCAATTGGGTTAAGGTCAGGAGACTGACTAGGCCACTCCAACACCTTGACTTTTTCCCTATTGAACCAGGCCTTGGTTTTCTTGGCTGTGTGCTTTGTGTCGTTGTCTTGTTGGAAGATGAAATTACGACCCATCTTAAGATCCTTGATGGAGGAGCGGAGGTTCTTGGCCAAAATCTCCAGGTAGGCCGTGCTATCCATCTTCCCATGGATGCGGACCAGATGGCCAGGCCCCTTGGCAGAGAAACAGCCCCACAGCATGATGCTGCCACCACCATGCTTGACTGTAGGGATGGTATTCTTGGGGTCGTATGCAGTGCCATCCAGTCTCCAAACGTCACGTGTGTGGTTGGCACCAAAGATCTCGATCTTTGTCTCATCAGACCATAGAACCTTGAACCAGTCTGTCTCAGAGTCCTCCAAGTGATCATGAGCAAACTGTAGACGAGCCTTGACATGACGCTTTGAAAGTAAAGGTACCTTACGGGCTCGTCTGGAACAGAGACCATTGCGGTGGAGTACGTTACTTATGGTATTGACTGAAACCAATGTCCCCACTGCCATGAGATCTTCCCGGAGCTCCTTCCTTGTTGTCCTTGGGTTAGCCTTGACTCTTCGGACAAGCCTGGCCTCGGCACGGGAGGACACTTTCAAAGGCTGTCCTGGCCGTGGAAGGCTAACAGTAGTTCCATAAGCCTTCACTTACGGATGATGCTCCCAACAGTGGAGACAGGTAGGCCCAACTCCTTGGAAAGGGTTTTGTACCCCTTGCCAGCCTTGTGACCCTCCACGATCTTGTCTCTGATGGCCTTGGAATGCTCCTTTGTCTTTCCCATGTTGACCATGTCTGAGTGCTGTTCACAAGTTTGGGGAGGGTCTTAAATAGTCAGAAAAGGCTGGCAAAAGAGATCTTTAATCCACACATGTGAAGCTCATTATTCTTGGTGCCTGAACTACTTCTTAATACTTTAGGGGGACCAAACAGAATTCTTGAAAAAAAAAAAAAAAAAAATTTGCTGCAGTGCATTTCCCACTTCCAGGCTGATCTACAGTACAAATGTCACAATGCCAAGTTAATTCCGCATGTGTCAACCAGCTAAATCTGCAGGGGGTTGAATACTACTTGTAGGCACTGTATGTTGTGGAATACCTATACTAAGTATAAACAAGCAAATCTCTCCCTGATGCAGCAGCAGCTCTCCCTACTCTGCCTGATTCCGGGGTAGACTGTGACGAGCATGGCAGCGCCCGGTCTTTTATACATCTGATGATGCTGTACGGCCAGCCAATCACTGTAATGCCCACAACCAACATGGCTACGGCATTACAGTGCGTGGCAGGCAATCCCTGCATATTAATTGGCTCTCTGAAGAGCGCCAAACATGCAGGGAGGGGACCTGAATTCTCGCCCGAGCAACCCGGAAATACTCGCCGAGTGTAGAGCTCGTCGAGCACCGTGATGCTCGGTCGAGTATCGAGCAGTGGCGAGCGCATTCGCTTATCACTATTTACTATTCAATAATCAAGTTTAAAAGACTATTTAAACTCATCATGAATAAAAATGTAAAATTAATATAAATGTGTTTTCTATTAGTTCCTTGAATGTAGAAATGACTGCATGCCATGGTTTCAACCAGTATAATGTGTAAGAACAATGTTTCCACAAATTTTCACTTATTTTACTAATTTACATGGCCAGTAGTAAGCATACAAGTGTTTTTCACATATAGATTAGGCACATTTTATAGTACATACATGTTCATGGATGAAACCATGGCAACAAAATTAAAACATTATTTGCCTACAATGCTAATTATATTCAGTGCAGTACAAGACATTTATAAAATATTAGAACACCATGTCTTCGTTCACATTAGCGGCTCAATGGGGATTCCATCTCTTTTGACAGCAAGAACAGCACAGCATGCATCTCTATTCTTACCACCAAATTGACGAAACTCTGATGGATCTAATTGTAAAGCAAACGGGTTTGTTAGTCTCCAAGTGGATCTTCTGTACAATAATTCTAGCACATCATGACTTCTGTTACAAATGGAAGCCATGGTGCTAATGTGACTAGAGCCCAGCTAAGCTAATCATTTCTATGGGTGTAATATTGATCTTAGGATTTTCTTTAAATAGCAGATACAGATGCACTATAAAAGCATGATTTATGATTATGTGACCTGTGTGTATTATCATTGTGAGTAATAACCTCGATTGATCTTCATTGAAACTAGCCAGCTACTCAAGTCTACTGAGAATTACTGAGCTATTGGTCAGAAACTTCAAGAGAACCTGTCAGCAGGGTTATGTATATTAAACTAAACTTATACCCATAATGGTGCGGTTATACTGATTTATTACATACATTCAGTGAAGAAATCTGCAGCCTGGTTGTCTTAAAATCATCATTATAAGTTTTGGCCTACGTGCATTGGGGTAGGACTGTGGGTAGGGGTCTTCGATTGATCTTGCGGTGTGCTCGTCATTGAGCTGTGACCACGAGAGCGAGACTGCTGAGGTTACTCACAGTCATTTCTCACAGGCGTAATGTCATAGCCCGTGAGAAATTACCTCGAATAACCTCTGCAGTCTCGTTCTCACGTGCCACCAAAATGGATGGTAAAAAATAAGTATGAAAGTGTACATGTTTTAGTGGCATTTTAAAATATCTAAGACCCATGTCAGAACGTGGCCTAGAAGATACAATCATAACCGGCATGGACAGTATACCTTACATCATACATTCATGTGTAGCATGCTATACTTACAAAAATATTTAATATTTATTCTATTTGACAGTGTTTGTATACAGATATATCAACAGTTAAATCGATAGAAGCTGCGCTACACTCTTAACATAGCATGCTGCCCTAAGATAGAGTGCTTTTCAAATACATTTACTATTAGGCTAGTGCTGTACAGTAAAAAAAAACACAGCAAAATAAGCAGCAGTATTTACCTGCTCAGATCTTCAGACCTAAATGCACTACCAGGGTGCAGCAAATCCATATAAAGATGGCGGCTACACAGGTGCAAAATACTGATGAGACAATCACTCACAACCTACCAGTTCTGGAGGGGGTGACTGCTTAGTATTTGAATTGCACGCAAAAAGGCTTGTATGAACAGGTAAATACTGTTGCTTATTTTGCTGTGTTTTTACTTTTTTTCTTGACTCTTGGGGGAATTTTAATTTTTCTTATTGTGGCTTTGCTTTTTGTATTTAGTGCTGTACATTAATAAAGTTGGTTCAGTCAATGTGATGCTTGATAAATAGAGAAGATCAAACCTTTTGAAATTTGAATTTGCCAGATTTGGAAAAAAAAATTCAAAAAATTAGTTTTGTAGTTAATAAATTTTCCGTGAATTGCAGGTAGTCTAATCATCCTGAATTGATGTGTAACATTCTTCAGTTTCCTAGTAGTGTATGATGCTTTTTTTTTTTTTATGAGTCTGAGTAATTTGAAAATGAGATGTGAAAGAGACGGACGGGCACGCTTATGGTTCAGGATAATCTTTGGTAGATATGTAGATCTATATATACACGTGATCCCTTTTTCTGTACACTTCAGTCCATACATAGAATTGGCTTTTTCAAAGTAATCTGAGCAGCGATACCTGATGCTTGTCTGGTGTTCAACAACAAGGTATATGAGATCTGGGAGAGAGAGTTCAGCAGCAGGGAACATGAGACTGGGGAATCAGAGTTCAGCAGCAGGGAATACGAGGACCGAGAGAGAGAGTTCAGCAGCAGGGAATACGAGACCCGAGAGAGAGAGTTCAGCAGCAGGGAATATGACACCTGAGAGAGAGAGAGTTCAGCAGCAGGGAATATGAGACCCAAGAGAGCGTTCAGCAGCAGGGAATACGAGACCCGAGAGAGAGATAGTTCAGCAGCAGGGAATAAGAGACCCGAGAGAGAGTTCAGCAGCAGGGAATAAGAGACCCGAGAGAGAGTTCAGCAGCAGGGAATAAGAGACCCGAGAGAGAGAGAGTTCAGCAGCAGGGAATAAGAGACCTGAGAGAGAGATCAGCAGCAGGGAATAAGAGACCCTAGAGAGAGAGAGTTCAGCAGCAGGGAATAAGAGACCCGAGAGAGAGAGAGTTCAGCAGCAGGGAATAAGAGAGCTGAGAGAGAGATCAGCAGCAGGGAATAAGAGACCCTAGAGAGAGAGAGTTCAGCAGCAGGGAATAAGAGACCCGAGAGAGAGAGAGTTCAGCAGCAGGGAATAAGAGACCCGAGAGAGAGAGAGTTCAGCAGCAGGGAATAAGAGACCTGAGAGAGAGATCAGCAGCAGGGAATAAGAGACCCTAGAGAGAGAGAGTTCAGCAGCAGGGAATAAGAGACCCGAGAGAGAGAGAGTTCAGCAGCAGGGAATAAGAGACCTGAGAGAGAGATCAGCAGCAGGGAATAAGAGAGCTGAGAGAGAGAGAGTTCAGCAGCAGGGAATAAGAGACCCGAGAGAGAGAGAGTTCAGCAGCAGGGAATACGAGACCCGAGAGAGAGACAGTTCAGCAGCAGGGAATACGAGACCCGAGAGAGAGACAGTTCAGCAGCAGGGAATAAGAGACCGGAGAGAGAGAGTTCAGCAGCAGGGAATAAGAGACCGGAGAGAGAGAGTTCAGCAGCAGGGAATACGAGACCCGAGATAGAAAGAGAGAGATAAAGAGAGAGAACCCATATAGCTGAAATTAATATGGTAGACCTCAAAGGTGGCCCCTTCATTAGATATATTGTGTCCGTGTATGATAGGAGTGTAAATAATGTGGCTAAGTTCACCTCCGGATGACCGCTGCGACTCTTCTGATCCTTGTTACAAGGTACCAGACAATGGATAATTGAAAGCAGGTATAGAATTCAAGGAGTGTGCTGACATTTTCTTTGGTAGAATAATTCCGAGAAGGTGATAAATCCAGATGAAACTCTATATTAAAGGCAAATGTAGAAACCAGTTTTCATCTCCCAAATGGAGCCTGCATCAGGTTGAGTATGCCTTACCTAATAAAGGTTCGGGTCCAGAGTCTAAAATGGTTTGTATATCAGCCTTCAATAAAGTATTTTATCTGGATTTACACCTCCTTGGAATTATTATTCTCTACACCTGAAAGCCATTTTGCGGATTCGCACACAGTCCTTACATAAATGACACAATTATATAATGTGCAAAATGATGATGACTGGTTTTGAGCAATTTGCGTGAATCAAATCATACATTGTTTAAACTTGCTGGGACCTGCGGATTTTAGGAAATTTGACTCGAATTAAATTTGTTTTGAATCTATTCAATCAGCTCTATTGCTAAGTAAAATAGAATGAGCCTGAATAAAAAAAACTATCAGAAAAGAACATGACCTTATATAGCCTCTTTTCTCAGCTCTGTCGTGGCCTTTTCAGTTTGATTGCAAATTTACTGAACACGATATGCAGCATAAATACAAGTAACTGTCATACTTGGTGACTCCAAAGCACATCCTTCATCTAATGTCATCCACACCTGTTTCACAAGCATGATATTAGGTTGTTTTTCAGAATAACTATTTCTGATGTGCCCTGGTCTTTTAATGCACAGCAAATAATTTGCTATTTAATGTGATCATTTATCTACAGAAAATGTATTTGAAGTTGTTGGTCACCTTTAGAAACAACCTTTTTATTTCTCTTTCTCAAATGCATGTATTTTGGGCTAAAAATCATTTATGCTATTGGAATTCATGAAATATTTTGCACTGTTTGCCTTTATAGCCTTTGTATTACACTGTCTATTGGTTGCAGAATGTGTTAAAGAGGAATTTTTTCCAAAATTTTCATATTGAACTGGAAACACAGTGTAATAGTGGCAGAGCGGAATAAAATGCTTTTATTATTTTTTTTTTATTTTGTTTCTCCATTGCAGAGATATTAGAAATCAAATATTTGGCACCTAAGGAATTAACTTTGCTTAAGTCCTAGTGGGTGTTATTAGATAGTTTTCACTATGTAATTTTGCCTCCTGTATGATGTTGACCAATCATAAAAAATCTTTCTCAAACTGTCAAACTATGGAAATAATAGATGTCAGGAACATATTAATGTCAGAAAAATGTTCTTCCATATTTGCCTAACATAGATGTTCACCCCCTTCCTTACTCCCCTCACCACTTGTCAGCACCGAGCTGTCCCATTTTCCTCAGCACAAAAGCCCCAATTAACACACACCTGAGAAATAGCTTATGCAAATAATGCCAGCCAAGGAGTGTTATAATTTTGTTAGGAAGCAATCATCTTGTCTCTAAAAGACACAGGAGGTAATTAAAACGCTGGCTTGCACTAATTTGTGTGTAACCGTGAGGCTGTTTCCCGAGCCTCAAAGGGAAATTTGCAGACACGCTGACTCCGAAACGAAAAATGAAATATTGTAAGGTCCATGCGTCCGACAATAACGTGACCTATATCTTAAGAGATGGAATGATAGAGATATTTTTCTGGCACTGAAAAACGCTACCTGGACCTGGAGGGCAAAAACACCAGAATAGCAGACTGCAGCTATGGGATGTGTAGTCTCTAAATAAAGATAAAATCATAAGGGAAAAAATGGGGTCGTTTGCAAGCCTCTGCGATCAACTAGCAATGAGTTATTGCAGAAGTTAGCGTTTGTAATAAAAATGTACAGGCTGGAGACCGGCCCACATGATGTCACCACAAGGGGCGTGTGGGCAGATCTCCCCTTAGGTATAAGAGAATCCATGGAGAAGACAGGAGCACTCATTGCCAGGGGGGAGTAAGAATTAAAAGCAACGGGTCCTGTTTGATAACAGCATAATCCAACGAGTGAGCCCCTCCTCCACCTATATTGAATCGTCTCCTCGACTGTATAGTGTATATTATCTTCTTTTTACCCTGTTTATTTTATGTAGCTGCCTATGTATTTTAATGTCTCCTTTGCAACATCCTTGTATATATTTTTCCTAAACACTGCCTCCCTTTTGAATTAAATATAAAATGTAATAGTCCTGTTTCTTTTGTTCTGTAATCGTTCCCTTCCCCAAAGCGATATACGCTAACAAAACGCAGGCATCCGGCCAGGCCTGTATTATATTTCAAACTCGGCCGGTGGTGGCAGAGAATAATAATAATTGGGCTGTCGCGAAGCTGACAGTGACCGTACGGAGGGTGTTAAACACGGATTCCAGGCTTTGGAATCCCCGAAGTGTGACGCCATACGCTCACTGATGGCTTACCGATACCTACATAGAGACTAGTCTGGATCGCGTGCTTGCGACTACAGACGAAATACGGACAGCGTGACAGCAAAGGCAAGATATTGCGTGATCTCTCCGGTGTCGCCTCGACTGTGTGTTGGAATTCTTGACAAATTGGTGGCATGTGGTGGGATATTACAGAACATCAGTGGCTGGATTGAGCAATCATTCCTGTCATTGAAAACTTCCACGGTTCTTTCGAGAATTCTGTGCAGAGTTTTAAGAAATCAGACTCAGTGTTTTAATATTTTTTTATCTGGGACATTGCTATACGTGTAACAGTCGCATCCCCTCCCTTCTCCTGTTTTTCTGTCCTATCTTTTATTTGGCAACAATGGCTACACGTGGAGAGCCCTGGTATCACCAGCAGGCGAAGACCACAATCACTGCCCTCTGTGAGCTGAGGCAGATTGATCCCACGGGCAAAACCAATGCCCAAATGATTGCTGAACTGTTGCAAGGTGATGCAGAGCCTGTCTGACAGCAGAGCCCTGATGATGGGGCGGCCAGCCATGGCCCGGATGGCACTGCTGCAGGGGTCCCACCTGTGATTGCCAGCCATACCCGCAGCCAGGGTAGTGTGGACCCCCACCTGTAGATGGCCTTGGAGCAGCTCAATGCAGATGATCATGACAGACGACTGCAGCTGATCCTGAAATTCCAGGAGCAAGAGGCTGATAGAGCTGAGCGACAAGCTGACCGAGAGGAGCGCCAGGCCCAAGCTGACCGACAACACCAGCTGGAGCTAGCCTGGATTCAGAAGGAGTCTTCCTCCACACAGACCCGTGAGTCCAACAGTGCCAACTGCTTTAAACCCCGTCCTGAGCACTTCCCTGTGATGGAAAAGGATAGGGACTTGGACACATTTCTGCGAGGCTTTGAAAAGGCCTGCAGGCAGTATCAGCTGCCCACGGACTAGTGGGCCAGGTACTTAACTCCAGGGCTCAGAGGAAAAGCCTTGGAGGTGTTTGCTTCCCTCCCTCGAGAACAAGATGGAGACTATGAGGCCGTCAAGCAGGCCCTGATAAGAAAGTACCAGTTTACCGGAAAAAGTTCAGAGCCCTCCAACGTAGACCCCATGATAGCTACAGTGATTTGGTGGATGGGCTCAAAACCAACTTTGAACAGTGGGTCCAAGGACTGTCCGTTACCACCTTCGAGGACCTGAAGGATCTGATGGTGAAGGACCAGTTTCTTCATCTTTGCCCAGTGGAAGTGAGACAGTTTGTGCTTGATGGGGAGCTGAGGGAAGTCGCCAAAGCAGCCCAGATTGTGGATACCTATGAGGCCAACCACACACCAGAGGTGCGGAAGTCAGCCGCCGCCAGCTGGAAAGGGGGTAAGCAGACACCACCCCCAGTGTTCCGGCCAGTTGGCCCTCAGCGGGTCCTGCCCCATCTTTCAGCACCCGGCCCGCATCTGACTCCCGTAAGTGCTATACATGGGACAAGACTGGTCACATCAGCCTTACCTGCCCTGCAGCAGTTCTTTTTGTGAGTGGGGTGGTTGGGGGGGGTCTGTGACAATTTGCAATAAGTCACCGTGGGTGATAAAGTCACTATGGGGCTCAAGGATACCGGAGCTGAACGGACCCTCATCCGCCCTGACTTGGTGCCCCCTGAAGATCTTATCCCTGGGAAAACCCTGACTGTCCTTGGGGGTGTTCACCGTCCTTTGCCCATGGCCTGGGTTTTCGTAGACTGGGGTGCGGGGAGGGGGTTGCGAGAAGTGGGGGAGTCAGAGAACCTCCCGACCAATGTTTTATTGAGGATTGATCTGGGACGGTTGATTGCCCAATATGTTCCTGACAACCCTCCCAGATCTGATATGTCATATAATGCCACTGTCAATGACGTCTGTGATGAGAATGCCAGTGATATGAACACTAATATGATGTATAATGATGATCTGTATTGTGGTAACGGAGTGCTCAGCCACGTCGCCCGGCGGGGCGATGTTGCTGAGGACCCCCAAGACGGAGCCAGCATAAGTGCTAAGGGCGATGGGAGCAGGCCCGGGAACTTTGAAGCCAGTGATTCCGTGTCGCCGACCAGTGTCACGACGGACTGTGACTTGGCCGGTAGCAACTGCCCCATGACTGGCATGGCTCCTGAGGTATTGGGGGATGGTGGGGAGAAAGTGCCTCCAGCTTGTCAGGCTGATGGTAAGGGGTTGTTGTCCTCCGGGAAGACGGCCTACATAGCCGCTGTCACCCGAAGTATGAGTACCCAGAACGCACGCGATGCGCTGCCTTCTTGGCCCTCATCCCATGGTGGGACAAACAAACTGGCTGTGGACACAGAGCTGGTCCCAGACAGTTCCAGTGAGGTGGGGGTCCTAACGTCGCTTCTGGCTACCCCCAGCCAGGAGTTCCAAGTGGCTCTGTGCACAGATGTCAGCCTAGAGGCGTTAAGGGACCTCGCAGAGAAGCCCATCTCTGAATCCAATAAGGAGAGGGTATTTTGGGATCAGGGGAGGTTGTACCGAGAAACAGTCCCATGTAACCCCCAACAGGAGTGGATGAGGGAAAGACAGCTGTTCGTGCCCTATCAGTTTAGGGAGGAGCTGGTGCGGGTTGCCCATGATATTCCACTAGCTGAACACTTGGGGGGCCGCAAAACCAAGGCCAGGCTGTCGCACCACTTCTATTGGCCCCAAATTGGGACTGACATTGCCAGCTACTGCCGCTCCTGTGTCACGTGCCAAAGAGTGGGGAAGTCGGGGCGTGCCCCCAAGGCTACCCTGATCCCTTTGCCGGTTATAGAGGAGCATTCCAGAGGATTGCTGGGGACATCATTGGCCAGCTGGCCGTCCCCAGAAGCTCTGGAAATCAGTTCATCCTTACTGTGGTAGACTATGCTACCCGGTATCCGGAGGCAGTAGCTATGTCCTCAATTCGAGTTTATAAGGTGGCGGATGCCCTGCTGGCCATTTTTTCATGGGTAGGATTTCCCAGGGAGATGCTTACAGACCAGGGGACTCAGTTCATGTCTCGCCTAATGGAAGCTCTCTGTAAGAAAATGCAGGTGCAGCACCTGGTATCAAGTTTGTATCACCCACAGACCAATGGGTTGTGTGAACGATTCAATGGTACCCTTAAGCAGATGCTTAAGATGCTGGTTGAGTCCCATGGTCGCGACTGGGAGCGGTACCTCCCACACCTGCTCTTTGCTTACAGAGAGCTACCACAGGCCTCAAAGGGGTTCTCCCCCTTCGAGCTTCTGTATGGCAGACGAGTCCGGGGGCCCCTTGGTCTGGTAAGAGAATCCTGGGAAGGGGAACTGAACTCACCCAAAGTGTCCATCATAGAGTATGTCATGTGGTTCCGTGACAAAATGCAGGCAATGACGCAGCTGGTGCATGAGAATATGGTGCAGGCCCAGGCCAGCCAGAAGCTGTGGTTGGACCAGAACGCCCCAGAGAGGGTGTACAAAGTGGGTCAGAAGGTGTGGGTCCTAGTCCCCATGACCCAGAACAAGCTTCAGGCGGCCTGGGAAGGCCCATACCCCATATGCCAGAACCTCAATGATGTGAACTACGTGGTCACCATTGACCATGCCAGGAAGAGGCAGAAGGTCTTCCACGTCAACATGATGAAAGCTCATCATGACAGGGAGGCCTGTGCCCTTCCTGTATGTAGTGTCCCCGAAGAAGGCGAGACAGCAGAAGCCCTGGTGGACTTACTGGCCGCCGCCCGGGACAGAGGGTCTATTGAGGACACGGAATTCAACCCGCAGCTATCCACGGACCAGAAGTTCCAGCTGTGAGAGGTGTTCCGGCCTTACTCGACCCTCTTCACGGGTGTCACTGGGAGGACGCAGCTAGCTGTCACCAGGTGGACACAGGGAGTCACCCCCCAGTTCGTCAAACCACTTACCGTGTCTCACTAGAGGTGCAGAAAGACATGAAGGCGGAGATAGATGAGATGTTGGACCTAGGGGTGATCTATAGGTCAAAAAGTGCGTGGGCCACACCTGTAGTCCTGGTCCCAAAAAAGGACCGGACCACCCGGTTCTACGTGGACTACAGGAGGCTAAATGCCATCACAGCTCCTGATGCGTACCCGCTTAGCCGGGGCCTCGTACTTGACAATTATGGACCTGAGTCGAGGATATGGCAGATTCCTCTGTCTCAGGAGGCCCGGTAGAGGTCCGCCTTCATTACACCGTTCGGGCTGTATGAATCCCTCGTCATGCCCTTTGGCATGAGGAATGCACCTGCCACTTTCCAGCGATTAGTCAACCAGCTGCTCGAGGGACTGGAGGGGTTCACGGTTGCGTACCTTGATGACATTGCCGTCTACAGTCCCACCTGGGAGGAACACCTGGCACACCTGGAGCAGGTGCTCCGGCGGGTCCTGAGCTCTTGGTTGACTATCAAGCCTGCAAAGTGTCAGGTAGGCATGACGGAGGTGCAGTACCTCGGACACCGAGTGGGTGGCGGAACTTCCCAAGCCTGGGAAGGTTGATGACATCACCTCCTGGCCCTTCCCCAAAACCAAGAAGCAGGTGATGTCCTTCTTTGGTACAGCAGGGTACTATAGCAAGTTTGTTCCCAACTATAGTGACCTTGCTAAGCCTCTGACGGACCTCACAAAATAGAAGCTGCCGCAGACTGTTGACTAGACTGCTGACTGAGAGTGGTCGTTCACGGCACTGAAAGCTCCCCTGGCCAGTGCCCCAGTTCTGCAGGCCCCGGACTTCACCCGGCTGTTTGTAGTCCAAACGGACGCCATTGCATTTGGCCTCGGTGCTGTGCTCAGCCAGGTAAACAGGCAGGGGAAAGAGCATCCGGTGATGTTCCTCAGCCGCAAGCTCTTACCCTGGGAAGTGGCATACGCCACTGTGGAGAAGGAGTGCCTCGCTATAGTGTGGGCCCTGCAGAAGTTGCAGCCCTATCTATATGGGCGCAACTTCACCATAGTGATTGACCACAACCCCCTCAGCTGGCTGCATCGGGTGTCCAGTGACAATGGTAAACTACTGCGGTGGAGCCTTTACCATTCAGCACAAGAAGGGTAGTGAACATGGCAATGCAGACTGGCTGTCCGGTCAAGGGGAGACCGAGGAGGTAGTCTTAAAGGAGCGATCTGTAAACACGCCTTACGCCACCTCAAAGAGGGGGAGATGTCAGGAAAATATTAATGTCAGTAAAATGTTCTTCCATATTTGCCTGACATAGATGTTCACCCCCCTCCCTTACTCCCCTCGCCACTTGTCAGCACCGAGCTGTCCCATTTTCCTCAGCACAAAAGCCCCAATTAACACACACCTGAGAAATAGCTTATGCAAACAATGCCAGCCAAGGAGTGTTATAACTCTGTTAGGAAGTAAGCATCTTGTCTCTAAAAGACGCAGGAGGTAATTAAAACGCTGGCTTGCACTAATTTGCGCGTAACCGTGAGGCTGTTTCTCGAGCCTCAAAGGGAAATTTGCAGACATGCTGACTCCGAAACAATAAATGAAATATTGTAAGATCCATGCGTCAGACAATAACGGGACCTATATCTTTAGAGATAGAATCAACTAGGGAATGATAGAGATATTTTTCTGGCACTGAAAAACGCTACCTAGAGCTGTAGCGCAAAAACACCAGAATAGCAGACTGCAGCTATGCAATGTGAAGTCTCTAAATAAAGATAAAATCATAAGGGAAAAATGGGGTCGTTTGCAAGCCTCTGAGATCATCTAGCAATGAGTTATTGCAGAAGTTAGCGTTTGTAATAAAAATGTACAGGCTGGAGACCGGTCCACATGATGTCACCACAAGGGGCGTGTGGGCAGATCTCCCCTTAGGTATAAGAGAATCCATGAAGAAGACAAGAGCACTCATTGCCAGGGGGCAATAAGAATTATGAGCAATGGGTCCTGTTTGATAACAGCATAATCCAACTGGGGAGCCCCTCCTCCACCTATATTGAATCGTCTCCGCGATCGTATAGTGTAAGTTATCTTCTTTTTACCCTGTTTATTTTATGTAACTGCCTATGTATTTTAATGTCTCCTTTGCAACATCCTTGTATATATTTTTCCTAAACACTGCCTCCCTTTTGGATTAAATATAAAATGTAATAGTCCTGTTTCTTTTGTTCTGTAGTCGTTGCCTTCCCCGAAGCAATATACGCTACCAAAACGCAGGCGTCCGGCCAGGCCTGTATTATATTTCAAACTCGGCCGGTGGTGGCAGAGAATAATAATAATTGGGCTATCGCGAAGCTGACAGTGACCGTACGGAGGGCATTAAACACGGATTCCAGGCTTTGGAATCCCTGAGGTGTGACGCCATACGCTCACTGGTCGCTTACCGATACCTACGTAGAGAGTAGTCTGGATCGCGTGCTCGCGACTACAGACAAAATATGGACAACGTGACGGCAAAGGTGAGATATTGCGTGATCTTCCCGGTGTCGTCCCTCCTGTGTGTTTGAATTCTTCACAATAGAGAATATATAAGTTTATATATAAATATATATATAAATATTAGCTTAGTGAATGCCTTACAGAGTAACATAGAAAGACATGCAAACCTAATTTGTCATGAGTAAATAAATATACAATAGCTGCAATTGGCCATGACAGGTTGATTAGGAGTAGCTGAATGGCTGCTCACCCCATATCTCAACCCCTGGGTGGGATTCACTGGTAAATTTAGAGCTGTTTGTTTCGCACATGCTGGACATATGGAGATTGCAAGTCTCCTGGATTGAGTGTCCTTTGCTAAAGGACATGGAAGCTGGATTCTAAGCCAGGTGAGCTAACCAGCACTGTTGTATGAACTTGCTACTTTACGTTTTAACTTGTGCCAGAAAAAGGCTGTATTTAAGTTTTCTGGTGACGTGGTTTATGAGGATTGCAATAAACTAGCGGACTTTAAATAGAAATGGTTCCTTTGTCTACCTCTTTAGGAAGCCAAGTGAGTTGACCTACCAAAATAAATACAGATATTTATAAAATCCACAGTCAACATATGTGGTTGATGGTTTTTATGTGAGCTTATACAACTGAAGTAATCATTAGTGATGAGTGAGCACTAAAATGCTCAGGTACTCGTTGTTCGATTCGAGCAAATTGGAGTGCTTGAGTGCTCGGTCCGAGTAACGAGCCCAATGTAAGTCTTTGGGAAACTCGAGCAATTTTCCGGCGGCTCCCCCCGGCGGTCTGCAGAGGGCCTAAAAATTGCCCAAATCGATGGGAACAGTGCTCAAATGACATGGAAACAGCATGGGGAAGACCCCTGGAAGCATTTCTGACTCCCAGGTAATGACTTGTATATAAGGCAAAATAAATATACAAACACAAAAATACTCCTCCACACCTTGGGCTATGTTCACACGTAGCTAGTGATGAGCGAGCACTAAAATGCTCGGGTACTCGTTGCTCAGGTCGAGCACATTGGAATATTCGGATGCTCGACCCGAGCAACGAGCTCAATGTAAGTCTATGGGAAACTCGAGCACTTTTCCGGCGGCTCCCCCTGGCGGTCTGCAGAGGGCCTAAAAATTGCCCAAATCGATGGAAACAGTGCTCAAATCACATGGGAACAGCATAGGCAAGACCGCTGGAAGTATCTCTGACTCCCAGATCACTGCTGTCAACAACGTTGTCAGAGTATTACGCCACTTTTACGGACTCACAATAAAATGTACAAAAACGAAACAAAAATGGATTTTCCTGGGAAATATGTTAAGGAACATCCTTTCCAGGGTAATGACTTGCATATAAGGCAAAATAAATAACCAAAAACAAAAATACTCCTCCACAGCTTGGGCTATGTTCACACGTAGCGTTTTTGATGCGTTTTTGCACTTTTGCATTGCTTTCAACCAAGACAAATGCATTCACCAGGAAATGTAATTTTAACATTTTACGACCTTATCTGGCCATGTGGTGTGTGACACATCATCAGACACATGCATACATGCATACAGTGCTGAAAAGACATGGGAACAGTATGGGTAAGACCTCTGGAAGCTTCTCTGACTCCCAGGTCACTGCCTAAAAGTGTGCCCATCATAAGTGATCCTTGGCGCATTCGAAGATGCCTCCCGCCATGCACCTGTCATTGCAGATTTGTCCGTCCACGTCCTCATCCCAGCGGAGCATTCAGTTGTCCCTACCCCATTCCTTAGAATGGAAGCGCAAGTATGCAGCCAGCCACACACCAACCCACAAGCAGCAATACTATGCTGCCAAATTTTTGACAGCTGCTTGCTGTCCATACTCGGTCCCCAGCCGCCACTGTTTCTCCCGGTGTCGTCTCTGCCTTCCACAAGCACGGGTCCCACAACATTACCCGCGCCCTCCCCAGTGCACTTACTGGGAAGGACCGCCTAACCACAAACACATGGACAGGTGAATGTGGCCAGGGATGGTACGGAGCCAGTCCACAGCTTTTTTTGCTGAGTTGTATTTCACCACAGCCATATTCTTTAGCTTGGTGAAAGGACTTAGGAAACCATATCTACCCAGCTGTCATTTCTCCCAGGAAGTCCTCTAAAGCTGTTTTCACTTGAAATGTGGCCTTTTAGGCTCGTGGAGGCGGAAGCTTTTCATAACCTCATGCAGGCGGTGACCGGGTGTCCATACTTGGTCCCCAGCCGCCACTGTTTCTCCCGGTGTCATCTCTGCCTTCCACAAGCACGGGTCCCACCACATTAACTGTGCCCTCCCCAGTGCACTTACTGGGAAGGACCACCTAACCACAAACACGTGGACAGGTGAATGTGGCCAGGGACGGTACAGAGCCAGTCCACAGCTTTTTTTGCTGAGTTGTATTTCACCACAGCCATATTCTTTAGCTTGGTGAAAGGACTTGGGAAACCATATCTACCCAGCTGTCATTTCTCCCAGGAAGTCCTCTAAAGCTGCTTTCACTTGAAGTGTGGCCTTTTAGGCTCGTGGAGGCGGAAGCTTTTCATAACCTCATGCAGGTGGCGGCCGGGTGTCCATACTCGGTCCCCAGCCGCCACTGTTTCTCCCGGTGTCGTCTCCGCCTTCCACAAGCACGGGTCCCACAACATTACACGTGCCCTCCCCAGTGCACTTACTGGGAAGGACCGCCTAACCACTAACACTTGGACAGTAGTGTTGAGCGAGCAGTAAAATGCTCGGGTGCTCGAAGCTCGGGCCGAGCTCACCGTGATACTTGGGTGCTCGACCCGAGCAACGAGCCCAATGTTAGTCTATGGGAGACCCGAGCATTTTTGCAGCGGCAGCCCCGGCAGTCCGTAGAAAGCCTAAAAAGTGCCCAAAACAATAGTGACAGTGCTCAAATGACATGGGGATCACCCCAGGAAGCATTTCTGACCCCCAGGTCACTGCTGTCAACAACGTGGTCAGAGGTATTAAGCGACTTTTACGGGCTCACAATAAAAAGTTCAATAACGAAACTGAAACTGTTTTCCTGTGAAATATGTTAAGGAACATCCTTTCCAGTGTAAAGACTTGTATATAAGGTAAAATAAATAACCAAAAACAAAAATACTCCTCCACACCTTGGGCTATGTTCACAAGTAGCATTTTTATGCGTTTTTGCACTTTTTTATTGCTTTCAACTGTGACAAATGCATCTTACAACCTTATCTGGCCATGTGCTGTGTAACACATGCATACAGTGCTGAAAAGACATGGGAACAGCATGGGGAAGACCCCTGGAAGCATCTCTGACACCCAGGTCACTGCCTAAAAGTGTGCCCATCAGAAGTGATCCTTGCCGCATCAAAAGATGCAGCCTTGCAACTATACCCGTGCAAGTCCTTGTCCCAGGGCAGCGTTCAATTGTACCTCCCCCATTTCCTTGCAATGCAAGCGCAAGTATGCAGCCTGCCACCCACCCATCCTGAGGCTGCAATACCATACTGCTTGCTTGCTTGCACTTGAAATTGGGCCTTTTAGGCATGTGGAGGTGGAATCTGGCCACCACGTCATGGCTGCGTCGGCGGCCTGGTATCCACACTCAGTCCTCAGCCGCCAGGCGACCGGGTGTCCACGCTTGGTCCCCAGCCGTCAGGGGGAGGCCAAGTGTCCATACTCGGTCCCCAGCCACCCCGGGGCCGGGTGCCCACACACGGTCCCCAGCCACCTGGGAGCGGCCGGGTGTCCATAAACAGTCCCCAGCTGCCCCTATTTGTCCCGGTGCGCCTTATACACAAGCGCGCATACCAAAACATTACCTGTGCCCTCCCCAGTGCATTTAGTGGGAAGAACAGCCTAACCACAAACACGTGGACAAGTGAATGTGGCTAAGGATGGTCCATCTCACTGATGCCTTCACGCTGGGTAAATATTGTGGAAGCCGGGACACAGTTGGACACTGGGATGCAACACATCCTCCACACATAGAGGATTGCGGGTCCTGGGTCAATCAGGCTTCAACACAAAGTTCAGAAGGTAGATAGCAGCAGTGGTCAGCCTTCCACACAATGAGTAAATTATTCATGATCATGAGGCCATCCATCTCTTTAGCTTTCTGTTCCTTGGAATGCAAGCGCATGTATGTAGTAGGGGCTAGGCCTGAGGTGGTCTGCGTTTTGGCACATATCCTACCTCCTCCGAGGATTGCTGGATGTTTTCCTGCTACTATCCCAGTTCTATGACTACCGTTAAAACAAAGCTTCAGGTGATGAATGATGGATGAGGTGGTGGCAAAGGAGAAAGAGCAGGAGGACCATTCACATCAATATCAGGCCAGTCATCCACACATGTCTTGTAGGATATGTTTCTGTACCAAAAGGAGCGGTTCGGCTACACAGTTATAGGGCATGCAGTGAGTGCAATGCCTACCAAAAACTTTGAGGCACTCCAATGCCACGTGGAAGTGACATGGAGGTCAGAGGGCCTTAACTAAACCGTTTTTTCCATTTATAGCAACTGGGTCTCCTATACACTGTTGGCCTAAGCAGTGAATGGTAGGCTTTCCAAAAATCATGAGGAATTGCGAGGCCCCTTGAAACAGACGTGGATTACAGCGTAAAAAAAACCTTCTACCCATTATTGGGGAGTGGGTCTCCCTTAGTGTTCTCCTATGCATTGAAAAGCAAAAGCTGACTAAAATTACGAGGAAATGCAATGCCCATTGGAAGAGTCGTGGAGGCTAGAGGTAATTAAAAACAACATTTCAATGCCCCTTGGAAGAGCTGTGGAGTTCAGAGTGGTTTAACAAGACTGTTTTAATGCCCCTTGGAAGTGACGTGGAGGTCACAGTAGCTTAACAAGATGGTTTTAATGCCCCTTAGAAGAGTGGTGGAGGTTACAGTGGAATAAAAGACAATATCAATGCCCCGTGGAAGAGACGTGGAGGTCACAGTAGCTTAACAAGATGGTTTTAATGCCCCTTGGAAGAGTGCTGGCGGTCACTGTGGAATACAAAGACAATATCAACTCCCCTTGGAAGAGTGGTGGAGGTTGCAGTGGAATAAAAAGACAATATCAATGCCCCGTGGAAGAGACCTGGAGGTCACAGTAGCTTAACAAGATGGTTTTCATGCCCCTTGGAAGAGTGGTGGGGGTCACAGTGCAATAAAAAGACAATATCAATGACCCTTGGAAGAGACGTGGAGGTCCCAGTGGAATAAAAAGACAATATCAATGACCCTTGGAAGAGACGTGGAGGTCACAATAGCTTAATAAGACGATTTTAATGCGCCTTACAAGAGCCATGCAGTACAACATATTAAAAATATTATTCCCATAATTGGGGAGTGGGTCTACCATAGTCTTTGCCTATGCCTTCCAAGCAAAAGCTGCCAAAAATTAGGACGGAGGAACAGTGCAATGCCCCTTACAAGAGCCATGCAGTACAGCATATTAAAAACATTATTCCCATTATCGGGGAGTGGGTCTCCCATAGTCTTTGCCTATGCCTTCCAAGCAAAAGCTGTCAGAAATTAGGACGAAGGAACTTGCAATGCCCCTTACAAGAGCCATGCAGTACAGCATATTAAAAACATTACTCCCATTATTGGGGAGTGGGTCTCCCATAGTCTTTGCCTATGCCTTCCAAGCAAAAGCTGCCAAAAATTAAGATGGAGGAACTTGCAATGCCCCTTACAAGAGCCATGCAGTACAGCATATTAAAAACATTATTCCCATTATTGGAGAGTGGGTCTCCCATAATCTTAGCCTATGCCTTCCAAGCAAAAGCTGCCAAAAATTAGGACAGAGGAACTTGCAATGCCCCTTACAAGAGCCATGCAGTGCAGCATATTAAAAACATTATTCCCATTATTGGGGAGTGGGTTTCCCATAGTCTTTGCCTATGCCTTCCAAGCAAAAGCTGCCAAAAATTTTGACGGAGGAACTTGCAATGCCCCTTACAAGAGCCATGCAGTACAGCATATTAAAAACATTATTCCCATTATAGGGGAGTGGGTCTCCCATAGTCTTTGCCTATGCCTTCCAAGCAAAAGCTGCCAAAAATTAGGACGGAGGAACTTGCAATGCCCCTTACAAGAGCCATGCAGTACAGCATATTAAAAACATTATTCCCATTATTGGGGAGTCGGTCCCCCATAATCTTAGCCTATGCCTTCCAAGCAAAAGCTGCCAAAAATTAGGACGGAGCAACTTGCAATGCCCCTTACAAGAGCCATGCAGTACAGCATATTAAAAACATTAATCCCATTATTGGGGAGTGGGTCTCCCATTGTCTTTGCCTATGCCTTCCAAACAAAAGCTGCCAAAAATTAGGACGGAGGAACTTGCAATGCCCCTTACAAGAGCCATGCAGTACAGCATATTTAAAACAGTATTCCCATTATTGGGGAGTGGGTCTCCCATAGTCTTTGCCTATGCCTTCCAAGCAAAAGCTGCCAAAAATTAGGATGGAGGAACTTGCAATGCCCGTTACAAGAGCCATGCAGTACAGCATATTAAAAACATTATTGCCATTATTGGGAAGTGGGTCTCCCATAGTCTTTGCCTATGCCTTCCAAGCAAAAGCTGCCAAAAATTAGGACAGAGGAACTTGCAATGCCCCTTACAAGAGACATACAGTACAGCATATTAAAAACATTATTGCCATTATTGGGGAGTGGGTCTCCCATAGTCTTTGCCTATGCCTTCCAAGCAAAAGCTGCCAAAAATTAGGACGGAGGAACTTGCAATGCCCCTTACAAGAGACATGCAGGGCAGCATATTAAAAACATTATTCCCATTTTTTGGGAGTGGGTCTCCCATAGTCTTTGCCTATACCTTCCAAGCAAAAGCTGCCAAAAATTAGGACGGAGGAACTTGCAATGCCCCTTACAAGAGCCATGCAGTACAGCATATTAAAAACATTATTCTCATTATTGGGAAGTGGGTCTCCAATAGTCTTTGCCTATGCCTTCCAAACAAAAGCTGCCAAAAATTAGGAAGGTGGAACTTGCAATGCCCCTTACAAGAGCCATACAGTACATCATATTAAAAGCATTATTCCCATTATTGGGGAGTATGTCTCCCATAGTCTTTGCCTATGCCTTCCAAGCAAAATCTGGCAAAAATTAGGATGGAGGAACATGCAATGCTGGCAACATGGACCACGGTCACCCTGGTGGTATAGTGGTGGTGGAGGCTGAGGATAAGGAGAAGAGCAAAAAACTGCCGAAATGAGGAAGCGTATACGTATGTGTAGGTGTGAAGCGGTGCATGGGAATACACCTCCCGAAATAACACAGTGGATTTGACTTTATGTTACTCTGCTGTCATTTGGTGGTGATGAGAAGTATGGCCCAATCCAGCCCTTGTTCATTTTGATAAGGGTCCGCTTGTCAGCATTGTCAGTTGACAGGCGAATGCGCTTATCAGTTATAATTCCCCCAGCGGCACTAAAATCACTCTCCGAAAGCACGCTAGAGGCAGGGCAGGCCAGGACCTCCAAAGGCACAGAGGAATCACGGAGGACACTGGTACGGTCGGCAAGGTACTCCCTCACCATCTTTTGAAACTTTCCACTCCTTGTGAGAGTACCCCGCGCCTCAGGGCCTGTAAGCTGGGCAGGTCACAGAAAACTGTCCCAGAACGTTGACTGTGATCCCCTGCCTCTGCTGGATTGGAGTTGCATCTTTCTCGCCTGTACGCCTTGGTTGGGCAACGAACTGTGACCTCTGCCGCTAGCGTGATCAGATGGGAATTCTTTTTAATAGTTCTGCAGCAAGGGCCTTCTGGTACTGCCCCATTTTTGTAGACCTCTCCACCTCAGGAATAAGAGAGTGAAAGTTCTCCTTGTAGCTGTGATCTAAAAGTGTCACCAACCAGTAATGACTGTCACCCAACATTTTGACAATGCGAGGGTCACAGTTAAGGCAGCGTAACATAAAGTCAACCATGCGTGCCAGACTGGTAATGGGCAAGAATTCCGTGTCCTCACCAAGATGATGACTGACTATGCTCTCCTCCTCCACCTCCTCCTCCTCCCCCCTGTCCTCAGGCCACCCACGCTGAACCGACGGTATGACAGTTGTACAGGTACTACCGTCTAAAGCGCATGATACCAGCTCCTGTTCTTCCTCCTCCTCCTCCTCTTCCTCCTCTCCCTCATTGTCCCTCAATGCACGTTGGGATGAGATGAGGTTGGACTGTGTGTAATCGCCTGCTACGGCTTCTTGATCCATCTCATCATACTCTGGCTGCAATGCCTCCTCTTTCATTCTCTGCAGAGAGCGTTGCAAAAGACAGACAGATAGACGCTAATGATGGCGTCATCGCCACTCACCATCTTGGTGGACTCCTCAAAATTTGTCAGGATGTTACATATGTTAGACATCCAGGTCCACTCTTGACGTCTTATGTGTGGAGTCTGACCTGAATATCGACGGCCTTGTTGCAGCTGGTACTTCACAACTGCTCTCTTCTGCTCACAAATCCTTTGCAACATGTGGAGGGTAGAGTTCCAATGTGTGGGGACATCACACACCAGTCGGTGTGCCAGAAGCTGCAAATGCTGCTGCAACACAGCAAGAGCGGAGGAAGCTGTAGCCGACTTTCGAAAATGAGCTGACAGGCGGCGTACTTTGACGAGCAGATCTGGCAACTCGGGGTACGATTTATGAAACCGCTGAACCACGAGGTTAAGCACATGAGCCAGGCATGGTACGTGTGTGATCTCGCCTCGCCTCAGAGCCGCCACCAGGTTACGGCCATTGTCACACACGACCATGCCTGGATGTAGGCTCAGCGGTCACAGCCACAGATCTGCCTGCTCTTTCACAGCTGTCCACAACTCACAAGCAGTGTGGGGTTTATCACCTAAGCTTATGAGTTTCAGCACAGCCTGTTGCCGCTTGGCTGAGGCAGTACTGCAGTGCTTCCAGCTTGTAACTGATGTGGTGATATCTGAGATGGAGGCTGAACATGAGGAGGAGGATGATGCGCAGGAGCTGTACACTGTGGGGGCAACTCTGACTGACATAGGGCCCGCAACCCTCGGTGTGGGGAGGATGTGTTCCGTCCCAAGCTCTGACTGGGTCCCGGCTTCCACTATGTTTACCCAGTGTGCCGTCAGGGAGATGTAGAGTCTCTGGCCACATGCTCTTGTCCACGTGTCCGTTGTCAGGTGGACTCTCCCAGTAACTGCATTGTTGAGGGCACGGCAGATGTTTTGGGACACGTGCTTGTGTAGTGCTGGGATGGCACACCGGGCAAAATAGTGTCGGCTGGGGACCGAGTACCAAGGGACATCCACCGCCATAAGGTTGCGGAAGGATTCCATCTCCACCAGCCTAAAAGGCAGCATTTCCAATGCAAGCAATCATGAAATGTGCGAATTTAGGACTGTGGCCTGTGGGGCGTTGGCTGCGAATTTGGCTGCGGTGGGACGTGGACGTGGACGTTGATGCTGTTTCTTGAGAAACTGCCATAACAAGTGAAGACAGAGAGGAGGGGGCATCTTTGCATGCAGTATGGACAGGGGATTGCCTTGCACGCATAACAGGGGGTTCTCTTACACGTGGCACTGGTTGTGGACCCTGGGGTTCGCCCCACAAAGTCGGGTGCTTTGCTGACATGTGCCTGATCATGCTGGTGGTGGTCAGGCTGGTAGTTTTGTCACCCTGCTGATGCTGGCCTTTTTAGGGTTATCAGCAGAGTCTTTAAAAAAATTCCAGACTCTGGAAGACCTACCGGTTGTACTGGCAACATCCCTCATGTTGGTGTTACGGGGAGCGGTTGCCTGCCTTCTGTCTGCGGCCACCACACTGCTTCTTCCTGCCTGTTGGGGTACTCTGCCTCCCTCCCCCTGTGTGCTGCTGGCCTCGCTCTGTGTGTCCTCCTGCCACATTGGGTCAGTTACTAGATCACCCACCACCTGCTCCTCCTCTTCCAGTTCCGCACCACGGTCCTCCTCCTCACTTCGTGGCAATTGTGTCTCGTCATCGTCCACCTCTTGTGACAAATTGCCAGCGTCACCTTCCTTTGGCCGTGACTGTTCAAATATTTGGCCATCGCTACATGGGATCTCCTCTTCCACCACTTCAAGCGGAGCAGGCGAGGGTCCCAAATATGGAAATGGACCAGTGAACAGCTCTTCAGAGTGTCCAACTGTGGGATCAGTTGCTGTCTGACGACACTCGGCATGGTGGGAGGAAGGAGCATCAGGGTGAGGAGGACTATGCGGTCGAGACTCACGGCTACTAAGACTTGACCGTGTGGAAAACAGACCGGAGGTGGTGGTGCCCAGGTAACTGGAAGTATTATCTGCTATCCAATTAATAACCTGTTCACACTGATCAGTTCGCAATAGTGGTGTTGTTGTGTGCTTCCATAGTAATTCGGTCAAGAATTGGTTGTGGTACATTTTCACCTTGGCCACGGCCCCATCCTCTGCACGCACCATCACCAGAACGTCCAGTTCCACGTCCCTTGCCACGCGCCTTGCCCATTGTAAAGTAAGTAAAATAGCTTACACTCGCACTATCAATGGCAAAAGGGTAATATAAAGGAGATTTGAACCGTGGAAGAGGAAAACCACAGTTCTAGTTCTCTGGCCTACACCAGAATCTTTTAAACAGATATATTTGTGTCTGAACAGTCAGCGAGAAACTCAAACTGCTTTTTTTTATGTAAAAAAGGCGAATTGCACCCAGATTTGAACAATGGAAGAGGAAAACCACAGTTCTAGTTCTCTGGCCTACACCAGAATATTTTAAACAGAGATATTTGTGTCTGAACAGTCAGCGAGACACTCAAACTGTTTTTTTTATGTAAAAAAGGCATAAAGGTGGATTACACCCAGATTTGAACCGTGGAAGAAGAAAACCACAGTTCTATTTCTCTGGCCTACACCATAATCTTTTAAACAGATATATTTGTGTTTGAACAGTCAGCGAAACACTCAAACTGTATTTTTTTTATGGAAAAAAGGCAAAAATATGGATAACACCCAGATTTGGACCGTGGAAGAGGAAAACCACAGTTCTAATTTCCTGGTGTGTACCAGACTTTTTTAAATAGATATATTTGTGTCTGAACAGTCAGCGAGACACTCAAACTGTTTTTTTTATGGAAAAAAGGCAAAAAAGTGGATAATACAGAGATTTGAACCGTGGAATTGCAAAACCACAGTTCTAGTTATCTGGCCGAAACCAAACTCTTTTAAACAGATATATTTGTGTTTGAACACTCACAGACACACTCAATTTTTTTTTTTTTGGGGGGGGGGGGGATATCAAAAGGTTAATAAGACGGGTATTTGTACAGTCTGACAGAGGAGAAAAAAAGAAAAAGAGGATTTAGATGAAAAAAAAGGATTTTTCCTGGCCCCTGAGACCTGGGGCTAAGTCTAGCAATTTGAGCTGCAGCACACAGGACTGCAATGCACTGTTTTCTGGTATAACCACTGCATCTCCTATACAGCCTGTCTGCCTGATATCTGGGATGGATATTAGTCCTCAGAAGGACTGTTTGTTTGATTTTGCAGGCTTTTAAGACCCTACACTACCTATTTCGCAGTATAAATCTCTCCCTAGCTCAGCAGCACTCTCCCTACACTGTCTGATCCGGAGCGACTGTGTCCAAGATGGCGGCGCCCGGTTTTAAATACTCGAGGTGATGCTGTGCGGCCAGCAAATCACTGTAATGCCCACAACCAACATGGCTGCGGCATTACAGTGACTGGCTGGCAATCCCTGCATGTTCATTGGTTCTGCAAAGAGCGCCAAACATGCAGGGCGGAGACCCGAGCTCCCGCCCGAGTAACCTGAAAATGCTTGGTGCTCACCGAACATCCCGAGTAGTGAGATGCTCGGGCGAGTACAGAGCAGTAATGAGCATGCTCGCTCAACACTAATCAGTGCCTGTCAGGTACTTTAATAACTGAATTTACATAAATTTATTTTTTATTTTGGAAAACATAATTCCTACCAATTTTCCATACGAGGTTGCACTTATCCTCCTTCATTCAGACTTGTCTACAGTCATCTTCAGGCCGCACTGCGCTGTGACTCCAGTTTACAGCATACACTTGTTCTTCATCTAATCACAGATGTGCTTATAAAATGGAGTCTGTGATTGGCTGACAGGGGATATAACACAAGTGTCATTACGCCTGCAAGTACAGAATCTAGCTTCATAGGGCTTTATATATAGGGGCTTTCTGCAGAATTTTCCCCCTATAGTGGCTATGGCTCATGTCCCACTTCAGCAGTATTTCTCTCTCCCTTCACCAGCTCCTGCCCATCTTCATACCTTCCCCCAACAAATAGATCAACATGTAAAGAGTGCCCATTTCACAGGCTGGTGTTTGCAGCAGCACAGAGGGAATCACATACTACGCGAGGCTCATCATGAGTGACTCCCTGCAGAGCCATGCTTGTCTACATAGATAAGACCCGCCAGCAGAATCACAGGAGAGGTAAGAGGCCTGTATCAGCATCATCTGTAGCGTGCAGCAGCGAGGCACACCCAACCTCTGTCTGCAGATGATGCTTGAACAGGCCCCTGCCTCTCCTGCTAGTGTTCATGTTTCCGCCGGGTCAATGATGAATTCATTAGCTGTCCGGGCCCCCCTCCTTCCAGGCCCCTGTGCAGCTGCACCAGCTTTATGTCCGCCCCTGACTGTACTATATTGAGGACTATTGGGAGTGCAGTATACTATATGGAGGACTATGGAGAGTGCAATATAATATGTTTATCTATGACTTGTCTGGTGTATTCATTTATTTTTGTGATGCTGTTTGATCCTAATGTTCTCAAACAAACCTCTGAGGCCTTCACAGAACAGCTGTAGTTATACTGAGAATAAATTACACACAGGTGGACTCAATTTACTAATTATGTGACTTCTGGAGGCAATTGGTCACTCAGGATTTTATTTAGGGAGATCGGACTACAGGTGGTTAAACACAAATGCACATCACAATTTTCAGATTTATATTTTTAAAATAATTAGAAAACCATGTATCAATTTCTTTACACTTCACAAATACTTGCTATTTTGTGTTGGTATATAACATATAATCCAAATAAAATACATTTAAGATTGTGGGTGTAACTTGAAAAAAATGTGGAAAAATTCACGGGGTATAAATACTTTAAGGCACTATATAGTTACCATGGCAATAATCAATATTTCCCACTTAGTTTCACTGTTTTTCTGTGAAAGATTTTTCATTGTTTTAAAAAAAAGTACAAAGAAAGTAAAAAGTAAATATCATAAGCAATTAAATTGGTACCCAACTTCTCTATTGTTCTTGTTCAAACTTCAATACAAAGGGTAGTATATACAAAGATAAGCCTTAGATTAAAGCCACTGACAAGTAGAGATGGGTAAATTTAAAATTATTAGAGTGGAATTGAACTTTTATCGAAGTTTACAAAAATCTGTATTCTGGAGAATATGGATTTTTTTTTTTGTAAGTCGCGGCCAGCTGCAGCTGACATCTTGCTATAGAGTAGAGAGGCAACAAAAAGTTAAAAACAAGAAGAAAATACATACCTCATTGCTCCATCGTGTTGTATCTCCTGCCTGGTGTTTACTCTAGGTTGGGACTTCCACCCGCAAACAGGCCTCGCCACTCACTGCGAGGAAGTGACGTGACGGACAGAGGACTGGACAACAGGCAGGAAGCAGCGGGAATGGCCAGAAAGGTGAGCAGTGAGATGGATATGTTTTTTTTTTTTCCTTTTAACCTTTTGCCGGCCACTTACCTCTCTGGCTACCCTCGCTGCTCCATGCCCGCTCTCCAATCCTGCATATTTGGCCAGGTGTTCATTCTAGGTTGGGACTTCCGGCGAACAGGTCCTGAAGTTCACTGCACATGTTCGAAGGTTTGTTCCCAGCCAGAAGTTCCGACCCAGAGTGATCACAGGACCAGAATTGAGATGCAATGGACAACCAGACAGTGAGCAGAGAGCATAGAGAGTAACCTGAGAGTTGAGCGAAGGGTGAGTATAAGTATTTATTTTAATTTTTAAAATCTTACATTTATAATGCTATTGGATCTGAAGAGCCCAGAGCAAAATAACGGATATTATAGGGAGTCTGTCATAACAGAATTACTGTTCAAACCAAATACAGGTGCCCGGTGCACCCTTAGCACGATCAAACATTTAAGTGCACCTTTTCACCTACTTGTTTTTCATCTATCTCCACCCTTCTGTGGCTCTATAAAGCCAGAGCTGTTAATCAAAGAAGAGGGAAGTAGAGATAGAGGGAAAACAAGTAGGAGAGAATGTGCACTTAAATGCTTGGCTACGACAAGCAGGGCCGGCGTCAGCACCCGGCGCACCTGGGCAAATGCCGGGGCCCTGAGCAGGCAGAGGGGCCCACTGGCGGTCGCGCACCCCGCTGGGCTATGGGCGGAGGAGAGCGGTGTCAGCGCCCGCCCTTCTCCGCCGTTTGCTCAGGGCCCCGGCAGCTGGATACTTACCTCTCCCCGTGCCTCCGCAGATCAGCTGTCTTCCTGCTCTGCGCTCCCTGTGACGTCTCAGGTCAGAGGGCGCGGTGACGTCTTTACACCGCGCCCTCCCCTGAGCCGTCACAGGGAGCGCTGAGCGGGAAGACACCGACAACGCTGGAGTCCCGACCCGAGCAGCTGCAGCAGGTAGCAGGTGAGGAGGAGGGAGGTGAGTATTTGATTTTTTTTTTTTATGTATGGAGGCATGGAGCATTATAAAGAGAGGGGGGGACATCCTGCATGGGGCATTATAAAGAGGAGGGGGGGTGACATCCTGCATGGGGCATTATAAAGAGGAGGGGGGGTGACATCCTGCATGGGGCATTATAAAGAGAGGGGGGGACATCCTGCATGGGGCATTATAAAGAGAGGGGGGGACATCCTGCATGGGGCATTATAAAGAGAGGGGGGGACATCCTGCATGGGGCATTATAAAGAGGAGGGGGGGGTGACATCCTGCATGGGGCATTATAAAGAGGGGGGGGACATCCTGCATGGGGCATTATAAAGAGAGGGGGGGACATCCTGCATGGGGCATTATAAAGAGAGGGGGGGACATCCTGCATGGGGCATTATAAAGAGAGGGGGGGACATCCTGCATGGGGCATTATAAAGAGAGGGGGGGACATCCTGCATGGGGCATTATAAAGAGAGGGGGGGACATCCTGCATGGGGCATTATAAAGAGAGGGGGGGACATCCTGCATGGGGCATTATAAAGAGAGGGGGGGACATCCTGCATGGGGCATTATAAAGAGAGGGGGGGGACATCCTGCATGGGGCATTATAAAGAGAGGGGGAGCCATCCTGCATGGGGCATTATAAAGAGAGGGGGGGACATCCTGCATGGGGCATTATAAGGTGGGGAACAGCCTGCATGGGGCATTATAAAGAGGGGGGGGATTCCTGCATGGGGCATTATAATGAGGAGGGGGAACAGCCTGCATGGGGCATTATAAGGTGGGGAACAGCCTGCATGGGGCATTATAAAGAGGGGGGGGGCATCCTGCATGGGGCATTATAAAGAGGAGGGGTGACAGCCTGCATGGGGCATTATAAAGGGGGGGGGGGCAGCCTGCATGTGGCAATATGTGGGGAGTAACAGCCTGCATGAAGCATTAAAAGGGGGGGCCTGTATGGGGCATTATGTGGGGGGGAACAGCCTGCATGGAGCATTAAAAGGGGGGGCCTGTATGGGGCATTATGTGGGGGGGAAAAGCCTGCATGGAGCATTATAAGGGGGGGGCAGCCTGTATGGGGCATTATGTGGGGGGTAACAGCCTGCATGGAGCATTAAAAGGGGGGGGCCTGTATGGGGCATTATGTGGGGGGTAACAGCCTGCATGGAGCATTATAAGGGGGGGACAGCCTGTATGGGGCATTATGTGGGGGGTAACAGCCTGCATGCAGCATTATATGGGGGCCAGTATCCTGTATGGAGCGTTATAAGGGGACCGGTATCCTGTATGGAGCATTATATGGGGGCCAGTATCCTGTATGGAGCTTTATAAGGGGACCAGTATCCTGTATGGAGCGTTATATGGGGGCCAGTACTCTGTATGGAGCCTTACATGGGGGCCAGTATTCCGTATGGAGCCTTATATGGAAGCCAGTATTCCGTATGGAGCCTTATATGGGGGGCCAGTATTCCGTATGGAGCCTTATATGGGGGCCAGAATTCCGCATGGAGCCTTATATGGGGGTCAGTATTCCGCATGGAGCCTTATATGGGGGTCAGTATTCCACATGGAGCCTTATATGGGGGTCAGTATTCCGTATGGGGCCTTATATGGGGGCCAGTATTACTTATGGGGCCTTATATGGGGGCCAGTATTCCGTATGGGGTCTTATATGGGGGCCAGTATTCCGTATGAAGCGTTATATGGGGGCCAGTATTCTGTGTGGAGCCTTATATGGGGGCCACTATTCTGTGTGGAGCGATTCACCGGTTTCTGAGCTATTGTGGAATTTACAATAGATATCACTCATGTAATGTAAGAAGTGAAATCTTTGCATTGTACTATATATATATATATATATATATATATATATATATATATATATATACAGTACAGACCAAAAGTTTGGACACACCTTCTCATTTAAAGATTTTTCTGTATTTTCATGACTATGAAAATTGTACATTCACACTGAAGGCATCAAAACTATGAATTAACACATGTGGAATTATATACTTAACAAAAAAGTGTGAAACAACTGAAAATATGTCTTTTATTCTAGGTTCTTCAAAGTAGCCACCTTTTGCTTTGATGACTGCTTTGCACACTCTTGGCATTCTCTTGATGAGCTTCAAGAGGTAGTCACCGGAAATGGTTTTCACTTCACAGGTGTGCCCTGTCAGGTTTAATAAGTGGGATTTCTTGCCTTATAAATGGGGTTGGGACCATCAGTTGTGTTGTGCAGAAGTCTGGTGGATACACAGCTGATAGTCCTACTGAATAGACTGTTAGAATTTGTATTATGGCAAGAAAAAAGCAGCTATGTAAAGAAAAACGAGTGGCCTTCATTACTTTAAGAAATAAAGGACAGTCAGTCCGAAAAATTGGGAAAACTTTTAAAGTGTCCCCAAGTGCAGTTGCAAAAACCATCAAGCTCTATAAAGAAACAGGCTCACATGAGGACCGCCACAGGAAAGGAAGACCAAGAGTCACCTCTGCTTCTGAGGATAAGTTTATCCGAGTCACCAGCCTCAGAAATCGCAGGTTAACAGCAGCTCTGATTAGAGACCGGGTCAATGCCACACAGAGTTATAGCAGCAGACACATCTCTACAACAACTGTTAAGAGGAGACTTTGTGCAGCATGTCTTCATGGTAAAATAGCTGCTAGGAAACCACTGCTAAGGACAGGCAACAAGCAGAAGAGACTTGTTTGGGCTAAAGAACACAAGGAATGGACATTAGACCAGTGGAAATCTGTGCTTTGGTCTGATGAGTCCAAATTTGAGATCTTTGGTTCCAACCACCATGTCTTTGTGAGACGCAGAAAAGGTGAATGGATGGACTCTACATGCCTGGTTCCCACCATGAAGCATGGAGGAGGAGGTGTGATGGTGTGGGGGTGCTTTGCTGGTGACTCTGCTGGGGATTTATTCAAAATTTAAGGCATACTGAACCAGCATGGCTACCACAGCATCTTGCAACGGCATACTTTTCCATCCGGTTTGCGTTTAGTTGGACCATCATTTATTTTTCAACAGGACAATGACCTCAAACACACCTCCAGGCTGTGTAAGGGCTATTTGACCAAGAAGGAGAGTGATGGGGTGCTATGCCAGATGACCTGGCCTCCACAGTCACCAGACCTGAACCATATCAAGATGGTTTGGGGTGAGCTGGACCGCAGAGTGAAGGCAAAAGGGCCAACAAGTGCTAAGCACTTCTGGGAACTCCTTCAAGATTGTTGGAAGACCATTTCCGGTGACTACCTCTTGAAGCTCATCAAGAGAATGCCAAAAGCGTACAAAGCAGTCATCAAAGCAAAAGGTGGCTACTTTGAAGAACCTAGAATATAAGACATATTTTCAGTTGTTTCACACTTTTTTGTTAAGTATATAATTCCACATGTGTTAATTCATAGTTTTGATGCCTTCAGTGTGAATGTACAATTTTCATAGTCATGAAAATACAGAAAAATCTTTAAATGAGAAGGTGTGTCCAAACTTTTGGTCTGTACTGTATATATATATATATATATATATTTCTCCGCCGTATCTCTGCATCATGAATCGTGGTATGTGTTAAAGGGGCCCACTGAGACTCTTTCGCCCGGGGCCCAGAAAAACCTGGAGCCGGCCCTGACGACAAGGGTGCAACAAGTGTCTGTATTTGGTTTGAAATGTCATTCTGTGCTGTCAGACTACCTTTAAATTTGTGAAGAATAACTCTGTGAATCAAATTTCCCAGTTAAATCCCCATGAACAGGTGAATTCTAATTTTGTCTCATCTGCTCATTTCTTCTGACAAGTTTAAATTATCTCTTTACAATGGCACCAGTCAAAGTATGGGATATTTTAGGCAGCAAGTGAGAAGTCAATTTTTGGGGTGTCTAAGAAAAACAAGTCAGACCTATAACGTCTTAATTGGGTTATGCTGGACTATATTGATTTTTTACTATGGGCCTAAGAACTAATAGGCAGGGAGTTGCTAACAACCTGCCTGTTCTGCCCAGCACAGAACTCTGGCAGCACATATGGGTTGTGCTGGCGATTCTGTGGCTTCCGTTGATGTCATGTCAATCTGTATGATGTCAGCAGTCACACTCCATTGATGGAGCAGCCCAGAGGAGGAAGAGCTGCTCTGTTGACTGGGAGGGAGCAGCTGAATCACTGGCAGCGCCCTTAGCTGGCGCTAGATAGAACAGGGAGGCTGTTAGTTTTTTGGCTCATAGTAAAAAAAAAAATAATGTAGTTCTAAATAATCCCTTTAACTCACATTTTACAGGACACTAAGAATCTGTTGCTAATGTCTTTGTACGAGATACCATGTGCTTCTTCTAGTTTTCATTATTCATTTATAGGTATTCTGTTTTTTTAATTTATATAAATTGTGCAGTCTAAAAAATGAAATCATAAACTTTGAATTGGATCCATGCATGCTGATTCATCTGATTCACATAGAAATAAATATGATGCACTGCAGAACCTGTTTCTTGAGGGAATAAATTCCATCTTAGTTATTCACAGCTGAGACTGGAAACAGTGCATTTGTGTTGGAACAAGTGGTTGGGAACAGTTGTACTGGCTGTGTGAGGAGGTAAAAGTGTTGCCCACGTTTCCCCTCGAGAATATGTAAAATGATGTTATGTGTTATGGTGTTTGAAATGTTTAATGATTCATATTATTAGTAATAGAGTTGTAGAGTTGTGTTCTGCCCAGCACTAGGTAGTTGACAAGAGTAGTTGGAGTTAATAGTTGGCACTATCCCAGGGACATCGGGACCTGGGGCAGGAAGCCTAGCAGGATGGTACAGAGTTGTCTGTCAGTCTGGTTATGGGACAGAGAAGAAAGGTTAAGCGAGACGAAGAGGAAATGCCCCGTGTGGTTGCCCAGAGGCGTCAATTAAGCAAGAAGCTAAGAAGCAGCCATATTGGCATAGAAAACGCTCCTAAGGGGAGTAGGACGCCAAACCGTGAGTAGAAGTATAGGCCACTTTCTTGTTGGACTGTAGTGCCGTTATTGGGGATGAGGAAGCTCCCAGAATAGTGTGCTGGGCTGTGTTGAGGCAGAAGAGCTAAGTGAAGTGGAAAGTGATAGTGACACCAGGAAAGGGAGGAAGAAGTGTGTAATAGTTCCATGTATTAACAGAAACATCCATGAAGATGAATGGCTACTATCTGCCGTACATAGTTCCTTAAAAGTTATTGTTCAGTAAAAATGTTTTTTGTGAGCTATGGCCTCTCTCGTTGAACTCTACAACACCTTGTCTTGGTCTGCCGAAACCAATGGCACCATGCAGTCTGCAAGGGCATATCACCACACAGCTAAAATCCATCCAGCCAGGACCCACATTTTCATGTAGCGTGTTGGACGTGAAGCATGAGTACCTCGGCCACAGCTACAGGCCGGTGCTTGTTACAGCTGTGTTATGCTATTTCTTTAACACTAATAGAATTGAATAAGAGTTAAAGAAACAGGATAGCACAGGGAGCTATGCTGTCTCCTTCAAGGGGTTGTCCGGTCTAAAATGAAAAGTCTGCAGTCACTCTGTATGACTGCAGACTGTTGAATCTTCTCTCCGCACACACTGTCCTGGGAATGGTGGTCAAGTATGCAATATGCATACTCCCGAGTATAACCCGTCTAGTGGGCGCGGCCTCGCTCAATACATTTGTATTGAGTGAGGCTGCAGGCACTAGTCGGCTATGCCCACTAGGCAGCCATGCCCATTGGATGGGGCACTGCCTTGCTCCATAAACTTGTATTGAGGAAAGCCGAGCACACTAGACAGGTTCTTCTCGGGGGTATGAATATTGCATACCTGACCGCCCTTTCCGGGGCAGAGAATGGCAAATTCTCACATCGCACAGTGTGTGCACTGGGAGAATTTAAATCCAGGCAACTCCTTTAACTTCAAGCTACATTCACTTCGATGGAAGTTAGAAAAACAGTGTAGTGCAGTCGGCTCAGATAAAATGTATTTATATCAATATTTATTTATATAATTATCATTTATATCATTATTTGTGTGTATTTAGATTCTAATTGTTTTTTTTTCTGATGACTTCCCTGTCATTCTTATTCTCTCCCCAGTCTCTTACTGATTTTCCATCGAACTAATATCACAGTTAGCCTTTGCCAACTATAACCAAGTACCACCCGATTTTCTATTTGGTTGAATAAAACATTGCGTTAATCCCATATAAGCACTTCTTTATTCTTTCATCATTGTCATTTATAGTATTTCTATTTTTACAATGCATTATTTTGCCTACAGTATGTAAAGATTCTTTACAACTTCTATTATTATATAAAATAACAGATTGCATAAAAAATGACAGCTCTACTGCACAAGTGGGAATTATGAAGCATTGTATGATACAGTGGGTACGGAAAGTATTCAGATCCCTTTAAATTTTTCACTCTTTGTTTCATTGCAGCCATTTGGTAAATTCTAAAAAGTTATTTTTTTTTTCCTCATTGAAGTACACTCTGCACCCCATCTTGACTGAAAAATAACCTGAAATGTAGAAATTTTTGCAAATTTCTTGAAAAAGAATAACTGAAATATCACATGGAAATAAGTATTCAGACCCTTTGCTCAGACACTCATATTTAAGTCACATGCTGTCCATTTCTTTGTGATCCTCCTTGAGAAGGTTCTACTCCTTCATTGGAGTCCAGCTGTGTTTAATTAAACTGATAGGACTTGATATGGAAAGGCACACACCTGTCTATATAAGACCTCACAGTTCACAGTGCATGTCAGACCAAATGAGAATCATGAGCTCAAAGGAACTGCCCAAGGAGTTCAGAGACAGAATTGCGGCAAGGCACAGATCTGGCCAAGGTTACAAAAGAATTTCTGCATTACTCAAGGTTCCTAAGAGCACAGTGGCCTCCATAATCCTTAAATGGAAGAAGTTTGGGACCACCAGAAGTCTTCCTAGAAGTGGCCGTCCAGCCAAACTGAGCAATCGTGGGAGAAGAGCCTTAGTGGGAGAGGTAAAAAAGAACCCCAAGATCACTGTGGCTGAGCTCCAGAGATGCAGTAGGGAGATGGGAGAAAGTTCCACAAAGTCAACTATGACTGCAGCCCTCCACCAGTCGGGCCTTTATGGCAGAGTGGCCTGATGGAAGCCTCTTCTCAGTGCAAGACATATGAAAGCCCGCATAGAGTTTGCTCAAAAACACATGAAGGACTCCCAGACTATGAGAAATAAGATTCTCTAGTCTGAGGAGACGAAAATAGAACTTTTTGGTGATAATTCTAAGCGGTATGTGTGGAGAAAACCAGGCACTGTTCATCATCTGCCCAATACAATCCCAACAGTGAAACATGGTGGTGGCAGCATCCTGCTAAGGGGTGTTTTTCAGCTGCAGGGACTGGTTGCAATTGAAGGAAATATGAATGCGGCCAAGTACAGAGATATCCTGGATGAAAACCTCCTCCAAAGTGCTCTGGACCTCAGACTTCATCGAAGGTTCACCTTCCAACAAGACAATGACCCTAAGCACACAGTTACAATAACAAAGGAGTGGCTTCAGAACAACTCTGTGACCATTCTTGACTGGCCCAGCCAGAGCCCTGACCTAACCCAATTGAGCATCTCTGGAGAGACCTGAAAATGGCTGTCCACCAACGTTCACCATCCAACCTGACGCAACTGGAGAGGATCTGCAAGGAAAAATGGCAGAGGATCCCAAAATCCAGGTGTGAAAAACTTGTTGCATCATTCCCAAGAAGACTCATGGCTTTACTAGCTCAAAAGGGTGCTTCTACTCAATAATGAGCAAAGGGTCATTAGGACCATGTGATATTTCAGTTTTTCTTTTTTATAAATTTGCAAAAATTACTACATTTCTGTTTTTTTTAGTCAAGATTGGGTGCAGAGTGTACTTTTAATGAGAAAAAAAAATTAACTTTTTAGAATTTACCAAATGGCTGCAATGAAACAAAGAGTGAAAAATTTAAAGGGGTCTGAATACTTTCCGCACCCACTGTACCTGTCTCCCATGCCAGCTTTCTTTATAGCAGTGCCATACAGAATATAGACACAATCAATTAATTATAATTATTCGGCTTTATTCACAGTGGATAAATCTAGAAAGGCAAACTGAATTACATAATCCATATCTTGTTCTTTTTCCCATGGAAAAAGACAGTCACAAAATAATCATTTTTGTGCTCTTTTTATTTTAGCTTTTTAGCTGAATTATATGCAGTCAATGACATTGTCCAGTGCATATTATTGAAAAAAAATACTTGTCCCATTATCTACTTAATCAGCTTGACGTGCATTAGTTCCTACAAATGTAGAAGTCTACTAAGAAGCCGGACTGTCAGCTAACATAAAACAATGTGAAAAATATCTTTCTTTGAATGGGAGCAGTAAGTTTGTACATGTGGGAAATATTCTTTGAGTTGTGCACTTTGGGTCCTTAACAGAAGGCAGTATAATAAGTCTCTACTGTAGATCTTCTGGAAAAAAATCTAGTAAGGCATAATGGCTTCATTGCTGCTTCACAAAAACACAAGCAGTACTGTAAGCATGTCACGCAGGGGCGGACATACCATTTGTGCAACCTGCGCAGCTGTACAGGGGCCCAAGATGTAAGGGGGCCCATTTCCACTTCCAAAGCAGGTGGAATTTTGCATTCCGATGAATTAGACTGCAAAAGGTTCATATACTGTTCTTACGCAGTGACCGTCATCTGTCTGTGTCCGCCAGTGATGTCACGAATGACTGGTATTGTTTAAGCAATCCAAAAAGATATCTTATGCCATATCAGTCTCCTCTAGATCAAAGTCTTGTTCCTGAGTTAACTGGTCATTTTCCTCATCTGATGTGGAGGGCCGTGTCAAGATTATCCGAGGTATCTACCAGAAATAGGGGAAAAATAATGTTATTGTGGGTCCTTACACACTTTCAGAAGTTTAAAAGATAAAACCTAATATAAATGCATGACATGGTGACAAATTGACAAACTTGGCATTAAGGCACATGACTAATCAGTTAAATGGAGGGACTGCAGAAAACAAAGAAATACAAGTGCTCAGCAATGCTTGTTATTAATCCAAATCTAGTGGCTCATGAACCTAAATACTTAGAGGCTCAGACAACTTCATATCACCCAGTCCAATGTTCATACTATGAGTATCACAGTGCAATAGTAGAAAGAAGTGTTCCAGCTCAACGCGAAGTCATTCCTATGCTCTCCGGAGTACAGATGGCGGCTCTGCCACAGTGTGAAAATATATGTAATAAGGGAAGGATTATCCAACCCAATGGACATGCAATGTTCTTTACTTAGGTAAATATCTTACAAAGAACACATAGTAAAACTTTCATGGTAGCATCTACGCGTTTCAGGTACCATAACACCCTTAATCATGAACGTTACGGCACCTGAAACACGTAGATGCTACCATGAAAGTTTTACTATGTGTCCTTTGTAAGATATTTACCTGAATAAAGAAGATTGCATGTCTGTTGGGCTGGATAATCCTTCCTTCTTTACATCACCGTGTCTTACATAGAGAATGAGCTATGAACATAAATGGAATTTATAGATCAATCTTTCCATACAACTGCATTACAGCTCTCATTTCGAAGCTTAAAATATCAAATGACAAAGAAAACTGATAATTCCATTTAAAGTTGACTTATGTCTCATGATTACTTTAGTGCGTACTTGTATTAGAATTCTGAGCTGAGCCATTCCTGTTATTCCTTCTAGAAATTTATGAGTAAATTTACAACTACTGTAGGTATTACCATTTGTTTTGTCAAAGGAGTGTGTCTCTACCCTGTGACAATGAGATACCACTGCATATTACTTATTATTATGAACATAAATTGCATTTAATATATTAATTGACGGTCATTGTACATTTCTAAAGAAAAATAAATAAATTACTTCCAAAATTCACACTCGAGACCCCGTAAGGATGTCATAGAGGGATCTTTGGAATCACTTTACTGAACTCAGGCCACCCATGCATCTCACTAACTGTTATGCAGCTGCTACAGGCATCAGCTGAATAAAGAAGGTGCCAAGGCTGCCATGGCAATCAACTGACACCTAAAGCATGCCTCCATCTGCATGAGCCTATTACATTGACAGCGGTATTACATTGTATTACAGCATGTGAAAGTTTTAAAAAAAAATCCCCTTGCAAAATATTTTATGGGTACAAATGAATGGATAAAAAAAGAAATAAAATGTAGTTAGTTGATAAAAAAAGTTTTTATAAATTTCTGTAATATAAAAACAATGCATCTTAGAATGTAGATACAAAAATAATAATAACTATATTTTTTCATTGTGCAACAGTAATATAACAGTAATACGATACCAAAAATTACATTTTAATCGTTAACAATGATCCATTGTATCAGATTTATTTAATTATTTTTGGCTGTTTTCCCTTAAAAATAGCTAAAAGGCTCTCATTACTTGTAGGTTTCTAAGAAACTTCTAAAAGTCGGAGAAAATAACAACTTTGTAACAATGATTTCTTTGTAGAAATACTGTGCAATGTCCATTGCAGAAGTTATTCGCATTTTTGTATAAATATATGCTGCTTTTTTACATTCTCTTGCTCTCCTTTATTTTCTATTTCTTTTTGGTGAAATTAATTCTATTTTTACAGTCTCATTTCATTTATATAACATTGCCAAAAATAGCTTAAGCCCTTGTTCATTTGAGTATCAGCAAACACAGAGTCCTCCCTGTAGCTAACTAGAGCACAGTGGCCCCCGGTGGTGTAGTGCTCAGTAAAACATGGTTTCATTTTTCTGAAGATTTTCTTTCTTATAATTAGTTATTACTAAGTTACAATTCATGTCATGTATCATGACTTAATAACTACAGACTTAATTTGATGAATATATGTTCTCATGTAGTTATCAATTGGGAGCACAAAAATCTTATCCTGTATTCCTAGAATGTTTAAGCTTAGGTCCATCTTTGGTACTTTAGGAAGTGAACCAGTGCAATATTAATTATAAAGTAGAGAAGCCATATGGAATTGAAACTCCCTGCAGCAACCTATGAGCATGCTGACCTATATATGCTACACCTTAGAAATCTGGTCAGAATGAACTCCTGATATATTATAGATACATACTCACATATATACAGTTTGTGATGTCTGAATACAAAGTGTTGAAACCCATTTGGCAATGCTCCGAGATTTCTATTAATGAAAATCTGATATGATATTCTAAGAATCAACTAACACATTAGGAGGGCACCTCCCAATAGTTGGGATCTACATGCAGCATGTCATACAAAAACCGTGCAATATTTGAGAAGAAAAAGAAGACATGCATCTGATCAGTGATCACCATTAGTGGTCAAGGTACATACAATACTAAGTACAAGTTACCCAAATATAAAAATACAAAAAATGTTATTTCAATTGACTAAACACATATACACAATGGACATACCAGCAAGAAACGTTAAAACACAATTAAAAATGAAGTGGGACCATCCACTCCTTATAGGACCCTCTACTTCAGTAACCTTTCATAATTTGGCCTGGTCATATATACATGATTGTACACATCAATAAATTTATGCAGGGTATAAGAAACAGTCTGTAATGGTCAATATTGCACTAGCCCGGTGTGCCAATAAAGATAAGAAAATGCAAAATTGATGCAGCAAACAACAACTGAACGAGGTTCAATAATCCTGGAAAAATGAACATACATGTGAACACATCCACTTGAACTAATAAACCACATGCAGGGTGGTAGGACAACTTAAGCGCTGTCGTGTTCTCACCTCAGATGACCCTGGCAGACTCAAAATGAGTCTCTCAAATCAGCCCAGGGAAACTGACCCCACAAAATACATGCTGTTTGAGTGGAGAGTGCTGCACCAGCTAAATACAAAACAAACCAGTAATATGCCCAAAAGAAAGTCCTAAATAAGAAAAGCCTGTTTGGTGGAAAGGTGTAGAGGGGTACTAGTTACCCAATGCGTATCGCCACACACGGTGGCTTCGTCAGGGAAGTTGGGTAACTAGTACCCCTCTACACCTTTCCACCAAACAGGCTTTTCTTATTTAGGACTTTCTATTGGGCATATTACTGGTTGGTTTGTATTTAGCTGGTCCAGCACTCTCCACTCAAACAGCATGTATTTAGAGGGGTCAGTTTCCCTGGACTGATTTGAGAGACTCATTTTGAGTCTGCCAGGGTCATCTGAGGTGGGAACACGACAGCGCTTAAGTTGTCCTACCACCCTGCATGTGGTTTATTAGTTCAAGTGGATGTGTTCACATGTATGTTCATTTTTTCCAGGATTATTGAACCTCATTCAGTTGTTGTTTGCTGCATCAATTTTGCATTTTCTTATCTTTATTTACACACCGGGCTAGTGCAATATTGACCATTACAGATTGTTTCTTATAGCCTGTATAAATTTATTGATGTGTACAATCATGTATATATGACCAGGCCAAATTATGAAAAGTTACTGAAGTAGAGGGTCCTACAAGGAGTGGATGGTCCCACTTCATTTTTAATTGTGTTTTAACGTTTCTTGCTGGTATGTCCATTGTGTATATGTGTTTAGTCAATTTGAAATAAAAAATTTTGTATTTTTATATTTGGGTAACTTGTACTTAGTATTGTATGTACCTTGACCACTAACGGTGATCACTGCTAAGATACATGTCTTCTTTTTCTTCTCAAACATTGCATATTCTAAGAATCATGCATTGATTTGAATGGTCCTTTGCTTGTTGTATCTAGTAACAAAAATTGCTTAAAGAGGTTGTCCAAGAGAAATAAAAAGTAGGCATGGATGCTTTAAAAATAAACAATTAGAGGCATACCCAACTACCAGTAGTCCTGTTGATTCAGCATACACTTCCTCAGAGATCTGTGCCAGCAATATTTGACCTGTTATTGATTTGAGTGGTCTAGTGACTAGAAAGGGACATAATCGGATGTTTCTCTTATGAAGCACTCTTTTATTCACCTGACTGCTGCAGGCATCCTCAGGCTTCCGCAGTCCGGTGACTTCTGAAGAGAGACATCGCTTCCTGAGTTGACACCTCCACAGGTGTGCCTGCACAGGATCCACAGGGCTACTGGAAGATAATTATATCTCCATTTTTTATTTTAAAAGTATCTATAACTATATTTTTGTGGTATTGTGTGTGATATAACCCCTTTAAATATCTTCGGTACCTTCACTATGGTAATTACTGTTAGCTTGAAGTCAAGATTTGGCCAATTTTTCACATATATTTATGACTTGATCATGGCTTTATTTTGCCTTTTTAATAAGAGTGTTGTCATTCATAAATTCATATCCTCATTTAAAAAATAGGTAAGAGGTATCTTTGCACGAGTTAAGAGATAATGTGCCATAGTAAGATGCCTTGTCCAATTTCTATGCCCTCCAAGGCTGGAAACCTGCCCACCAGGAAGGAAAATATAATCAAAAATAAAATATTAAAACAACACTTAGTGACCATTATATGCCATAAGGCAAGTATTATACAATGGGTCCAAAAGTACAGCATAGCTGAAGGTGCCAATGTGTAATCCACTGTGTGCAGAATTATTAGGCAAGTGAGTATTTTGACCATATCATTATTTTTGTGCAGATTTTCCAACTCAAAGCCTTATAAACTTGAATGCTTATTGGATGAAGCAGATAGGGTGATGTTTATTTGTGTAATGGAAGAGATTGTGGCCTAAGGATACAACACCCTTTATCAAGGTGTGCAGAATTATTAGGTAGCTTATTTTGCTCAAAAGGCAAAATGGGCCAAAATAGAGGATAGTGACTCTTGCCGGACCAGATGGATGGGCCCTTGACTGGATAAGTAACAGACCTCAACTTCAACTCAGATGAGAGCAAGATAGAGGTGAGGTACTGCTATGGGCTGGTATTATTAAAAATTAGCTAGTTGAACCTTTTTGGGGTTGAATATGGAATCAAAACAACTCCCAAACCTACTGCCAGTTTTTAGAAGACACTTTCTTCAAGCAGAAAAAGTTTAGATGTTAAAGGCCTTAAAAATAAAAGAATAATGACAGTCCCTTTCTCACCCAACCTAAATCCCATTAAGAACTTATGGGTTTATATTAAAAGGGAGATTTTCAGTGAAGGAAAACTGTCACCTCTCTGAACAGTGTCTAGGAGGCCATGGTTGGTGCTGCCCAAAAAGTTGATCGTAAACAGATTAAGAAACTGTCAGACTACATGCATGGAAGCTATGTCATTGAAAAGAAGGGTGATTATATTGGTCTCTGAGATTTTTCTGAAATGTCAGAAATGTATTTCTGCACATTTTTAGTTGTTTAGTTATTATTCTCACTTTATCAGATGGAAATAAACAATTGAGATGGGAAAATTTTAATTTTCTATTTAGCTGCACAATCATTCTGCACACATGCCATGGGTAAGGAAAGTATTCAGACCCCTTTAAATTTTTCACTCTTTGTTTCATTGCAGCTATTTGGTCAATTCTAAAAAGTTAATTTTTTTCTCATTTAAGTACACTCTGCACCCCATCTTGACTGAAAAAAACAGTCACATGCTGTCCATTTCCTTGTGATCCTCATTGAGATGGTTCTACTCCATCATTGGAGTCCAGCTGTGTTTAATTAAACTGATAGGACTTTATTTAGAAAGGCACACACCTGTCTATATAAGACCTCACACCTCACAGTGCATGTCAGACCAAATGAGAATCATGAGCTCAAAGGAACTGCCCAAGGAGCTCAGAGACAGAATTGTGGAAAGGCACAGATCTGGTCAAGGTTACAAAAGAATTTCTGCATTACTCAAGGTTCCTAACAGCACAATGGCCTCTATAATCCTTAAATGGAAGAGGTTTGGGACCACCAGAAGTCTTCCTAGACCTGGCCGTCCAGCCAAACTGAGCAATCGTGAGAGGGGTAAAAAAGAACCCCAAGATCACTGTGGATGAGCTCCAGAGATGCAGTAGGGAGATGGGAGAAAGTTCCAAAAAGTCAACTATCACTGCTGCCCTCTACCAGTCGGGCCTTTATGGCAAAGTGGCCCGATGGATGCCTCTCCTCAGTGCAAGACATATGAAAGCCCGCATAGAGTTTGCTCAAAAACACATGAAGGACTTCCAGACTATGAGAAATAAGATTCTCTGGTCTGATGAGACGAAGATAGAACTTTTTGGTGATAATTCTAAGCGGTGAAAATCAGGAACTGCTCATCACCTGCCCAATAAAATCCCAACAGTGAAACATGATGCTGGCATCATCATTCTGTTGGGGTGTTTTTCAGCTGCAGGGACAGGACGACTGGTTGCAATTGAAGGAAACATGAATGTAGCCAAGTACAGAGATATCCTGGATGAAAACCTCTTCCAGAGTGCTCTGGACCTCAGACTTGGCCGAAAGTTCACCTTCCAACAAGACAATTACCTTAAGCACACACACACAGCTAAAATAACAAAGGAGAGGCTTCAGAACAACTCTGTGACCATTCTTGACTGACCCAGCCAGAGCCCTGACCTAAACCCAATTGAGCATCTCTGAAGAGACCTGAAAATGGCTGTCCACCAACGTTCACCATCCAACCTGACGGAACTGGAGAGGATCTGCAAGGAGAAATGGCAGAGGATCCCAAAATCCAGGTGTGAAAAACCTGTTGCATCATTCCCAAGAAGACTCAAGGCTGTACTAGCACAAAAGGGTGCTTCTACTCAATTTGGAGCAAAGGGTCTGAATACTTATGACCATGTGATATTTCAGTTTTTCTTTTCTAATAAATTTGCACCCCATCTTGACTGAAAAAAAACAGAAATGTAGAAATTTTTGCAGCGTGTACTTTAATGAGAAAAAAATGAACTTTTTAGAATTTACCAAATAGCTGCAATGAAACAAAGAGTGAAAAATGTAAAGGGGTCTGAATACTTTCCATACCCACTGTAGATATTCTTCAAAGAAAGACAAAACCTCACTGATGAACAGATCAACCAGCAAAGGATCGAATTTGAGACTAATTTCTTGAAATCCTCAGTTCCATGCAAAGTGAGCAGGCCAATGGCACCAGGCATGGCAGGCAAAGGTTCCCAAGAATGTCCTGCAGCCATTGGGTAGCACAGCCAGCCATGGGGTTTTCACAGGCAATATAAAACATTGAGGCCTGGCAGGGAACTCCATTTTATGCTTGCACTGTGTAGAGATAGGAGCATTTAGAGCACACAACATAGGGTACTACACCACTCCAGTGTTTGTTTATTGTTATTTCAGTGCTGGAGTGGTGCCACGAATGTAAAGCCAGCGATAGCGCCGCCCACAGGCAGTAACTGCAAAGCAAAGTATTTACAAAGATGCTCATTTTCAACATAAAAATAGAATGACCAAATATTAAAAGTAGTGAACAACCCATTTAACTGATGCAAACACTCATAAAACAGTAAAATGCCAGGTTGTGAGGTAGAAAAACATGAAAACCGCCAAAGAGGGTGAATACTTTTGCAAGCCACAGTATTTTTTGAATATCTGTTTTAGTTGTCTAGTCTACACTAGATACCCACAACCATACTACCATTGTTGCCGCATGTTTGTTACAGGACATGAACCTAAGTGTAGCATATTATCAACCTGGCATTTTAGGTTTCATTAACCCCTTAACGACTGCCGTAATGCATATTCCCGGCTGTTAAGGGTACTTATGCCTCAGTGCCGTGAATATGCGATGCTGAGTAATAAGGCTGTAGCTGAGACCCTGGAGAATATGATCATGGCCAAATTTTACGGTCCCCTGTCACATGATAACCGTTATTTACCGAATAATGGTGATCACAAAAAAAAGAGTGCCCTCGGTTGCAATGATTTCTCTCTCCTCTGACATGATATACATGTCAGAGGAAAGAGAAATGAAGGCCCTCAAGGCCTCCAGGTATCTCTGCCATCCCCTGATCTCCAACGGATCATTCTCTGGCATCTTGCTGTAGAAAAAAAATAGCGGGCGCATATGCAGTGCACCTGCCGAGATCTGCCGGCTGGTACCTGGCAACAACAGGGAATTTTCCCTACTGGTTCCTTTTGATCATCAAAATAAAAAAAAAATAATAAATCAAACTCCCCTTTGTCCACCCCTTAGTTAAATAAAAATTATAAAACCAAAAAATATTTTTTCCCATTCTTTGCAGTTATGGTGAGGGTTATGATTAGTGTTAGAGTTATGGTTAGGGTTGTGTTAGGGTTGTGCTAAGATTAGGGTTAGGGCTGTGTTAGGGTTAGGATTACGGTTAGGGTTAGGATTAGGGTTGCATTAGGGTTGTGTTAGGGTTAGGATTAGAGTTAGGGTTAGGATTAGAGTTAGGGTTTTGATTAGGGTTGTGTTAGGATTAGGGTTGTGTTAGGGTTAGGATTAGGGTTGGGGTTGGGATTTTTCCAAAAGTAAAGAAAAAAAAATGATGACAATATGGTGACTAGCATTGAGCGCAAGTGCTCACTACTTGAGTTTGCATCAGGTACTCGGGTATGCACCCAGTATCGCGTGTGCTCGAGTGAAATGCTTGAGTCCTCATCCCGCATGTTTCGCAGCTGTTATACAGCCAAAAAAAACATGCGGGATTGCCTGCCATACACGAGCAATCCCTTCATTTTTTTGGGGTGTCTAACAACCATGAAACATGCGGGACGGGGACTCGAGAACGTCACTCGAGCACCCGCGATGCTTAGTGCATACCCAAGTACCCAATGCAAACTCAAGCAGCGAGCACTTGCGCTCAAGATTAATGACAACATATTCAATATGATGACCTAATGTTATCAAATTCTGTGTCGTACCTCTGAGTTCAAAATGTTCACTATACCCCTTGATAAAATCCTTGAGGGGTGTAGTTCCCAAAATGGGGTCACTTGTGAGGGGTTTCCACTGTTTAGGCGCCTCAGGGGCTCTCCAAACGCAACATGGCATCCGCTCTCGATTCCAGCCAATTTTGCGTTCAAAAAGTCACACAGTGCTCCTTCCCTTCTGAACCCTGCTGTGCGCCCAAACAGTGTTTTTTCCCCACATATGGGGTATTGGCTTACTCAGGAGAAATTGCACAACAAAATTTTATTGTGCAAATTCTCCTGTCACCCTTATGAAAATGCAAAATTGGGGGCTGAAAAAAACATTTTTGTGGGAAAAATGTGAAAATTTTATTTTTATGGCTCAATGTTATAAACTTTTGTGACGTATCTGGGGGTTCAAGGTGCTCTCCACACATCTAGATAAGTTCCCTGAGGGGTCTAGTTTCCAAAATGGTATCACTTGTGGGTAGTGTTGAGCATTCCGATACTGAAATATCGGGTATCGGCCGATATTCACGGTATCGGAAATCCGATACTTAATTCCAATACTTTTACAATATCGAATACCGGAATCGGAAGTTCCCATAATGCCTGCGCTCTGCAGTGTCTCTGAAGGATGACAAGCTGGATGGCAGCGCTCAGCTGCGATCCAGCCTGTCATCAGAATGCCATCCCAGCTTGAAAGAATTCTCCTGATTGTTTAAAAGCCAGCGGGCGGTAAAAAGCCGCCGGCCTTTAAACAATCACACAGCCCCATACTGCTTCCCCGCAGCCTCCCACCCCGATCCTCCGCTCCCCCCATCCTGATCGTAAGTTAGGACCAGGCGGGGAGCACAGCACCAAGTAGCGGGGAGCACAGCACCAAGGAGCGGGGAGCGAAGGACCCGGGCGGGGAAGCCGGCAGTGAAAAGACTTCAACGTCGGCTTTCCCGTTCTGTGCTGCGCTTTCCCACTGGTTATTTCAAATGAACAGCTGAGGTATCAGGTGATGCCGATCAGCTGCTCATTTGAGGTAGGCGTGGTGCCCTCAGAGGGTTCATGTGAGTTCATGCTTGACTGCATTGCATGAACTCACAAGAACTTCCCCACGGCCGCACAGGTCAGCCTCACCTCCCAGACCATCAGCCCGTCATGATTAGTGTGTGCGCGGTGTCTGTGCGATGTCTGCAGGTGTGTGCGGTGTCTGTGTGAAGTCTGTGGGTGTGTGCGCGGTGTCTGTGCGATTTCTGCGGGTGTGTGCGGTGTCTGTGTGATGTCTGTGGGTGTGTGCGCGGTGTCTGTGCGATGTCTGCGAGTGTGTGCGGGTGTGCGCGGTGTCTGTGCGATGTCTACGGGTGTGTGCGTGCAGGCAGACATAGGCCGATGTGACACTACTACTCCCATCGGCCTATGTCTGTCCCCCGTCCACTCGTGCCAGCAGGATCAGCTCGATGGGAGCAGTAGTTGCCATCAGCCTGATCCTGCTATTTAAACTGCCCCATGTGCTATTTTTGCCCCTATACATGTTTTTTTTGGTCCCCAATAAATTTTAAATACATGTCATTGGTGGCCAGTGGTTACCTACAATAAATTAGTTTATACATTACCTGTCCCCGCCGATCACCACCTAAAATAAAGTTAAAAATAACAAAACTACACCTATACTCACCTAGACACCTAATTCCCCGAAGCCATCGATCTCCTGTAATAAAATGTAAAATAATAAACCACAACCTTATCCTTACCCCTTCATAGTAGTCCACGAGTGTCCCACGAAGATCTTCAGTTTAGAGCAGCCACATAGAATGTGACCGCTCTGAACCGCTGCTGCCGCTAGAATGACGGGGCCATAAAGCAGCCCCGTCATTGCATAAGCGGGTTCGCCGGAGTTCAGGCAGCGCTGCTCCGGTTAGCTCCTTTACGGCCCTGCTGTACCGTGAGAAATTACCACGGTACAGCAGTGCCATAAAGGAGGTCTCCGGAGCTGCGCTGACTGAATGCACTCCGGTGACCTCAGTCAGTGGCTCACGCTGCCGGGAGCGGACGTGTTCCCGGCAGTGTGAGCTTACAGCAGCCATGCAGAGCTGTCACCATCTCCAGATTTCAAATAAATTATTTTTTTCTGGGTGTAGTGTGTGTTTTCTTTTTAACACTTTGTAGGTTAGTAATGGGGGTGTCTTATTGACGCCCATCATTACTAACCTGGGCTTCATGGCAGCTGGCGCTGACATGAACCCCACCACTATTACCCCCTGCCACCAGGGCAGCGTGGAAGAGCGAGGCTAAGTGCCAGAATTGGCGCATCCTGTGGATGCGCCATTTCTGGGGCGGCTGACGGCTGGTGTTTCTAGCCTGGGAGCGGGCCAATATTCATGGCACCCTTCCTGGGCTATTAATATCAGCCCCCAGCTGTCTGCCTAGCCTTTGCTAGCTATTAAAATAGGGGGGACCCCATGTCATTTCTTTGGGGGGGTCCCCCATTTTAATAGCTGGTAAAGGCTAGGTATTCAGCTGGGGGCTGATATTAGTAGCCTGGGAAGCTCCGTGGGTATTACCCCCTTCCCAGGCTTCAAACATCTGCCCCAGCCATCAGCTTAACCTCCGCTAGAGACTAAAATTATGGGGGATCCCACGCCAATTTTTTTTTTAATAAATCCTTTATTTTAACACTAAATGAAACTTTAGGAGTTAATAAAGATGCAGTCCCTAAATTATTATTTATTTTTTAATTAATTTTTCCCAAAAATTTTGACGTGGGCTTTGCCATATTTTTGTATGCCAGCCAGATACAGCATCCAGGAACGGGCTGCCCCCAACTCCCAGCTGCCTAATTGTACCTGGCCGGACACAACAATATAGGGAAGCCCTTTTTTTATTATTATTTCATGAATTTCATGAAATAAGTAAAAAAAAAAAAAATATGTGGGGCTTCGCCCTATTTTTGTGTCCAGCCAGGTACAACTAAGCAGCTGGGGGCTGGAATCCACAGCACAGGGAGGCCCAAGCTTTGTGGGCCCCCCGTGCTGCGAACTGCAGTCCGTAGCCACCCCAGAAAATGGCGCGTTCATAGAAGCGCCATCTTCTGGCGCTGTATCCAACTCATCAAGGGCCCTGGTGCGGTGGCTCACTGGGTAATAAAGGGGTTAGGGCCAGCTTTGTATTATCCGCTGGCCCTAAGCCCGAAATTCATGGGGTCACGCCAATATTAGACATGACCGCCATGAATTTCTAGTAAAGTATTTAAAAAAAACACAACACCCAGAATAAAGTCCTTTAATTGAAATAAACACACAATTCTTTAATGTTTTAAATTAAACCATACTTACCATCACGCCCATTCCAGCTGAAGCCAACGATCTCCTGCAATAAAAGAAAAATAATAAAGCAACATTATCCTTACCTTTCCATGGTTCCCAGGACAGCTTCAGCTCTGCTACATCGAGATGACAGGCTGGATCGCAGCAGAAAGCTGCCATCCAGCCTGTCATCCCGCAGACACTGAGAAGCGCAGGCATGCTTGCGCTCCTCAATGTCTGGCTGTGACGGCATCCAGATGAGCCGACAATGAACTCAGCTCACCTCATGCACGTCACTGACAGCGTGGGAGAATTCTCCTGCGCATGCGGTGAGCGTGAGAGACTCGGCTCATCTGGATGCCGTCACGGCCTGACACTGAGGAGCGCAAGCATGCCTGCGCTTCTCAGTGTCCGCGGGATGACAGGCTGGATGGCAGCTTTCTGCTGCGATCCAGCCTGTCATCTCGATGTAGCAGAGCTGGAGCTGTCCTGGGAACCATGGAAAGGTAAGGATGATGTTGGTTTTTTATTATTCTTCTTTTATTGCAGGAGATCATTGGCTTCAGCTGGAATGGGCGTGATGGTAAGTATGGTTTAATTTACAACAATAAAGAATTGTGTGTTTATTTCAATTAAAGGACTTTATTCTGGGTGTTGTGTTTTTTCTAAATACTTTACTAGAAATTCATGGCGGTCATGTCTAATATTGGCGTGACCCCATGAATTTCAGGATTAGGGCCAGCGATAATACCAAGCTGGCCCTAACCCCTTTATTACCCAGTGAGCCACCGCACCAGGGTCCTGGATGAGTTGGGTACAGCACCAGAAGATGGCGCTTCTATGAACGCGCCATTTTCCGGGGTGGCTGCGGACTGCAATTTGCAGCGGGGGGGGCCCCATAAAGCTTGGGCCTCCCTGCGCTGCAGATTCCATCCCCCAGCTACCTAGTTGTACCTGGCTGGACACAAAAATAGGGAGAAGCCCCATGTATTTTTTTTTTTTTAATTATTTCATGAAATTCATTAAATAATAAAGAAAAAAAGGGCTTCCCTATATTGTTGTGTCCAACAAGGTACAAATAGGCAGCTGGTGGTTGGGGGCAGCCCGTTCCAGCCTGCTGTACCTGGCTGGACACAAATATAGTGCGAAGCCCCACGTCAATTTTTCTTTAATTATTTCAGGAAATTCATGAAATAATTTAAAAAAAAAATACGTGGAGCTTCGCCCTATTTTTGTGTCCAGCCAGGTACAACTAGGCAGCTGGGGGCTGGAATCCGCAGCGCAGGGAGGCCCAAGCTTTCTGGGCCCCACCCGCTGCAAATTGCAGTCCGCAGCCACCCCGGAAAATGGCGCGTTCATAGAAGCGCCATCTTCTGGCGCTGTACCCAACTCATCCAGGGCCCTGGTGCGGTGGCTCACTGGGTAATAAAGGGGTTAGGGCCAGCTTGGCATTATCAGCTGGCCCTAAGCCCGAATTTCATGGGGTCACGCCAATATTAGACATGACCGCCATGAATTTCTAGTAAAGTATTTAAAAAAAAACACAACACCCAGAATAAAGTCCTTTAATTGAAATAAACACACAATTCTTTATTGTTCTAAATTAAACCATACTTACCATCACGCCCATTCCAGCTGAAGCCAACGATCTCCTGCAATAAAAGAAAAATAATAAACCAACATCATCCTTACCTTTCGATGGTTCCCAGGACAGCTCCAGCTCTGCTACATCGAGATGACAGGCTGGACCGCTGCAGAACGCAGCCATCCAGCCTGTCATCCCGCGGACACTGAGAAGCGCAGGCTTGCTTGCGCTCCTCAGTGTCAGGCTGTGACGGCATCCAGATGAGCCGAGTCTCTCACGCTTACCGCATGCGCAGGAGAATTCTCCCACGCTGTCAGTGACGTGCATGAGGTGAGCTGAGTTCATTGTCGGCTCATCTGGATGCCGTCACAGCCAGACACTGAGGAGCGCAAGCATGCCTGCACTTCTCAGTGTCCGCGGGATGATAGGCAGGATGGCAGCTTTCTGCTGCGGTCCAGCCTGTCATCTCGATGTAGCAGAGCTGAAGCTGTCCTGGGAACCATGGGAAGGTAAGGATGATGTTGCTTTATTATTTTTCTTTTATTGCAGGAGATCATTGGCTTCAGCTGGAATGGGTGTGATGGTAAGTATGGTTTAATTTAGAACAATAAAGAATTGTGTGTTTATTTCAATTAAAGGATTTTATTCTGGGTGTTTGTGTTTTTTTTTAACTTTGACTATGGGGTTAGTAATGGGGGTGTCTTATAGACGCCTCTCCATTACTAACCTGGGCTTTATGTCAGCTGGCATTATAAGCTGACATCAACCCCAACCCTATTACCCCACTGCCACCGCTTCAGAGCTGTGGGAAGAGCGAGGCTAAGTGCCAGAATTGGCGCATCCTATGGATGCGCCATTTCTGGGGCGGCTGAATGCTGGTGTTTCTAGCCTGAGAGGGGGCCAATATTCATGGCACCTTTCCTGGGCTATTAATATCAGCCCCCAGCTGTCTGCCTAGCCTTTGCTAGCTATTAAAATAGGGGGGACCCCACGTCATTTTTTGGGGGGGTCCCCCATTTTAATAGCTAGTAAAGGCTAGGTATTCAGCTGGGGGCTGATATTAGTAGCCTGGGGAGCTCCGTGGGTATTACCCTCTTCCCAGGCTTCAAATATCTGCCCCAGCCGTCTGCTTAACCTCCGCTAGAGACTAAAATTACGGGAAACCCCACGCCAATTTTTTTTTAATACATCCTTTATTTTAACACTAAATGACAAGTACAGTAATCAACACTGTCACTGTACTTCATATATATGTGACTGACATGTTTCTATCTATCTAATCTATGTGTGATTCTCTATTCTTTCTATTCTAAATTGTCGGGTACCGCTGCTGAATTGCCGGCCGGCTTTTTTAAAGAGACGGTGCATGAAAACACTAATATTTTTTTAAATAAATCCTTTACACTAAATGACAAGTACAGTAAGCAACACTGTCACTGTACTTCTTATATATGTGACTGACATGTTTCTATCTATCTAATCTATGTGTGATTCTCTATTCTTTCTATTCTAAATTGTCGGGTACAGATGCTGAATTGCCGGCCGGCTTTTTTAAAGAGACGGTGCATGAAAACACTAATATTTTTTTAAATAAATCCTTTACACTAAATGACAAGTACAGTAAGCAACACTGTCGCTGTACTTCTTATATATGTGACTGACATATTTCTATCTATCTAATCTATGTGTGATTCTCTATTCTTTCTATTCTAAATTGTCGGGTACAGATGCTGAATTGCCGGCCGGCTTTTTTAAAGAGACGGTGCATGAAAACACTAATATTTTTTTTAATAAATCATTTACACTAAATGACAAGTACAGTAAGCAACACTGTCACTGTACTTCATATATATGTGACTGACATGTTTCTATCTATCTAATCTATGTGTGAAGCTCTATTCTTTCTGTTATAAATTGTCGGGTACCGGTGTATGCCGCTGCTGAATTGCCGGCTTTTCATGTAATACATTCTACATTATTGTTAGTTGTTTTCCTTCATGTAGAATTAACCTACAAGGAAAGAAAGGGTTTATTTTCATTCCGATATTTGTGTCCCATTGACTTGCATTGGTTTCCGGTATCGGAATCGGCGATATCCGATACTTTTTGGGTATCGGCCCGATCCAATCCGATCCGATATTTCCTGATATTGGAAGGTATCGCTCAACACTACTTGTGGGAGGTTTCCACTGTTTAGGCACATCAGGGGCTCCCCAAACCTGGCATCCGCTAATTATTCCAGTAAATTTTACATTCAAAAAGTCAAATGGCGCTACTTCACTTCCAAGCCCTGCTATGCATCCAAACAGTGTTTTTCCCTACATATAGAGTATCAGTGTACTCAGGAGAAATTGCACAATAAATGTTGTGGCCCATTTTCTCTTGTTACCCTTGAGAAAATTAAAAATTGGGGGCCGTAAGTAAAATTTGTGTGAAAAAACTTAAATGTTCATTTTTTCCTTCCATGTTGATTCAGTTCCTGTGAAGCACATGAAGCTTTAATAAACTTCTTGAATGTGGTTTTGAGCACCTTGAGGGGTACAGTTTTTAGAATGGTGTCACTTTTGGGGATTTTCTGTCATGTAGACCAGGGTTCCCCAACTCCAGTCCTCAAGGCCCACCAACAGGTCATGTTTTCAGGATTTCCTTAGCATTGCACAGGTGATGGAATTATTGCCTGTGCAGGTGATGGAATTATCACCTGTGTAATACTAAGGAAATCCTGAAAACATGACCTGTTGGTGGGCCTTGAGGACTGGAGTTGGGGAACCCTGATGTAGACCCCTCAAAGTCACTTCAAATGTAATGTGGTCCCTAAAAAAATGGTTTTGAAAATTTCGCTGGAAAAATTAGAAATCGTTGGTCAACTTTTAACCCTTATAACTTCCTAACAGAAAAAAAAATTGTTGCAAAAATTGTGCTAATGTAAAGTAGTCATGTGTTAAATGTTATTTATTAACTATTTTGTGTGACTTATCTCCCTGATTTAAGGACATAAAAATTCAAACTTTTAAAATTGCAAAATTTTCACCAAATTTCTGTTTTTTTTAACACATAAACGCAAGTCATGCAGTGGTACCTGTCCGCCGAATCATAGATTACCATGAAAATGATGATGATCTTTTGAATGTTGGACAAGACCTCGGAACCAATGAAAGTTGACAAGGATATGTCAGACCACCTGAATTGTATTGCCTTTTGCAAAAGAATTTTGTGCACTCAGGCTCAATGGAAGATACCTAGCTGCCATTATGCCATTATTTATTGTACCAAAAAGATGCCCATGCCAAGTATGGGCACAAAATACAGCATTCTTTTAACAGCAAAACAGGGTAAAACTTTCCCAGTAGCATCTTGATCAGGTTTTTGAGAAAGGGCAAAATTGTTAACAATTATCCAAACAAAATTCTTTTAACTTTTTTCAAAAATTGTTCCAAAATTTTGGGGGTAGTAAGACTGGCATATTAGCAGGAAAATCAATTGTTCCCTAATCAGTGAAGCTTTTGCACAGCGTATAGTTGCCGACCTTATGCCTTACCAGGAGAACACTTTCCATGCAAAGAAAAATCTTCCCCCCATGTGTAGACCCTGCACACGGCAGGTCAGAAAGAATCAAATTGTCAGAAAGAGCAAAATTGTTGAAAATTATGAAACCAAAATTCCTTGACATCCATGACTGCAATTTTATTTACCAAAATTATCACATTTCCCAAATCTTTCTGAAATTTTTGTGGCATTGAATTGAAATTGGCATAATAGCAGGAAAATCTGTGTTCTCTAGTGATGAGCGAAAGTGATCGCCACTGCTCGGTACTCTCCCGAGCATCTCACTGCTCGGGATGCTCGGCGCTCTGCGAATATTTCCTGGAGATGAGCGGTGTTCGACTCGAACTGTTCGCCAATCTCAAATTCGAGCTGTTTTGGGCGGTGTTCGAGCCGTTTGGCGAACACGAACAATTAAAAAAAAATTCGGCTGTTCGAGGTTATGTTCGATAACTGTTCGTGCACCAAAATCATAACTGGATTTTTTTCTCAGTACTGCTGAAAATTAATGTTAATACGCAGTTTGAGTGTACAGCGGGGCGGGGGGAGGGGCAGGGGATGGATCTCTGCAGAAATAATGAAGATCTCCATTTTTTTTTCTCTTTCCCGCATTTACAGTGGGGAGGTGCAATCTGTCAGCCTATCAGCAGCGCACACACGGAGCGAACTGCTTTTTTTCACACAAGCAAGGGCATGTGTCATTGGCAGTGTATGTCACATGTCCTTGCCCTATAAGACCCAGCCATATTCCCCATCGCCACCATTTTCTCACTGCTGCAGCTGCGTGTTAGACGGCACCACTGTTGCTGTGTGCACTATATATTTCAAGCCAATTTTCGCACAAATCTACAGATAGCTTGGGAGTAGGGAATAGTTGTGATTGCAGTCCTTGTAAGGACTAGGTTACATCATTTCCTATGACTTTTATCAGGCAGGTCTGTGCTCTTAAATAGATAGGTTGGGAGTAAAGACTAATTGTAATTGCAGTCCTTTTGAGGGCTAGGTTACATCAGTTCCTATCAATTTTTGCCAGGCAGGTCTGTGCCAGTGCTGTGCAGGTTTTTTTCACAGCATTTGGCTAAATATAGCAAAGCAAATCCTTTTTGTCCTCTTGCAGTGTGTGTTAGTCAGTGGAGAAGCCTATCTGTGTTGCAAGCTAGACCACCTGTGTATAGAATACAAATTTTTTTACTGCACCTAGTGAAGTAAAACATTTTGAACATAGCATCATTCTATTAGTCCATCTATACTAACCTCCACCAGGTTGCAAATTCAATATAATTTTTATCTGCATCTAGCTCTGAAAAAATATTTCGGCTTCTAGCAGTGTGTGGGACTTGTTCTATTAGTACATCTATACTAACCTCCACCAGGTTGCAAATTCAATATAATTTTTATCTGCATCTAGCTCTGAAAAAATATTACGGCATGTACCAGTGTGTGGGACTTGTTCTATTAGTCCATCTATACTAACCTCCACCAGGTTGCAAATTCAATATAATTTTTTTCTGCATCTAGCTCTGAAAAAATATTTCGGCTTGTAGCAGTGTGTGGGACTTGTTCTATTAGTCCATCTATACTAACCTCCACCAGGTTGCAAATTCAATATAATTTTTTTCTGCATCTAGCTCTGAAAAAATATTTCGGCTTGTAGCAGTGTGTGGGACTTGTTCTATTAGTCCATGTATACTAACCTCCACCAGGTTGCAAATTCAATATAATTTTTTTCTGCATCTAGCTCTGAAAAAATATTTTGGCTTGTAGCAGTGTGTGGGACTTGTTCTATTAGTCCATCTATACTAACCTCCACCAGGTTGCAAATTCAATATAATTTTTTTATGCAACTAGCTCTGAAAAAATATTTTGGCTTGTAGCAGTGTGTGGGACTTGTTCTATTAGTCCATCTACACTAACCTCCACCAGGTTGCAAATTCAATATAATTTTTTTCTGCATCTAGCTCTGAAAAAATATTTCGGCTTGTAGCAGTGAGTGGGACATGTTCTATTAGTCCATCTATACTAACCTCCACCAGGTTGCAAATTCAATATAATTTTTTTCTGCATCTAGCTCTGAAAAAATACTTCGGCTTGTAGCAGTGTGTGGGACTTGTTCTATTAGTCCATCTATACTAACCTCCACCAGGTTGCAAATTCAATATAATTTTTTTCTGCATCTAGCTCTGAAAAAATATTTCGGCTTGTAGCAGTGTGTGGGACTTGTTCTATTAGTCCATCTATACTAACCTCCACCAGGTTGCAAATTCAATATAATTTTATCTGCATCTAGCTCTGAAAAAATATTTCGGCATGTACCAGTGTGTGGGACTTGTTCTATTAGTCCATCTATACTAACCTCCACCAGGTTGCAAATTCAATATAATTTTTTTCTGCATCTAGCTCTGAAAAAATATTTCGGCTTGTAGCAGTGTGTGGGACTTGTTCTATTAGTCCATCTATACTAACCTCCACCAGGTTGCAAATTCAATATAATTTTTTCTGCATCTAGCTCTGAAAAAAATATTTCGGCTTCTAGCAGTGTGTGGGACTTGTTCTATTAGTCCATGTATACTAACCTCCACCAGGTTGCAAATTCAATATAATTTTTTCTGAATCTAGCTCTGAAAAAATATTTTGGCTTGTAGCAGTGTGTGGGACTTGTTCTATTAGTCCATGTATACTAACCTCCACCAGGTTGCAAATTCAATATAACTTTTTTCTGCATCTAGCTCTGAAAAAATATTTCGGCTTGTAGCAGTGTGTGGGACTTGTTCTATTAGTCCATCTATACTAACCTCCACCAGGTTGCAAATTCAATATAACTTTTTTCTGCATCTAGCTCTGAAAAAATATTTCGGCTTGTAGCAGTGAGTGGGACATGTTCTATTAGTCCATCTACACTAACCTCCACCAGGTTGCAAATTCAATATAATTTGTTTCTGCATCTAGCTCTGAAAAAATATTTCGGCTTGTAGCAGTGTGTGGGACTTGTTCTATTAGTCCATCTATACTAACTTCCACCAGGTTGCAAATTCAATATAATTTTTTTCTGCATCCAGCTTTGAAAAAATATTTCGGCTTGTAGCAGTGTGTGGGACTTGTTCTATTAGTCCATCTATACTAACCTCCACCAGGTTGCAAATTCAATATAATTTTATCTGCATCTAGCTCTGAAAAAATATTTCGGCATGTACCAGTGTGTGGGACTTGTTCTATTAGTCCATCTATACTAACCTCCACCAGGTTGCAAATTCAATATAATTTTTTTCTGCATCTAGCTCTGAAAAAATATTTCGGCTTGTAGCAGTGTGTGGGACTTGTTCTATTAGTCCATCTATACTAACCTCCACCAGGTTGCAAATTCAATATAATTTTTTCTGCATCTAGCTCTGAAAAAAATATTTCGGCTTCTAGCAGTGTGTGGGACTTGTTCTATTAGTCCATGTATACTAACCTCCACCAGGTTGCAAATTCAATATAATTTTTTCTGCATCTAGCTCTGAAAAAATATTTTGGCTTGTAGCAGTGTGTGGGACTTGTTCTATTAGTCCATGTATACTAACCTCCACCAGGTTGCAAATTCAATATAACTTTTTTCTGCATCTAGCTCTGAAAAAATATTTCGGCTTGTAGCAGTGTGGGACTTGTTCTATTAGTCCATCTATACTAACCTCCACCAGGTTGCAAATTCAATATAATTTTTTTCGGCATCTAGCTCTGAAAAAATATTTCAGCTTGTAGGAGTGTGTGGGACTTGATCTATTAGTCCATCTATACTAACCTCCACCAGGTTGCAAATTCAATATAATTTTTTTCTGTATCTACTCTGAAAAAATATTTCGGCTTGTAGCAGTGTGTGGGACTTGTTCTATTAGTCCATCTATACTAACCTCCACCAGGTTGCAAATTCAATATAATTTTTTTCTGCACCTAGATCTGAAAAAATATTTCGGCTGGTAGCAGTGTGTGGGACTTGTTCTATTACTCCATCTATACTAACCTCCACCAGGATGCAAATTCAATATAAATTTTTCTGCATCTAGCTCTGAAAAAATATTTCAGCTTGTAGCAGTGTGTGGGACTTGTTCTATTAGTCCATCTATACTAACCTCCACCAGGTTGCAAATTCAATATAATTTTTTTCTGCATCTAGCTCTGAAAAAGTATTTCGGCTTGTAGCAGTGTGTGGGACTTGTTCTATTAGTCCATCTATACTAGCCTCCACCAGGTTGCAAATTCAATATAATTTTTTTCTGCATCTAGCTCTGAAAAAGTATTTCGGCTTGTAGCAGTGTGTGGGACTTGTTCTATTAGTCCATCTATACTAACCTCCACCAGGTTGCAAATTCAATATAATTTTTTTCTACATCTAGCTCTGAAAAAATATTTCGGCTTGTAGCAGTGTGTGGGACTTGTTCTATTAGTCCATCTATACTAACCTCCACCAGGTTGCAAATTCAATATAATTTTATCTGCATCTAGCTCTGAAAAAATATTTTGGCATGTACCAGTGTGTGGGACTTGTTCTATTAGTCCATCTATACTAACCTCCACCAGGGTGCAAATTCAATATAATTTTTTTCTACATCTAGCTCTGAAAAAATATTTCGGCTTGTAGCAGTGTGAGGGACTTGTTCTATTAGCCCATCTATACTGACCTCCACCAGGTTGCAAATTCAATATAATTTTTTCTGCATCTAGCTCTGAAAAAAATATTTCTTCTTCTAGCAGTGTGTGGGACTTGTTCTATTAGTCCATGTATACTAACCTCCACCAGGTTGCAAATTCAATATAATTTTTAATGCATCTAGCTCTGAAAAAGTATTTTGGCTTGTAGCAGTGTGTGGGACTTGTTCTATTAGTCCATGTATACTAACCTCCACAAGGTTGCAAATTCAATATAATTTTTTTATGCAACTAGCTCTGAAAAAATATCTTGGCTTGTAGGAGTGTGTGGGACTTGTTCTATTAGTCCATCTATACTAACCTCCACCAGGTTGCAAATTCAATATAATTTTTTTCTGCATCTAGCTCTGAAAAAATATTTTGACTTGTAGCAGTGAGTGGGACATGTTCTATTAGTCCATCTATACTAACCTCCACCAGGTTGCAAATTCAATATAATTTTTTTCTGCATTTAGCTCTGAAAAAATATTTCGGCTTGTAGCAGTGTGTGGGACTTGTTCTATTAGTCCATCTATACTAACCTCCACCAGGTTGCAAATTCAATATAATTTTTTTCTGCATCTAGCTCTGAAAAAATATTTCGGCTTGTAGCAGTGTGTGGGACTTGTTCTATTAGTCCATCTATACTAACCTCCACCAGGTTGCAAATTCAATATAACTTTATCTGCATCTAGCTCTGAAAAAATATTTCGGCATGTACCAGTGTGTGGGACTTGTTCTATTAGTCCATCTATACTAACCTCCACCAGGTTGCAAATTCAATATAATTTTTTTCTGCATCCAGCTCTGAAAAAATATTTCGGCTTGTAACTGTGTGTGGGACTTGTTCTATTAGTCCATCTATACTAACCTCCACCAGGTTGCAAATTCAATATAATTTTTTCTGCATCTAGCTCTGAAAAAAATATTTCGGCTTCTAGCAGTGTGTGGGACTTGTTCTATTAGTCCATGTATACTAACCTCCACCAGGTTGCAAATTCAATATAATTTTTTCTGCATCTAGCTCTGAAAAAATATTTTGGCTTGTAGCAGTGTGTGGGACTTGTTCTATTAGTCCATGTATACTAACCTCCACCAGGTTGCAAATGCAATATAACTTTTTTTTGCATCTAGCTCTGAAAAAATATTTCGGCTTGTAGCAGTGTGTGGGACTTGTTCTATTAGTCCATCTATACTAACCTCCACCAGGTTGCAAATTCAATATAATTTTTTTCTGCATCTAGCTCTGAAAAAGTATTTCGGCTTGTAGCAGTGTGTGGGACTTGTTCTATTAGTCCATCTATACTAGCCTCCACCAGGTTGCAAATTCAATATAATTTTTTTCTGCATCTAGCTCTGAAAAAGTATTTCGGCTTGTAGCAGTGTGTGGGACTTGTTCTATTAGTCCATCTATACTAACCTCCACCAGGTTGCAAATTCAATATAATTTTTTTCTACATCTAGCTCTGAAAAAATATTTCGGCTTGTAGCAGTGTGTGGGACTTGTTCTATTAGTCCATCTATACTAACCTCCACCAGGTTGCAAATTCAATATAATTTTATCTGCATCTAGCTCTGAAAAAATATTTTGGCATGTACCAGTGTGTGGGACTTGTTCTATTAGTCCATCTATACTAACCTCCACCAGGGTGCAAATTCAATATAATTTTTTTCTACATCTAGCTCTGAAAAAATATTTCGGCTTGTAGCAGTGTGAGGGACTTGTTCTATTAGCCCATCTATACTGACCTCCACCAGGTTGCAAATTCAATATAATTTTTTCTGCATCTAGCTCTGAAAAAAATATTTCTTCTTCTAGCAGTGTGTGGGACTTGTTCTATTAGTCCATGTATACTAACCTCCACCAGGTTGCAAATTCAATATAATTTTTTCTGCATCTAGCTCTGAAAAAGTATTTTGGCTTGTAGCAGTGTGTGGGACTTGTTCTATTAGTCCATGTATACTAACCTCCACCAGGTTGCAAATTCAATATAATTTTTTTATGCAACTAGCTCTGAAAAAATATCTTGGCTTGTAGGAGTGTGTGGGACTTGTTCTATTAGTCCATCTATACTAACCTCCACCAGGTTGCAAATTCAATATAATTTTTTTCTGCATCTAGCTCTGAAAAAATATTTTGGCTTGTAGCAGTGAGTGGGACATGTTCTATTAGTCCATCTATACTAACCTCCACCAGGTTGCAAATTCAATATAATTTTTTTCTGCATTTAGCTCTGAAAAAATATTTCGGCTTGTAGCAGTGTGTGGGACTTGTTCTATTAGTCCATCTATACTAACCTCCACCAGGTTGCAAATTCAATATAATTTTTTTCTGCATCTAGCTCTGAAAAAATATTTCGGCTTGTAGCAGTGTGTGGGACTTGTTCTATTAGTCCATCTATACTAACCTCCACCAGGTTGCAAATTCAATATAACTTTATCTGCATCTAGCTCTGAAAAAATATTTCGGCATGTACCAGTGTGTGGGACTTGTTCTATTAGTCCATCTATACTAACCTCCACCAGGTTGCAAATTCAATATAATTTTTTTCTGCATCCAGCTCTGAAAAAATATTTCGGCTTGTAACTGTGTGTGGGACTTGTTCTATTAGTCCATCTATACTAACCTCCACCAGGTTGCAAATTCAATATAATTTTTTCTGCATCTAGCTCTGAAAAAAATATTTCGGCTTCTAGCAGTGTGTGGGACTTGTTCTATTAGTCCATGTATACTAACCTCCACCAGGTTGCAAATTCAATATAATTTTTTCTGCATCTAGCTCTGAAAAAATATTTTGGCTTGTAGCAGTGTGTGGGACTTGTTCTATTAGTCCATGTATACTAACCTCCACCAGGTTGCAAATGCAATATAACTTTTTTTTGCATCTAGCTCTGAAAAAATATTTCGGCTTGTAGCAGTGTGTGGGACTTGTTCTATTAGTCCATCTATACTAACCTCCACCAGGTTGCCAATTCAATATAATTATTTTCTGCATCTAGCTCTGAAAAAAAATATCAGCCTGTAGAAGTGAGTGGGACTTGTTCTATTTGTCGATCTATACTAACCTCCACCAGGTTGCAAATTCAATATAATTTTTTTCGGCATCTAGCTCTGAAAAAATATTTCAGCTTGTAGGAGTGTTTGGGACTTGATCTATTAGTCCATCTATACTAACCTCCACCAGGTTGCAAATTCAATATAATTTTTTTCTATATCTAGCTCTGAAAAAATATTTCGGCTTGTAGCAGTGTGTGGGACTTGTTCTATTAGTCCATCTATACTAACCTCCACCAGGTTGCAAATTCAATATCATTTTTTTCTGTATCTAGCTCTGAAAAAATATTTCGGCTTGTAGCAGTGTGTGGGACTTGTTCTATTACTCCATCTATACTAACCTCCACCAGGTTGCAAATTCAATATAATTTTTTCTGCATCTAGCTCTGAAAAAATATTTCAGCTTGTAGCAGTGTGTGGGACTTGTTCTATTACTCCATCTATACTAACCTCCACCAGGTTGCAAATTCAATATAATTTTTTTCTGTATCTAGCTCTGAAAAAGTATTTCGGATTGTAGCCGTGAGTGGGACTTGTTCTATTACTCCATCTATACTAACCTCCACCAGGTTGCAAATTCAATATAATTTTTTCTGCATCTAGCTCTGAAAAAATATTTCAGCTTGTAGCAGTGTGTGGAACTTGTTCTATTAGTCCATCTATACTAACCTCCACCAGGTTGCAAATTCAATATAATTTTTTCTGCATCTAGCTCTGAAAAAGTATTTCGGCTTGTAGCAGTGTGGGACTTGTTCTATTAGTCCATCTATACTTACCTCCACCAGGTTGCAAATTCAATATAATTTTTTTCTGCATCTAGCTCTGAAAAAGTATTTCGGATTGTAGCCGTGAGTGGGACTTGTTCTATTAGTCCATCTATACTAACCTCCACCAGGTTGCAAATTCAATATAATTTTTTTCTGCATCTAGCTCTGAAAAAATATTTCAGCTTGTAGCAGTGTGTGGGACTTGTTCTATTAGTCCATCTATACTAACCTCCACCAGGTTGCAAATTCAATATAATTTTTTCTGCATCTAGCTCTGAAAAAGTATTTCGGCTTGTAGCAGTGTGGGACTTGTTCTATTAGTCCATCTATACTTACCTCCACCAGGTTGCAAATTCAATATAATTTTTTTCTGCATCTAGCTCTGAAAAAGTATTTCGGATTGTAGCCGTGAGTGGGACTTGTTCTATTAGTCCATCTATACTAACCTCCACCAGGTTGCAAATTCAATATAATTTTTTTCTGCATCTAGCTCTGAAAAAATATTTCAGCTTGTAGCAGTGTGTGGGACTTGTTCTATTAGTCCATCTATACTAACCTCCACCAGGTTGCAAATTCAATATAATTTTTTCTGCATCTAGCTCTGAAAAAGTATTTCGGCTTGTAGCAGTGTGGGACTTGTTCTATTAGTCCATCTATACTAACCTCCACCAGGTTGCAAATTCAATATAATTTTTTTCTGCATCTAGCTCTGAAAAAGTATTTCGGATTGTAGCCGTGAGTGGGACTTGTTCTATTAGTCCATCTATACTAACCTCCACCAGGTTGCAAATTCAATATAATTTTTTTCTGCATTTGGCTCTGAAAAAATATTTCGGCTTGTAGCAGTGTGTGGGACTTGTTCTATTAGTCCATCTATACTAACCTCCACCAGGTTGCAGATTCAATATAATTTTTTTCTGCATCTAGCTCTGAAAAAATATTTCGGCTTGTAGCAGTGTGTGGGACTTGTTCTATGACTCCATCTATACTAACCTCCACCAGGTTGCAAATTCAATATAATTTTTTCTGCATCTAGCTCTGAAAAAATATTTCAGCTTGTAGCAGTGTGTGGGACTTGTTCTATTAGTCCATCTATACTAACCTCCACCAGGTTGCAAATTCAATATAATTTTTTCTGCATCTAGCTCTGAAAAAGTATTTCGGCTTGTAGCAGTGTGGGACTTGTTCTATTAGTCCATCTATACTAACCTCCACCAGGTTGCAAATTCAATATAATTTTTTTCTGCATCTAGCTCTGAAAAAGTATTTCGGTTTGTAGCCGTGAGTGGGACTTGTTCTATTAGTCCATCTATACTAACCTCCACCAGGTTGCAAATTCAATATAACTTTATCTGCATCTAGCTCTGAAAAAATATTTCAGCATGTACCAGTGTGTGGGACTTTTTCTATTAGTCCATCTATACTAACCTCCACCAGGTTGCAAATTCAATATAATTTTTTTCTGCATCCAGCTCTGAAAAAATATTTCGGCTTGTAACTGTGTGTGGGACTTGTTCTATTAGTCCATCTATACTAACCTCCACCAGGTTGCAAATTCAATATAATTTTTTCTCCATCTAGCTCTGAAAAAAATATTTCGGCTTCTAGCAGTGTGTGGGACTTGTTCTATTAGTCCATGTATACTAACCTCCACCAGGTTGCAAATTCAATATAATTTTTTCTGCATCTAGCTCTGAAAAAATATTTTGGCTTGTAGCAGTGTGTGGGACTTGTTCTATTAGTCCATGTATACTAACCTCCACCAGGTTGCAAATGCAATATAACTTTTTTTTGCATCTAGCTCTGAAAAAATATTTTGGCTTGTAGCAGTGTGTGGGACTTGTTCTATTAGTCCATCTATACTAACCTCCACCAGGTTGCAAATTCAATATAATTATTTTCTGCATCTAGCTCTGAAAAAAATATCAGCTTGTAGAAGTGAGTGGGACTTGTTCTATTAGTCCATCTATACTAACCTCCACCAGGTTGCAAATTCAATGTAATTTTTTTCGGCATCTAGCTCTGAAAAAATATTTCAGCTGGTAGGAGTGTTTGGGACTTGATCTATTAGTCCATCTATACTAACCTCCACCAGGTTGCAAATTCAATATAATTTTTTTCTATATCTAGCTCTGAAAAAATATTTCGGCTTGTAGCAGTGTGTGGGACTTGTTCTATTAGTCCATCTATACTAACCTCCACCAGGTTGCAAATTCAATATCATTTTTTTCTGTATCTAGCTCTGAAAAAATATTTCGGCTTGTAGCAGTGTGTGGGACTTGTTCTATTACTCCATCTATACTAACCTCCACCAGGTTGCAAATTCAATATAATTTTTTCTGCATCTAGCTCTGAAAAAATATTTCAGCTTGTAGCAGTGTGTGGGACTTGTTCTATTACTCCATCTATACTAACCTCCACCAGGTTGCAAATTCAATATAATTTTTTTCTGTATCTAGCTCTGAAAAAGTATTTCGGATTGTAGCCGTGAGTGGGACTTGTTCTATTACTCCATCTATACTAACCTCCACCAGGTTGCAAATTCAATATAATTTTTTCTGCATCTAGCTCTGAAAAAATATTTCAGCTTGTAGCAGTGTGTGGGACTTGTTCTATTAGTCCATCTATACTAACCTCCACCAGGTTGCAAATTCAATATAATTTTTTCTGCATCTAGCTCTGAAAAAGTATTTCGGCTTGTAGCAGTGTGGGACTTGTTCTATTAGTCCATCTATACTAACCTCCACCAGGTTGCAAATTCAATATAATTTTTTTCTGCATCTAGCTCTGAAAAAGTATTTCGGATTGTAGCCGTGAGTGGGACTTGTTCTATTAGTCCATCTATACTAACCTCCACCAGGTTGCAAATTCAATATAATTTTTTTCTGCATCTAGCTCTGAAAAAATATTTCAGCTTGTAGCAGTGTGTGGGACTTGTTCTATTAGTCCATCTATACTAACCTCCACCAGGTTGCAAATTCAATATAATTTTTTCTGCATCTAGCTCTGAAAAAGTATTTCGGCTTGTAGCAGTGTGGGACTTGTTCTATTAGTCCATCTATACTAACCTCCACCAGGTTGCAAATTCAATATAATTTTTTTCTCCATCTAGCTCTGAAAAAGTATTTCGGATTGTAGCCGTGAGTGGGACTTGTTCTATTAGTCCATCTATACTAACCTCCACCAGGTTGCAAATTCAATATAATTTTTTTCTGCATCTAGCTCTGAAAAAATATTTCGGCTTGTAGCAGTGTGTGGGACTTGTTCTATTAGTCCATCTATACTAACCTCCACCAGGTTGCAGATTCAATATAATTTTTTTCTGCATCTAGCTCTGAAAAAATATTTCGGCTTGTAGCAGTGTGTGGGACTTGTTCTATGACTCCATCTATACTAACCTCCACCAGGTTGCAAATTCAATATAATTTTTTCTGCATCTAGCTCTGAAAAAATATTTCAGCTTGTAGCAGTGTGTGGGACTTGTTCTATTAGTCCATCTATACTAACCTCCACCAGGTTGCAAATTCAATATAATTTTTTCTGCATCTAGCTCTGAAAAAGTATTTCGGCTTGTAGCAGTGTGGGACTTGTTCTATTAGTCCATCTATACTAACCTCCACCAGGTTGCAAATTCAATATAATTTTTTTCTGCATCTAGCTCTGAAAAAGTATTTCGGATTGTAGCCGTGAGTGGGACTTGTTCTATTAGTCCATCTATACTAACCTCCACCAGGTTGCAAATTCAATATAATTTTTTTCTGCATCTAGCTCTGAAAAAATATTTCGGCTTGTAGCAGTGTGTGGTACTTGTTCTATTAGTCCATCTATACTAACCTCCACCAGGTTGCAAATTCAATATAATTTTTTTCTGCATCTAGCTCTGAAAAAATATTTCGGCTTGTAACAGTGTGTGGGACTTGTTCTATTAGTCCATCTATACTAACCTCCACCAGGTTGCAAATGCAATATAACTTTTTTCTGCATCAAGCTCTGAAAAAAATATTTCGGCTTGTAGCAGTGTGTCGGACTTGTTCTATTAGTCCATCTATACTAACCTCCACCAGGTTGCAAATTCAATATAATTATTTTCTGCATCTAGCTCTGAAAAAAAATATCAGCTTGTAGCAGTGAGTGGGACTTGTTCTATTAGTCCATCTATACTAACCTCCACCAGGTTGCAAATTCAATATAATTTTTTCTGCATCTAGCTCTGAAAAAAATATTTCTTCTTCTAGCAGTGTGTGGGACTTGTTCTATTAGTCCATGTATACTAACCTCCACCAGGTTGCAAATTCAATATAATTTTTTCTGCATCTAGCTCGAAAAAAGTATTTTGGCTTGTAGCAGTGTGTGGGACTTGTTCTATTAGTCCATGTATACTAACCTCCACCAGGTTGCAAATTCAATATAACATTTTCTGCATCTAGCTCTGAAAAAATATTTCGGCTTCTAGCAGTGTGTGGGACGTGTTCTATTAGTCCATCTATACTAACCTCCACCAGGTTGCAAATTCAATATAATTTTTTTATGCAACTAGCTCTGAAAAAATATTTTGGCTTGTAGGAGTGTGTATGACTTGTTCTATTAGTCCATCTATACTAACCTCCACCAGGTTGCAAATTCAATATAATTTTTTTCTGCATCTAGCTCTGAAAAAATATTTCGGCTTGTAGCAGTGAGTGGGACATGTTCTATTAGTCCATCTATACTAACCTCCACCAGGTTGCAAATTCAATATAATTTTTTTCTGCATTTAGCTCTGAAAAAATATTTCGGCTTGTAGCATTGTGTGGGACTTGTTCTATTAGTCCATCTATACTAACCTCCACCAGGTTGCAAATTCAATATAATTTTTTTCTGCATCTAGCTCTGAAAAAATATTTCGGCTTGTAGCAGTGTGTGGGACTTGTTCTATTAGTCCATCTATACTAACCTCCACCAGGTTGCAAATTCAATATAACTTTATCTGCATCTAGCTCTGAAAAAATATTTCGGCATGTACCAGTGTGCGGGACTTGTTCTATTAGTCCATCTATACTAACCTCCACCAGGTTGCAAATTCAATATAATTTTTTTCTGCATCCAGCTCTGAAAAAATATTTCGGCTTGTAACAGTGTGTGGGACTTGTTCTATTAGTCCATCTATACTAACCTCCACCAGGTTGCAAATTCAATATAATTTTTTCTGCATCTAGCTCTGAAAAAAATATTTCGGCTTCTAGCAGTGTGTGGGACTTGTTCTATTAGTCCATGTATACTAACCTCCACCAGGTTGCAAATTCAATATAATTTTTTCTGCATCTAGCTCTGAAAAAATATTTTGGCTTGTAGCAGTGTGTGGGACTTGTTCTATTAGTCCATGTATACTAACCTCCACCAGGTTGCAAATGCAATATAACTTTTTTTTGCATCTAGCTCTGAAAAAATATTTCGGCTTGTAGCAGTGTGTGGGACTTGTTCTATTAGTCCATCTATACTAACCTCCACCAGGTTGCAAATTCAATATAATTATTTTCTGCATCTAGCTCTGAAAAAAAATATCAGCTTGTAGAAGTGAGTGGGACTTGTTCTATTAGTCCATCTATACTAGCCTCCACCAGGTTGCAAATTCAATATAATTTTTTTCGGCATCTAGCTCTGAAAAAATATTTCAGCTTGTAGGAGTGTTTGGGACTTGATCTATTAGTCCATCTATACTAACCTCCACCAGGTTGCAAATTCAATATAATTTTTTTCTATATCTAGCTCTGAAAAAATATTTCGGCTTGTAGCAGTGTGTGGGACTTGTTCTATTAGTCCATCTATACTAACCTCCACCAGGTTGCAAATTCAATATCATTTTTTTCTGTATCTAGCTCTGAAAAAATATTTCGTCTTGTAGCAGTGTGTGGGACTTGTTCTATTACTCCATCTATACTAACCTCCACCAGGTTGCAAATTCAATATAATTTTTTCTGCATCTAGCTCTGAAAAAATATTTCAGCTTGTAGCAGTGTGTGGGACTTGTTCTATTACTCCATCTATACTAACCTCCACCAGGTTGCAAATTCAATATAATTTTTTTCTGTATCTAGCTCTGAAAAAGTATTTCGGATTGTAGCCGTGAGTGGGACTTGTTCTATTACTCCATCTATACTAACCTCCACCAGGTTGCAAATTCAATATATTTTTTTCTGCATCTAGCTCTGAAAAAATATTTCGGCTTGTAGCAGTGTGGGACTTGTTCTATTAGTCCATCTATACTAACCTCCACCAGGTTGCAAATTCAATATAATTTTTTTCTGCATCTAGCTCTGAAAAAGTATTTCGGATTGTAGCCGTGAGTGGGACTTGTTCTATTAGTCCATCTATACTAACCTCCACCAGGTTGCAAATTCAATATAATTTTTTTCTGCATCTAGCTCTGAAAAAATATTTCAGCTTGTAGCAGTGTGTGGGACTTGTTCTATTAGTCCATCTATACTAACCTCCACCAGGTTGCAAATTCAATATAATTTTTTTCTGCATCTAGCTCTGAAAAAATATTTCGGCTTGTAGCAGTGTGTGGGACTTGTTCTATTAGTCCATCTATACTAACCTCCACCAGGTTGCAGATTCAATATAATTTTTTTCTGCATCTAGCTCTGAAAAAATATTTCGGCTTGTAGCAGTGTGTGGGACTTGTTCTATGACTCCATCTATACTAACCTCCACCAGGTTGAAAATTCAATATAATTTTTTCTGCATCTAGCTCTGAAAAAATATTTCAGCTTGTAGCAGTGTGTGGGACTTGTTCTATTAGTCCATCTATACTAACCTCCACCAGGTTGCAAATTCAATATAATTTTTTCTGCATCTAGCTCTGAAAAAGTATTTCGGCTTGTAGCAGTGTGGGACTTGTTCTATTAGTCCATCTATACTAACCTCCACCAGGTTGCAAATTCAATATAATTTTTTTCTGCATCTAGCTCTGAAAAAGTATTTCGGATTGTAGCCGTGAGTGGGACTTGTTCTATTAGTCCATCTATACTAACCTCCACCAGGTTGCAAATTCAATATAATTTTTTTCTGCATCTAGCTCTGAAAAAATATTTCGGCTTGTAACAGTGTGTGGGACTTGTTCTATTAGTCCATCTATACTAACCTCCACCAGGTTGCAAATTCAGTATAATTTTTTCTGCATCTAGCTCTGAAAAAAATATTTCGGCTTCTAGCAGTGTGTGGGACTTGTTCTATTAGTCCATGTATACTAACCTTCACCAGGTTGCAAATTCAATATAATTTTTTCTGCATCTAGCTCTGAAAAAATATTTTGGCTTGTAGCAGTGTGTGGGACTTGTTCTATTAGTCCATGTATACTAACCTCCACCAGGTTGCAAATGCAATATAACTTTTTTCTGCATCTAGCTCTGAAAAAATATTTCGGCTTGTAGCAGTGTGTCGGACTTGTTCTATTAGTCCATCTATACTAACCTCCACCAGGTTGCAAATTCAATATAATTATTTTCTGCATCTAGCTCTGAAAAAAAATATCAGCTTGTAGCAGTGAGTGGGACTTGTTCTATTAGTCCATCTATACTAACCTCCACCAGGTTGCAAATTCAATATAATTTTTTTCGGCATCTAGCTCTGAAAAAATATTTCAGCTTGTAGGAGTGTGTGGGACTTGATCTATTAGTCCATCTATACTAACCTCCACCAGGTTGCAAATTCAATATAATTTTTTTCTGCATCTAGCTCTGAAAAAATATTTCGGCTTGTAGCAGTGTGTGGGACTTGTTCTATTAGTCCATCTATACTAACCTCCACCAGGTTGCAAATTAAATATCATTTTTTTCTGCATCTAGCTCTGAAAAAGTATTTCGGCTTGTAGCAGTGTGTGGGACTTGTTCTATTAGTCCATCTATACTAACCTCCACCAGGTTGCAAATTCAATATAACTTTTTTCTGCATCTAGCTCTGAAAAAATATTTCGGCTTGAAGCAGTGTGTGGGACTTGTTCTATTAGTCCATCTATACTAACCTCCACCAGGTTGCAAATTCAATATAATCTTTTTCTGCATCTAGCTCTGAAAAAAAATATCAGCTTGTAGCAGTGAGTGGGACTTGTTCTATTAGTCCATCTATACTAACCTCCACCAGGTTGCAAATTCAATATAATTTTTTTCGGCATCTAGCTCTGAAAAAATATTTCAGCTTGTAGGAGTGTGTGGGACTTGATCTATTAGTCCATCTATACTAACCTCCACCAGGTTGAAAATTCAATATAATTTTTTTCTGTATCTAGCTCTGAAAAAATATTTCGGCTTGTAGCAGTGTGTGGGACTTGTTCTATTACTCCATCTATAATAACCTCCACCAGGTTGCAAATTCAATATAATTTTTTCTGCATCTAGCTCTGAAAAAATATTTCAGCTTGTAGCAGTGTGTGGGACGTGTTCTATTAGTCCATCTATACTAACCTCCACCAGGTTGCAAATTCAATATAATTTTTTCTGCATCTAGCTCTGAAAAAGTATTTCAGCTTGCAGCAGTGTGGGACTTGTTCTATTAGTCCATCTATACTAACCTCCACGAGGTTGCAAATTCAATATAATTTTTTTCTGCATCTAGCTCTGAAAAAGTATTTCGGCTTGTAGCCGTGTGTGGGACTTGTTCTATTAGTCCATCTATACTAACCTCCACCAGGTTGCAAATTCAATATAATTTTTTTCTGCATCTAGCTCTGAAAAAATATTTCAGCTTGTAGCAGTGTGTGGGACTTGTTCTATTAGTCCATCTATACTAACCTCCACCAGGTTGCAAATTCAATATAATTTTTTTCTGCATCTAGCTCTGAAAAAATATTTCGGCTTGTAGCAGTGTGTGGGACTTGTTCTATTAGTCCATCTATACTAACCTCCACCAGGTTGCAAATTCAATATAATTTTATCTGCATCTAGCTCTGAAAAAATATTTCGGCATGTACCAGTGTGTGGGACTTGTTCTATTAGTCCATCTATACTAACCTCCACCAGGTTGCAAATTCAATATAATTTTTTTCTGCATCTAGCTCTGAAAAAATATTTCGGCTTGTAACAGTGTGTGGGACTTGTTCTATTAGTCCATCTATACTAACCTCCACCAGGTTGCAAATTCAATATAATTTTTTCTGCATCTAGCTCTGAAAAAAATATTTCGGCTTCTAGCAGTGTGTGGGACTTGTTCTATTAGTCCATGTATACTAACCTCCACCAGGTTGCAAATGCAATATAACTTTTTTCTGCATCTAGCTCTGAAAAAATATTTCGGCTTGTAGCAGTGTGTGGGACTTGTTCTATTAGTCCATCTATACTAACCTCCACCAGGTTGCAAATTCAATATAATTTTTTTCTGCATCTAGCTCTGAAAAAAAATATCAGCTTGTAGCAGTGAGTGGGACTTGTTCTATTAGTCCATCTATACTAACCTCCACCAGGTTGCAAATTCAATATAATTTTTTCGGCATCTAGCTCTGAAAAAATATTTCAGCTTGTAGGAGTGTGTGGGACTTGATCTATTAGTCCAGCTATACTAACCTCCACCAGGTTGCAAATTCAATATAATTTTTTTCTGCATCTAGCTCTGAAAAAATATTTCGGCTTGTAGCAGTGTGTGGGACTTGTTCTATTAGTCCATCTATACTAACCTCCACCAGGTTGCAAATTCAATATCATTTTTTTCTGCATCTAGCTCTGAAAAAGTATTTCGGCTTGTAGCAGTGTGTGGGACTTGTTCTATTAGTCCATCTATACTAACCTCCACCAGGTTGCAAATTCAATATAATTTTTTTCTGTATCTAGCTCTGAAAAAATATTTCGGCTTGTAGCAGTGTGTGGGACTTGTTCTATTAGTCCATCTATACTAACCTCCACCAGATTGCAAATTCAATATAACTTTTTTCTGCATCTAGCTCTGAAAAAATATTTCGGCTTGTAGCAGTGTGTGGGACTTGTTCTATTAGTCCATCTATACTAACCTCCACCAGGTTGCAAATTCAATATAATTTTATCTGCATCTAGCTCTGAAAAAATATTTCGGCATGTACCAGTGTGTGGGACTTGTTCTATTAGTCCATCTATACTAACCTCCACCAGGTTGCAAATTCAATATAATTTTTTTCTGCATCTAGCTCTGAAAAAATATTTCGGCTTGTAACAGTGTGTGGGACTTGTTCTATTAGTCCATCTATACTAACCTCCACCAGGTTGCAAATTCAATATAATTTTTTCTGCATCTAGCTCTGAAAAAAATATTTCGGCTTCTAGCAGTGTGTGGGACTTGTTCTATTAGTCCATGTATACTAACCTCCACCAGGTTGCAAATGCAATATAACTTTTTTCTGCATCTAGCTCTGAAAAAATATTTCGGCTTGTAGCAGTGTGTGGGACTTGTTCAATTAGTCCATCTATACTAACCTCCACCAGGTTGCAAATTCAATATAATTTTTTTCTGCATCTAGCTCTGAAAAAAAAATATCAGCTTGTAGCAGTGAGTGGGACTTGTTCTATTAGTCCATCTATACTAACCTCCACCAGGTTGCAAATTCAATATAATTTTTTTCGGCATCTAGCTCTGAAAAAATATTTCAGCTTGTAGGAGTGTGTGGGACTTGATCTATTAGTCCAGCTATACTAACCTCCACCAGGTTGCAAATTCAATATAATTTTTTTCTGCATCTAGCTCTGAAAAAATATTTCGGCTTGTAGCAGTGTGTGGGACTTGTTCTATTAGTCCATCTATACTAACCTCCACCAGGTTGCAAATTCAATATCATTTTTTTCTGCATCTAGCTCTGAAAAAGTATTTCGGCTTGTAGCAGTGTGTGGGACTTGTTCTATTAGTCCATCTATACTAACCTCCACCAGGTTGCAAATTCAATATAATTTTTTTCTGTATCTAGCTCTGAAAAGATATTTCGGCTTGTAGCAGTGTGTGGGACTTGTTCTATTAGTCCATCTATACTAACCTCCACCAGATTGCAAATTCAATATAACTTTTTTCTGCATCTAGCTCTGAAAAAATATTTCGGCTTGTAGCAGTGTGTGGGACTTGTTCTATTAGTCCATCTATACTAACCTCCACCAGGTTGCAAATTCAATATAATTTTTTTCTGCATCTAGCTCTGAAAAAAAATATCAGCTTGTAGCAGTGAGTGGGACTTGTTCTATTATTCCATCTATACTAACCTCCACCAGGTTGCAAATTCAATATAATTTTTTTCGGCATCTAGCTCTGAAAAAATATTTCAGCTTGTAGGAGTGTGTGGGACTTGATCTATTAGTCCATCTATACTAACCTCCACCAGGTTGCAAATTCAATATAATTTTTTTCTGTATCTAGCTCTGAAAAAATATTTCGGCTTGTAGCAGTGTGTGGGACTTGTTCTATTAGTCCATCTATACTAACCTCCACCAGGTTGCAAATTCAATATCATTTTTTTCTGCATCTAGCTCTGAAAAAGTATTTCGGCTTGTAGCAGTGTGTGGGACTTGTTCTATTAGTCCATCTATACTAACCTCCACCAGGTTGCAAATTCAATATAATCTTTTTCTGCATCTAGCTCTGAAAAAAAATATCAGCTTGTAGCAGTGAGTGGGACTTGTTCTATTAGTCCATCTATACTAACCTCCACCAGGTTGCAAATTCAATATAATTTTTTTCGGCATCTAGCTCTGAAAAAATATTTCAGCTTGTAGGAGTGTGTGGGACTTGATCTATTAGTCCATCTATACTAACCTCCACCAGGTTGCAAATTCAATATAATTTTTTTCTGTATCTAGCTCTGAAAAAATATTTCGGCTTGTAGCAGTGTGTGGGACTTGTTCTATTACTCCATCTATAATAACCTCCACCAGGTTGCAAATTCAATATCATTTTTTCTGCATCTAGCTCTGAAAAAATATTTCAGCTTGTAGCAGTGTGTGGGATGTGTTCTATTAGTCCATCTATACTAACCTCCACCAGGTTGCAAATTCAATATAATTTTTTCTGCATCTAGCTCTGAAAAAGTATTTCAGCTTGCAGCAGTGTGGGACTTGTTCTATTAGTCCATCTATACTAACCTCTACGAGGTTGCAAATTCAATATAATTTTTTTCTGCATCTAGCTCTGAAAAAGTATTTCGGCTTGTAGCCGTGTGTGGGACTTGTTCTATTAGTCCATCTATACTAACCTCCACCAGGTTGCAAATTCAATATAATTTTTTTCTGCATCTAGCTCTGAAAAAATATTTCGGCTTGTAGCAGTGTGTGGGACTTGTTCTATTAGTCCATCTATACTAACCTCCACCAGGTTGCAAATTCAATATAATTTTTTTCTGCATCTAGCTCTGAAAAAATATTTCGGCTTGTAGCAGTGTGTGGGACTTGTTCTATTAGTCCATCTATACTAACCTCCACCAGGTTGCAAATTCAATATAATTTTATCTGCATCTAGCTCTGAAAAAATATTTCGGCATGTACCAGTGTGTGGGACTTGTTCTATTAGTCCATCTATACTAACCTCCACCAGGTTGCAAATTCAATATAATTTTTTTCTGCATCTAGCTCTGAAAAAATATTTCGGCTTGTAACAGTGTGTGGGACTTGTTCTATTAGTCCATCTATACTAACCTCCACCAGGTTGCAAATTCAATATAATTTTTTCTGCATCTAGCTCTGAAAAAAATATTTCGGCTTCTAGCAGTGTGTGGGACTTGTTCTATTAGTCCATGTATACTAACCTCCACCAGGTTGCAAATGCAATATAACTTTTTTCTGCATCTAGCTCTGAAAAAATATTTCGGCTTGTAGCAGTGTGTGGGACTTGTTCTATTAGTCCATCTATACTAACCTCCACCAGGTTGCAAATTCAATATAATTTTTTTCTGCATCTAGCTCTGAAAAAAAATATCAGCTTGTAGCAGTGAGTGGGACTTGTTCTATTAGTCCATCTATACTAACCTCCACCAGGTTGCAAATTCAATATAATTTTTTCGCCATCTAGCTCTGAAAAAATATTTCAGCTTGTAGGAGTGTGTGGGACTTGATCTATTAGTCCAGCTATACTAACCTCCACCAGGTTGCAAATTCAATATAATTTTTTTCTGCATCTAGCTCTGAAAAAATATTTCGGCTTGTAGCAGTGTGTGGGACTTGTTCTATTAGTCCATCTATACTAACCTCCACCAGGTTGCAAATTCAATATCATTTTTTTCTGCATCTAGCTCTGAAAAAGTATTTCGGCTTGTAGCAGTGTGTGGGACTTGTTCTATTAGTCCATCTATACTAACCTCCACCAGGTTGCAAATTCAATATAATTTTTTTCTGTATCTAGCTCTGAAAAAATATTTCGGCTTGTAGCAGTGTGTGGGACTTGTTCTATTAGTCCATCTATACTAACCTCCACCAGATTGCAAATTCAATATAACTTTTTTCTGCATCTAGCTCTGAAAAAATATTTCGGCTTGTAGCAGTGTGTGGGACTTGTTCTATTAGTCCATCTATACTAACCTCCACCAGGTTGCAAATTCAATATAATTTTATCTGCATCTAGCTCTGAAAAAATATTTCGGCATGTACCAGTGTGTGGGACTTGTTCTATTAGTCCATCTATACTAACCTCCACCAGGTTGCAAATTCAATATAATTTTTTTCTGCATCTAGCTCTGAAAAAATATTTCGGCTTGTAACAGTGTGTGGGACTTGTTCTATTAGTCCATCTATACTAACCTCCACCAGGTTGCAAATTCAATATAATTTTTTCTGCATCTAGCTCTGAAAAAAATATTTCGGCTTCTAGCAGTGTGTGGGACTTGTTCTATTAGTCCATGTATACTAACCTCCACCAGGTTGCAAATGCAATATAACTTTTTTCTGCATCTAGCTTTAAAAAAATATTTCGGCTTGTAGCAGTGTGTGGGACTTGTTCAATTAGTCCATCTATACTAACCTCCACCAGGTTGCAAATTCAATATAATTTTTTTCTGCATCTAGCTCTGAAAAAAAATATCAGCTTGTTGCAGTGAGTGGGACTTGTTCTATTAGTCCATCTATACTAACCTCCACCAGGTTGCAAATTCAATATAATTTTTTCGGCATCTAGCTCTGAAAAAATATTTCAGCTTGTAGGAGTGTGTGGGACTTGATCTATTAGTCCAGCTATACTAACCTCCACCAGGTTGCAAATTCAATATAATTTTTTTCTGCATCTAGCTCTGAAAAAATATTTCGGCTTGTAGCAGTGTGTGGGACTTGTTCTATTAGTCCATCTATACTAACCTCCACCAGGTTGCAAATTCAATATCATTTTTTTCTGCATCTAGCTCTGAAAAAGTATTTCGGCTTGTAGCAGTGTGTGGGACTTGTTCTATTAGTCCATCTATACTAACCTCCACCAGGTTGCAAATTCAATATAATTTTTTTCTGTATCTAGCTCTGAAAAGATATTTCGGCTTGTAGCAGTGTGTGGGACTTGTTCTATTAGTCCATCTATACTAACCTCCACCAGATTGCAAATTCAATATAACTTTTTTCTGCATCTAGCTCTGAAAAAATATTTCGGCTTGTAGCAGTGTGTGGGACTTGTTCTATTAGTCCATCTATACTAACCTCCACCAGGTTGCAAATTCAATATAATTTTTTTCTGCATCTAGCTCTGAAAAAAAATATCAGCTTGTAGCAGTGAGTGGGACTTGTTCTATTAGTCCATCTATACTAACCTCCACCAGGTTGCAAATTCAATATAATTTTTTTCGGCATCTAGCTCTGAAAAAATATTTCAGCTTGTAGGAGTGTGTGGGACTTGATCTATTAGTCCATCTATACTAACCTCCACCAGGTTGCAAATTCAATATAATTTTTTTCTGTATCTAGCTCTGAAAAAATATTTCGGCTTGTAGCAGTGTGTGGGACTTGTTCTATTAGTCCATCTATACTAACCTCCACCAGGTTGCAAATTCAATATCATTTTTTTCTGCATCTAGCTCTGAAAAAGTATTTCGGCTTGTAGCAGTGTGTGGGACTTGTTCTATTAGTCCATCTATACTAACCTCCACCAGGTTGCAAATTCAATATAATTTTTTTCTGTATCTAGCTCGGAAAAAATATTTCGGCTTGTAGCAGTGTGTGGGACTTGTTCTATTACTCCATCTATAATAACCTCCACCAGGTTGCAAATTCAATATAATTTTTTCTGCATCTAGCTCTGAAAAAATATTTCAGCTTGTAGCAGTGTGTGGGACTTGTTCTATTAGTCCATCTATACTAACCTCCACCAGGTTGCAAATTCAATATAATTTTTTCTGCATCTAGCTCTGAAAAAGTATTTCGGCTTGTAGCAGTGTGTGGACTTGTTCTATTAGTCCATCTATACTAACCTCCACCAGGTTGCAAATTCAATATAATTTTTTTCTGCATCTAGCTCTGAAAAAGTATTTCGGCTTGTAGCAGTGTGTGGGACTTGTTCTATTAGTCCATCTATACTAACCTCCACCAGGTTGCAAATTCAATATAATTATTTTCTGCATCTAGCTCTGAAAAAATATTTCGGCTTGTAGCAGTGTGTGGGACTTGTTCTATTAGTCCATCTATACTAACCTCCACCAGGTTGCAAATTCAATATAATTTTTTTCTGCATCTAGCTCTGAAAAAATATTTTGGCTTGTAGCAGTGTGTGGGACTTGTTCTATTAGTCCATCTATACTAACCTCCACCAGGTTGCAAATTCAATATAATTTTATCTGCATCTAGCTCTGAAAAAATATTTCGGCATGTACCAGTGTGTGGGACTAGTTCTATTAGTCCATCTATACTAACCTCCACCAGGTTGCAAATTCAATATAATTTTTTTCTGCATCTAGCTCTGAAAAAATATTTCGGCTTGTAACAGTGTGTGGGACTTGTTCTAATAGTCCATCTATACTAACCTCCACCAGGTTGCAAATTCAATATAATTTTTTCTGCATCTAGCTCTGAAAAAAATATTTCGGCTTCTAGCAGTGTGTGGGACTTGTTCTATTAGTCCATGTATACTAACCTCCACCAGGTTGCAAATTCAATATAATTTTTTCTGCATCTAGCTCTGAAAAAATATTTTGGCTTGTAGCAGTGTGTGGGACTTGTTCTATTAGTCCATGTATACTAACCTCCACCAGGTTGCAAATGCAATATAACTTTTTTCTGCATCTAGCTCTGAAAAAATATTTCGGCTTGTAGCAGTGTGTGGGACTTGTTCTATTAGTCCATCTATACTAACCTCCACCAGGTTGCAAATTCAATATAATTTTTTTCTGCATCTAGCTCTGAAAAAAAATATCAGCTTGGAGCAGTGAGTGGGACTTGTTCTATTAGTCCATCTATACTAACCTCCACCAGGTTGCAAATTCAATATAATTTTTTTCGGCATCTAGCTCTGAAAAAATATTTCAGCTTGTAGGAGTGTGTGGGACTTGATCTATTAGTCCATCTATACTAACCTCCACCAGGTTGCAAATTCAAAATAATTTTTTTCTGCATCTAGCTCTGAAAAAATATTTCGGCTTGTAGCAGTGTGTGGGACTTGTTCTATTAGTCCATCTATACTAACCTCCACCAGGTTGCAAATTCAATATCATTTTTTTCTGCATCTAGCTCTGAAAAAGTATTTTGGCTTGTAGCAGTGTGTGGGACTTGTTCTATTAGTCCATCTATACTAACCTCCACCAGGTTGCAAATTCAATATAATTTTTTTCTGTATCTAGCTCTGAAAAAATATTTCGGCTTGTAGCAGTGTGTGGGACTTTTTCTATTAGTCCATCTATACTAACCTCCACCAGGTTGCAAATTCAATATAATTTTTTTCTGCACCTAGATCTGAAAAAATATTTCGGCTGGTAGCAGTGTGTGGGACTTGTTCTCTTACTCCATCTATACTAACCTCCACCAGGTTGCAAATTCAATATAATTTTTTCTGCATCTAGCTCTGAAAAAATATTTCAGCTTGTAGCAGTGTGTGGGACTTGTTCTATCAGTCCATCTATACTAACCTCCACCAGGTTGCAAATTCAATATAATTTTTTCTGTATCTAGCTCTGAAAAAGTATTTCGGCTTGTAGCAGTGTGTGGGACTTGTTCTATTAGTCCATCTATACTAACCTCCACCAGGTTGCAAATTCAATATAATTTTTTTCTGCATCTAGCTCTGAAAAAGTATTTCGGCTTGTAGCAGTGTGTGGGACTTGTTCTATTAGTCCATCTATACTAACCTCCACCAGGTTGCAAATTCAATGTCATTTTTTTCTGCATCTAGCTCTGAAAAAATATTTAAGCTTGTGGCAGTGTGTGGGACTTGTTCTATTAGTTCATCTATACTAACCTTCACCAGGTTGCAAATTCAATATCATTTTTTTCTGCATCTAGCTCTGAAAAAATATTTCGGCTTGTAGCAGTGTGTGGGACTTGTTCTATTAGTCCATCTATACTAACCTCCACCAGGTTGCAAATTCAATATCATTTTTTTCTGCATCTAGCTCTGAAAAAGTATTTCGGTTTGTAGCAGTGTGTGGGACTTGTTCTATTAGTGCATCTCTACTAACCTCCACCAGGTTGCAAATTCAATATAATTTTTTTCTGCATCTAGCTCTGAAAAAATATTTCGGCTTGTGGCAGTGTGTGGGACTTTTTCTATTAGTCCATCCATACTAACCTCCACCAGGTTGCAAATTCAATATAATTTTTTTCTGCATCTAGCTCTTAAAAAATATTTCGGCTTGTAGCAGTGTGTGGGACTTGTTCTATTAGTCCATCCATACTAACCTCCACCAGGTTGCAAATTCAATATAAATTTTTTTCTGCATCTAGCTCTGAAAAAGTATTTCGGCTTGTAGCAATGTGTGGGACTTGTTCTATTAGTCCATCTATACTAACCTCCACCAGGTTGCAAATTCAATATAATTTTTTCGGCATCTAGCTCTGAAAGAATATTTCAGCTTGTAGCAGTGTGTGGGACTTGTTCTATTAGTCCATCTATATTAACCTCCACCAGGTTGCAAATTCAATATAATTTTTTCTGCATCTAGCTCTGAAAAAATATTTCTGCTTGTAGCAGTGTGTGGGACTTGTTCTATTAGTCCATCTATACTAACCTCCACCAGGTTGCAAATTCAATATCATTTTTTTCTGCATCTAGCTCTGAAAAAGTATTTCGGCTTGTAGCAGTGTGTGGGACTTGTTCTATTAGTCCATCTATACTAACCTCCACCAGGTTGCAAATTCAGTGTCATTTTTTCTGCATCTAGCTCTGAAAAATATTTTGGCTTGTTGCAGTGTGTGGGACTTGTTCTATTATTTCATCTATACTAACCTCCACCAGGTTGCAAATTCAATATAATTTTTTTCTGCATCTAGCTCTGAAAAAATATTTCGGCTTGTAGCAGTGTGTGGGACATGTTCTATTAGTCCATCTATACTAACCTCCACCAGGTTGCAAATTCAATATAATTTTTTTCGGCATCTAGCTTTGAACAAATATTTCAGCTTGTAGCAGTGTGTGGGACTTGTTCTATTAGTCCATCTATACTAACCTCCACCAGGTTGCAAATTCAATATTATTTTTTTCTGCATCTAGCTCTGAAAAAATATTTTGGCTTGTAGCAGTGTGTGGGACTTGTTCTATTAGTGCATCTATACTAACCTCCACCAGGTTGCAAATTCAATATCATTTTTTTCTGCATCTAGCTCTGAAAAAATATTTCGGCTTGTAGCAGTGTGTGGGACTTGTTCTATTAGTCCATCTATACTAACCTCCACCAGGTTGCAAATTCAATATAATTTTTTTCTGCATCTAGCTCTGAAAAAGTATTTCGGCTTGTAGCAGTGTGTGGGACTTGTTCTATTAGTCCATCTATACTAACCTCCACCCGGTTGCAAATTCAATATAATTTTTTTCTGCATCTAGCTCTGAAAAAATATTTCGGCTTGTGGCAGTGTGTGGGACTTGTTCTATTAGTCCATCCATACTAACCTCCACCAGGTTGCAAATTCAATATAATTTTTTTCTGCATCTAGCTCTTAAAAAATATTTCGGCTTGTAGCAGTGTGTGGGACTTGTTCTATTCGTCTATCTATACTAACCTCCACCAGTTTGCAAATTCAATATAAATTTTTTCGACATCTAGCTCTGAAAAAATATTTCAGCTTGTAGCAGTGTGTGGGACTTGTTCTATTAGTCCATCTATACTAACCTCCACCAGGTTGCAAATTCAATATAATTTTTTTCTGCATCTAGCTCTGAAAAAATATTTCGGCTTGTAGCAGTGTGTGGGACTTTTTCTATTAGTCCATCTATACTAACCTCCACCAGGTTGCAAATTCAATATCATTTTTTTCTGCATCTAGCTCTGAAAAAGTATTTCGGCTTGTAGCAGTGTGTGGGACTTGTTCTATTAGTCCATCTATACTAACCTCCACCAGGTTGCAAATTCAATATAATTTTTTTCGGCATCTAGCTCTGAAAGAATATTTCAGCTTGTAGCATTGTGTGGGACTTGTTCTATTAGTCCATCTATACTAACCTCCACCAGGTTGCAAATTCAATATAATTTTTTTCTGCATCTAGCTCTGAAAAAATATTTCGGCTTGTAGCAGTGTGTGGGACTTGTTCTTTTAGTCCATCTATACTAACCTCCACCAGGTTGCAAATTCAATATAATTTTTTTCTGCATCTAGCTCTGAAAAAATATTTCGGCTTGTAGCAGTGTGTGGGACTTGTTCTATTAGTCCATCTATACTAACCTCCACCAGGTTGCAATTCAATATCATTTTTTTCTGCATCTAGCTCTGAAAAAGTATTTCGGCTTGTAGCAGTGTGTGACTTGTTCTATTAGTCCATCTATACTAACCTCCACCAGGTTGCAAATTCAATATAATTTTTTTCGGCATCTAGCTCTGAAAGAATATTTCAGCTTGTAGCATTGTGTGGGACTTGTTCTATTAGTCCATCTATACTAACCTCCACCAGGTTGCAAATTCAATATAATTTTTTTCTGCATCTAGCTCTGAAAAAATATTTTGGCTTGTAGCAGTGTGTGGGACTTGTTCTTTTAGTCCATCTATACTAACCTCCACCAGGTTGCAAATTCAATATAATTTTTATCAGCATCTAGCTCTGAAAAAATATTTCGGCATGTACCAGTGTGTGGGACTTGTTCTATTAGTCCATCTATACTAACCTCCACCAGGTTGCAAATTCAATATAATTTTTTTTCTGCATCTAGCTCTGAAAAAATATTTCGGCTTGTAGCAGTGTGTGGGACTTGTTCTATTAGTCCATCTATACTAACCTCCACCAGGTTGCAAATTCAATATAATTTTTTTCTGCATCTAGCTCTGAAAAAATATTTTGGCTTGTAGCAGTGTGTGGGACTTGTTCTATTAGTCCATCTATACTAACCTCCACCAGGTTGCAAATTCAATATAATTTTTTTCTGCATCTAGCTCTGAAAAAATATTTCGGCTTGTAGCAGTGTGTGGGACTTGTTCTATTAGTCCATCTCTACTAACCTCCACGAAGTTGCAAATTCAATATAATTTTTTCTGCATCTAGCTCTGAAAAAATATTTCGGCTCTTAGCAGTGAGTGGGTTTTGTTCTAATAGTCCATCTATACTAACCTCCACCAGGTTGCAAATTCAATATAATTTTTTTCTGCATCTATCTCTGAAAAAATATTTCAGCTTGTGGCAGTGTGTGGGATTTGTTCTATTAGTCCATCCATACTAACCTCCACCAGGTTGCAAATTCAATATAATTTTTTTCTGCATCTAGCTCTGAAAAAATATTTCGGCTTGTAGCAGTGTGTGGGACTTGTTCTATTAGTCCATCTATACTAACCTCCACCAGGTTGCAAATTCAATATAATTTTTTTTGACATCTAGCTCTGAAAAAATATTTCAGCTTGTAGCAGTGTGTGGGACTTGTTCTATTAGTCCATCTATACTAACCTCCACCAGGTTGCAAATTCAATATAATTTTTTTCTGCATCTAGCTCTGAAATAATATTTTGGCTTGTAGCAGTGTGTGGGACTTGTTCTATTAGTCCATCTATACTAACCTCCACCAGGTTGCAAATTCAATATAATTTTTTTCTGCATCTAACCCAGCCAATACTTTTGGGCTAATACCACAGTTTAACCACTCAGCTCTGCTCGGTTCCCATCCATTGTTTCTTGTGCAAACAACTCCAGAGTTGTGAATTAGTGAATCACCAAAATGAGTGGAAAAAGGCCTGCTGCTGGTAGAAAGGGGAATAGGTGTGTTGGGAAGGGAAAAAAAGGTTGTGTCCGTGGGGCAGGTGTTAAAGCAACAGTAACATCTGCAGAAGAAAGACCATCTTCATGTCAAACTAAGATATCTACTTCTTTTAGCGGACAATGTGATAAGATCCCTTTCTTACAGCCACGCCAGTCGCTACAAATTCCAGATGAGGCACAAACACAGCAGGTGCTTCAACGGATATCAAGTGCTCCTTTAAGTGGGCTCTCCTCCACCTCAACTTCAACATCACAAATACTCCAGTCCTCAGAGGTGTCACGCCAATCGCACTTGCTTCCTCACAGCTACCAAATCTCCAGCTGCCCGTCTGAGTATGGGGTAGAACAGATGGTTGAGTCTGCAGAGCTGTTTACTCATACTATAGCCTGGGAATCAGAGGTCGGCTCCAGAGCTTCTGTGAATCCAGACGAGGAAATTATCTGCACTGATGCCCAGAATCTTTATGAGTCGGATCCAGGACCAGACGCAGAAGGTTCTGACCATAATGTAGACCCTCGTTCCCAAACTGTAACTCCTGTTGGTGGAGACAATGAGGAAGACGATGATGAGGCTCAAATACCTGATTGGAGCGACAACTTTAGTTTTTTTTCAGGGCAGGAAGAGGTTGGCTCTGAGGACGATGGGTGTAATAACACACAGGGTGATGATGACGAGGTTGGAGATCCCACTTACTGTCAACCCACAGTCAGCCAAAAGATGAGGTCAGCAGAGGAGGTGGAGGAGGATGCTAGTGATGACGAGGTCAGGTTGCGCCTTCCTGGACAGAGACGTAGTACTGGAAGCACGTCAACAACTGCATCCTCAAACACAACTCTGCCTCTGACCACAAGTCGTGGTGGCTCTTCAGGTCACATGGGTGTTAAGCCTTGCATAGCCTGGGCATTTTTTCAGATCGATAAAGATGACCCAACTCGTGTTATCTGTAACATTTGTCAGCAAAAGCTAAGTAGAGGCCAAAAAATACATAGTTTGAGTAGTTCATGCATGAACCGGCACATGGATATGAAGCATAAGTTGCAGTGGGAAGCTCACTGTGCTACAATGTGGCCTAGCCGGCCGGGCCAACCACCGTCTGCCACATCTTGTGCATCCGCGGCCTCTTCATCCTCTGTGACTGGGGGGACAGCAGTCACACCTGTTTTGGGATGCAGACCTGCCACCTCTTTACCCACAACAGCCAGCGTGATTAGCAGGTCATCATTTTCTTTGGAGGTGGAAACACCAGCTGGTGTTGAGCGCTGTCCGACATCGATAGCACCACCTTTGGATCAAGGCAACCTAACATGTCCACCTGCATCTTCCTCACAGACCGGCAGTTTGCTGGGGACACCTTTCTCAACCCCGTCTAAGCACAACAGCCAGCCCTCGGTCCCTCAGATGTGGACAAGTAAAAGACCATTTCCTCCTAGCCATGAGAAAGCTAAGAGGCTGAATTTCACCATCTGCAAGCTCTTGGCTACAGAAATGCTGCCTTTCCGCCTGGTGGACACAGAGGATTTTCGAGACCTTATGTCCGTCGCAGTGCCCCAATACCAGATGCCCAGTCGGCACTACTTCTCAAAGAAAGGTGTACCTGAGCTCCACCAGCATGTCGCACACAACATCACCGCTTCTTTGAGAAACTCTGTGTGTGACAGGGTGCATTTCACCACAGACACTTGGACAAGTAGGCACGGACAGGGGCTTTACATGTCGCTGACTGGGCACTGGGTAACTATGGTGACAGCAGGACAAGGGGCTGCTGTCCAAGTCTTGCCGTCCCCACGAGTTGTGCGTCAATCCTCTTTATCTCAAAGTTCCTCCACTGCTTCTGCCTCCACAACCTCCTCTCGGTACTCCACCTGCACCCAAAGCCTGTCTGGTCATGCCACAAGCTTTCTAACTGCGCTGAAGGGATCCTGCACACCTCCTTACTATGCTGGCATTAGGGCTCAATGTCATCAGGCGGTTTTTACTTTGAAATGTCTGGGAAATTTGAGTCACACAGCTGAGGAGTTGTGGTCAGCTCTGGAGAACCAGTTTCATGAATGGTTGTCTCCAGTGGACCTGAAACCAGGGAAGGCCGTGTGCGTCTATGCTGCAAACCTCGGTGCGGCCCTTCGCCGGGGCAATGTCACACACGTGCCTTGTATGGCTCACGTGTTGAACCTGGTTGTCCAGCAATTTTAAGCCCACTATCCCGGACTAGATGGCCTTCTGCAGAGGGTACGGTCGCTGTGTGCTCACTTCCACCGTTTGCATCCCGCAGCTCAGAGACTTACATCTCTACAGAAGTCGTTGGGCCTGCCACTTCACCGGCTAAAATGCGATGTGCCTACCCGGTGGAATTCAACTCTGCACATGTTGCAGCGACTGTGGCAGCACCGACAAGCCCTGGTGCAATACATTGTGACGTATAGCCTGGGCCAACGAGATCCAGAGGTGGGGCAAATCATGCTGGAGGAGTTGTCTCAGATCAGGGACCTATGCACCCTTCTGCACAGTTTTGAAATGGCGACGAAGATGTTTAGTGCTGACGATGCCATTATCAGCATGACTATTCCGGTGATTTACATGCTGGAGCACATGTTAAACAGAATTCGGAGTCAGGTGGTGGCAGAAGAGGATGTGGAGGAAGTAGAGGAGGAGGAGTTGTATGCGGAAGGGCTAACACCTGCAAGGTCCAGACGGTCGGCAGCACCAGGGCGGCAGGCATGTGAGGGTGGGGGAGATGGTTTTACCAGGGTGCATGGTAGCAGCCAAACTAGTGAGGAAGGTGCAGGAGCCCAGGAAGAAGTGGAGGACGAACTGATGGAAGACTCATCAGATGAGGGAGACCTTGATCACATTTCTGTTGTGCGAGGTTGAGGGGAGAGGGCAAAGGAAGGAAACATGATTGTTACCTCGCCACCAACACAACAGGGACTTAGTGCTCCTGGATGCGCAAGACACATGAGTGCCTTCTTGCTGCACTACCTGCAACATGACCCTCGAATTGTGAGAATTAGAAATAATCCTGACTACTGGGTTGCCACACTGTTAGATCCCCGGTACAAAAGTAAATTTGCAGAAATTATTCCTGCCATACAAAGAGATGCACACATGCAGTAGTATCTGCAGAGACTGTTGCAAAATCTTACATGTGCTTTTCCCCAAAACACTAGTGGTGCACGTAGTGAATCTCACAGTTCCAACATGCCAACCGTGGGACCGTCGAGTGTTCAGCACTCAAAAGGTAACAGAAACACAGTATCTGCTGGTAACATCAATTTTGCAGAATAATTTCACCACTTTTTTAGCCCATCCTTTGCAAGGCAACAGGAGACAAGAAGTCTGACACATAATCAACGCCTAGAGACAATGGTACAGGAGTATCTCCAAGTAAACATTGAAGCCATGACTGTGTCACTGGACCCTTGCTCTTTTTGGGCTTCCAATCTGGATAAATGGCCGGAGCTCGCCACTTACGCCTTGGAGATCTTGTCATGCCCCGCAGCCAGCTTTCTGTCTGAACGTGTGTTCAGCGCTGCTGGTGGTGTGCTGACAGATAAGCGCACGCGGCTCACCACTGATAATGTAGACAGACTCACATTCATAAAGATGAACAAATCATGGATCCGAAACGACTTTTCTAACCCTGTGTCATCCTGGGGAGAGTAAAAGCTTGATGATTTGTTAAAATCACCTCACCAACCGTTTTAAGCTTTCAAATTACTAATCATGTTTATCTGTATCTTGGCTGGAAAATAATTTGGGCCTTGTAGCAGTTTGCAGTACTGATTCTATTAGGCCATCTATACTAAGCTCCCCCAGCTTTCAAATTAATAATAATTTTTAGCTGCATCTAGCCCGGAAAATAATTTTGGGGCTGCTAGATGCGCTAGACACATGAGTGCCTTCTTGCTGCACTACCTGCAACATGACCCTCAGATTGTCAGAATTCGAAATAATCTGGGTTGCCACACTCTTAGATCCCCCACACTCTTCGATCAACCTTTTCATTTTAATAAAGAACAAAAAAATGGTCATTTTTGAAATTATAAGCATTAGCAGGTTATTACAAACTGAAATCAAACAGTTTTCAACTCAAAACTTTATTCTAGGTGATGTTACATTTGCACATAGGACCCCTTGTTCGAAAGGAGCTTCTGAACTGTCTCGTCCATTGAATTTGTCAGGTTTTGGATGGTTTCTGCTTCAATTGTTTTGCATGAGGACAGAATACCCTCCCAGAGCTGTTGCTTAGATGCGAACTGCCTCCCGCCATCGTAGACACTCCTTTTGATGATGCTCCAGAGGTTCTGAATGGGGTTGAGGTCAGGGGAGCATGGGGGTCACACCATAAGTTTGTCCCCTTTTATGCCCATATCAGCCAGAGATGCAGATGTTTTATGTGCAGCATGAGACGGTGCATTATCATGCATGAAAATGATCTTGCTGCGGAATACACGGTTCTTCTTCTTGAACCATGGCAGGAAGTGCTGTTTGAGAAACTCCACATACATTATGAAGTTCATCTTTACCCCTTCAGGGATCCTAAAGGGGCTGACAATCTTTCTCCCCATGATTCCAGCCCAAAACATTACTCCACCTCCTCCTCGTTGGCGCCGTAGCCGTGTTTGCGTGGGGTGTCCATCAACCAGCCATCCTCCACTCCATCCATCTGGACCATCGAGCGTTGCACGGCACTCATCGGTGAACAAAACAGTTTTGAAGTCAGTCTTCATGTATTGTTTGGCCCACTGGAGCCGTTTCTGCTTGTGTGCAGTGGATAGAGGAGGTCGACAGGATGGATTACGCACAGCTGCAAACCTCTGAAGGACCCTGCATCTTGTTGTTCGGGGGACGTTGGAGGCACCAGCAGCTTCAAAAACTTGTCTGCCGCTATGACAAGGCTTTTTTGCCGCTGCTCTTTTAACCTGACGTAATTGCCTGTAGGAAAGAGTCCTCAATTTTCCCTTATCAGCACGCACACGTGTGTACTGTGAATCAGCTACATACTTCTTGATTGTGCAATGATCAGGATGAAGTGTCTTGGCAATGTTGATTGTAGTCATGCCTTGACCTAAACACTCCACAATTCGTTGCTTCTGAGCAGCCGACACATCCTTTTTCTTTCCCATTTTGGCAGAAAATGTAGGCCGCTTAATAATGTGGGACAGCCTTCTTAAGTAGTCTTGCCTTTCATTGGACACACCTGCCAAACTAATTAGCACAGGTGTCTGCAATTGCTTACAGTGATATAAAGAGCCCTGACCACATCACAATCAATGAGTTTAACTGACAAACAAAAAAAATTCTTCCCTTATCACTCCTAAACACTTTTTGCATAATAATTTGGAACACAGTGTACATGTGCTTTTCCACAAAACACCAGTGGTTCACATAGTGAATCTTACAGTTCTAACTTGCCAACCGTGGTCTGTATGGAGTTGTTCAATAAAGGGACCAAAATTAAGATAACATAGACGGGAGAGGTCTCTATGAATACGAATTCCTAAGTATTTGATACCCTGTGAGGGCCAAGCAAAGGGAAAGTTGGACTGGATGGAATCCTGTACGGATTTGGAGAGAGAGACATCGAGGGCCTCAGATTTCGCTGCATTGATTTTAAAATTTGACCATGTAACAAAGTGATCTATTTCAGTCATAACAGCAGGGATGGATATATGTGATTGAGTGATATATACTAGGACATCATCAGCAAATGCAGAGCACTTGTACTCGGTGCCTCCCACCTCAATCCACCTAATATTGGGGTTATGTCGAATTGATGAGAGCAGGTGCACTAGGATGTATAAGAGAGGGGACAGAGGACATCCCTGCCTTGTCCCATTGGTGATTATGAAAGGTGATGAAAATGTTCCATTTATCTTCAGCCTAGGTGACGTATTGCGATACAGTGCCGTGATTTTGGCTATAAAAGGGTCCCCTAGACCCGTACCCCAAGCTTTTTAAGAGAATAATATATGGCGTGCCAGGAGACTCTATGGAATGCTTTCTCAGCATCCAATGAGAGTATCTAATTACAAATTTTTAACTGCATCTAGCCCAGGAAATACTTTGTGCCTAGTAGCAGAGTCTGCTAGTCAGCGGATTATCCCAGCTGTTAAGCAAGCTACACCACCTGTAGTTTGGACACTTAATTTTTTCAAAGGAAATGCTTCGGGCCCCAGGGACACTTAGTGAAGAGCATTGGGAGGCACCCCAAGGCACAGGGGCTGGGACTGGCGGTAGGACGCCTTGCGGTGGACCACCATGCTCGATCCTTAGAAAAGCTTTTTAACTGCAGCAGCTTTAGTGGACGCTACTGGAGCTGGAATTCCCGCAGCTGCTGGCATCAGACTTGCCCTCCAATAGATCCTTGTAAAAGGATTTAAAGTGTACTCATTCAAATTAGAGAGACAATTTAAATGAAAAAGCTTAGACCTGCCTCCACCGCAGAGGGGCTCGCTCGACCCACCAGCATACAGGCACCAGTATTGGGAGAGGGTCCACCGCAGCTCTGGCACAAACCCGGCGACACAGAGGTCACACGGGCAGGAACGGACTGGCCGTGTCGGCTTCGCACTTTTTTGGTTTTAGAAGGGCATGACATGCCTATATCTGTGTCTCCCCCTCCTTTTACTCCTCCACCTCTTTTCTTTTCGCATAACTATATGTACTTGACACTTTTCCATGTGTTAGTTGTGTCTTCTGAGCAGTTTGTCAGGTTTTGGACACCTTTGAAGGTGTTTTCTATGTGTTTCTATGTGTTTTTGTTTGCCTGCCATTGGTTTTAACGGTGTTCGAAGGTGTTCGGCGAACAGTTCGACGAACATACGGGTGTTCGACGAACCGAACTCGAACACTACGGGGGTGGCTTAACACTACTCGGGTCCCCTCCCTGCATGTTTGGTGCTCTTTAGAGAGGCAATGAATATGCAGGGATTGCCTGCCACACACTTTAATGCCATAGCCATGTTGGTTGTGGCATTACAGTGATTGGCTGGCCGCACTGTGTCATCAGGTCAATATAAGATCTGGCGCCGCCATGCTCGTCACAGTCTACCCTGGAAACAGGTAGTGTAGGGAGCGATGCTGCTGAGCTAGGGAGAGATTTGCTTGTTTATTAGTTAGTGTAGGTATACCACAACATCTATATATATCCATCTGAACTAACAGTCATTCTGAGAACAAATCCAGCTGCATCTATTCAGTGGTGACAGCAGGAGTTAGGCAGGCAGGCAGTGTATGTGGCAGACTGCAGTGCATATAGCAAGAGGGTCCATTGAACAACCTGTTAGTCTAGGTATTCCAAAACATATACTGTGGGGAAAAAAAGTATTTAGTCAGCCACCAATTGTGCAAGTTCTCTCACTTAAAAAGAAGAGAGAGGCCTGGAATTGACATCATAGGTAGATTTCAACAACTATGAGAGACAAAATGAGAAAACAAATCCTGAAAATCACATTGTCTGATTTGGAAAGAATTTTTTTTCAAATTTTGGTGGAAAATAAGTATTTGGTCAATTACAAAAGTTCATCTCAATACTTTGTTATATATCCTTTGTTGACAATGACAGTGGTCAAACGTTTTCTGTAAGTCTTCACAAGGTTGGCACACACTGTTTCTGGTATGTTGGCCCATTCCTCCATGCAGATCTCCTCTAGAGCAGTGATGTTTTGGGGCTGTCGCTGGGCAACACAGACTTTCAACTCCCTCCAAAGGTTTTCTACAGGGTTTACATCTGGAGACTGGCTAGTCCACTCCAGAACCTTGAAATGCTTCTTACGAAGCCACTCTTTTGTTGACCTGGCGGCGTGCTTGGGATCATTGTCATGCTGAAAGACCCAGCCACGTTTCATCTTCAATGCCCTTGCTGATGGAAGGAGGTTTGCACTCAAAATCTCACGATACATGGCCCCATTAATTCTTTCATGTACACGGATCAATCCTGGTCCCTTGGCAGAGAAACAGCCCCAAAGCATGATGTTGCCACCCCCATGCTTCGCAGTAGGTATGGTGTTCTTTGGATACAACTCAGCATTCTTTCTCCTCCAAATACGACGAGTTGTGTTTCTTCCAAACAGTTCTACTTTGATTTCATCTGACCATATGAGATTCTCCCAATACTCTTCTGGCCCATCCAAATGCTCTCTAGCAAACTTCAGATGGGCATGGACATGTAATGTCTTAAGCAGGCGGACTCGTCTGGCACTGCAGGATCTGAGTCCCTGGCGGCGTAGTGTGTTACTGATGGTAGCCTGTGTAACGTTGGTCCCAGCTCTCTGCAGGTCATTCACTAGGCCCCCCGTGTGGTTCTGGAATTTTTTCTTACCGTTCTTGAGATCATTTTGACCCCACGGGGTGAGATCTTGTGTGGAGCCCCAGATCAAGGGAGATTATCAGTGGTCTTCTATGTCTTCCATTTTCTAATTATTGCTCCAATCGATTTCTTCACACCAAGCTGCTTGCCTATTGCAGATTCAGTCTTCCCAGCCTGGTGCAGGGCTGGGAGCTAGGCAGGCAGGCATTGTATGTGGCAGACTGCAGTGCATACAGCACAAGAGGCTCCATTCCAGTTCTGTCTGCTGCTGTTACAGATATTTCTAGAAATAGCCCCAGGTATCAGGGGCCAGGGATAATTTGTTTTTATCTTAATCCTGATTATTTGCTTAAAAAGCAATCCAGAGAACACAATTTTTCTGTTCCATTTGCTTGTTGCCACTGCAGAATACAGTCAGATCCTTTCCATATTGCTGCGATAAAAATCAAGAAATTTGCAATGAACATGGAAAATATTGGCCTCCATTTAAATTTTGCTACAGTATGTTAGTGAAGTTATTGACACTAGGTCGCTGTGAAAAATCGTAACCTACAGGTCAGCTATGTAAAATTGGTTTTCTGTCACATGTATCCCATTTAAGTTTGCTCCAAATTCAGCCATTTCTGGCCTCTATTTAAATTTTGTTGCTGTGTGTCAGTGAAGTTATTGACACGAGGTCGCTGTGAAAAATAGTAACCTACAGGCCAGCTATTTAAAACTGTGGTTTTCCATCACACGTATCACATATCAATGCGGTTCAAATCCAGCCATTTGTAGTGAACATGGAAAATATTGTCCTCCATTTAAAATGGGCAAGGCGCATTGCAAAGGACGGGGAAGTGATGATGATGGTTCATGCAGAGGACGAGGACGAGTTTCGTCATGCAAGCTGAAATTGTGCCACAACAAACACCCACATCTTGTCGCTCGACCTTCCTGTCCCAATTAATAGCGGACCGCAGAACACCACTATTGAACCCAGAGCAGTGTGAAAAGGTTATTGGTTGGATAGCAGATAATGCTTCCAGTCACTTAGCCACCACCACCCTGTCTTCCACACGGTCAAGTCTCAGTAGTCGTGAGACTGGACTGCACATTCATCACCCTGATCCTCCTTCCTCCCACCATGCCGAGTACACGGAGACTACTGATCCCACACATGGACACTCCGAAGAGCTGTTCACTTTTCCATTTATAGATTCGGGCCTCTCGCCTGGTCCACTTTAAGGGGGGCAAGAGGAGATCGCATGTAGCGATGCCCAAATATTTGAGCAGCCACGGTCACACAAAGGCGATGGTGGGAAACTGTCACAAGAGGTGGATGAGGAAGAGACACAATTGCCAGAAAGTCAGGAGGAAGACCAGGGTGCAGAAGTGGAAGATGAGGTGGTGGACGATGAAGTCACTGACCCAACCCGGCAAGGTGACATGCAGAACGAGGACAGCAGCACACAGGGGGAGGGAGGTGTAGCACCACAACAGGCAAGAACAAGGAGTGTGGTGGCCGCAGACAGAAGGCGAGTTATCGTTCCCCGTAACATCAACACAACGGAAGTTGCCAGTACAACTGTTAGGTCTTCCCGAGTCTGGTTGTTTTTTAACCCCTTCGCGACCTTGGGATTTTCCGATTTTGCATTTTCGTTTTTTGCTCCCCTTGTTCCCAGAGCCATAGCATTTTTATTTTTTGGTCCATATGGCCATGTGAGGGCTTATTTTTTGCTAGACGAGTTGTACTTTTAAATATCATAACTGGTTTTACCATATCATGTACTGGAAAACGGGAAAAATATTCCAAGTGCGGTGAAATTGCAAAAAAATGCAATTCCACAGTTGTTTTTTTTTTTTTTCTTTCCACGTTCACTGGATGCTAAAACTGACCTGCCATTCTTATTCTCCAGGTCATTATGAGTTCATAGACACCAAACATGTACAGGTTCTTTTTATTTAAGTGGTGAAAAAAAAATCCAAAGTTTGCTAAAAATAAAATGGCGCTATTTTCCGAGACCCGTAGCGTCTCCATTTTTTTGGATCTGGGGCCGGGTGAGGGCTTATTTTTTGCGGGCTGGGCTGATGTTTTTATTGATACCATCTTGGGGTAGATCCGATATTTTGATCACCCGTTATTGCATTTTATTGCAATGTTGCGGCGACCAAAAAAATGTAATTCTGGCGTTTGGAATTTTTTTCTCGTTACGTTGTTTACCGATCGGATTAATTCTTTTTTTATGTTGATAGATCGGGCGATTCTGAACGCGGCAATACCAAATATGTGTATGTGGGGTTTATTTTTATTATATTATTTTGAATGGGGCAAAAGGGGGGTGATTTCAACTTTTTTACATTTTTTTAATATTTTTAAAAACATTTTTTTTAAACTTTTTTGCATGCTTCAATAGTCTCCATAGAAGACTAGAAGCAGCAACTGTCTGATCGCCTCTGCTACATAGAGGTGATCAGCAGATCCCCTCTATGTAGCAGAAATGCTCCTGTACTATGAACGCCGACCACTAGGTGGCACTCATAGTAATCTTTACATGACAACCACTGGAGTCTGCTGCAGACCCAGGGTTGTCATGACCACCCAATCAGTGACCCGCGATGAGATCAGAGATTGACAGCTGTATTTAACATGTTAACAGCTGCGGGTGGATCGCGATTCCACCCGCGGCTGTTGCGGGCACAAGTCAGCTGTAATAATCAGCTGACATGTGCCCGGTTCAGTGCGAGCTCACCACCGGAGCCTTCACTGAACCAGGGGTGATGGCCTGGGGCGTATTAATACGCCCCAGGCCAGTAAGGGGTTAAAGACTCTGCCGATAACTCCAAAAAGGACATTTGCACCACTTGCCAGGCCAGCATCAGCAGGGGTTTCAAAACTAGCTGCCTGACCACCACCAGCATGATCAGGCACATGGCAGCAAAGCACCCGACTAAGTGGGCCGAACCCCAGGGTCCAGCAACAGTGTCTGCGGGTGACACCACTGCTTGTTCCACTGTTGTGCGTGCATGCCAATTCCCTGTCCATGGCGTATGCAAAGATGTCTCCTGCCCTGCACCTGTCGTTGAACACTCTCAACTAGCAAGCACGTCCACGTCCTTGTCCCAGCTCAGCGCTCATTTATCCCTACCCCAGTCCTTGGAATGCAAGCGCAAATACGCAGCTAACAGGCCACACTACTAAATTCACACATTTCACGAATGCTTGTGCTCGAAATGCTGCCTTTTAGGCTCGTGGAGATGGAAGATTTCTGCAACCTGATGGCGGCTGCCATCCCTCGGTACTCGGTCCCCAGCCACCACTATTTCTCCCGGTGTGCCGTCCCCGCATTACACAAGCAAGGGTCCCACAACATTAGCCGTGCCCTCAACAATGCAGTTACCGGGAAAGTCCACCTCACCACGGACACGTGGACAAGTGCTTGTGGGCAGGGATGGTACATCTCGCTGACGGCACACTGGGTTAACATAGTGGAAGTCGGGACCCAGTCGGACCTTGGGACGGAACACGTCCTCCCAACACCGAAGATTGTGGGCCCTAAGTCAATCAGTGTTGCCCCCACATTCTACAGCTTCTGCACCTCATCCTCCTCCTCCTCCTCTTCAGCCTCCATCTCCGAAATGACCACATCAGTCACAAGCTGGAAGCACTGCAGCACTGACTCAGCCAAGCAGCAACAGGCTGTGCTAGAGCTAATATGCTTAGGTGACAACCACACAATGCTGAAGAGTTGTGGACAGCTCTAAAAGAGCAAGCAGATCTGTGACTGACACCGCTGAACCTACAGCCAGACATGGTCGTGTGTGACAATGGCCGGAACCTGGTGGCGGCTCTGAGGTGAGGCGAGCTCACACACGTACCATGCCTGGTCCATGTGCTTAACCTCGTGGTTCAGCGGTTTCTCAAAACCTACCCGGATCTGTCGGATCTGCTTGTCATAGTATGCCGCCTGTGTGCCCATTTTAGAAAGTCACCTACAGCTTCCGCTGCTCTTGCCGTGCATCAGCAGCGTTTGCAGCTTCCAGCTCACCGACTGATCTGCAATGTCCCCACACGTTGGAACTCTACATTGCAGATGCTGGGAAGGATATGTGAGCAGAAGAGGGCAGTTGTTGACTACTAGCATCAACAAGGCCGTCAGTATTCAGGTCAGACTCCACACATAAAACCTCAGGAGTGGACAAGGATGTCAGACATAAACTCCAAAACTTTGAGGACTCCACCGCTTCTCTGTCTTCTGAAATGCTCTCTGCTCTCAATTAAAGAGGATGCATTGCAGGCGGAGCACGATGAGATGGAGCATGGAACCATACAGGGTGATTACACACAGCCCAGCCTCATCTCATCCCAACGTGGATTGGGTGACAATGAGGGAAAGGAGGAGGAGGAGGAGGAAGAACAGGAGCTAGTTTTCTGGACTATAGATGGTACTACCTGCACAACTGTCATACCGTCTGTTCAGCGTGGATGGCCTGAGGACAGGGAGGAGGAGGAAGAGGAGGAGGATGAGGATGAGAGCATGGTCAGTCGTCCTCTTAGTGAGGACACGGAAGTTTTGCCTCTTTGCAGTTTGGCACACATGGCTGAATTTATGTTACTCTGCCTTTCCCTTGACCCTCGCATTGTCCAAATTTTGGGTGACAGTCGTTACTGGTTACTGGTTCTAGACCCATGCTACAAGGAGAACTTTATATCTCTTATTCGTGAGGCGGACAGGTCTACAAAAATGAGGCTGTACCAGAAGGCCCTTGTTGCGGAACTACTAAAAAAATTCCCATCTCAAAACTCTGGCGGCAGAGGTCACAGTTTGTTGGACAACCAACGAGTACAGGCGAGAAAGACACAACTTCAATCCAGCAGAGGCAGGGGAACACTGTCAAAGTTCTGGGAGAGTTTTCTCAGCCCCTCTCATCGCACAAGCCCTGAGGCGCGGGGTACTCTCACAAGGAGTGCAAAGTTTGGGAAGATGCTGAGGGAGTACCTTGCCGACCGTACCGTGTCCTCCGTGATTCCTCTGTGCCTTACAATTATTGGGTATCCAAGCTGGATACGTGGAATGAACTGGCTCTCTATGCCTTGGAGGTCCTGGCCTTCCCTGCCGCCAGCATTTTATCAGAGCGGGTTTTTAGTGCCGCTGGTGGAATTATAACTGATAAGCGCATCCGCCTGTCAACTGAAAATGCTGGCAGGCTGACTCTTATAAAAATGAACAAGGGCTGGATTGGGCCAAACTTTTCAACACCACCGAATGATAGCATCGTAACATAAACTCAAATACAGTGTCTTTTTTTGGGGAGATCTTACTCTATTCACATGCACCTCTGTCTTCACACCCAGACATGGGTATATGCTTCCTGATTTTCTCTATTTGCTCTTGTCCTCCTCATCCTCCGCATCCTCATCCTCCACCACCATATCACCATCATATGTACTATATCAACATATCTATGTCTCTTGCAAGGGGCATTGGAGTTCCTCCAAATTTTTGACAGCCATTGTAGTCACTGCATAGGCAAACAGTATAGGAGACCCTCTCCTTTCTAATGGGAGCATGTCATACTCGTTACTGTGGCCCTGCTCTATGTGTCTTTAAATTGTTAGTGGGGTTTTTCCTAAATTTTGTCAGCCGTTGGACTCACTGCAAACCCTATAACTGTATAGCACACCCGTTCCTTTGTAATGGAAACATGTCGTTACTGTGGCCCTGCTCTATGTGTCTTTAAATTGTTAGTGGGGTTTTTCCCAAATGTTTTCAGCCCTTGCAGTCACACTATGGGCATTATCACTATAAGAGACCCGCTCCTTTATCATGGGAACATTTTTTTTACTGAGACCCTCCTCTGTCTCTTCAAAGGGATATTTAGTTGCATCCAAATTCTTGGCAGCCTTTGCAGTCACTGCATATGCAATAACAGTATAGGAGACCCACTCATTAATAAGGGGAACAGCAAAGCATGGCCAGCTGATGGCTCTCTAACAATAGTGAGAGCCGACTGCTAGCCCTATAAGAATAGTAAGGGCGGCATGATGGCCCTATAAAAGTAGGCTTTGTGACTTTCAGAGTCCCTCCATCATAAATGAAACAGGATGTGTCTGATGATGTGTCACACACCACATGGCCAGATAAGGTTGTAAAATGTTAATTACATTTCCCAGTGAATGCATTTATCTTAAAAACTAGCGTAAACAAATAAAAAAAATAAAAACACAGTAGGATCTTTCTTTAGTATAAAAACCAGACTCGCCAATGTAATCTCAATGTAATCACATTGTTCAGCTCCTGCACCTCCTCCTCCATCTCCGAAATTACCGCATCAGTAACAAGCTGAAAGCACTGCAGCACTGCCTTGGCCAAGCGGCAATAGGCTGTGCTAAAGATAACATGCTTAATGCTTAGGTGACAAACCGCACACCGCTGCAGAGTTGTTGAAAGCTGTAACACAGCAGCCTGATCTGTGGCTCACAGCACTGAACATACAGCCAGGCATGGTCGTGTGTGACAATGGGCGGTGTAACGGGTCCGGGAGGCGGAACCTCTGAGCTACTATACAAGGGGGCGGCCCTTGTAAGGGAGCGGGTGGCAGTCTCTGGATGAATGGACAGGGAGATACGGCAAGTGATCAGGGCAGTCTCTGGGTAAGGGGTAGGTACGACCTGTGATGGCAGAGCCTCCGGGTAGGCTAGCAGGCAGATGGTAGATGAGTGCTCCCAGGTGAGCAAGCGAGAGTCTCTGGAATAGCAGGTGGTCACGGCACGTGACGGCGGAGCCTCCGGGCTGGCAGGCAGGCAGGTAACGGAGAAGCGCTCCCAGGTGAGCGGGCAAGAGTCTCTGGAATAGCTGGTGGTCACCGCACGTGACAACGGGACCTCCGGGCTGGCAAGCAGGCAGGTAACGGAGATGCGCTCCCAGGTGAGCGGGCAAGAGTCTCTGAGATAGCTGGTGGTCACAGCACGTGACAACGGAGCCTCCGGGCTGGCAAACAGGCAGGTAACGGAGAAGCGCTCCCAGGTGAGCGGGCAAGCTGGTCCATAGACAGACTGACCGGAGTAGTAAAGCAGACCGTCGGACCTCAGGCAAGCAGGCAGGTAGCTGATATGCGCTCCCAGGTGAGCGGGCAGGCTGGTCCTTAGACAGACTGACAGGAGTAGTAAGGCAGACCGTCGGACCTCAGACTGGCAGACAGGTAACAAGTATACAGGCAGGAATCAGGCAGGTAACTGGCAGGTAACTGGCAACGGGACCTGAGGGCTGAAGCACAGGTGAGACACAGGTGCAAACAACATTGCTCGGGCACCTCCATTTTGGAGGAGGTGCCTTTTATATGATGAAGTCCTCCGGCCATTGGCCGGGGACTCTTTAGGGCGGCGCGCGCGGCCCCTTTAAGAGGAGGGGAGCGCGCGCGCGCGCGCCCTAAGCACAGGGGCCGGGAAGGAGCGCGCGCCGAGAGCAGAGCAGGAGGAGGATGCCGGGACGGAGCGCGCGCTGACAGCAGAGCGGGGAGAGGACGCCGGGCAGGAGCGCGCGCTGACAGCAGAGCGGGGAGAGGACGCCGGGCACGGAGCAGAGCGGTGAGGGGAGCAGCGTCCCTGCCTAGCAGAGGGCAGGGACGCCAGCGCTACAGTACCCCCCCCTTTAGGCCCCCCCTTTTTTAGGCCAGACAGAAATTTAGCTAGGATGAGAGGGGCATGGATGTTCTCCCGGGGCTCCCACGTTCTCTCCTCAGGACCAAACCCCCTCCAATCTACCAGAAAAAAGGTCTTTCCTCTTACCCTTTTGCTGGCAAGAATGTTCTCTACCTCAAACTTGTCCTCAGCAGAAACCAGAGCAGGAGGCGTACCTGTAGACTTAGAAAAAGAGTTAAGTACCACAGGTTTGAGGAGAGATACATGGAAGGAGTTAGGGATCCGTAAGTTGGCCGGGAGTTTCAATTTATAGGTTACCGGGTTGATCTGACCGATGACCACCAGTGGGCCGATGAACCGAGACCCTAACTTATAGGAAGGGATCTTGAGTCGGACATATTTGGACGAGAGCCAGACTTTATCCCCAGGACGGAATTGAGGAGGGTCCATCGCTAAATGCTGCCAGGGGGCAGCAGGTACTGGCAGAGGAAGAAGGCGGCCGGCCGACAGGTGTCTCGGAACTTTGTTGCGGGCGCAGGACACACAGGCAGAAACAAAGTCCATAACATCCTTGTGCAGGTTAGGCCACCAGTAGTGTCGGGTAATAAGCTGGAGGGTCTTTTTCCGACCGGCGTGGTCAGCTAGTTTAGACGAATGACCCCAGTGTAGGATTCTCTCCCGATCAGGTACCGATACGAACGTCTTACCAGGAGGGAGACAATTTAGACTCACGGGAGCCACCTGCATTACTCTGGCGGGATCGATGGGGCAGTCACATGGTCTATGAGGTGGTGATGTCTCTGCCTCCTCCTTAACAAAGACATCAGCACTAGACCAATAAGGAATCGGAAGTCCAGGTAGATTAGCTGGGATAGGAGAGGGACGGACGGAATGGACGGGAACCAGGCAGGTTTTATGACAGGCCTGTCCCCAGTGAAGGACTTCTCCGGTTTGCCAGTCAAGCACGGGTGCATGTCTCTGGAGCCAAGGCAGACCTAGCAAGAGGGCGTGAGGGAGACCAGGCAGAACGTGAAAGGAGATACTCTCTGAATGCAGCATTCCCACCTGCAGAGTAATGGATTCGGTGATGAATTGGATGGGGCGAGGTAAGAGGCCCCCATCCACGGCAACAACAGACAAGGGTACAGCCAGAGGTTTGGTGGGGATGCGGAATTTCTCCACCAGGGACTGTGAAATAAGATTTCCGGCTGCTCCAGAGTCAAGTTGGGCTAGTTCGGAATAACGATTCTCCCCGCAGATGATTGAGACTGACAACAGCAGGGATGGAGAGGATTTATTTTTGTCTAGATCGACCCCTCTGAGTGAACCTAGATACAGGCGTTCTCCCGACCTCTCCGGGCAGGCACGGATCAGATGCTCCTTACTGCCACAGTAGAAGCAGCTCCCCTCGGCACGGCGGAAATCCTGACGGGATTTGACCATCTTGGTCTGGTCGACCTGCATAGGCTCAGGAGAGTGTACCTGTGGAGAAACGGAAGGAATGACGGGTTCCTGGAAAGTAGGAGCTAGACGTGGAATCCTTCTCTCACGGGTGACCTCTTTGGCACGCTCCTGGAACCGTAGGTCAATCCGGGTGGCAAGGGTTATTAGATCATCGAGAGTGGTAGGAATGTCCCGACCAGCAAGTTCATCTTTAATACGGCCGGACAGACCCTCCCAAAAGACGGATACCAGGGCTTCGTTATCCCAGGCCAGCTCCGAGGCAAGGGTACGGAACCGTATGGCATATTGGCCCACGGTGAGGCTTCCCTGACGGAGGCGAAGCAGAGAAGATGCGGATGAGGTCCTCCGTCCGGGTTCGTCGAAGGCTTTCCGGAAAGCCATGAGAAAGGCAGGCAAGTCGGACACCAGGGGATCTCCTCTCTCCCATAGAGGATTTAGCCAGGCCAGGGCCTCCCCGGTGAGATGGGACATGATAAAGGCAATTTTGGCTCGGTCGGAGTTAAACTGGTGGGATAATAGTTCAAAATGCAGGGTGCACTGATTTATGAAGCCCCGAGCCAGGACGGAGTCGCCTCCGAAGCGAGGAGGTGCAGAGAGCCGGGGTCCGGAAAAGGATACCATGGTACTGGCGGAGGTTGTTGGTGGATCAGACAGAGTGTTCAGGCGAGTATTAACATTCCGCAGGTGACCCAGGATGGTCTCCTGTTGGGACCTCTGACGGGACAGTTCAAGACAGAGGTCCGAGAGCGAGGGAGCTTGGGTGCCACCGGGTTCCATGGCCCGAGCAAACTGTAACGGGTCCGGGAGGCGGAACCTCTGAGCTACTATACAAGGGGGCGGCCCTTGTAAGGGAGCGGGTGGCAGTCTCTGGATGAATGGACAGGGAGATACGGCAAGTGATCAGGGCAGTCTCTGGGTAAGGGGTAGGTACGACCTGTGATGTCAGAGCCTCCGGGTAGGCTAGCAGGCAGATGGTAGATGAGTGCTCCCAGGTGAGCAAGCGAGAGTCTCTGGAATAGCAGGTGGTCACGGCACGTGACGGCGGAGCCTCCGGGCTGGCAGGCAGGCAGGTAACGGAGAAGCGCTCCCAGGTGAGCGGGCAAGAGTCTCTGGAATAGCTGGTGGTCACCGCACGTGACAACGGGACCTCCGGGCTGGCAAGCAGGCAGGTAACGGAGATGCGCTCCCAGGTGAGCGGGCAAGAGTCTCTGAGATAGCTGGTGGTCACAGCACGTGACAACGGAGCCTCCGGGCTGGCAAGCAGGCAGGTAACGGAGAAGCGCTCCCAGGTGAGCGGGCAAGCTGGTCCATAGACAGACTGACCGGAGTAGTAAAGCAGACCGTCGGACCTCAGGCAAGCAGGCAGGTAGCTGATATGCGCTCCCAGGTGAGCGGGCAGGCTGGTCCTTAGACAGACTGACAGGAGTAGTAAGGCAGACCGTCGGACCTCAGACTGGCAGACAGGTAACAAGTATACAGGCAGGAATCAGGCAGGTAACTGGCAGGTAACTGGCAACGGGACCTGAGGGCTGAAGCACAGGTGAGACACAGGTGCAAACAACATTGCTCGGGCACCTCCATTTTGGAGGAGGTGCCTTTTATATGATGAAGTCCTCCGGCCATTGGCCGGGGACTCTTTAGGGCGGCGCGCGCGGCCCCTTTAAGAGGAGGGGAGCGCGCGCGCGCGCGCCCTAAGCACAGGGGCCGGGAAGGAGCGCGCGCCGAGAGCAGAGCAGGAGGAGGACGCCGGGACGGAGCGCGCGCTGACAGCAGAGCGGGGAGAGGACGCCGGGCAGGAGCGCGCGCTGACAGCAGAGCGGGGAGAGGACGCCGGGCACGGAGCAGAGCGGTGAGGGGAGCAGCGTCCCTGCCTAGCAGAGGGCAGGGACGCCAGCGCTACAGGCGGAACCAGGTGATGGAGAAATGACAGCCGGAGTAGATATGGTTTCCCTCTATGCCAGTCCTATCACCGAGCTAAAGAATATGGCTGTGGTGAAATACAACTCCCACTGAGAAGCAGTTTCAAACTGAAAAACATTTGGGCCCACCAGAGGATTTGATTCTGAGGGCTGAACTTTCTCCCCCACTCAAGAGCCCCATAGCTGCTGCAAAGTTTGCCCTATCATGAAGTCTCCTGATGGAGAAGCCAGGGCTCCCCCGTGGATTCTCTGGTGAGACTGTCCAACCCTGCCGAGAAGCAGTCCTGGCTAAGAAAAGTGTGTGGGAAGGTTCCTGGACACTATGGCTCCTTTTTTACTGAGGTGGAAATCTACACAAACAAGGGGAGTACATACAAAATCCTTGCAGATGTTGTCCTAGCTGGGATTTGAACCCAGAATCCCAGTGCTGCAAGGCTTCAGTGCTAACCACTGAGCCAATGTGCTGCTGTTCACCTTCTGTTATCTTACAGGCTGGAGAACCTTGCACCTACTACCACTCTATCTTCAGCTCCTTTGTGAGAAACTAATGTATTTGGGCAGCCATTCAGTCTACCAAATAGAATTCCTGAGAAGGAAATTGGGGATGGCTTCGCTACTGGTACTGGGGGCCGTGCTAATACCATGGCATCGTACCATAGTTCACTGGAAATATTACAGGCTGATAGGAGGCAAGCAGATTCCCACAGAAAAGTACCAGCAGTAATGTTCAGGGACCCACGCTTGCAGAAGGCGAAGACAATACCAGGAGAAATAGTGGCGGCTGGGGACCAAGTATGGACGCCGGGTCGCCATCCGCATGAGGTTGTGGACAGCTTCCACCTCCACGAGCCTAAAAGGCCACAATTCAAGTGCAAGCAGCTTTAGAGGACTTCCTGGGACAAATGACAGCTGGAGTAGATACGGTTTCCCAAGATCTTTCACCAAGCTAAAAAATATGGCTGTGGTGAAGTACAACTCTCAGCAAAAAAAGCTGTGGACTGGCTCCGTACCGTCCCTGGGCACATTCACTTGACCACGTGTTTGGGGTTAGGTGGTCCTTCCCAGTAAGTCCACTGGGGAGGACATGGGTAATGTTTTGGGACCCGTACTTGTGGAACGGCGGAGACGACACCGGGAGAAATAAAGGCGGCTGGGGACCGAGTATGGACACCCGGCCGCCGCCGCCATGAGGTTGTGGCCAGCTCCCCCCTCCACGAGCCTAAAAGGCCACATTTCAAGTGCAAGCAGCTGTCCAAAAATGTGGCAGTATAGTATTGCAGCCTGTGGGTGGGTGGGTGGCTGGCTGCATACTTGCGGTTGCATTCCAAGGAATGGGGTAGGGATAACTGAATGCTGCGGTGGGACAAGGACGTGGACGGTGATTGTTGCAAGTCTGTAATGACAAGTGCATGGCGAGAGGCAGCTTCGCATGCTCCAAGGACCACTTATGATGTGCACTATTGTTCTCTTGTTGATGAACCTTTTGCACAGCAGTTAGTGTTGGACTGCATGTATGACCAGTTGACCACTATGCACTTCCTGCAGAGTCAACACTTGGCAGATATGTGAGTGGCTGTTTAGTATTACAAATGCACATAGATGGGGCTTGCATATGACGCCTGTCACACAGAAAAGTGTGATGCACAGTGTCTGGTTTACAGCCTATTAATGACGCCCATTATTTTAAGTCAAGCGGGCTGCCAGGCACTATATACGTGCATCCCACGTATATAGTGCCGGGCAGCCCGCTTGATTTAAAATCCTATGCAAGGCCCATCTGTGTGCATTTGTAATACTACACAGCCACTCACATACCTGCCAATTCATATAGGGGGTGGCTGTATTTCGCACCTTTGGGAAGATGCCATGAGTTTGACTTATGCTTCAAATATATCCATGTCTTTACACGAAACATATTTTAAGACTCTTTCCAGATGGTACTTCACTCCGGTAAGACTCGCACACATTGATCCAAACCATACTTCCCTATACTGGAGGAATTGCGGCCTACAAGGAAGCCTTCTACATATGCTTTGGGAATGCCCTAAAATCCAAAAACTATGGAAACAAATTTCTAAATTGATTAATAAATTGAACAGTAAACCAATAATTTTATCACCACAAATGGCACTTTTGTCATTAGGTATGGAAGATATAGACCCTTCAATAAACCCTCTCATCATACATGTGCTAATAGTGGTTAAAAATTCTATAGCATTTAATTGGAAGGAAGTAGACCCTCCTCTTTATTCAGTAATAGAAGAAAGAATTAACTTACATAAATCTTTCGAATTCAGATTTGCAATTAACAATGACAGCCTGGCCAAATGTTCAAAAAAATGGAATTGCTGGTCTAACCATTTTCCTAAATAACTTGATTGATACTGGTGATCAAAACATTCCTTATTACAAGCAAATCAAATAATATTGGACTATTGTAGTTAATGATTTTGTATATAGTTTCCTAATATAAGGATTTTGTTGTTAATCTGTGATTATTTTGTGTTAATTTTGTAATACTACTACAATCAGAACTATTTACCAATTAGAGTTCTTCACACAAGATACCTTTCTTCCCTGCACTTAACCCCTCCATCCTTCCTCCCTCCCCTCTTCCCTTCATGCATACCCATATGTTTTATATTTAATGATAAAAAGTTAATAAAAATCATTGGAAAAGAAAAGAAACAAAGGAGAAAAAGCAGATATGTAATGTAATCTTTCCTATCATCCCAGATCACTGATATTTCTGCTTCTGAAAAGCAAATCATAACCTGGTAAAGCAACGTTCTTTTCTAAAGGACATGTAAAGCGTAGTTGCTTCTATAATGAAGCGTGTGATCTCATAGCCTAATGTTTCTTGTTTCAAAGCTTAGACTCAGATGATCCACAAAATGTTTTGCACCATATAAAGCAATGTGATGAAAATGTCCCTGTACCGATAGTGGAAAGATACTACACCAGATCATATAAATAACATACAGAGAATATAAACCTGCCACCATGTATCTTGAGGATTTGCTCTGATGATTGAAACCTGTATGGTTTCTAATGTAACGTATACACTTTTGCAATATCTTGCCTTTCCATTAAAGTCTTACATGAAAGGAGTGATAATTATGCTCAATTAGTGGCTTAGTGGCAATCAACTGCAGGACACATAGCAGACATAATGGGGCACGGAAAAAAACTGTCAGTATATCTTCTGCAAAAGTAGTGCTTTTTTGTATATGACGAACCATATGCCAAATCATTCGTGGATGTGTGAAATTGTTAAAAGGTTGTGTACTCTCAACCAATCATTTTCCCAGTCTATAAATGGTCTGATATGATATAAGTTTGTCAACCAGAGTAAAAAAAAATGTTGCTATAACGCATATGTGCACCAATTTGGACCACATTTCAGTGAAAATATGCAGCAAATTGGGGTCAGATGTGATTGTGACTATGACATGAGCTTGTTTTCATGCAATATGGGACATTACTTATTCATCTGCGTTTTTGTGTGTTTTAAAATTATGCTATCCACCTTGTGCCATGATTAACATATTACCTTTATTCTATGGGTCGGCACTAGTGATGAGTGAGTCTGCTGAAATTCGGATTCAGATGTACGCTTGAATTTGATGAGGAAGTTCAATTCACAACAAATTTATTCAATGCAAATTGAATGTGCCTTATTGTGCTCCGCTGTCTTACCAGACCCAAGAGCATAAACAATCCAGCAGTTTGTTGTTCACCCTACTCCACCCTCTCTCAGCACAGCAGCCAGCCCTTGATCCCACAGTTGTGGTCATGTAAAAGATTGTTTCCTCCTACACATGCCAAAGCTAAGAGCTTGAACTTAACCATCTTCAATCTGTTGGCCACTGAAATGCTGCCTTTCCACCTGGTGGATACAGATGGTTTCCGAAAGCTGATGGAAATCGTAGTTCCCACGTACCAGTTGCCCAGTCGCCATTACTTCTCTAAGAAATCTGTGGCTGCGCTACACTAGCATGTCACAGACAACATCACCCATTCTTTGAAAAAAATTATGTCTGATAGGGTGCATTTCAGCACCGACACCTAGACGAGCAAGCATGGCCAGGGACGTTACATCTCACTGACTGACCACTGGGTGACTCTAGTGGCTGTGGGGGCAGGCAGGGAAGGGGCTGCTCCCCAAATCTTGGAATCCCCAAGACTCTGGGAACAAACCTCTGTATCTATCATTTATTCCATTGCTTCTGCCTCCTCTACCTCCTCTAGGGCCTCCACCTGTGCCCTCAACCTCTTCCTTAATGAGACATTAATTCCAACAGTGCAGAGGGAATCCCCCCACCTCCGTACTACGCAGCCAGGGCTCACTGCAATCAGGCAGTGTTTAAATTAATATGCCTTGGAGATCACAGTCACACAGCTCAAGAGTTGTGGACAAATATTCAGGCCGAGTTTGAGCAATGGCTCTCTCCACTGAACCTGGAGCCTGGGAAGGCCATGTGTGATAACGGCGTGAACCTGGTGGCAGCCCTATGCTGGGGCAACCTCACACACGTGCCTTGCATGGCTCATATCCTCAACCTGGTGGTACAGCAATTTCTCTGCCCCTATCCCAGCCTGGTTGCGCTGCTGCAGAAAGCACGGCGGCTGTGTGCTCACTTCCACCGTTTGCACTTCGCGGGTCTTTCGGCCTACCGGTTAACTGGTTGATATGCGATGTGCTGACATGGTGGAATTCCACTCTGCACATGTTGCAACGACTGTGGAAACAGCAACGAGTCCTGGTGCAGTATGTCATTTTGCATAGCCTGGGCCAATGCAGTACAGACGTGGTGTAAATCACACGTGTGGAGTGGGGATGACGGACCTCTGCACCTTTCTGCACAGTTTTTAAATGGCTACTAAGATGGTTATTGCTGATGATGCCATCATCAGCATCACTATTCCAGTCATCTACATGCTGGAGCAAGCTTTGAATAGTCTGCGGGAGGAAGTGGTGGTCCTAGAAGAAGAGAAGGAAACAGAGGAGGATGTGGAAGGGATAGCAATATCTCTAAGTTCCAGACTATCGGGTACCAGACAAACTGTTAGTGAAGATGCAGGAGCTGAGGAACAAATTGAGGAGGATGAGGAGGAAGAGGTCATGGGCATGCAACAGTCAAAAGATGAAGAGGATAATGATCCCCTCTTTGTTGTCCGTGGTTTGTGGGAGGGGATGGAGGAAGCAAGCTTGATCGTTACCCCGCCACCAACAGACCATAGAATTGGACCTCATGGAAGCGCCCGACACATGAGCACCTTCTTGTTACCTTCTGCAACATGAAGATTTTCTATTGAACTACCTGTGTTACTATCCTTAAACTTTTCTAACAATAGTACTCTACAAACTAATATTTGTGACACCTGAGTGTGGCTGAGCAGAAAAGCAGTTTGAGCTGTTACATGAGGTATCAGGCCTCCCAGAAAAGCAGGCCTACAATGCTCCCTCACCCATCTTTTAATTTGAATTTAAATTCAAAGCTGTAAATGCTGGCCCAGACCTTGTGTCATACATGGCCCATGCCTGACTGTTGCTGTGGCATTATACAATTTCTACTGTGGGTCAATTGATGCCACTTTTCCTTGTGTTTGCCCCTAATTTTTGGAAATGTTTGGACTCCAAGTTGGGTCTCCTTCATGTGTGTTGCCTGAATTTGGCAGGGCTCTCAGAGCACCAGGCCTACACCTGTCACTCATCACCTGTTACTGATCAATGTTTAAGCTAGAAATGCTGGCCCAAGCTCTGTCCCAGGCCCTGTCCCAGGCATCCATGCTGCGCAATTATATTATTTGTCCTCTGGGTCAATTTATGCCACTTTTCCTGGTGTCTGGCCCTGATTTGAGCTGTTTTGGCAGCTTTTGGACCCCCCCTGAATGTGTTTGTGAGGAGCTGGCCTTGTTCTAAGACTATTGAATCAATGCATGTAGAGCGGAGTCCACGGCTCTAAGGGATGCAGACTTTTTTCATCACTGAGCACTAATTCCATCGATCTTATTATTGTGGTTTATTAGAGATTTGCTTGCTGTGTTTTAATAATGTTCTGCTTGCTCGTCAGTTTATGTGCACTAGTTTCATTTGTAAAGTGTTTAGTTTCCATTCAGTGACAGTAAGCAGAGGAAGACATTCTGGTTGGAACTTATGTATACATAAGGCCAGACAAGAGATTGCTAGAGGTAAATGTAAATTCTATTAATGTCATTAGTATCTCAGGAGCTTCAAGCCATTGTTCTCTCAGCCACTAGTCCCATTGTGTGGATGGGAAAAATAGACCCACTAGAGCCATCACCCAAGGGGTCTCACACTTCTGCCCATCTAGACTGCTGATCCCAGGGAGGGAAGACAATAAGCCACATGTTTAGTCAGGCAGTTGGTGGAATGATGTCGAAGGGATAGGATCTAGGCTGAGTTCCTAGATGGATGGCCTATGGAGTTTTGGAGATCAGTTGCTGAATGGGCTGGATAAAGGTGCTACCGTTGTCGGATCTGTCATCTGGATTTAAACTTTTTTAAAGGACTGTTGCTACCTGTGCTTCCATCGTTTTATCTGTCATCTGGAGGATCATGGAATGTGAATTACAGACTATACAGGCTGGAGATGCGAAATCTGTGGGCAAACCAAAAGTTGGGAGACAGTGAGTATCTCCTGGTACAAAGCCAGTGGAATTGTCGTCCAAGGGAGGGGATCTTGGGAACTGAGACAATTGTATTTTGCCCATTTACCTGGAGTTGTTGTAAAACTTTGTTGTAAGGAATAAAATATTGTTGCATCGTTGCACCTTCCTAGGTGATTACTAAAATCCACAACCGCACTTTTTCACAGTGTTGTCTATGCATTTGTTTTTGATTCCCATTGAATTCAATGGGGTTTGATGAACTGTTCAATGAACTGTTCGGTGAAGATCGGGATGTACGCCGATCTGAACCGAACCTTGAAAGGTTCGCTCATCTCTAGTCATCACTCCTGCCTGTCCATGCCCTGTCCATGGGATCAAGTCACTTGTCCAAATGGTCAAGTCACTTCTTTCAACCCCTTTGAGTCTTTGGAAATCTGAAGTGGTTAAAAGAAGCTCAAAAAGACAGAACTTTTTCATACTACAGTGCATATGCTCATTCTTTTTAGCCTTCATTTAGTGCTTTTTCAGGCTTGTTACAGAGCTCTTTCATGTAAAATAGATGTTGTGTGCAGGTATCCTTAGTTGGACTTATCAGTAGGAGGCGTGACCACTTAAAGTGCCTAGGGCAGCATGAACATCAAATATGGCCCCGGTTATATGTTCATATATAAGCTCTCATTAATGTATGCATTACTTATTCTACAGTCATGGCCAAAAGTTTGCAGACTGACACAAATTTTGTTTTTAACAAAGTTTGCTGCTTCTGTGCTTTTAGATCTTTTACTCATATGTTTCAATGGTGACTGAAGTACAATTATAACATTTCATAAGTTAAACTTTTATTGATAAGTACATTACGTTTATGCAAAGACTCAATATTTACAGTGAAACAGTATCATCAGAACAGAAAACATTATGTGTTCACAAGTATGTCACATTAAGGTCCATATGCCTCAAGGACCAGTCATAATGGCTAAACTTTACACTCAAACTCAGAACATTATACTAGAAACATGGAGCAAAGTAGTCCAACAATAAAAGTAAAGACATCTTTATTTCATCACTAAAAGGTAGGCATTAACATATAGTACATATATAAAGACAAGATAATTAGTAGATAGACTCAGGTATTTGGTCCACATATAACCATAAGAACAGGGGGGATGAGTCACCTGAAAGTGCTAGTGCATGGATAGCTATTGACATATATTAAATATGTGTATAGTATGACTGAATTCAAAATACCAATGCATAAACAGTAAAAGACACTAAGTAAATCCATCTCTAACTCCTGCATGATGGCATTGCAGAGTGAAATAGTGTGCCTATATAAAAACCATGCAATCTAAATACCCATATTAAGCATTCTTATCCATGTTTTCTCCTATGGGACACCAAACTGCAGCCCCAACGAGCGTTTCAAGTGAGCTTCCTCGGGGGGCTTCCTGTGCTTCCTGTATCATTGAGACTGCATTCCCAGCCAGGGCAATGCACTGCCATGACCTCAGTGAGATCACCGCTAGCGGCCCGGCTGGGAATGCAGCCTCAATGACCGGCGGTGAACTCTATGACGTCATCGCTAGTCACTGAGACTGAGCTCGCAGCAGCTCATTCCTCAGTGGTTTTCAGCCTGGACAGTTGCATCTTGGCACCATCCAGGTTAAAAACTATTTATCACAGACTTGGATTATGGCATGGGACATAAATTCGGACAGGTGAGGGATATTGTTGTTTTTATATTTTTGTTTTCTTACAAGAGACGAGGGCTTCAATGGAATGGGCGTTTGAGTATAACTGAGTTTGTTATTTTTAAATAAAAAAGTAAAACTGTGGGTGTTTTATTTCAAATAAAAGACTTTATTCTGGGTGTTTGTCTTTATTTACAATATAACTATAGGATTAGTAATGGACCACAATTGGGAGAGCCAGGCAAAGCGCCAGAATCTATTAGATGTGCCTTTTCTGGGACGGCTGTGAGCTGCTATTTTTAGGCTGGGGGCCAATATCCATGGCCCCTTACCAGCCTGCGAATACCATCCCCCAGCTGTCTGCTTTAGCTTGGCTGGTTGTCAAAAATAATTAAAAAACGGCGTGGGGACCCCTCTATTCTCGATAAACAGCCTTGCTAAAGCTGACAGCTGAGGGTTGCAGCCCGCAGCTGTCAGTTTTGCCTGGCTGGTTATCAAAAATACAGGTGAATCCATGCCATTTTTTTTTATTCATTAATAGCGCAGGCGTCAGCAGATGAATACTCCCATCAGCCGCGCATGCTCTTGTTGTTATCTGCGACAGCAGGCACAGGCTGATGGATGTAGTAGTCCCATATGCCGGCGCCGGTGACTGGAGGTAAACTTTTTACCTCCGGTCACATATGCAGGCTCACGCTGTCATCAGCATGGGAACCACAGTGCTCTGACCGGTGGTATTACTCTTACCACCGATCAGAATCGCCCAGGTTTCTCACGCTGTCATGCAGTTGACAGCACAAGGAACACCCAGTGTTTGGGATGCCAAACCCAAACAGTAACACAGACTTCCTTTGAGACAAGGGCTTTTGGAGGCTGACCTGTGTCAAAAAGGCCAGCAAAGAAGTCACTTCTCTCCAAGAAAAACATCAGGGAGAAACTGTTGTAATTCTGTAGAATGTACAGGGATTGGACTGCAGAAGATTGTGCTAAAGTTATTTTCTCTTACGAAGCCCCCTTCTCACTATTTGAGACATCTGGAATAAGGATTGTCCGGAGAAGATTCTTGTGTCATGCCAAAGCTAAAGCATTCCAAAACCATTCAGTGGTTGATTTTCATCCAAGGGAGTAGGTTCACTCACAATTTTGTCTAAGAACGTGGCCATGAATAAAGAAAGGTATACATGCATCCTCAAAATTCCAATATTTGGTTCACCAAGTTGCTTAGTGATTACTTTTGTATTGTGATATCATGCTGGAAAAAGCATTGTTCATTGACAGATTGAGTAGATTAAGTACAGCAAGCGACACTAAACATTTGAGTTTACAAGTCACTTTGAGATCTTGTAAATGGTTTCCTAAAGAGAACCTTTCACCAAATTCTTTATGTTGACCCAGACACAAGATGTAATAATGGCTGCTGAGTGGAATAAAACTTTTTTTTCAACTCTCCGTTGCAAACATATTAGCAATCAAAGTATTTGGCAGTTATTGAGTTATCTCTTGGCCAAGTGGGTGTTATCAGATAATTTTTATTAGGGGAATGTGCTTCTTCTCCCTTTAGAAGTTGCTCAATCATAAGCAGGCAGTAATGCAGCAGAAAAAGAACATGCCCTCACAATAGCTTAGGTTTCTCAGTGTGTGAGATGTAATGCAGCTCTGATCTCCTAATCTAATCTCATGCAAGTTTACAAAGTGCTATATTAGAGATTAGAGCACAGATGACTAACACTTTTTAGTTAAGGTTAATATAGGGGTAAAAGGCAGCATCAAAAAAGGTTTTCCATAGCTCATCAGTATAGTTTGTCCACCACCGCATATACTGTAGATCCAGAGATCCAGCAAGCCCATTGGCAGCGGTAGACAAACCAAGTCCAATATCAAAAAAGGGAAAACTGGCATCTCCAGTAAAATCATCTTTGTATTTATTTAAAGTTCATTAAAAAATTATCGTAAGGGCAAGACAATGTTCAGAAGTTGACACGTTTTGACTTAAACGGTCTACTTCTAGCAAACGCGTCAATTTCTGAGCATTGTCCTGTCCTGACAATCATTTATTAAATGAATTTAAATAGAGACAAAGATGATTTTAATGGAGATGCCAGTTTTTCTTTTTGATATCGGACTTGGAAGAGGCAGCATAGCTAAGTTTAGCGGTATCCCATTTCAAACACTGCTACCACCAAATTTCACTGTAGACACCATGCATTTAAAAAACAATGTATGTCTGTGTTATGATCATGCTCACACACTCATATGGGTATCAGAGGAGGGAAAGAACTACCAAAGAGAGAAGCTGCACCTGTACCCAACTGGTCCCTGTACAGGCTAGAAAAGGCCCTAGTCACACAACCAAATAAACCTCCTCAGACCTGGCTCCCTTAAAGGCAGTCAGGGGGGTTCTCGTACTTCCTGAGGGAAGGCCGCAACATAAATCCAACAAAGGTAGAGGAAAGTGTGCACGTAGACACGAGAACTCAAGATGTGAAACTAAAACACGTTCACAAAGGATAGACAGGGATAAATAAGGAGAATCAAAAAACAAACAGAATAAGTGAAATCTCCCTTACCCCCAAATGTGGAGAAGGAGGGAAAGGTGCTGGGGAGGAATCTCACAGACTTGCAAGAAAAACAACTGGCGCTTACCAGACAAGGTAAACCTCTAGCTGAGGAGCTTGAACTCCAAACACCAATCTATATGGAAGTATAGCCAGCAAGTGAGGTAAGTGATAGGTGAACATATAAAGCCCATCCCAAAATATGATAGGACAGAGCAAAAGGGAAAATGGAAACACCTGGAGAGAAGCCAACCAAGAAAGGAAAACCAAGACAAAAAAAAACATCAGCATTTGGACAGAGACGATAAGGACTGTAGACCATCAGAAAGGGAAACCAACCACGCAGCAAAAGGTCAATGGATCAAAACCAAGCCATGGCAGTCTACCAAGGGCATAGAGTGACAGTGGCATCTTCTCTTTCAATACAGACTAGTGAATCTGTGAATTCATAATACCATCAATGAATTGTAGCTCCTAGATGCCCACAGCGTTCATGTAGCCCCATATAATGACACGGACACCACCATGTTTCACTGTGGACACTATGCATTTCTCTAAATTCATTTTTCTAAATGCATAGAGTCTACAGTAAACCATGGTGGTGACATTGTCCTTATGTGGGGCTGCATGAGTGCTCCTTGTGTCAGGGATCTACATTTCATTGACAGTATCATGAATTTACATATGTCCTGCTCTATAGTGAAAGAGAATATACTAACATCACTCCGTGCCCTTGTATATATGTACTTTTCCAACATGACGATGCAAAACACACATCTGAAAAAGAACAGAGTGAAAGTGATTAATTTGCCAAGTATGGCAAAAAAAGAGGAAAGAGACAATGCAATATAGATATGCCCATCAAAGGGTCAAATCAATAATATCAAAAACACTGGCAAGGTAAAAAATATTTAAAAACAAAGACCATAGAAAAGGACCATGTCCAACAGTCACAAGGTTATAAATAACATGAAAGTTCAAATAATAACATGGGTCAAGATAGGTTCACTCTCCCAGAGATATATTAATAGTAGCCACCATATACTATAATAGACAGAAATATCAAAATTAAAAATACAACCAGTTAAGGCATCACAAATAGCAAAAGGCTATGTTCCTCAGATGTGTATCCTGTGGCAATAGTGTAAAACCCAGAACCAGGCATCCCTGGAAAGGGTGATTAGTCACAGTGTGGTGCCTATATTAGAGCCTAGCATCCTATATATATATGGTCATATAGGCATTAAAATATGGGCAAAAGACCTAGTGCAAAACTGAAATGCCTGCTCTAATCTGTCAAAACAAGAATGCCCAAATAAATACCCATAAGATAAAGTTAAGGGGAGGTCAAGGTGGATAGGTGTGGAGGGGTAGGGAGAGGGACCAAAGGTGTGATCAGAGCCATTTGCTAAGTATATCTCCTCACCTGAACCCAACTGAAACACCTATAAGGAATTCTGATGAGACAAGGTGAGCACCTGTCACCATCCAACATTTAGGCTCTAAAAGAGGTTGTTCTTGAAGAATGTGTGAGAGTGTGAAATGTGATAACAGCAGGAGAGCACTAGGACCCTGTGACTTTTGCCTGGCTGGGCTCAGAGGAGGGGCAGTGCTAGAAACTGTGTGTTTTCTAAGAGCGTCTGATGTGTGAGAGTCTAGACAGGAAGTCTGTGAGGAGGAGCTGCAACAAGACGCTGTCTTTACACTCTTCCGTGTGGAGTTTGTTTACCCCTTTCTCTGTTTAAGAACAAGTGCTGAGCTGGGAAAGCTGTGTGGCTCTGTGGAGTTTTGTGGAAGGCCATGCTGAGTGGATTATAGACTTTGTGCTGAAGGAGTCACGTGTCGAGTGATGAAGGGACTGAGTAATCCATTTCTGTGACGGAGCACGCGGTTGATGTACTGGATAACAGTGAGAGACTTCGGGAGGAAAGAAGGTTTCTGGTGCCATTTCCACTGAGAGGATATTGACAAGACTTTGTGAAGAGATCTTCCCAGACCTTAATCTGAGGCTACAGGACTAAAGTCCCCGGCGTGTGGGCTCGGCATCGGCCGACAAGACAAGGAATTTTTTGCTGTTTTTGTGAACTTTGTTTTTGTTTTGGCACCAAAGTTTTCCAGGACTGGCTGCAGCCACCATGATTCACAGGCCTGTGATAGACTGCATCTGAGGTTAACGGTACCATAACTTTAAGATATCAGGGTATCCTGATAATAAGGGTATAAGAGCAATTGATATAGTTTCATGCATTATTATTGTTCATAGTGGTAGGATTGTATGCAGTGTGCCATCTCAGGGGGTCCCCATATACCGCCCTCACTAGTCTGACACTGTGTTTTTAGGTAAAATTGTTCCAGATCTTTAGAATAATTCACATAAGCTGGAAACCTTGAGATTGGCACATTGATTTCAGCTCTTGCTGATTGTGTGTATTTAGTAGATACAGTGTCCCAGGGAGAACCTGAGACTGATTCATTCAATACTGAATTTTAGTCTAATCCTTGTTTTAGTAAAGAAAGTGTTGTTTATTTCTGTCTCTGTCTCAGTTTGTGAGTCACTGGATCTCTCTCGGACCTCCGGTCATTGCAAATGGAAAAAGATAGATGTTGCAATATGTCACCAACTTGTTCATTCCATGAATAGAAGACTTGGTGCTGTCCTTAATAATCATAGTGATCATACAAAATACTAGATGTAATAATTTTTGATGTGGGATGTATTCATTTTTGAATCAACTAATTTGAATAAAACTTAAGATTTTGTAATGAAAGTTATATTATCAACCTTACTTTTATGTCATGGGCTAAAAAAAGTTACATGAAACTCAGTCTTCTCAAAATTTAGCAGAATAACAGCACTATGAGTGGAACTGATAGAAATGTTTGTAATGGGACACAGCTAAATTCAGCTGCACTTTCTAATCAAGCAGGAGGTTAGGCCAGGAGATCAGAACTTTATCCTTACATCTCACACACCAAGAAACCTAAGTTTCTGTGGGGTCGGGTTGCTGCCTCCTTATGATTGGGCAAGTCACTAAGGGAAAAAAGTACATACCCCCAGTGAATACCATCTAATAAAATCCACTTGGACTTTACAAAATTTAACTCATTAGGTCCCAAATACTTTCATTAGTAATATCTTTGCAACGGAGAGGAAAAAAACAAAAAATGCTTTATTCTGCTCTGCAATCACTACACCATTGTGTGTCTAGTTCAACATGAAAAATTTGATGAAAGGTCCTCTTTAAAAAATGCAAAGCTCAGAGTCAGTTAAAACGTATTAAAATTCAGCTCCATTTAGAAAGAAAGACCAGAGGCACTAAATGATCGTTCACTACACATAGACTGCCATTACTCTCTTTAATGCAAGTCCTGTTTATACAGGGTGATGCACTGTAGAGAACGATGGTCTTTTATTATGCACAAAAGTCACTTTACTCGATGACCCAGGTGAATGCTTTTTCATCGAGTGATTGGCAACCTGTTTGGACTGCAAGATTATCGTACAACGCTCGCTCTCGATGATTTTTCAGTGTATATGCGCCTTTTGGCTTTAGTTTGTCCAGGATTTGGGAAAATGCAATAAGGCCCTGACACCAGCCAAACTTGAACCTTGGCAAAAATCTGTTTGATGATTAAAAATTATGAAAAAATCTTTCAGTGTAAAGATGACTATCTTTACTACGGATCTACACATATTGTAATACAACACAATTCATAATGAAGTGTATGCGTTCAGGTGACAATACCTTTAGCGGGGCTTTGGAGTGAGCAGAAGAATGCGTTGAAATTGCAGAAAGTCTATCGTTTTCCAGAGGAACACTGCTGACTGACAACAAGGTTTGCTGATTCTCTTTGCTCTTCACAAATATTGTCAGATTTTTAGTTTTATCGTTCTCTAGAGTAACTGTCTTTTGGTACCTTTCATCTTTTGTGCCATTTTTTGTTTCCAAGAGGCTGCCCGTAAATTTTGATATTGATTCCTAAAAAAGGAAGCATAACATTGCAGAACCTGTATGTATTCATTATATACATATATTTTGGTCATGCTCGTACTTTAATAAAAAAAAAAGTTTAATTAGGAAATCTTCAGATCCTCTAGACAATGCTCAAGTTTAATTTTAAAATTAAGTCAAATGTGCAGAATAATAAAAATATAACAGTAAGCCCTCATTTACACGTCAGTATTTTTGCATCTGTGTTTGTATGCCAAAGCCAGGAGTACAACACAGAAAAACTATAATTGAAAGAATGACATTAGTTCTGTGTTTTGGAGACACTCCTGGTTTTGGCATACAAATATTGATGTGTGAATGAGGCCTAATACTGATGTTTCAAACATAGCATCATACTTTTGTGCAACATTGTGAGCGACTGACTGTTTCTTATATTGTTAATTGTACATTCGTACTCGTTACTGTATAAATCTAGACGGTTTGAAAATTTGGTTTCCATTTTTTCATCATTTGCATATCATTAACATGTCTATCAATCCTGTGATTTCTGTAATTCCATAACTTTTCCTTCTTGGTGTTGCAATTTTAATGTTGAGAAATGTATGTATATTGCACTGTAACAATTCTCCAGTCTTGTAGACTGGGTGTAGTTCTCAGTATCTGTATTTATTCTCTTGGGTCTTTGTGATTTAAGGCAATTTTAAGGGTGTGGTGTGGGGTGTGGAGTTTTATTAGGGGACGGAATAAATATCTGTAAAAATTTGAGACCTATGTGAATTTTGGAAACGTTTTCCAGAAGGTGTTGTCAATCCTGTGTGGTGTGCAGACATGACCACCATGTCAATCACCCAGATTTGGTCATGTAAAAGTGATCAGTTATTCAGTGGATACGTAGATCTCTACAAAACCATAATACTCCTACTGTGAAAAAAGTGGACAGATATAACCATATATTTAAGGCTCACTCTGTAATGAATATTCAAATTAGTACAGATTTAGCATTAATTAGGCTTTCTATGCGTGTTCCTTATCAGATAGAGAACTTTATTATTTATAGTTATCATTTGTGAACTGTTGATTTTAAATTTCCCTTTTCCTGGTGGTTTATACAATACTTAATAACACCTTTTTCCAAAATCCTATGTAGAAGTTGATATATTTAATAGAAAAATACACCATACCTCATCATACTGATCTTCCATTTCCTCTGCTTCCTGCTCAGGACTGGCTCGCCCTTCCTTGTGATTCTCCATAGTTGAGCTTGGCTTGCATAAAGGAATAGAGTTGTAACTTTTTTTTCCTGTTTGGACTTGTGACTGTTTTTGACTGTCTGAAATGCTCCAGTTGAGACTTGAACCATTTCTTAAATGCTTAAGGAGCCACTTGGAGTCCTAAATTGAAATAAAAGATGAAATATAGATACTCATATGTTGTACAATGTTTCATAACAAAAACGGGCCAAACACTTTATTGAAAACATGCCTGATAGGAAGAAACCAGGTCAGAGTACAACCTTATAATATGCACCTCAAATTCATGCCTTGTCTATGCACTAATTGTGGATAAAGCACATGCCTGTAAGTTCTTAGTCCCATAATAAAAAATACAAAAGTTTTGGATAACCCCTTTAAGGTTTTTATGTGCATTAGACTAAAGGGAGATGAGCCTGTTGATATCGGTAGGATCAGCCATCAGTCTAATGTGCATGAGGGTCTCTGGACTCTATTCCAAGAGACAATGTTGGGGTAAAGAAGGATATAACCAGATATCCATCTGTCGAATGTTGTGTTAAGAGGGAAGATAAGTCACTGTCAGGGTAGTCTGGCAGTGGCTTTTACATAGAGAACATAAGAATGCTCAGCTAAGTTCAGCATTGCTGTGCATGAGTCAAGAGAAAGAGCTGTTGGCCGATCGTTTGACCGATAACTATCTTATGTGTATGAGCCTTTAGTTTAACTCAAATGATGTTGTCAGAATATAGAAAGAAGTTTTCTTATGAAATTCTGATGATGGAGTTGTCTGTGCTATTTCTTTTGCACAGTTGTCCTGCTGCCTCATTATAAATCACTGTTCCAGAATTTTATAATCATTCAAGAATTAAATAAAATCCTACATCACATGCAAAATTATTTTATTACTTGGCATCCCACATCATACAGTACAGACCAAACGTTTGGACACACCTTCTCATTTAAAGATTTTTCTGTATTTTCATGACTATGAAAATTGTACATTCACACTGAAGGCATCAAAACTATGAATTAACACATGTGGAATTATATACTTAACAAAAAAGTGTGAAACAACTGAAAATATGTCTTATATTCTAGGTTCTTCAAAGTAGCCACCTTTTGCTTTGATGACTGCTTTGCACGCTCTTGGCATTCTCTTGATGAGCTTCAAGAGGTAGTCACTGGAAATGGTCTTACAACAATCTTGAAGGAGTTCCCAGAGATGCTTAGCACTTGTTGGCCCTTTTGCCTTCACTCTGCGGTCCAGCTCACCCCAAACCATCTCGATTGGGTTCAGGTCTGGTGACTGTGGAGGCCAGGTCATCTGGCGTAGCACCCCATCACTCTCCCTCTTGGTCTAATAGCCCTTACACAGCCTGGAGGTGTGTTTGGGGTCATTTTCCTGTTGAAAAATAAATGATGGTCCAACTAAACGCAAACCGGATGAAATAGCATGCCGCTGCAAGATGCTGTGGTAGCCATGCTGGTTCAGTATGCATTCAATTTTGAATAAATCCCCAACAGTGTCACCAGCAAAGCACCCCCACACCATCACACCTCCTCCTCCATGCTTCACGGTGGGAACCAGGCATGTAGAGTCCATCCGTTCACCTTTTCTGCGTCACAGACCAAAGCACAGATTTCCACTGGTCTAATGTCCATTCCTTGTGTTCCTTGTGTTCTTTAGCCCAACCAAGTCTCTTCTGCTTGTTGCCTGTCCTTAGCAGTGGTTTCCTAGCAGCTATTTTACCATGAAGGTCTGCTGCACAAAGTCTCCTCTTAACAGTTGTTGAAGAGATGTGTCTGCTGTTAGAACTCTGTGTGGCATTGACCTGGTCTCTAATCTGAGCTGCTGTTAACCTGCAATTTCTGAGGCTGGTGACTCGGATAAACTTATCCTCAGAAGCAGAGGTGACTCTTGGTCTTCCTTTCCTGGGGCGGTCCTCATGTGAACCAGTTCTTTGTAGCGCTTGATGGTTTTTGCAACTGCACTTGGGGACACTTTCAAAGTTTGCCCAATTTTTCAGACTGACTGACCTTCATTTCTTAAAGTAATGATGGCCACTCGTTTTTCTTTACTTAGCTGCTTTTTTCTTGCCATAATACAAATTCTAACAGTCTATTCAGTAGGACTATCAGCTGTGTATCCACCAGACTTCTGCACAACACAACTGATGGTCCCAACCCCATTTATAAGGCAAGAAATCCCACTTATTAAACCTGACAGGGCACACCTGTGAAGTGAAAACCATTTCATCAAGAGAATGCTTAGAATGTGCAAAGCAGTCATCAAAGCAAAAGGTGGCTACTTTGAAGAACATAGCAAAAGGCAATGGTACTCACCAGCCACGGTTTCAAGAAAAAATGCACACCAGGACACGGCCGGCCCCCTTTTGTTAGAAGGAGGTAACACAGATGCAGAATGCTGATGAACCATCGCCCTCACCCACTCTCACTGGAGGGACAATTGCCCAGCGCTAAAACTGCACACAGATGAAACTTGCAGTAGGGTGCAATTCACACACTCGCGGCACCGTGCCTAGCCAGCATCCTATTACAAGCCCCTACTATTCGACTAGGCGGGATGCCCGGCACCCTATCCGTGCATCGCAGAGTTGTGAAGCCCCAACTCACAAGGTCACCATTACTGGGCCTGGCCGTGCCCTGGCAGATAAAAAAGTGCAAAAAATAACATATGAGGTATTAGTTGACATTTTGGCCAAAATACGTAAGCTCGCAACCCATCGTCAAGGGTCCTCACGGTTTTGCGAGTCCCTACTCTAACATTAAAAACAGACAGCATAGCCAGAACAATAGACAGAATTTTTAGAAAATAGCAAAAGGCAATGGTACTCACCAGCCAAGGTTTCAAGAAAAAATGCACACCAGGACATGGCCGGCCCCCTTTTGTACTCGGTGCCGCGAGTGTGTGAATTGCACCCTACTGCAAGTTTCATTTGTGTGCAGTTGTAGTGCTGGGCAATCGCCCCTCCAATGAGAGTGGGTGAGGGCGATTGTTCATCAGCATTCTGCACCTGTGTTACCTCCTTCTAACAAAAGGGGGCCGGCCGTGTCCTGGTGTGCATTTTTTCTTGAAACCTTGGCTGGTGAGCACCATTGCCTTTTGCTATTTTCTAAAAATTCTGTCTATTGTTCTGGTTATGCTGTCTGTTTTTAATGTTAGAGTAGGGACTCGCAAAACCGTGAGGACCCTTGACGATGGGTTGCGAGCTTACGTATTTTGGCCAAAATATCAACTAATACCTCATATGATATTTTTTGCACTTTTTTTATCTGCCAGGGCACGGCCAGGCCCAGTAATGGTGACCTTGTGAGTTGGGGCTTCACAACTCTGCGATGCACGCATAGGGTGCCGGGCATCCCGCCTAGTCGAATAGTAGGGGCGTGTAATAGGATGCTGGCTAGGCACGGTGCCGCGAGTGTGTGAATTGCACCCTACTGCAAGTTTCATCTGTGTGCAGTTTTAGTGCTGGGCAATCGCCCCTCCAGTGAGAGTGGGTGAGGGCGATGGCTCATCAGCATTCTGCACCTGAGTTACCTCCTTCTAACAAAAGGGGGCCGGCCATGTCCTGGTGTGCATTTTTTCTTGAAACCTTGGCTGGTGAGTACCATTGCCTTTTGCTATTTTCTAAAATTTCTGTCTATTGTTCTGGCTCTGCTGTCTGTTTCTACTTTGAAGAAGCTAGAATATAAGACATATTTTTAGTTATTTCACTCTTTTTTGTTAAGTATATAATTCCACATGTGTTAATTCATAGTTTTGATGCCTTCAGTGTGAATGTACAATTTTCATAGTCATGAAAATACAGAAAAATATTTAAATGAGAAGGTGTGTCCAAACTTTTGGTCTGCACTGTATACATATTCAGTACAGTACATAATGACTTTTTGGTGGAGTTTTCATTTTTATGTTTTTGAACATTTCTGTGTAGCTTTTGATTGTGATGGTTAAACTATTCTGATTTCTACACTTGGCAACCAGGAAAAGAAGTGACTAATTATACTCTAATTAAGATTAATCCGTGCACAGTCCAAGAACAAGCCTCAATAAATCTGAACAATATTTGAAAGGTTTAATGAAACGAAAATGTGAATAGCATTCAAGGCTTGCCCGTAGTGACCATTAAAGGAAGGACTATATCGCTGACAGCCATTAGATCATTATTTGTGATCAGATGAAAGAAGATCAGACATCAAAGTCTCAAAAATGTAAAAAAGACACCAATACAAAAAAGTATAATGCTCTGTTTCAAACAAACGTGTGTGCAGAAGTGTTTTTTTCACTACATTTTATGGCTTTGATTGCAGGTATTAGATAATATTAGCTTTGGATTCTGAGGTTTTGTTGTATGAAAGTGCTTTTTATTACAATAGAAAAAAGAATAATCTGCATCACTAACATATGTAAACAGAGCCTTCAAGGGGTTGTCTGATGAAAACAAGTTATCGCCTTACCACAGTATAGGTAATAACTGACTTATAAGTGGTTGTTCAACGGTTGAGACCCCACTGAACAGCAGAAGAGGGGAACATTTTAATCCCTGAAGGAGCACTTTTATCCCCATTACAAATGGACAACATGGAGCGGGAGGTCAGATGTACAACTGCCCCTCCATTCATGCTCTATGGCGCTGCTCAAAAAAGTCAAGTGAAGCTTGGCAGCACCCAAAGGAATAAATGAAGCAGTAGCTGAGCATGTGCCCCACCACTCCATTTTAGCATTGGTAAAAATTCACAGTTTTACTCTTGATTTTACCGGACAACCTCAGGCTTTGAATACTCTTGCACAGACTTTATTTGCTTCCTAAATACAAAATTAAGCAACTTTCCGCAGTCTAAGGTAAACATTTTCTACCACTTTGCTGCTGTAGAGCTCTTGTAACTCCTTCACATGATTAGATCACTGCTGCTTCTGACACACTACTGCTGGTTGCATCAAGTCTCATTGCTCTACTTTTCTCTTGCAAATAGTGTTGCAAATAGTGGCAGGCAGGGAGAGGTTAATAATAGTAGATCAGAAACTGGTGAAAGAGGAAAGCATCTAAGTTTGCATGGAGGGCAGATTACTCAAGCTCTAGCTGGAGAAAAAAGGTACATCGGAAGGAGATCCATCACACTGAATGTAAATCAGTATACAAAAAAAAGGAGAGAACCCCTGGCAAATTCTGCAAGGACGGAATCATACACTCCTGAGCATCAGTATCTATCAGCCTAAGGAAGAAGGCTATAGAAGAAGAAACCAGTACATAAATGAGGCAGAGCTAGTACATGAGAACTAAACACAGCAGCAACATCACTCTGCATTTACAGACTTCATATTGCATGTATTACTGAGAGGGACAAGTTTACATAAAAAAAGTCTGAAATTACCTACAATTACCTACATAGTTTGGAAACTAAATATTAATGAATCTAAAAATGATCGAAATAATAAATATTGCAGCCCAAAACTTAGACTTAAACTGAATAGCACTCTCTGAACCAGAAATAAGGAATTCTGCACATTAATGCAATCTTAATGTGCTGTACCGTATTAGCCAACTGCTGTCAGTTCTCCTGCTAACTCATAATCAATGTCCTTCTTCCTGCTCCGTGTGAGACACTTGAAACGTTTTTTTTGAGTCTTCTAGTTTGTATGATCTTGAATTTTACAGTTCTATTATGTATACTATAGGCACAGACATGGTGTTATAGTTTTCTCCTTCAAAACTTTCTCTGCTATTCTTTCACTTAGTTTATCACTTGAGATAGTTAAAACAATCTTTCCTTTTTATACGATTGGGTCAAGGTTCCTTAAATGTAATATTATGGAATGTATTTTTGTTGTTGTTATTGTCCTTGAAATTCTTTTATGCATCTCCACTAATCTACCATATTTTACCTACTATAGAGGATGATAACTTTGCAAGATTAATTTTTTTTCTGTAAAGAAAATATATTCGGGAAACAGATGTTTTCTGTAAATGGAAACATTAATATTTCTGTTTTAAACAAACGCAGACTAGCTGATGCCATGGAAATAAAATAATTATGCTGTCTATTTCGGTTCTGTATAATTAGTTCATGCCATCTGAGATAAAAATTACTAAATATAAATGTTTGAATCTGAAACATCATATAATACATCTATGTATCTAAGTATTAAGGCTAATATAAGAGTACAGCTCTACTTTTGTTAACATGGAAAGACTGGACTATTAGCCGCTGATTTGAGCTTCTTATTTTAATTGCTAGAAGATGACTGAGCCTTTTTTATTGTTTTATCTTTTATCATTTACTTCCATACAATATTAATTGTTTCAGAAAATAAAGACTTGATAATGATTGACCAATTGTTGGGTGTGAGCAGTCCGCTGTCAACATAGTAACTGTGAATGAAAAAGTGCTCACATAGATATCCAAAGTCCCAAATATCTGTCACAAAGCTTTATATTTTTCAGATTCTTTATTTTTACTTTTTGTATCAAACACCTCAAGATCTCCATTACTTTGTATGCAGAGTGTCCATTGAAGGACATGTCAAAGTTTTAATAATGAAAGGGGCCCATTGTTCAGGAAACTTATCTCTTGGCCAGAGTAGAGAGTGGTCACAAAGATTACCTCTCACTCTAAAGAACCTGTTCTAACAAACCATTGATTTGAATAGGTCCTATGTAATGTTTATTATTCCTGGTGGTGGCGCCGCAGAGAAATTGAAAATGTATTGCCACTAGTGATAGGCAAGCACTAGAATGCTCGGGTGCTCGTTGCTCGGGTCGAGCACATTGGAATACTCGGGTGCTCGACCAGAGCAATGAGCCCAATGTAAGTCTATGGGAAACTCGAGTATTTTTCAGGTGGCTCCCCCCAGTAGTCTGCAGAGGGTCTAAAAATTGCCCAAATCGATGGGAACAGTGCTCAAATGACATGGGAACAGCATGGGGAAGACCCCTGGAAACATTTCTGACTCCCAGGTCACTGCTGTGAACAACGTTGTCAGAGGTATTACGCCACTTTTACGGACTCACAATAAAACATACAAAAACGAAACCAAAATGGGCTTTCTTGTGAAATATGTTAAGGAACATGCTTTCCAGGGTAATGACTTGTATATAAGGCAAAATAAATAACAAAAAACAAAAATACTACTCCACACCTTGGGCTATGTTCACACGTAGCATTTTTGATGCGTTTTTGCACTTTTGTATTGCTTTCAAACGTGACAAACGCATTCACCAGGAAATGTCATTTTAACATTTTACAACTTTATCTGGCCATGTGTTGTGTGAGACATGATCAGACACATCCTGTTTCATTTATGAAGGAGTGACTCTGAAAGTCACAAAGCCTATTTTTATAGGGCCATCAGGAGGCCTTTACTATTCTTAAATGGCCAGCAGTCGGACCTTACTATTGTTAGAGAGCCATCAGCCGGCTATGCTTTGTTGTTCCCATTACTAAAGAGTGGGTCTCCTATACTGTTATTGCGTATGCAGTGAGTGGCATGGCTGCCCAAAATTTGGACGTACCCCAATACCCCTTGGAAGAGACGTAGAGGAGGGCCTCCTGAAAAAATTTTCCCATTATTAGGAAGTGGGTCTCCCATTGTGTTTACCTATGTAGTGAATGCAAGGGTTGCTAAAAATTTGGAGGCACTCCAATGCCCCTTGAAAGAGACGCGGAGGTCAGAGGGCCTCCTGAAAACAATGTTCCCATTATTAGGAAGTGGGTCTCCTATTGTGTTTGCCTATACAGTGAATGCAAGGGTTGCCAAAAATTTGGAGGCACTCCTATGCCCCTTGGAAGAGACGTGGAGGTCACACGGCCTCCTGAAAACAATGTTCCCATTATTAGGAAGTGGGTCTCCCATTTTGCTTGCCTATGCAGTGAATGCAGGGGTTGCCAAAAATTTGGAGGCACTTCAATGCCCCTTGGAAGAGACGTAGAGGGCCTAATGAAAAAATTTTCCCATTATTAGGAAGTGGGTCTCCCATAGTGTTGGCCTATGCAGTGAATGCAAGGGCTGCCAAAAATTGGGAGGCACTCCCAATTTGGAAAAGATGTGGAGGAGGGCCTCATAAAAAAATGTTCCCAATGGAAAGGAGCGGGTCTCCTATACTTGTAATGATTATGCACTAAGTGTATGGGCTGTCAAACATTTACCCCTGGGGGTTATACATGATCATACTGTATAATTATTTTTTTTTAACAGGCATCATAAACACCCTTTAAAAAAATTATGTGGGTGTTGCATCACGTACCACGGTCACCCTGGTGATATGGTAGTGGAGGGTGAGGATGAGGAGAAGGAGGAGGACAAGAGCAAATGGCTTAAATCAGGAAGCGTATACCCATGTGTGGGTGTGAAGAGGTGCGTGGGAATACACCTCCCAAAAAAAAGACACTAGATTTGAGTTTATGCTATGCTGTTATCATTCGGTGGTGTTGAGAAGTCTGGCCCAATCCAGCCCTTGTTCATTTTTATAAGAGTCAGCCTGTCAGCATTTTCAGTTGACAGGCGGATGCGCTTATCAGTTATAATTCCACCAGCGGTAGTAAAAACCCGCTCTGATAAAATGCTAGCTGCAGGACAGGCCAGGACCTCCAAGGCGTAGAGAGTCAGTTCATTCCACGTGTCCAGCTTGGATACCCAATAATTATAAGGCACAGAGGAATCACGGATGACATTGGTATGGTCGGCAAGGTACTCCCTCAGCATCTTCCCAAACTTTGCACTCTTTGTGAGAGTACCCCGCGCCTCAGGGCCTGTGCGATGGGAGGGGCTGAAAAAATTCTCCCAGAACTTTGACAGTGTTCCACTGCCTCTGCTGGATTGGAGTTGTGTCTCTCTCACCTGTACTCCTTGGTTGTCCAACGAACTGTGACCTCTGCCGCCAGCATTTTCAGATGGGAATTTTTTTAATAGTTCCTCAACAAGGGCCTTCTGATACTGCCCCATTTTTGTAGACCTGTCCGCCTCAGGAATAAGAGATAGAAAGTTCTCCATGTAGCGTGGGTCTAAAAGTGTCACCAACCAGTATTGACTGTCGCCCAAAATTTTGAAAACGCGAGGGTCAAGGGAAAGGCAGCGTAACATAAACTCAGCCATGCGTGCCAGACTGCTAAAAGGCACGACTTCCGTGTCCTCACCAAGAGGATGACTGACCATGCTTTTCCCCTCCTCCTACTCCTCCCTGTCCCCAGGCCATCCATGCTGAACAGACGGTATGACAGTTGTGCAGGTAGTACCGTCTATAGCGCATGAAACTAGCTCCTGTTCTTCCTTGTCCTCCTCCTCCTCTTCCTCATTGTTACCCAATCCACATTGGGATGAGATGAGGCTGGGCTGTGTGTAATCACCCTGTATGGTTCCTTGCTCTATCTCATCATGCTCCGCCTGCAATGCATCCTCTTTGATTGTGAGCAGAGAGCATTTCAGAAGACAGAGAAGTAGGATGGTAATGCTAATTATGACGTCATCGCCGCTCACCATCTTGGTGGAGTCCTCAAAGTATTGGAGGATGTACATATGTCTGACAATCAGGTCCACTCCTGAGGTCTTATGTGTGGAGTCTGAACTAAATAAGGACGATCTTGTTGATGCTGGTAGTCAACAACTGCCCTCTTCTGCTCACAAATCATCCCAACAGCTGCAGTGTAGAGTTCCAATGCGTGGAGACATCACACACCAGTCGGTGAGCCGGAAGCTGCAAACGCTGCTGAAGCACAGCAAGGGTGGCGGAAGATGTAGCTGACTTTCTAAAATGGGCACACAGGCGGTGTACTTTGACAAGCATATCCGGCAGCTCTGGGTAGGTTTTCAGAAACCGCTGAACCACGAGGTTAAGCACATGGGCCAGGCATGGTACATGTGTGAGCTCGCCTCAGAGCCGCTACCAGGTTCTGGCCATTGTCACACATGAACATGCCTAGCTGTAGGTTCAGCGGTGTCAGCTACAGATCTGCCTGCTCTTTCAGAGTTGTCCACAACTCTTCAGCATTGTGCGGTTTGTCACCTAAACATATTAGCTTCAGCACAGCCTGTTGCCGCTTGGCCAAGGCAGTGCTGCAGTGCCTCCAGCTTGTGACTGATGTGGTCATTTCAGAGATGGAGGCTGAAGAGGAGGAGGAGGATGAGGTGCTGGAGCTGTAGACTGTGGGGGAAACCTTGATTGCACTATGAACAGGGGATTGGCTTGCACGCACAACAGCGGAAGAAGCAGTGGTGTCACCCGCAGACACTGTTCCTGGACCCTGGGGTTCAGCCCACAAAGTCGTGTGCATTGCTACCATGTGCATGATCATGCTGGTGGTGGTCAGGTTGGTAGTTTTGCTACCCCTGCTGATGCTGGCCTGGCAGGTGGTGCAAATGGTCTTTTTGAGGTTATCGGCAGAGTCTTTAAAAAACAACCAGACTAGGAAAGACCTAACAGTTGAACTGGCAACTTCCTTCGTGTTGGTGTTACGGGGAACAGTTGCCTGCCTTCTGTCTGTGGCCACCACACTGCTTCCCCCAGACTGTTGGGGTGCTCTGACTCCCTCTCACTGTGTGCTGCTGTCCTCGCTCTGCATGTCCTCCTGCCAGGTTGGGTCAGTTACTATATCATCCACCACCTCGTCTTCCACTTCTGCACCCTGGTCTTCCCCCTGACTTTCTGGCAATTGTGTCTCATCATCGTCCACCTCTTGTGACACTTTCCCACTGTCGCCTTCGTGTGACCGTGGCTGCTCAAATATTTGGGCATTGCTACATGCGATCTCCTCTTGCCCTGCTTCAAGTGGACCAGACGAGAGGCCCGAATCTATAAATGGAAAAGTGAACAGCTCTACGGAGTGTCCAAGTGTGGGATCAGTTGTCTCTGGGCACTCGGCATGGTGGGAGGAAGGAGGATCAGGGTGAGGAATATGCGGTCCAGACTCACGGCTACTGAGACTTGACCGTGTGGAAGACAGGGTGGTGGTGGCTAAGTGACTGGAAGCATTTTCCGCTATCCAACCAACAACCTTTTGACACGGCTCTGGGTTCAATAATGGTGTTCTGCGATCCCCTAGTAATTGGGACCGGAAGGTCGGGCGAGAAGATGTGAGTGTTTGTTGTGGCACAATTTCAGCTTGCCCATGGTCTCGGCCTCTGCATGCACCATCACCATCATGTCCAGTTCCCCGTCCCTTGCCACACGCCTTGCCCATTTTAAATGGAGGACAATAACTTCCACGCTCACTACAAATGGCTGAATTTGGAGCGAACTTATATGTGATCCGTGTGATGGACAAACCACAGTTTTAAATAGCTGGCCTGTAAGTAACTATTTTTAACAGCAAACTGGTGTCAATAACTTTGCTGACACATTGAGACAAAATTTTAATGGAGGCCAGAAATGGACAGAATTTTCAGCGCAATTATATGTGATCCGTGTGACGGATATACCACAGTTTTAAATAGCTAGATTTTTGCGCTGTAATATGGAAAGGACCTGGCTGTATTCTGCAGTGCCAACAAGAAAATGGCGCAGAAAAACGGTGTTCTCTGGATTGCTTTTTAAGCAAATAATCAAGATTAAGATTAAAAAAAAAAATCCTGGCCCCTGATACCTTGGGCTATTTCTACAAATATCTGTAAAAGCACCAGCAGACAACTGAAATGGACCCTCTTGCTATATGCATTGCAGTCTGCTATATACCCTGCCTACCTGCCTAGAACTGATATCTCTGCAGCTGGATTAGTCCTCAGAAGGACTGTTAGTTGAGATGAATACATAGAGAATCTTGTGGAATACCTACACTAACTAATAAACAAGCAAATCTCTCCCTAGCTCAGCAGCACCTCTCCCTACACTGCCTGATTGCGCAGTAGACTGTGACGAGCACGGCGGCGCCAAGTCTGATATAGATCTGATGATGCTGTGTGGCCAGCCAATCACTGTAGTGCCACAACCAACATGGCTGCGGCATTACAGTGTGTGGCAGACAATCCCTGCATGTTGATTGGTGCTCTAAAGAGCGCCAAACATGCAGGGAGGGGACCCGAGCATCTGCCTGAGCATCTCGGAAGTACTCGTTGAGCTCTGAACATCTCGAGTACTGAGATTCTCGGGCAAGTACCGAGTACTTGTGAGTATGCTCGCTCATCACCAATTGCCACCTTTTCACATATATTACAAATAATATATGTGGCCTCCAACAGAGAGATAACTTGTGATCAGAATTTTATAATGAGCTTCTTTATAAAAATGGGAACAAAGCCATTCTCATGTAGGTGATTACTTAAAATGTAAGTACTGTAGATACTGCTTAAATTTAAAGAGGACCTTTCACCAGTTTGAACATGTTAAACTGGTCACATAATGAAATAGTGGCTGCAGAGCTGAGTAAAACTTAGCTTGTATTTTTAATTAGGTTTAAATGGGTTTCCCACAAACAAAACTTCATTTTATTCACTAAATCTTGTTATGAAAATAAGGTCCACAATAGGAAATGATTAAAAAAATGTTTCAGTGCTGAGATAACCTTATGAATGTGCCCTTGCTATGTACTGTGTAATGGCTATGTCTCACTGTGCTCTAATCATACCAGATCTCCTGGGCAGGGGAGGAAGCAAAAGAGTATACAGACAGGACAGCATGGGGTCATGGATGATTATTTTTGTGAGGTAAAACATTTCACTGCTTGTTTTTAACCCCTTACTGGCCCAGGGCGTTTAGTACGCCCCAGGCCAGCACCCCCTGTTCAGTGAGGGCTCCGGCGCTGAGCCCGCACTGAACCGGGCACATGTCAGCTGATTATTACAGCTGACATGTGCCCGCAACAGCCGTGGGTGGAATCGCGATCCACCCGCGGCTGTTAACATGTTAAATGCCGCTGTCAATCTCTGACAGCGGCATTTAACATTGCCGCGCCGGAAGAGTGACATTAGCCCTGCCCATCGGTGACCCCGTCACGTGATCGCGGGTCACCAATGGGTGGTCATGACAACCCTGGGTCTGCAGCAGACACCAGTGGTTGTCATATAAAGATTACTATGAGCGCCACCTAGTGGTCGGCGCTCATAGTACAGGAGCATTTCTGCTACATACAAGTGATCTGCTGACAGTTGCTTCTTCTAGTCTCCTATGGAGACTATAGAAGCAAGCAAAAAGTTTAAAAAAAAGTTTTTAGAAAAATAAAAAAAATATAAAAGTTTAAATCATCCCCCTTTTGCCCCATTCAAAATAAAATAATAAAAAATAAACCCCACATACACATATTTGGTATCGCCACATTCACAATCACCCGATCTATCAAAATAAAAAAATAATTAATCCGATCGGTAAATGGCGTAATGAGAAAAAAATTCTAAACGCCAGAATTACGTTTCTTTGGTCGCCGCAGCATTGCAATAAAAATATCGGGTGATCAAAACATCAGATCTACCCCAAAATGGTATTAATAAAACCGTCAGCTCGGCGCGCCAAAAATAAGCCCTCACCCGGCCCCAGATCCCGAAAAATGGAGATGCTACGGGTCTTGGAAAATTGTGCCATTTTTTATTTTTTTTAGCAAACTTTGGATTTTTTTTCACCACTTAAATAAAAAAGAACCTACACATGTTTGGTGTCTTCGAACTCGAACTGGGGAACTGGAGAATAATAATGGCAGGTCAGTTTTAGCATTCAGTGAACGTGGTAAAAAAAATTTAAAAAAAACATCTATGGTATTGTACCTTTATTGCTATTTCACTGCACTTAGAATTTTTTTCCCGTTTTCCAGTACATGATATGGTAAAACTAGTAATGGCGGTTAAAATTACAACTCGTCCCGCAAAAAATAAGCCCTCACATGGCCATATTGACCAAAAAATAAAAACGCTGTGGCTCTGGGAACAAGGGGAGAAAAAAACGAAAATGCAAAAACGGAAAATCCCAAGGTCGCAAAGGGGTTAAGCAACCTTTTACCTCAAAGAAAGAATCAGCTGTGATCCCATGCTGTCCCACTGTCAGTATATTCTTTTGATTCATCCCCTACCCAGGAGCTGTGGTATGATAAGACCATGTCCTTGTACAGTAAGACACAGACATTACACAGTACAGAGCAGGTGCACATTTATAACATTATCTCAGCACAGGAACATTAGTTTTAATCACATGCAATTGTGGAACTTATTTTTATTCCAAGATCTAGTGAATAAAATTAACTTATGTTCATGGGAAAACCCTTTTAAGTTTAGGTTATAATTTATGTAACAGTTCAACTTGGCATTAACAGAAATTTGTCTGTGGGCGGGTTGGACTTTTTCTCCTGCATGAGACTGACCAATCATAGGCACCCAGTGTTATGCAGGGGAGAAAAGAACATGTCCTCCTCTCCTCACTGGTCTCTGCAGCTACTGTATAGAGATACAGAAGAGCTGATGTCATGATTCCCAACTCACTACATCCTACGAATGCAGTGAGTGACAGCTCAGCTGCCCTATGGATTTCAGGGACATGTTGGGCTGTCAGTTTTGTGAATGGAATAGCCCGGCCACCCAATCAAGGGCAGGAGCATGCCATGCTATCTCAATGAAAATTAAGGCTTGTCCAGCAGCCCAATCAATAAGGGCTTGCTGAGTTTCCTCCAGGTGTCACTCTTTATGGGTGATTTCCTAGCTTTTTTGCTAGCTGACAATGGTCAGACCATTGTCAGTTGTAGCTTTGCTTGGTGGTGTGTGTTCATTGTGCTCTGTGTTCTACTGTTCTGATCTTTGTTGCCTGACCTCGGACTTTACCTTTTGACTATTCATTTGTATTGCCCCTTTGCCTTTGACGTGCTCTGATCTTTGTTGCCTGACCTCAGACTTTGCCATTTGACTATTGGTTTGTCTTGCCCCTTTGTCTTTGATGTACACTTCTGGTATTTGACCCTGGACTCCTTGACTCCCCTATCTCACGGCTTGTCCGTGAGAAGTGACTATCCAGTGTCACAGCTGAGTTATGTATCATTATGAACATTTCCAGATTTTATTTCACAGCAGTTGGTGTAGAGGACGTTGAGAGCTGGCAGCAATGTAAGATGGGATCTGAAAGTGTTCGTAATGATACATAAATCTGAAGCTACTACTAGAGATGCAGCTGGATGAGTTATCTAAGATTATAATAAACACTTCCAGATCTCTGATAGGGCTGTCAGTGTCGGAGGAGGGTGAGAGCTGGCAGCACTGGTGAGATGAGATCTGTGAGATGAGATACAGCTAAGTTGAGTTATTTATCACTACAAACACTTACTCACCTCATGGTAGTCAGTGATCAGAGCTGACTGAACTGTGAAATAAGATCTGGAAGTGTTCGTAATGATATATAACTCAGTTCAGCTGTATGTCTAGACATTAGCTTCAGACAAATCTCTGGTAGCATCTAGTTGAACTATAACATGAATTATAACTTAAACTCTACAAGCTAATATCTACAAAGGAGAGGAGAAATTAATAAATATGAACTATGTAGCCGCTATTCTTCCCTTTTCCAGCTAGCTTAACATACTTAAACTGGTTAAAGCACCTCTTCAATGCAAAAACTGAACCTTTCAATTTAACAGTTTTCCAACCTCAAAAAGCACATCTGTGACATTTAGGAATATTTCCACCATTTTACCATTCACACAGAGAAAGACAAGACAAACTGTTACAGGAATACTCATCCAAAATAAACTTGGCAGATCACTGGTTTGTTTTATAACTTATTCCAGCAAGTGATGTTCTGTGTTGTGAAAAGCCTGTCTTTTTGTAGATGTTCCTTGTTATTGCATTTGTCACACTAAATAAGTTCTAATGTTTCTACAAAAATGTTATATTAGACGAAAGGAGCCTGAGAAATTACTTAACAAGGTCCTTGAATCATTTTGGTTTTGATTATTACTTAATTATTATGAGATTGTTAAGTTTGGGTCAGGACACCCAAGGGCAGTCTGGAAATCATGGTCTGTACATAGACCACGAAACTTGGACATGAGAAGCCTATCTAAAAGAGTACGGTACATAAAAACAAGGTGAAGCAAGTCTTTAAGACAACTAACATACACGCATGGCGAAAGTGTTGGCACCCTTGAAATTATTCCAGAAAATGAAGTATTTCTCCCAGGAAATTATTGCAATTACACATGTTTTGTTATACACGTTTATTTCCTTTGTATGTATTGGAACAACACAACAGAAAAAAAAACAGAGAAAAAAAGGCAAATTGGACATAATTTCACATAATACCTCAAAATGGGCCAGACAAAATTGTTGGCCCCTTTACAAAATTGTGGGTAAAAAACTTTATTTCAAACATGCGATGCTCATTCAAACTCACTTGTGGCAGTAACAGGTGTGTCCACGGTGCGCAACATAATCAAGAAGTTTATAAGCCATGGCACTGCTAATCTCCCTGGATGTGGATGGCAGAGAACAATTGGTGAAAAGTTGCAATGCAGGATAGTCCGCATGCAGTCCTAATCAAGTTCCAAAGAAATTCAAGCTGTTCTGCAGACTCAGGGTGCATTAGTGTCAGCACGAAGACCAAGAGTCACCTCTGCTTCTGAGGATAAGTTTATCTGAGTCACCAGCCTCAGAAATCGCAGGTTAACAGCAGTTCAGATTAGAGACCAGGTCAATGCCACACAGAGTTCTAGTAGCAGACACATCTCTTCAACAACTGTTAAGAGGAGACTTTGTGCAGCAGGCCTTCATGGTAAAATAACTGCTAGGAAACCACTGCTAAGGACAGGCAACAAGCAGAAGAGACTTGTTTGGGCTAAAGAACACAAGGAATGGACATTAGACCAGTGTAAATCTGTGCTTTGGTCTGATGAGTCCAAATTTGAGATCTTTGGTTCCAACCACCGTGTCTTTGTGCGACGCAGAAAAGGTGAACGGATGGACTCTACATGCCTGGTTCCCACCGTGAAGCATGGAGGAGGAGGTGTGATGGTGTGGGGGTGCTTTGTTGGTGACACTGTTGGGGATTTATTCAAAATTGAAGGCATACTAAACCAGCATGGCTACCACAGCATCTTGCAGCGGCATGCTATTCCATCCGGTTTGCGTTTAGTTGGACCATCATTTATTTTTCAACAGGACAATGACCCCAAACACACCTCCAGGCTGTGTAAGGGCTATTTGACCAAGAAGGAGAGTGATGGGGTGCTACGCCAGATGACCTGGCCTCCACAGTCACCAGACCTGAACCCAATCGAGATAGTTTGGGGTGAGCTGGACCGCAGAGTGAAGGCAAAAGGGCCAACAAGTGCTAAGCATCTCTGGGAACTCTTCAAGATTGTTGGAAGACCATTTCCGGTGACTACCCCTTGAAGCTCATCAAGAGAATGCCAAGAGTGTGTAAAGCAGTCATGAAAGCAAAAGGTGGCTAATTTGAAGAACCTAGAATATAAGACATATTTTCAGTTGTTTCACACTTTTTTGTTAAGTATATAATTCCACATGTGCTAATTCATAGTTTTGATGCCTTCAGTGTGAATGTACAATTTTCATAGTCATGAAAATATAGAAAAATCTTTAAATGAGAAGGTGTGTCCAAACTTTTGGTCTGTACTGTACAGTTAGGTCCATATATATTTGGACAGAGACAACATTTTTCTAATTTTGGTTCTAGACAAAATTTTAATGTGGATACCCTCAAATCAACTTCAGGCCTTTTATCTGCTTAATTGAGAATGACATAATGAAGGGATTGCCCACACCTGTCCTTGAAATAGCCTTGGAGTCAATTGTCCAATTACTTTTGGTCCCTTTAAAAACAGGGTGGCACATGTTAAGGAGCTGAAACTCCTAAACCCTTCATCCAATTTTAATGTGGATACCCTCAAATAAAAGCTGAAAGTCTGAACTTCAACTGCATCTGAATTGTTTTGTTTAAAATTCATTGTGGTAATGTCTAGAACCAAAATTAGAAAAATGTTGTCTCTGTCCAAATATATATGGACCTAATTGTATATACAGAAAAATACAGATACTGAAAATTACACCCAGTATACAGGAGAGGAGAAGTGGTACTGTACAGTGTATATATACAGTAGGATACAGGTACTAAGAAGTACACGCAGTATACGGGGCAGGAGAAATGGTACTGTACAGTGTGTATATACAGAATAATACACACACTGAGAATACACCCAGTATACAGGACAGGAGAAGTGATACTGTGCAGTGTAAATATATACAGAATAATACAAATACTGCATTTATACTCGGGATACAGGGCAGGAAAAGTGGTACTATGCAGTGTATATACAAGATAATTTATATACTGAGAATTGCATACTGGACTGGAGAAGAGGTACTGTTCAATATATATATAAAGAATAATATACATACTGCCAATTACATACACCCAATATACAGGGCAGGAGAAGTAGTACTGTGCAGTGTGTGTATATGGGATATACTGAAGTTGATGTATATACCTCACATGGGATATACTGGGGACAGTGTATATACATCATATAGGATACGCTGGTGCCGATGTATATACCTCACATGGGATACGATGGGGCCGATTTGTATACGTGACATGGGATACGCTGGTGACAGTGTAAATACAGTACATCATATAGGATATGCTGGGGGCGGTGTATATACAGTAGCGACCAAAAGTTTTGCTTTTTTCTTTTAAAGTGTGATTACTTCTATCTTGTTGTGATGCCATTTTCCTGGTGATTTTAGTAAACTGGAAGCAAATAGTTATCAGCTATAAGGACAAAAATTGTGTTTGACATTGTTTTATCGCTTTATGTGTTAGTTTTCAAGATTTGCTGGGTCAGTTGTTTTGCATATTTTGTCATGGGTAGTCAAATTTTGCCTAATTTTTTTTTCCATATGTGAGTTTTTAGATTAAAACATGGCAAAGACAAAGTCAAATGGATCACCAGATGTTATGAAGCATATTATTCTGAGAGTGAAGCCAGGCAAGAGCTAAAAAGAGGTAGCTATGGAATTCAACTGTTCCAACTGTTCTTAGAGTCAAGTGTCACGTATATTAAATAAAGAAGATTATGGAACAGCTGACAAACCTAGAAGTGGACGACCACAGAAAACTTCCTCCAGAGTTGATCACATTGTTAAGAAAAAGTCAGAATCTGATGTCCATAAAAGAGCTGTACAGATGTCACACGAAATGAATGAAGAATATGGGGTCAAAGTGAGTCGCCAAACTGTGGTGTGACGGGTAAGAGCAGTAGGGTTGAATGCACACGTTCCAGTAAAAAAACCTTTCATCTCTACAAAGAACCAGATGGTCCGACTTGAGTTTGCCAAAGAACACAGCCAATGGAAAGAGATAGATTGGTCTAAGGTGTTGTGGTTGGATTAATCCAAGTTCCATCTGTTTGGTAGTGATGGCAAGCACTATATATATCGCCCAATTGGAAAATGTAATGATCTAAGGTACCAAACACCTACAGTGAAACATGTTGGTGGCAACGTCATGGTTTTAGGCTGCCTTTCTGCATCTGCCATTGGCCCTCTGCATAGAATTGATGGAAATATGAATACTACTATGTACAAGGATATATTGGGGAATGTAATGCTGCCACATGGTAAAACCAAAGTAGGCAAGGGATGGAAATTCCAGCAAGACAATGATCCTACACACACATCCAATTTAGTCAAAAAATGGTTAGCAAAGAAAAATGTTCGCCTGTTGCAATGGACAAGCCAGTCACCTGATTTAAACCTTATAGAGCACCTTTGAGATGAGTTAGGGTGACAAGTTGGGGCCCGTAACCATAGCAATAGAGATGAACTGTTTGCAGATTTGCACATGGAATGGAGCAAGATCCCTCAAGATGTCTTGAATACCCTAGTGGCTTCAATGCCTCGTCGGTGTGGTGCAGTAATTAAATCAAGAGGTTATGCTACAAAATACTAACTTATGGCATTGTAAACAATGAATTACTCTCTTTGTTGTGATCAATAAATAGTATATGCAAAACTTTTGGCAGTGAGTTTTCATTAATTAATGACCATACCTATATTCAAAAGCATTTTAGTTAAAATTAAGGTCTTGCATGACGACAACTTCAACCACTTTCAATTCATCACCAGGGAAATGGCATCACAATGACCAGACAGAAGTAATCACACTTTAACCACTTCGCACCAGAGCCTGTTTTTGCCTTCGTGACCGGGCCAATTTTTTCAATTCTGACCACTGTCACTTTATGAAGTAATTACTCTGGAACGCTTCAACGGATTCCCCTGATTCTGAGATTGTTTTTTTGTGACATATTGTACTTCATGATAGTGGTAAAATTTCTTCGATATAACTTGCGTTTATTTGTGAAAAAAATAGGAAATTTGGCAAAAATTTTGAAAATTTTGCAATTTTCAAATTTGAATTTTCATGCCCTTAAATCAGAGAGATATGTCACACAAAATAGTTAATAAATAACATTTTCCACATGTCTACTTTACATCAGCACAATTTTGGAACCAACATTTTTTTTTGTTAGGGAGCTATAAGGGTTAAAAGTTGACCAGCCATTTCTCATGTTTCCAACAAAATTTACAAAAACATTTTTTTAGGGACCACATCATATTTGAAGTCACTTTGAGGGGTCTTTATGACAGAAAATACCCAAAAGTGACACCATTCTAAAAACTGCACCCCTCAAGGTGCTCAAAACCACATTCAAGAACTTTATTAACCCTTCAGGTGCTTCACAGGAATTTTTGGAATGTGGAAGAAAAAAATTAACATTTAACTTTTTTCACAAAAATGTTACTTTAGACCCAATTTTTTTTATTTTCACAGGGGTAACAGGAAAAAATGGACCCCAAAATTTTTTGTGCAATTTCTCTTGAGTGCGCTGATACCCCATATGTGAGGGAAAACCACTGTTTGGGCGCACAGCAGGGCTCAGAAGGGAAGGAGCGCCATTAGACTTTTTGAATGTAAAATTTGTCTGAATAATTAGCAGACGCCATGTTGCATTTCGGGAGCCCCTGATGTGCCTAAACAGTGGAAACCCCCCACAAGTGACACCATTTTGGAAACTAGACCCCTTAGGGAACTTATCTAGATGTGTGGTGAGCACCTTGCACCCCCAGCTGCTTCACAGAAGTTTATAATATTGAGCCATAAAAATAAAATGTTCACATTTTTCCCACAAAAAATGTTTTTCATTCCCTAATTTTGCATTATCATAAGGGTAACAGGATAAATTGCACCATGAAATTTGTTGTACAATTTCTCCTGAGTACGCTGATACCCCATATGTGGGGGAAAACCACTGCTTTGGTGTACGGCAGGGTTCGGAAGGGAAAGGAGCGCTATGTTAGCTGGGATAGGCAGCAGACACCATGTCACATTTGAAGAGTCGCTGACATGCCGAAACAGCAGAAACCCTCACAAGTGACCCCATTTTGTAAGCTACACCTCTCAAGGAATTCATCTAGGGAAGTAGTGAGTATTTTTTAATTTTTAAATTTATACCATTGGGCAGTGAAAAAAGCATAATTATATTTTTACCACAAAAAAATGTTTTACCCTCAGATTTTACATTTTCACACAGGGCAATGGGTAAAAATGGTGCCGAAATGTGTCAAACAATTTCTTCTAAAAGTGGCAATACCCCATATGTGGCTGTATCGTACCGCTCAGCCATACGGCGAGATCTGGGGGGGACGGAGCGCTATTTGACAATTGGAGAACAAATTATTGTAGAATAGGCATTTGGATTTGGGAGCACAAAATTTTCTGAATTTCTTTTGGGGGGCAAGGGCCATTTTGCTTTTCCAGAGCCTTTCTGCTACCAGTAACTTGGAAGTCCCTTATATTTTTAACAGATGACGGACCTGAGTGGGGACTAGCTTTTTTGAGGACTGAGTTGAAGCTTTTATTGGGAACATTTTACGTAACATTTATCCGGCGCTCTAGGCTGAGCACTTACATCGGGGTTTCCATCTAAATTTCCAAGTGATGTAATTCAGATGAAACCCCTGCAGGATCCATTCACTATAATGAGGCAGCAGAGTTACTCTGGACTCCGTCTGGCCTCTGTTTAGCGGTGTCTTTTTTTTCAGAAGTGAACAAAACTGCGGCCAACCGCACTTTTATGCACGCCTAAAACAAATGACACCGTGGGATCACAGGCCAGACGGCATCCACAGTGGCCTATATCTGCCTCATTACAGGGAATCTTCCGTCATGGGTTCCGGCTGAATCACATATTTCAGAGATATACACGGAAACTCTTGCGTAAGTGCTCAGCGCAGAGTGCAGGATAAATGTGTGCCGAGCCATACTGCGATCTTTGGGAGACATAATAAACAAATCAGTAGCAGGTGAAGAATTGGTTCTATTTATTTTTTTACGCCGTTCCTAGTGTGATATAACTGATTAGATTACTTTATTCTTCGGGTCGGTGCGATTACAGAGATACCAGATTTATATCGGGTTTTTATGACTGACAGCTGTCACACACTAAGAGACGCTTTTTTTTTTTGCAAAATCTAGTTTTTGCATCGCCATATTTTGAGAGCTATAATTTTTCCATATTTCGGCCGACAGAGTCATGTGACAGCTTCTTTTTTGCGGGACGAGTTGACATTTTTATTGGTACCATTTTTGGGTAAGGGACATTTTTTGATCGCTTTCTATTCTGTTTTTTGGGAGGTAAAATTAACAAAAACCAACAATTCAGGAATTGTTTTTTGAGGGTTTTTTTATGCCGTTCTGCGTGTGGTAAAAGTGATCAGGCAGCGTTATTCTTCGGGTCAGTACATTTACAGCGATACTACACTTACTGTATATTTTTTTATGTTTTGGATCTTTTACACAATAAAACAATTTTATAGAAAAAATATTTTTTTTGCATTGCTTTATTCTGAGCGCTATAACTTTTTTATTTTTCGGCTGATGGAGCTGTATGGCAGCTTTTTTTTGCGGAACAAGATGACGTTTTCAGCGGTACCATTTTTATTTCCATTTTGCTTTTTGATCGCATTTTTTTCCACTTTTTGTTTGGTGATATGAGGAAAAAGCATAGTTTTTTGCTCCGTTTTTTATTTATTTTTATTACGGTGTGCACAGAAGGAGTTAATTAGTGTGACAGTTTTATAGCTCGGGTTGTTTCGGACGCGGCAATACCAAATATGTGTACTTTTTTTTTTTTTGCATAAATATACGGATTTATCGGTTTAATATTTTATTTATTTATTATAATTTATTTTGTATTTTTTTTTTAACAGTTTCAAAACATTTTTTTTTACTTTTTTTTACATTTTTACTTAGTCCCTGTATGGGACATTAATTTTTATTTTTCTGATCCCTGATCTCATGTAATGTAATAGACATATATTACATTACATGAGATCTTCACTGACTGTTTCACAGTCAGAGTCTCCTGCCTGGCTTCAGCTGCAGGCTGCAGGCTGAGCCAGGCAGGACACCATATATGGCAGAGCTGGAGGCGGTCATGTGACCTCCAGCTGCCATAGCAATCCAAGTTCCTGGAAGGTATCAGGGGTCGTCGGAGAGGTAAGTGGACGACCCCCTCTCCTCCTGCTGTCTTCTATATGCCGCGATCACTATAGATCGCGGCATATAGAAGACAGCAAAGGGTTAACATCACTGGGACCAGATCCAATCAGGTCCCGATGATGTTCCCTGTCAGAGCTAACGCTCTGCATCGCTCTTGCAGCGCTTGCAGGACCCTGGGGGTCCTGAGCGATGGGGGACCACCCACCGTTTTTAAACGTCCGCGCTGCACAGAGCCCAGGCAGCGCGGACGTTTATCTACAGTGGGCGGTCGGGAAGCGGTTAAAAAAAAATGCAAAACTTTTGGTCTCCACTGTACCTCATAAAGGATATGCTGGGGATGGTATATATACCTCAAATAGTATACATTGGAGACGCTGTATATACATCACATGAGATATGCTGGGGATGGCCTATATACAGTACATTATATAGGATACACTGGGGCGGGTTTATATACCTCATATTGAATATGCTGGGGCTGATGTACAGTGAAGGAAATAATTATTTGATCCCTTGCTGTTTTTGTAAGTTTGCCCACTGACAAAGACATGAACAGTCTATAATTTTAAGGGTAGGTTAATTTTAACATTGAGAGCTAGAATATCCAAAAAAAAAATCAAGACAATCACATTGTATAAATTAGATAAATGTATTTGCATTTGCAGTGAGCAATAAGTATTTGATCCCTCTGGCAAACAACATTTAATACTTACTTGATGGCAAAACCCTTGTTGGCAAGCACATCAGTCAGATGTTTTTTGTAGTTGATAATGAGGTTTGCGCACATGTCAGGAGGAATTTTGGTCCACTCCTCTTTGCAGATCATCTCTAAATCATTCAGATTTTGAGGCTGTCGCTTGGCAACTCGCGGCTTCAACTCCCTTCATAAATTTTCTATGGGATTAAGGTCTGGAGACTGGCTAGGCCACTCCATGACCTTAATGTGCTTCTTTTTGAGACACTCCTTTGTTGCCTTGGCTGCATGTTTTGGGTTATTGTATTGGACCCATTTTTACTGTCCTGGTAGAGGTAAGGTGGTTGTCACTCAGGATTTTACAGTACATGGCTCCATCCATTCTCTCATTGATGCGGTGAAGTAGTCCTGGGCCCTTAGCAGAGAAACACCCCCAAAGCATAACGTTTCCACCTCCATGCTTGACAGTGGGGACGGTGTTCTTTGGGTCATAGGCAGCATTTCTCTTCCTCCAAACATGGCGAGTTGAGTTAATGCCAAAGAGCTCAATTTTTGTCTCATCTGACCACAGCACTTTCTCCCAATAACTCACAGAATCATCCAGGTGATCATTGACAAACTTCAGACGGGCCTGCACATGTGCCTTCATGAGCAGGGGGACCTTGCGGGCATTGCAGGATTTTAAGCCTTTAAAGCGTAATGTGTTACCAATGGTTTTCTTGGTGACTGTGGTCCCAGCTGCCTTGAGATCATTAACAAGTTCCCCCCGTGTAGTTTTAGGCTGATCTCTCTGTGGACAGGAGTCTTTTATACAGGTGACTATGTAAGACAGCTGTCTTTAATGCAGGTAACGAGTTGACTAGGAGCGTCTAACTGGTCTGGAGAAGCCAGAACTCATAATGGTTTGTAGGGGATCAAATACTTATTTCTCACTGCAAAATGCAAATAAATTTATCTAGTTTATACAATGTGATTTTCTTGACTTTTTTTTGGATTTTCTATCTCTCAATGTTAAAATTAGCCTACCCTTAAAATGATAGACTGTTCATGTCTTTGTCAGTGGGCAAACTTACAAAAACAGCAAGGGATCAAATAATTATTTCCTTCACTGTATATACCTCACATGGAATATGATGGGGACGGTGTATATATATCATATAGGATACACAGGGGCCGGTGCATAAATATCACATGGTATATGCTAGGGACGGTGTATATACCTCATATAGGATACGCTAGGGCTGGTGTATATACCTTACATGGGATACACTGGGACCGGTCTATATACCTCACATGGGATACGCTGGGGCTGGTGTATATACATCACATGGGATATGCTGGGGCCGGTGTATACACATCACATGTGATACACTGGGGACAATGTATATACATCACACAGGATATGCTGGGGCTGATGTATATTCCTCACATGGCATACACTGGGGACGGTGTATATAGATCACACAGGATATGCAGGAGCCGCTGTATATTCTTCACATGGGATACGCTGGGGACATTGTATAAACATCATGTAGGATACGCTGGGGACGGTGTACATACCTCACATATGCGATACTCTGGGGCCGCAGTATATACATCACATGGTATATGCTGGGGACTATGTATATACAACCCATGGAATATGCTGGAAACGGTGTATATGCATCATATAGGATACTCTGGGGACAGTCTATACGTCATATAGGATAGGCTGTGAAGGATGTATGTACATCACATGGGATATGCTGGTGACGGTGTATATACATCATATAGGATATGCGGGGGCCGGTGTATATACCTTAAATGGGATACGCTGGGGATGGTGTATATTCCTCACAAAGGATACAGTGGGGTCCGATGTATATACATCACATGGGATACGGTGGGGATGGTGTATATACTGTACATCATATAGGATACGATGGGCAGGTGTATATACATCATCTAGGATACGCTGGTAACGATGTATATACATCATATAAGATATGCTGAGGACAGTATATATACCTCATATAGAATACAGTGGGGCCAATGTATAATGTATATACCTAACAAATTAAAGCTGCATTCTGGAACGCTATAATATGTAAACATTGAATATATGAAATTGGAACTGCATTACTGATGTAGAAAACATTTTAAAAAATGAAGGTACTTAGTGCATAAATTTGCCAATTCATGTAAGCCCAATAGCCAGCGACAATGATCACCCATTTGTTGGCACCCTAAACCTAACATGATGCCTCTCCTGGGCTAAAAGCTTACAATTATATGCAGGGTCAGACTGGGGTGTCAGGAGCCCACAGGGGAAATTGACTCCAGGGGCCCACTCTACAGCTATATAATACCTGTAAGCAGTTATCCCCGTTATAGTGGAGCATTGACTATAAAGCACAGGCGGCTCCTACACATCTACTATGCGCCACCATATCTGGAATGTACAATTACAGTAGTTTACATTAACCCCTTTACCTCCTAGGTTGGTTTGCACGTTAATGACCAGGCCAATTTTTACAAATTTGACCACTGTCAATTTATGAGGTAATACCTCTGGAACGCTTCAACGGATCCCGCTTATTCTGAGATTGTTTTTTTGTGACATATTGTACTTCATGATAGTGGTAAAATTTCTTTGATATCACTTGCGTTTAATTGTGAAAAAATCGGAAATTTGGCAAAAACTTTGAATTTTTATGACCTTAAATCAGAGAGATATGTCACATAAAATAGTTAATAAATAACATTTCCCACATGTCTACTTTACATCAGCACAATTTTGGAACCAAAATTTTTTTTATTAGGGAGCTATAAGGGTTAAAAGTTGACCAGCGATTTCTCATTTTTACAACATAATTTACAAAACCATTTTTTTAGGGATCACATCACATTTGAAGTGACTTTGAGGGGCCTTTATGACAGAAAATACCCAAAAGTGACACCATTCTAAAAACTGCACACCTCAAGGTGCTCAAAACCACATTCAAGAAGTTTATTAACCCTTCAGGTGCTTCACAGGAATTTTTGGAATGGGGAAGAAAAAAATGTTATTTTAGACCCCAATTTTTTTATTTTTGCAGGGGTAACAGGAACAAATGGACCCCAAAATTTGTTGTGCAATTTCCTCTGAGCATGCAAATACCCCATACGTTGGGAAAAAACACTGTTTGGGCGCCCGGCAGGCGTCAGAAGGTAAGGAGCACAATTTGACTTTTTGAATGTAAAATTTCCTTGAATAATTAGAGGACGCCATGTTGCGTTTGGAGAGCCCCTGATGTGCCTAAACAGTGGAAACTCCCCACAAGTGACACCATTTTTTAAACTAGACCCCCCAGGGAACTTATCTAGATGTGTGGCGAGCACATTGAACCCCCTGGTGCTTCACAGAAGTTTATAACATGTAGCCATGAAAATAAAATTTTCACATTTTTTCCACAAAAATGTTTTTCAGCCCACAGTTTTTGCCCCCAGGAGAAATTGCACCATGCAACTTGTTGTGCAATTTCTCCTGAGTAAGCCGGGAACTTATCTAGATGTGTGGTGAGCACCCTTAACCCCCAGGTGCTTCACTTAAGTTCATAACATTCAGCCGTGAAAATAAAAAAATCTAACTTTTTCACAAAATTATCTGTTTTCACAATTTTTTATTTTCACAAGGGTAAGAGGAGAAAATGGAACCTAAAATTTGTTATGCAATTTGTCCTGAGTACATCAATACCCCATATGTGGTGAAAATACACTGTTTGGGTACACGTCAGGGTTCAGAAGGGAAGGAGCACTGTGTGACTTTTTGAACGCAAAATTGGCTGGAATCAAGAGTGGACGCCATGTCGCATTTTGGGAACCCCTGATGTGCCTAAATAGTGGAAACCCCCCACAATTGACTCCATTTTGAAAACTAGATCCCTCAAGGATTTTATCAAGGGGTATAGTGTACATTTTGAACCCAGAGGTACGACAGAATTTGATAACGTTAGGTCATCATATTGAATAAGTTGTCATTAGTCTTGAGCACAAGTGCTCGCTACTTGAGTTTGCATCGGGTATTCGGTTATGCACCATGTATCACGGGTGCTCGAGTGACATGTTCGAGTCCCCGCCCCGCATGTTTCACAGTTGTTAGACACCCAAAAAAATATGCGGGAATCGCTCGTGCTGGGCAGGCGATCCCAGCAACGTTTTTTTTGGCTACGAAGCATATGGGGCAGAGACTCGAGCATGTCACTGGAACACCCGTGATACTCAGTGCATACCCGAGCATCCAATGCAAACTCAAGTAGCGAGCACTTGCGCTGAACACTGGTCGCCAAATCGTCATCATTTTTTTTCTTTACTTTTGAAAAATTCCCAACCCTAACCCCAACCCTTATACAACCCCAACCTTAACCCTAGCCCAACCTTAACCCTAGCCCAACCCTAACCCTAACCCAACCCTAACAGTAGCCCAACCTTAACCCTAGCACAAACCCTAACCCTAGCCCAACCCTAGCCCAACCCTAACCCTAGCCCTACCCTAACCCTAACCCTAGCCCAACCCTAACCTAACCCTAGCCAAACCCTAACCCTCGCACAACCCTAACTCTAGCCCAACCCTAACCCTAACTCTAGCCCAACCCTAACACTAGCCCAACCGTAACACTAGCACAACCCTAACCCTAGCACAACCCTAACCCTAGCACAACCCTAACCCTAACCTTAGAGTTTATTTTTTACGCTGTTCCTCGTACGGTATAAGTGATTAGACGACTTTATTCTTCGGGTTGGTGAGATTACAGCGATACCAGATTCATATCGGGTTTTTATGATTGACAGCTGTCACACACTAAAAGACGCTTTTTTTTGCAAAGGCTAGTGTTTGCATCGCCATATTTTGAGAGCTATAATTTTTCCATATTTTGGCTGACAGTGTCATATAAGGGCTTGTTTTATGTGGGACAAGTTGATGTTTTTATTGCAACCATTTTCGGGCAAGTGACATTTTTTGATCGCTTTCTATTTCGATTTTTGGGAGGCAGAATAAACAGAAAACAGCAATTCTGGAATTGGGTTCTTTTTTTTTTTATGCCGTTCCGCGTGTGGTAAAATTAATAAGGCAGCTTTATTCTTCGGGTCAGTACATTTGCAGCGGTACCGAATTTATATAGCTTTTTTATGTTTTGGCGCTTTTACACAAAAACTATTTTCTCGAAAAAATAATTTTTTCGTATCGCTTTATTCTGAGAGCTATAACTTTTTTATTTTTCGGATGATGGAGCTGTATGGCAACTTGTTTTTTGTGGAACAAGATGACATTTTAAGCGGTACCATTTTTATTTACATTCGTTTTTTTGGTCGCGTGTTATTCCATTTTTTTGTTTGGCAGTATGATGGTAAAGCATTGTTTTTTGCTTTGTTTTTTTTTGTTTTTTTTTACCGTGTTCACTAAAAGTGTTAACTTTTGTTAACAGTTTTAAAGGTCAGGTCATTCCGGAAGCAGCGATACCAAATATGTGTACTTTTATTGGTTTATTTTTTTTTTTTTTAATAATAAATAAATATTCTGGGTACAATATATTTATATTTTTTGGGGATTATTTTTTTCATTTTTTTTTTTTTTATATTTTTACAATTTTTCATTTTTTTTTTCACTTTCCTACACTTATTTTTATTTTTACACATTGTCCGACTATGGGACTTTCACTTTTTGCAGCCTGATCAGCTGTATAGCATAGAGAGCAGCAGCTCCCTATGCCATGCAGCCTGTCAGCGCTGCACACAGGGAGACGTTACTTTGGTCCTGCACTGAGCATGACCAAAGTACCTTCCTGCCTCCTGGTGACATCGGGTCGTCATGACAAAACCCGGGAGCCACCGCAGATATTGCTGGACGCCGGAGAGGAGACAAGTATCGGCGCTTACCTCCCCCCTTGCCCCCGCAATGCTGCGATCGCAGCATTTCGGGGGTTAATGTGCCGGGACCGCTCCCTGCCCATAGCACCGGGTGTCAGCTGTGACAATCAGCTGACACCCGGTGGCGATCGCCTCGCACCGCTTGTGTGCGGGCGCGATCGCAGCACGCATAATAGTACGTAGCTGGTCCATAAGTCCCAGGGCGCAGCTACGTACTATTACTGACTTGGTCGGAAAGTGGTTAAAGGGGTTCTTTGGCGAAAACAAGTTATCACCGACTCACAGGTTAGGTAGGAGATAACTTATTGATCGTTGGAATCCGACCAATGGAAACCGTACTGATCGGAAGAATGGGGAACTTTTATTCCCGACAGGGCACTTTTATCCCCATTTTAAAATGCAGTGTCAAGTGGGATGTCTGACCACAGTTCCATGAATCCTCTTTGGGGCTTCCAGAAAAAAACAAGAACAGCGCTCACAGCCACTGAGGAGGGAATGAATGGATCAGTAGTCAAGTCGCACATGCTGCACCAGTCTAATGGGGATTAAAGCTCCACATTATGCTGATCAGTGCAGGTCCCAGCAGTCAGACCACCACCAATTAATAACTTATCCTTAGGCCACGTTCACATGTTCAGTATTTTACATCACTTATTTGTAAGCCAAAATCAAGAGTGGAACAATCAGAGGAAAACTATAATAGAAATACATCACCACTTTAGCATTTTTCACCCACTCCTGGTTTTGGCTTTCAAATACTGATGTAGAATGCTGACCAAATATTGAACGTGTGAAGGTGGCCTTAGGATAGGTGATTACTTTTTTTCATCGGAGAACCTCTGAAAGTGCATATTTGCTACTGTGTAATAGCCACAGGACAGGGAGGGGTTAAACGTCCAAGTAATTAATCTCCATTGGATTTAAAAAATCTTCCCCTTATTGATATCACAGAGAACATGTGACCGCCATACACAACACAATCCACTATACCAAGACCAATAATACCACATTCAAGGAAGAAATACCGTCACACCATGACAAGACCACATATTACCACCACATAGTGACCGAATAATACCACATACAAGAAACAAATACCGCAACACCATGACCAGACCACATATTACCACCACATAGTGACTGTATAATACCACATACAAGAAGCAAATACTGCCACACCATGACCAGATCACATATTAGGCCACATACAAGTGACAAATACTGCCATACCATGACCAGACCACATGTTATGATTACATAGTGACCGAATAATACTACAATAAGGATCGTGGATCATTATACACAGGAGTTCTGTATATAGTGTACAGGTAATACAGTGATCATTAGTGACATTATACACAGGAACTCTGTATATAGTGTCAGTGTACAGGTAATACAGTGATCACCAGTGACATTACACTATGTACAAAGCTTCTGTGTATATGGTCAGTGCTGATTACTGTATTACCTGTATGTGATACATCATATACAGAGCTCCTGTGTATAATGGCACTGGTGATTTCACACAAGGTGTGTGAAAGACTAAGTGTAACACAAAGGGAAGGGGGAAGGGGAGCCCAGACTCTAGGGAAAGGGGGGGGGGGGAGTGGAGACCTCCTAGGCTGATCTGATATTACCCTGTCTCCACTAACGTCCCTATATTGGTTCCACACCAATCACCGCACGCGAACCTAAACCCTGTATTTCCCTAGCTCTTGGTCCTGGATAGGGACGGGGGGGATGAACACTAGTCGTTCTCCACTAACGACTAAAGACAACAAGGGAGACAAACATGGGGGAAAAAAGCTTAGCTTTAGCCGACTTCAAAGAGATCACTCCAAGCATCCTCCTAGCACCACAGAGGAAGAAAGCAGTCTGAGAGCTCCAAGCATTCCCAAGGAAACATGTGAGTATCACCGACACCTTCCTGCTGCAAAGTGAAACTATTTAAACACCCAGGCCAGGGTGTCAATTAGCAGGAAGGAGGTAGCCGCTGGGTCCTAGAGTGAAACAGCTAAGAAGATGTCTGTAATGCCAAACAAAGAGATCTTCTACAACCAACTGCAGGGCGACAGTCTGTCTCATCTGACACACCCGTGAAAGGTGATCACTGTATTACCTGTTCACTGACACTATGCACCAGAGCTCCCAAGTATATATTATACATGTAATACAGTGATCACCAGTGACATTATACACAGGAGCTATGTATATGGTGTAGAGTGTACATGTAATACAGTGAATACCAGTGACATTATACACAGGAGCTCTGTACATAGTATACAATGTCTAGTGTAAGTGTACAGGTAATACAGGGTTCACAAGTGACATTATACACAGGAGCTCTGTATATAAGTGTATAGTATACAGATAATACAGTGATCAGCAGTGACATTATACACAGGAGTTTTGTATATAGTGTCAGTGTACAGGTAATACAGTGATCACCAGTGACATTATACACAGGAGCTCTGTATATAGTGTCAGTGTACAGGTAATACAGTGATCACCAGTGACATTATAAACAGGAGCTCTGTATATAGTGTCAGTGTACAGGTAATACAGTGATCACCAGTGACATTTTACACAGGTGTTCTGTATATAGTGTCAGTGTACAGGTAATACAGTGATCATCAGTGAAATTATAAACAGGAGCTCTGTATATACTATATAGTGATTAGTGTAAGTGTACATGTAATACACTGACTCACCAGTGAAGTCTCTAGTTGAAGTTCTTCATCTTCGCTTTTCTTCTTCATCTGGCACAGATCGCCATTACTTCTTCCAGCCAGTACTTGTCTCTGCAGAAAAAAAACACACAGTTATCAATAGCTGGTCACTTCTAGAGCACATTCCACACTTTGTTCCCAATTTCTACACTATGGCAGATGGCGAAAAAAAGCGATATAGTGCCACCCTGCACAGTAACAGGACCTCCCTTTTGTTCCCCCATGGAAGACAGTATCCTCAAAAGTAAATTATATTACAGCAGTCATGTCCCCTAATAGGTCCCTACAATAATTATGTCCCCACTTGCCACCATAAACTAATACCTCATTCTAGCTCCCATTCTGTAATTATCACCAATCCTGACTCTCTTTATTTAATAACATCCCCCATCCTGGGCCTCTATGTATCCCCCCATCCTGGGCCTCTATGTATCCTCACATCCTGGGCCCCTTTGTATACCCCCCCATCCTGAGCCTCTATGTATCCCCCCCATCCTGGGCCTCTATGTATCCACTCATCCTGAGCCTCTCTGTACCCCACCATCATGGGCCACTATGTATTCCCCCACCCATTCTGGGCTCATATGTATTCCCCTCCATCCATCCCAGGCCCCTATGTATCCCCCCCACCCATCCTAACCCCTATGTATCCCCCACACCCATCCGGGGCCCCCATTTATCCCTCCCACACCCATCCTGGGCCCCTATTTATCCCCCCCACACCCATCCTGGGCTCCTATGTATCCCCCCATCCTTGGCCCCTATGCTGCCCCATACTAGGTCCCTATGTCCACTCACTACCCTGCCCATTCATATAGGGAAAAAAATGTTCTCACCTTCCTACGCTCCTCAAGCGGCGTCCTCTTGTGGCTTCATATTGGTGTGGTTTTCAACATGGCCCCCGTCTCATCAGAGGCTACGAGCTGACGTTATCATACAGCGCATAGCAGTGACACCAAAAGGCCGGAGGCCATTTAACATCACTGCTATGCGCCACGCACTGACGTAAGTGCCCAGCGCATAGCAGTGAAGCTCAATGCCCTCCGGTCTATCAGATGCGGCAGGCTGACGCATGTGGCCTTTGATTGACCGGAGGCCTTTAAGCATCACTGCTATGCGACGCATGACAAAGTCAGCGCATAGTGCATAGCAAACAGTAATGTTCCCAGCGGCCATCATGAAAAGAAAATGCGCCGCACAATCAGCGCATGGCCGTTTCTGATGGGTTCGTGGTTAGAAAGACCCCCACTATATCCGACAGGGGCCACCGAGGACCCGGGGCCCACCGGGGGATCATCCGGTATTCCGGCCGGCCAGTCCAACGCTAATTATATGGGCAGGTAGGATCAAGCTCTAATTAAAAACGCCTTAGGCTGATGGGAGGAGCGGTCAGTCAAAGGGTGTGTATGGCAAGTATAAAAAAAAACTGACCAGCACTTCCAAACAGAAAAAGACAAGTGTGAACAGGTGCAAGCTAAGAGAGCCACACTGCATAACTAACAAACTAAAGCTACCCTCTGAAATGCTATAGTATGTAAATAATAAATATATGAAATTGGGTTAGGTTTAGGGTCCCAACAAAGGGGTACGCCTTGTCGCTGGTTTTTGGGCTGAGATGAATTGGTTAATATGTGCGCCAAGAACCTTCATTTTTTTTAACATGTTTTCTACAACAGTAATGCAGTTTATATTTTATATATTCAATGTTTACATATTATAGCAGAGTGCATATGGGCTGGTGTAAATACATTACATGACCCCATCTTGTTAACTCATCCATAGCCTGGAGATGGATCAGTGCAGCATGCAGCCCGCCCAAAGCCCGCAGGAGATGATTCAAGTAATGGAGCCAAGGTACAAAGGGCGTTAAGTTCATAGTGAGAATGTCCTCCATCCACCAAGAACTTGGTCTGGCAGGAAGTAGGTCGGTGTGGCGTACTGAACGCTGTGTGCATGCACACATGCCGTTGCCATGTTAAAAAAATTAAAGGGCCAGCAGGCATAAAACCAGGGCCGGCAGCCCACAATGTAGGTGAGTGCTCCAGCCCAACCGGCATGTGCTCAGTGGGGCAGATGGCCAGTCCAGCCTGGATGAAAGAAGTAATATAGTACAGAAGGGGCTGTATATAAATGAGAGGAATAATATACTGCAGGAGGGGGCATTATTTAGATGAGAGGAGTAATATGCTGCAAAAGGGGGCTGTGTATAGAGTAGAGGCACAATATACTGCATGCAAGGGTTATGCATAGGGGAGAGGAATAATGTACTGCAGGACAGGGCTGTACATAGATGAGATGAGTGATATACAATAGGAGGGGCCTGTACAAAGATGATAGAAGTGATATACTGCAGGATGAGGATGTACAGTGCATTGTGAAAGTATTTGGCCCCCTTGAACTTTTCTACCTTTTGCCACATTTCTGGCTACAAACATAAAGATATAAAATTCTAATTTTTGGGGGAAGAATCAACAACAATTGGGACACAATCGTGAAGTGGAACGAAATTTATTGGATAATTTAAACTTTTTTAACAAATTAAAAACTGAAAAGTGGGGCGTGCAATGTTATTCGGCCCCTTTACTTTCAGTGCAGCAAACTCACTCCAGAAGTTCAGTGAGGATCTCGGAATGATCCAATGTTGTCCTAAATGACTGGTAATGATAAATAGAATCCACCTGTGTGTAATCAAGTCTCCGTATAAATGCACCTGCTCTGTGATAGTCTCAGGGTTCTGTTTCAAGTGCAGAGAGCATCATGAAGACCAAGGAACACACCAGGCAGGTCCGAGATACTGTTGTGGCGAAGTTTAAAGCTGGATTTGGATACAAAAAGATTTCCCAAGTTTTAAACATCTCAAGGAGCACTGTGCAAGCGATCATATTGAAATGGAATGACTATCAGACCACTGCAAATCTACCAAGACCCAGCCGTCCCTCTAAACTTTCATCTCGAACAAGGAGAAGACTGATCAGAGATGCAGCCAAAAGGCCCATGATCACACTGAATGAACTGCAGAGATCTACAGCTGAGGTGGGAGAGTCTGTCCATAGGACAACAATCAGTCGTACACTGCACAAATCTGGCCTTTATGGAAGAGTGGCAAGAAGAAAGCCATTTCTCAAAGATATCCATAAAAAGTCTTGTTTGAAGTTTGCCACAAGCCACCTGGGAGACACACCAAGCATGTGGAATAAGGTGCTCTGGTCAGATGAAACCAAAATCGAACTTTTTGGCCACAATGCAAAATGATATGTTTGGCGTAAAAGCAACACAGCTCATCACCCTGAAAACACCATCCCCACTGTCAAATATGGTGGTGGCAGCATCATGGTTTGGGCCTGATCTTCTTCAGCAGGGACAGGGAAGATGGTTAAAATTGATGGGAAGATGGACGGAGCCAAATACAGGACCATTCTGGAAGAAAACCTGTTGGAGTCTGCAAAAGACCTGAGACGGGGATGGAGATTTATCTTCCAACAAGACAATGATCCCAAACATAAAGCAAAATCTACAATGGAATTGTTAAAAATAAACATATCCAGATGTTAGAATGGCCAAGTCAAAGTCCAGACCTGAATCCAATCGAGAATCTGTGGAAAAAGCTGAAAACTGCTGTTCACAAACTCCCTCCATCCAACCTCAATGAGCTCGAGCAGTTTTGCAAGGAAGAATGGGCAGGAATTTCAGCCTCTCGATGTGCAAAACTGATAGAGACATACCCCAAGCGACTTGCAGCTGTAATCGCAGCAAAAGGTGGCGCTAGACCTAAAGGGGAAAATTAAGATTGCTCGTGAGGCATTCAGAGTTAAATTAGAAAATCAATTTGCACAAAAAAGCTCCAGAGAGGTGTGGGCTGGAATGAAGCTAGTGACTGGGTTTAAGGCAAGGTCGGAGCAGGGGGGTGGTGGACTTAGAATGGCTAATGAAATGAATGAGTTCTTCAATAGATTCAGCAATAAAGGTGCGGTAGCAGCAGGGAAGGGGGAGGAGGCCGGGGAACAACTAGCTAAATTAACAGGGGGTGAAATAGATCATTTCTCGGTCTCCAAAAATGACGTGAGGGACCAGTTTAGTAAGCTGGCCATTGGCAAAGCAGCAGGGCCTGACGGTCTCAGTCCACATGTCCTCAGAGTGTGTGCAAATGAGTTGTGTACTGTCTTCCAGCATCTCTTTAACCAGAGCTTACAATCAAAGAGAGTACCAGTGCTATGGAAGACTTCCTGCCTGGTGCCGGTTCCCAAGACTACCTTCCCGGCTTCCCCGGGGGACTATAGACCGGTGGCCTTAACATCGCATGCGATGAAGTCCTTGGAGAGAATAGTACTTGCTCACTTGTGTCCAAGGGTGATGGCGCATACTGATGCTCTTCAGTTTGCGTACCGGCAGGGACTGGGGGTGGACGATGCTGTAGCGTCTCTGCTACAAACAGTACATTCCCTTTTGGACAATGATGGAACCACAGTGCGTGCTTTGTTCTTTGATTTCTCTAGTGCGTTCAACACATTACAGCCACTCTTACTGCGTGGAAAGTTGATTAAAATGGCGGTGGATGAGGGACTTGTGAATTGGATAATTGACTACCTGTCGGATAGGCCACAGTTTGTTAGGTGGGGGACGGCTACATCAGATAGTGTACTGAGCAGTGTCGGAGCCCCGCAGGGAACAGTGCTGTCGCCATTCCTCTTTACATTGTACACAGCTGACTTTCAGTATAAATCAGACCGTTGTCACCTCCAGAAGTACTCGGATGACTCTGTGATAGTTGGCGGTATTGGGAAGGACCAGGATGAAGAGGAATATAGAAGGGTGGTTGCGGACTTTGTAGTATGGTGCCAGGCTAACCATCTAGAACTAAATGTTAAGAAAACCAGGGAGTTGGTGATGAGCTATGGAAGGTGCAAGAAGGTATGCCTACCTGTTACCATTGACGGTCAGGATGTGGAGATGGTGGACAGTTTCAAATATTTGGGGGTTTACCTGGATAGCAAGCTAGACTGGAAGTGCCACATGGAGAAGGTCTACAAGAAGGGGATGAGTAGATTGTACTTCCTAAGGAAGTTAAGGTCTTTTAATGTGTGTGGCAAAATGCTTGAGGTGTTCTACTAATCCATTGTGGCTAGTGCCACCTTTGCGGCAATAATTTGCTGGAGTAACAGTGTGCGTGTTGCTGACGCCAACAAGCTCCACAAACTTATAAAGAAGGCTAGCGCGACGGTGGGCCTACAGCTTGGGACTTTTGAAGAGGTGGTAGAGGATAGGATTAAGAAGAAGTGCAGAGCTATAATGGGCAACAACACACACCCGCTTTATGAACTGTTTGCGAAACAGAAGAGCACATTCAGCAATCGCCTAATACAACTAAGGTGTAAAAAGGAAAAATACAGGAGATCGTTTGTTCCAACAGCTATGGGGGTGTTTAACAAATGTCTGAAAAGCAATGTCTAAAGCATTCCAAATGTTATGTTATCATATGTGTCATGTTCGAGATCTGTGTTCTGCTGCTGTGATACCGCAATTTCCTCCGGGATAAATAAAGTATATCTTATCTTATCTTATCTTATCTTATTAACTCAAGGGGGCCGAATAATATTGCACGCCCCACTTTTCAGTTTTTAATTTGTTAAAAAAGTTTAAAATATCCAATAAATTTCGTTCCACTTCACAATTGTGTCCCACTTGTTGTGGATTCTTCCCAAAAAAATTAGAATTTTATATCTTTGTTTGAAGCCAGAAATGTGGCAAAAGGTAGAAAAGTTCAAGGGGGCCAAATACTTTCACAATGCACTGTATATACATGAGAGAAGTAATATACTGTAAGAGGGGGCTGTGTATAGATGAGATGAGTGATATACTGCACAGGGTGCTGTATATAGATGAGAGGAGTATTATACTGCAAAAGGGGGTTATGAATAAATTAAATTGATGTACTGCAGCAGGGGGTCATTATTTAGGTGAAAAGAGTAATATACTGCATGAGTGGACTGTGTATAAAGGAAAGGAGTAATACACTGCAGGAGGGGGCTATACATAGATGAGAGGAATGATATACTGCAGTAGGTGCTGTGTGTAGAGAGAAGTAATGTACTGCAGGAGTGGGATGTGTATGGATGAGAGAAGTAAAAAACTGCACGATGGGGCTGTGTATAGAGGAAAGGAGTGATATACTGCAGAAAGGGGCTATGTATAAATGAGATAGGTGATCTACTGCAAGATGGGCTGTGTATATATGACAGGAGTGATATACTGTAGAAGTTGGCTATGTTCAGGTGAAAAGAGTGATATACTGCAGGATGGGTCTGTATATACATAAGAGGAGTGGGGTACTGCAAAAGGGGGCTGTGTATAGATGAGAGGAGTGATATATTTCAGGATGGGGCTGTATATACAGTAGGTGAGAGTTCTACACTGCAGAATGGAATTGTGTATAGATGAGAGGCGTGATAGAGTGATATACAACAGGATGGGGTTGTTTATAGATGATATGATATACTGCATTTCGTCGCCAATCTCGACGTATCCTTCGGGTCGTTTGTCCTGCTGGAACACTATGTCGTCATTTTCATACCCATAGTACTGAAGTCTACAAAGTCACTTGGCTTGTAGGATACTCACATATTGCTTAGCATTGAGTCCATCATCAATCCTGGTCAAGTATGCAACACCTCTGGCTGTGAAACAACCCCATATCATCAGGCTTCTTCCACCAAACTTGACAGTTCCTTAAATTTCTCGATTCATTAGCCCCTTTTTCCCTTGTTTCCTCCAGATGCATTTGCACCCATCAGAGTCTATTGACTTTCGTCTCATGGCTCCAAATCACCCATTTCCAATCTTCTACTGTCCACTTTTCTGACTTTTTTGCAAACTAGAGTCGACACTCCTTATGATGATATTGAAGTTGAAGTTTCTTCACCTTTTTTCGAGTTACCATTCCAGATTTGTGTAACGTGCATTACACAGTGCTTGCATCGACATCTGTGATCTCGCTATTACAAAACATACGAGCCACTTCTACTGCCATGTTTTTCTCGCCTGAACTGATAGACATTGTGATGACTTGTTGACTCCGATATTTTGCCTGGATGTCCACCTCTTAGCTTTTGAATGGATGGACGAACTTCATTTCACATTCTTCCAACTATAATGGCACTCACATGATGCAGTTTGGCAATTTTCTTGACCGAGAAACCAATATCGAAGAGCTGAATGATGCTGTTTCTCTTTCCTTAGGAAATCTTCTTCATGACTGCTCCTCGATTCAAGACAGTGACCTTTTGCTTGAAAATCAACCTAATAACAAACTGAGCTATTAGGGAATATGAGAACAGGTTGTAATTTGTAGTATATTGTTCCTACATTTATCATTCCCTTCTTCATCTCCTGATCCAACTGCTCCCTCCCAGCCCCGCCAGGGACTTTTGCAGTGGCTTATGACTCATACTGGGAAAATTTACCTCCTGTTTCTACATAGAGGTTAGAAGGATTTAGCTAGTCAGTTTTTACTCAGCATTGCTGATATGTCTCTTTAGTAAATACACACAGTCTCAAAAATTCAGAAGCTTTTTTCTTTTTTAGGGCTCTTCATTAAGCCATTCCTGTTATTTTTCCTTGAAAATTCATAGATAAATTTAAAAGTAGTGTACTGGTGAACATAGTGTAGTGTTATTCCCATTTACCAGGGGGAATAGTAACACACAGTTGTCAATTTGTTCATAAATTTACAGGAGACAGAAGAATGGCATATGTTCTAAAAAAAAAAAAGATCAACCCAAATTGTTATTTAATGAGAAAATATAAGTTTTTCTAAAATTGGCAGGTTACAATAGCTGATAAATCCTCTCTAAAGGGCCATGTGCGTTTTAAAAAACAACAAGCATTTCTTTGTACTTAGAACTTTGTGTTTAATAAAAAAGAACTCATCAGGTAAGTCATCCAGCTTGTAAAATGAAGAGGACTAAATTCAAGCACAAACCCCTGCAAGTGGGCATAAATATATAGCTCTCAAATGTTTTTTCCTTGCTATATAATCTACAGAGGAGGGAAATGCTATGAATATTTTATCTTGATTACCATATAAACTTCTTCAAGACAAGGAACATTTACATTTGTATACACTTTTAAATAACAGTGTTCTCTTCGCCTTTGTAACTTTAGCAGTAGAAGAGGGAATGAACAGGCTGATTAAGTGAAATAAATTACAAAGCAGAGACAATGCCTGTGCGAAATTGTGAGTTTTACAAATAAGATCAAAAGTTACCGGAATTAATAAGTAAAGCAATGGTTTCTATTTTCCTCATATCCATTAAAATTGAATACTCATTATAAAGTAAATGTTACAGCTACAAAGTAAAATCATATTACACTAAACTGGGTAAGCAACTGAAGAAAAGGGTAATTCCATCTTAATGAAAAAATAGGTAAAATGAGTACTGAAACTCACAGACCTATAACTGGGAATAACTGGGAAATGATCTTCTGTTTCAGAAATCAGAATGGATTCATTTTTAATTGAAAACAATATGCTCGTTATTATAAATCCCACTGAAAGAGTTTTAAAGGGTCATTTTTACACTACCGTAATTTATTATTTTTTTCAGAGATACTTTTTTCAGTTCTTGCACGTACCACATATCATGTAGCGAATAAAACCATGATCCGACATTCTGAAAATGAGCAACATAAAGCAAAATTTGCACTTTGTATAATAATTTAAGGTACTACATATCTCTATAAAAGCGAAGTATAAATGACATGGGAAAGCATGCACTATATGAGATCTGAAAAGTACAATCTGCTGTTTATTATCTGTGGAAAATATGATGATAATTGAATGATAATATATTAATTATTAATATAGGAAATTACTATTTAGCTTTGTATGCTGTAAATCACGCATTGACTACCTTTTCTTGTGTCTTGCACCAACTAAAAAAATGCCATAATCTTCTGCATGTTATAGCACTAACCTAGTAGATGAGTTTCTTCAAAATGTTATTCACATGTTAAGGAGAAGCAAAAATTTAGCTTTGCTGCAGATTTGACATAGGCAGTCTATCAAGTTACAATGGATTTTTTTTTTGCTGCAGATTTCACCCTTAGCAATGCAGAAGGAAAATGTATTCTACTGCTGGTTGTCTCCTTGCTTTTCTCAATTGCACCCCCTTTCTTCTAGTCATCATTTTCTTCTACTTTCCTTCTCCTGCTCTGGGATGTCTGAGAGGACCGATGCTGACCAATGAGGACCAGGCTGATCCTGGAAGTGGAGCTAGATGGAACTGTCAGGTAAACTGCAGACTGAGAATCATTATGACAAACAGGACCCTGTTGTGGCCCGTTCATTTTATGCAGTGGTCAAATCCCAGACAATATACCCAGCACTGCTGCCCTGGCTGTGGCACAGATGCCATATGTTGACCTATTAATTAAACTGTGTATATAGCAGAATTATTCATCTAGTATATTTTGAAAATGATTGGCAGTTTTGCATTGTATGGCTATCTTGAAAATTGTGAGGTTATTGTAACTTATTGTTACTCATTGTTCCGGCTTTGCATCCTGGTAATCAGCCTCAGCTACTGATGTTGGCCACGCATGATTGCATGCCAACCAAAAACTTCCTTCTCTGCTGCTCTGATTCTGTACTCTCTTTCTCTAAATATACTTTGCATCCGGTTGTTAAGGAGGTAACAACAATAACAAGCATTTCTATTGCACTATTTTTTTGCTTGGCCTCTAAGTGCATTTGGAGAATACATTAGTCAATTTGGTATAGTGTCCGATGTAGAGGGGGAGTATGTTATTTTTCATTAAACTCCAAACTGTAAAGGTGCATTTTGAGTATTGATTTAAATTTGTCCAGGTATGAGACCTCTCTGAGTGATCTCAGTAATGAGTTTCAAAGAGTCCTGCTCAGTAACAAAAGGCTCAGCCTAAAAATTGTTGGAAGCTGGATCCTGGGTAGGGATTGTTTAGTCATGGCCAGCACAGTGGCTCAATGGTTTGCATTGTAGCCTTGCACCGCTAAGGTCCTGGGTTCAAATCCAACCAAGGGCAACATCTGCAAGGAGTTTGTATGTTCTCCCTGTATTTTGACAGGTATCTTCTGCCTACTCCGGTTTCCTTTCACACTCCAAAGACATACTGATAGGGAATTTAGATTGTGAGTCCAAATGGGGAACATCGGTGGTAATGTAAGTAAAGGACTGTGGAATTAATGGCACTATATAAATAAGTAAAATAAATAATGCCTGCCAACAGTGGCATAAATAGAGTCCTATGGGCCCAGAGCAAAATTGGGACAACAAAAATTAGTGCAACATGCACTAGCATGTTGTTCAGATGAGTGAGCTACAATAGGGTTGACAAAGACTCTTAATCCATGATCAAAAAAAAAATAATACAAGTACAAGTACATTTATAAAATTGACAAAACACATGGCAATAAGATAATTTTCTAAGTAATAAATCTAAATAGTATATAGTTACCGAATATAAAATATTTTACCCTTACTACAACCCCTGGCAAAAATTATGGAATCACCGGGCTCAGAGAATGTTCATTCAGTTGTTTAATGTTGTTGAAAAAAAGCAGATCACAGACATGGCACAAAACTAAAGTCATGTCAAATGGCAACTTTAGGGCTTTAAGAAACACTATAAGAAATCAAGATTAAAAATGTGGGACTCAGTAAGGGTAATTTTTTCAGACCAAGCAGAGGGAAAAAAATATGGAATCACTCAATTCTGAGGAAAAAAATATGGAATCATGAAAAACAAACACAAAAAAAGACGCCAATACATCACTAGTATTTTGTTGCACCACCTCTGGATTTAATAACAGCTTGCAGTCTCTGAGGCATGGACTTAATGAGTGACAAATAGTACTCTTAATCAATCTGGCTCCAAATTTCTCTGATTGCTGTTGCCAGATCAGCTTTGCAGGTTGGAGCATTGTTATGGACCATTTTCTTCAACTTACACCAAAGATTTTCAATTGGATTGAGATCCGGACTATTTGCAGGCCATGACATTGACCTTATGTGTCTTCTTTCAAGGAATGTTTTCACAGTTTTTGCTCCATGACAGGATGCATTATCATCTTGAAAAATGATGTAATCATCCCTAAACATCCTTTCAATTGATGGGATAAGAAAACTGTCCAAAATATCAATGTAAACTTGGGCATTTATTGAAGCTGTAATGACAGTAATCTCCCCAGTGCCTTTACCTGACATGCAGCCCCATATCATCAATGACGGTGGAAATTTGCATGTTCTCTTCATGCAGTCATCTTTATAAATCTCATTGGAACGGCACCAAACAAAAGTTCCAGCATCATCACCTTGCCCAATGCAGATTCATCACTGAATATGACTTTCATCCAGTCATCCACAGTCCACGATTGCTTTTCCTTAGGCCATTGTAACCTTGTTTTTTTCTGTTTAGTTGTTAATGATGGCTTATGTTTAGCTTTTCTGTATGTAAAGCCCCATTCCTTTAGGCGGTTTCTTACAGTTCGGTCACAGACATTGACACCAGTTTCCTCTCATTTGTTCCTCATTTGTTTTGTTGTGCATTTCCTGTTTTGGAGACATATTGCTTTAAGTTTCCAGTCTTGATGCTTTGATGTCTTCCTTGGTCTACCAGTATGTTTGCCTTTAACAACCTTCCCATGTTGTTTGTATTTGGTCCAGATTTTAGACACAGCTGACTGTGAACAACCAACATCTTTTGCAACATTGCGTGATGATTTACCATCTTTTAAGAGTTTGATAATCCTCTCCTTTGTTTCAATTGACATCTCTCGTGTTGGAGCCATGATTCATGTCAGTCCACTTGGTGCAACAGCTCTCCAAGGTGTGATCACTCCTTTTTAGATGCAGACTAACGAGCTGATCTAATTTGATGCAGGTGTTAGTTTTGGAAATGAAAATTTACAGGGTGATTCCATAATTTTGTCCTCAGAATTGAGCGATTCCATAATTTTATCCCTCTGCTTGGTCTGAAAAAAATTACCCTTAATGACTACCACATTTTTAATCTTGATTTCTTTTAGTGTTTATTAAAACCTTAAAGTTGCCATTTGAAATTACTTTAGTTTTGTGCCATGTCTGTTATCTGCTTTTTTTCAGCAACATTAAACAACTGAATGAACATCCTCCGAGCCCGGTGATTCCATAATTTTTGCCAGGGGTTGTATTACTGAACAAATTCCACAACACATAAGGCAATAATACCACATACACACGTGGTCAAAATTGTTGGTACCCCTCGTTTAATGAAAGAAAAACCCACAATGGTCACAGAAATAGCTTGAATCTGAGAAAAGTAATAATAAATTAAACATCTATGAAAATTAACAAATGAATGTCAGACATTGCTTTTCAACCCTGCTGCCACAGAATTTTTTTTTAAAAAATTATACTCATGAAATCGGCCTGGGCAGAAATGATGGTACTCTTAACTTAATATTTTGTTGAACAACCTTTTGAGGCAATCACTGCAATCAAACGATTTCTGTAACTGTCAATGAGACTTCTGCACCTCTCGACAGGTATTTTGGCCCACTCCTCATGAGCAAACTGCTCCAGTTGTCTCGTGTTTGAAGGTTACCTTTTCCAGACGCCATGTTTCAGCTCTTTTTAGGTCAGGGTTCATAGAAGGCCACTTCAGAATAGTCCAATGTTTTCCTCTTAGCCATTCTTGGGTGTTTTTAGCTGTGTTTTGGGTCACTATCCTGTTGCAAGACCCATAAACTGCTACTGAGACCAAGCTTTCTGACACTGGACAGCACATTTCTTTCTAGAATCCCTTGATAGTCTTGAGATTTCATTGTACCCTGCACTAATTTCTAGACATCCTGTGCCAGATGCAGCAAAGCAGCCCCAGAACATAACAGAGCCTCCTCCATGTTTCACAGTAGGGACCGTGTTCTTTTCTTGATATGCTTCATTTTTCCGTCTGTGAACATAGAGCTGATGTGCCTTGCCAAAAACTTCCATTTTTGTCTCATCTGTCCATAGGACATTCTCCCAGAAGCTTTGTGGCTTGTCAACATGTAGTTTGGCAAATTCCAGTCTGGCTTTTTTATGATTTTTTTTCAACAATGGTGTTCTCCTTGGTCGTCTCCCATGAAGTCAACTTTGCATCAAACAACGACGGATGGTGCGATCTGACACTGATGTTATTGAGCTTGAAGTTTACCTTTAATCTCTTTAGAAGTTATCCTGCGCTCTTTTGTTACCATTCGTATTATCCGTCTCTTTGATTTGTCATCAATTTTCCTCCTGCGGTCAGGTCCAGGGAGGTTAGCTACATTCCCATGGATCTTAAATTTCTGAATATATGCAACTGTAGTCACAGGAACATCAAGCTGCTTGGAGATGGTCTTATAACCTTTACCTTTAACATGCTTGTCTATAATTTTCTTTTCTAATCTCCTGAGACAACTCTTTCCTTTGCTACCTGAGGTCCATGTTGAGTGTGGTACACACCATGTCACCAAACAGCACAGTGAGTATCTGTAGCCCTATATACAGACCCACTGGCTGATTACAAGATTGTAGAAACCTGTGTTGCTAATTAGTGGACACAACTTGATGCAATATGTCCCTTTTGTCACATTATTTTCAGGGGTACCATCATTTCTGTCCAGGCCTATTTCATGAGCTTATTTTTTTTTAATTCTGTGGAAGAAGGGTTGAAAAGCAATGTCTGACTTTCATTTGTTAATTTTCATAGATTTCTAATTTGTTATTACTTTTGTCAGATTCAAGTTATTTCTGTGACCATTTTGGTTTTTTCTTTCATTAAACGTGGGGTACCAACAATTTTGACCACGTGTGTATGTAGCACCCTGAGGATTCGGCTGCTACAGGGGTATTGCACCTCATTCCAGAGGTGTGATATTCCACTCCCGGGTAAGGATGGAGAGTGGAACTGAGCTCGGTAGGCTGCATGCACTACACACATCCCATTTCCGAGGAACAGGCCGACGGTACTCCCACTTAGAAATGTGCAGGTACGACCGAGTCTGTTCCTGGCTGGAGTGGGAGGGGGGTGGTACATCCCATGTAGTGTAGGGGCAGATAGGGGGAGCAGCCTGGGTAAAGTTAGGAGCTCATTGGGTGCTGGTCACCTGAGCTCACACATAGAGGGATATATAAGGAGGGCACCAACTTAGATCAGGGTCAGACGCTGAGAACAAGTCAGTTGGAGAGAGAGAAGGAAACAGCAGCCCTGGAGAGAGAGAGAGGAGAAAGAAAGAGAAAGACCCAGAGGGGGAAGACTGAAGGGACCCAAGAACCCAAATTAGAGCACCGGGTGAGGAGTCAGCAAGAGGGTACCGGAACCCAAGCTGGTGGGGGCAAAGACATTCCCCAGCCAGAGACCGGAGACCGTGGGCAGTGTCTGTCACGGTCACCCACCACATTCACCCCGAAGGCACACCACATGAAGGGTCAGGGAACCCAGGGCCAAGGGTGTCCCAAAAGAAGGCCCGAGGGAGCTGGACCTAGGTGAATCACTGGTGGGGACGGCTGAAGAAAGGACAGAGGGAGAGCTCAGGGCCACGCTCTGGACTTGTTTGGGGGTTGACCGGATCCAGGACCTGGTGGACGCAGCACGGCTCGGGTGGTCACTAGCAGCTGGAGTGACCAGTACAACATCAGCAGTAAGTAAACACCCTTAACTGCACAACCCGAGTCTGTCTTCATTGCCGGCTGCACTGCACCACCACAACCCCCATCCTCTGCGCCTGTCCCCTCTGAGGCTATACCCCTCCCGTTGGGGGTTATCCCACCAAGCTGCACATCCACCATCAGCCTCAGCGGACCCTGCTGCAGCGGCGGCCACAGTGACCGCATCACAACGGGTGGCGTAGTCGACATAAAAGAACTTTAATAACATCTGTAGGACTGCCACATAACACTTAGCTTGACGCCCTGGGCACGGGACCGGGTCACAGCCGCTCGGAGACTACAACCCCCCCCCATCTGATCCGGTGCCGGGTATTCCCCTCAAAAAGGAATATGTCCCAGGGGGCGCGTCAACTTTGGCGTAGTCGGCAGGATTACGTGCCCGCAACAACCGGGTACTGCGTGCCTGAAGAAAAGTGCAAGTTTACCTCAGAAAGAAGTCTCCCGCCGGTTCCGGAGGGTCCACGCCATCGGACTCCATCACCAGTCGTTTCCCGCCGATTGTCCGCCATTTCCAGCTTGTTCCCGCCATCTGCAGAGTTTCCCGCCACTGGGAAGCGATTCCCGCCAAAACCGCAGATTTCCCGCCTTGGAAGAGCAGCGGACGCCATTATGGGCGTGCCAAAGGAGGGCAGGAGGCCACCTCCCATCGTGGGCCAGGACAGAAAATGGCGCCAAAAGTGGAAACCGCCCCCACCAACGGAGACTGTGATGCTGGAGGTGTCTGTCAGCGTGAAAGAACTCCCCCTGGAGCTGACAGTCACCGAGTTGCCCCGGGACCGCCCTCGAAGTGGGAGGAGACGAAAGAGAAGAGAAAAGATGGGTGTCGCTTGGAGCAGTCTGGAGCGAGCGCACCCGGAGGCAGGAAGCCTGGAAAGGAGCAGCAGAAAAGCTCACCCGGAGATGGAAAGAGAGCAGAACAGCACCGGCCCGCTGGCCAGGAGTCTGCTAGAGACCGAGGAAGGAGGGCAGAGCAGCACCGGCCCGCTGGCCAGGAGCCTGCCGGAAGCAGAGCAGAGCAGCACCGACCCGATGGTCAGGAGCCTGCTAGAGTCCACAACCCCGCTAGGTCTAGCGGAGATCCTAGCGCAGCTCCCCCGAGACCGGGAGTGTGCACAAACAGCCCTGGAGGGCCTCGCAAGGAGGATGGCCCGGGTACAGCGCGAGATACTGGCGGAATGGAGCCGGGAGATGGCCCAGCAAGCAGAGACCAGTCAACGGAGCACGCTACCCTGGAAGAGGAAGCAGACCGCCTCTGAGGATGGCGCAGGAGGACCCAAGGCCGGAGACGGCGCCGAAGAGGGAGCCGAACGCATGGAGGCAGGTAAAGGGGACGCCTATACCCCAAGCCGTGACACCGCTCACCTGCCCCAGCTCCCCGTCGCAGAGCCCGAAAGTCCCCCTGCTGTGCCCGTAGCCGCCAGGTCACCGCCATGGACTAGGCCCCGACCGGAAGCCGCCGCCGCGACCCCTGTGACGTCACACGCACCGACCCGGAGCGTGACAAAGCAGGAAGTACCACCAGCCTGGTCGCAAGGCCTAGTACCCCCGGGCGCCGCATCACCAACAGCGCCCCCTACCTCCGCGGAGCCTCTGGCCTGGCCGCAAGGCCAGGTAGCCCAGGGCGCCGCCGTCCTAACGGTGCCCTTCACCTTCCAGGTGCCCCAGGCCTGGCCGCAAGGCCTGGGCAACCCGGGCGCCACCACCACCGCGCCCGCGCCCGCAATACCTAGGGTGCCACACCTGGGGGAGGACCTCTTCGGCCAGCTCACATGGCCGGACGGGCGGCCCTTCATCTGGCCCGAAGGGTACCCTGAGCTGGAGCGGCAGCAAAGACTAGGGCCCTTGTGTGAGCCCCTAATCCCGGCTCCGAAGCCCGTGGCTCGGGTCTCGCCTCCTCTAGCAGAAGCCCAATTCGTGTGGGACCCCACGGGAGAAGATTTGATGGGGTTCACCGGAGAAACTCGGGCAGCCGCAGCTGAACGTACAGAGTGTTGCCGTCAACAGCTGGCAGAGTTTAAGAGAGAACGGGAGGAGAGGCGGGTCAGAGAACAACAGGCCCAAATCCAGAGCGCGGAGCAGAAGAGCCGGACTAGGAGGAACCCCCGTGCAGCGCATTGTCCCCGCACCATCGGGACAGTGATAAAGTTCAACCCGCAGCATGGGTGGGGCTTTATTCGGGACCGTAACAACCGCGGTGACGTTTTTGTGACTCGCAGAGACGTCGAGTCCCACCTGCCGGAAGGTCACAAAGGCCGTGACCTCTACGTCGGAGACGAGGTCACTTTCACCCGGCACAAGTGTGCCAAAGGACCTTACGCCCTCCACGTACACCGCCTGACGGAGGAGGAGTTGCGGTGCGAGGAGGAGGAGCAAGAGGACCCGGACGGGTCTGAAGTAACAACCAGCTATAAGCAAAGAGCAGGAGGAAGACGCCGTTGAGTGCGGCAGAGCAGGTGTTGTAAATAGTTACCCAATCAGGGTATAAAGGAACTGGAACTATTGTTGCTGCTAAAATAGTCCCCGTTGGGACCAGTGAACTGTTTTACCCGTTAACCCCTTCATCCTACAGGCTGAGGACTGTGAGCAGCCATTCCCTTCCCTCTACCTGGCCGAGGACTGAGAGCGGCCAACTTCCAACTTCCCTGTATATAGTTGCGCGTCCTAAAGCGCCCCCTACCGGTTTTATAAGAAAACCAGATTTTCTAAGAGACTGTCGCACTTTTCCCGGACACACGTTGCACAGTGTCCGGAGGAGGAACCAGAGACAAGAGAAGTCTACGAGAAAGTTTTATCTGATAAGATATGTTATATATATAATGTCTTATATGTTTTATATGTTTATATAAAAATTTTGTATGTTTTGGTGTTTTTGTCTTTACAGCCCGAGGACGTGCTGTGATTTACCAGGGGGGAATGTAGCACCCTGAGGATTCGGCTGCTACAGGGGTATTGCACCTCATTCCAGAGGTGTGATATTCCACTCCCGGGTAAGGATGGAGAGTGGAACTGAGCTCGGTAGGCTGCATGCACTACACACATCCCATTTCCGAGGAACAGGCCGACGGTACTCCCACTTAGAAATGTGCAGGTACGACCGAGTCTGTTCCTGGCTGGAGTGGGAGGGGGGTGGTACATCCCATGTAGTGTAGGGGCAGATAGGGGGAGCAGCCTGGGTAAAGTTAGGAGCTCATTGGGTGCTGGTCACCTGAGCTCACACATAGAGGGATATATAAGGAGGGCACCAACTTAGATCAGGGTCAGACGCTGAGAACAAGTCAGTTGGAGAGAGAGAAGGAAACAGCAGCCCTGGAGAGAGAGAGAGGAGAAAGAAAGAGAAAGACCCAGAGGGGGAAGACTGAAGGGACCCAAGAACCCAAATTAGAGCACCGGGTGAGGAGTCAGCAAGAGGGTACCGGAACCCAAGCTGGTGGGGGCAAAGACATTCCCCAGCCAGAGACCGGAGACCGTGGGCAGTGTCTGTCACGGTCACCCACCACATTCACCCCGAAGGCACACCACATGAAGGGTCAGGGAACCCAGGGCCAAGGGTGTCCCAAAAGAAGGCCCGAGGGAGCTGGACCTAGGTGAATCACTGGTGGGGACGGCTGAAGAAAGGACAGAGGGAGAGCTCAGGGCCACGCTCTGGACTTGTTTGGGGGTTGACCGGATCCAGGACCTGGTGGACGCAGCACGGCTCGGGTGGTCACTAGCAGCTGGAGTGACCAGTACAACATCAGCAGTAAGTAAACACCCTTAACTGCACAACCCGAGTCTGTCTTCATTGCCGGCTGCACTGCACCACCACAACCCCCATCCTCTGCGCCTGTCCCCTCTGAGGCTATACCCCTCCCGTTGGGGGTTATCCCACCAAGCTGCACATCCACCATCAGCCTCAGCGGACCCTGCTGCAGCGGCGGCCACAGTGACCGCATCACAACGGGTGGCGTAGTCGACATAAAAGAACTTTAATAACATCTGTAGGACTGCCACATAACACTTAGCTTGACGCCCTGGGCACGGGACCGGGTCACAGCCGCTCGGAGACTACAACCCCCCCCCATCTGATCCGGTGCCGGGTATTCCCCTCAAAAAGGAATATGTCCCAGGGGGCGCGTCATGTACATGACACAAATACCACCACACCATAGCTACAAGCCCCCTATAAAAGACCAATATATCAATAATATCATGAACAAGAGACTAATATCACCGTATCATGACCATATCACATATTACCCCCAGAGAGTGATCGAATAATCCGCAATACTGATTAATAAAAATCATACTACTAACACTAATATTACCTCTATACAATGAACGTATAATGGAATGTATCAGTGTATTTAGTATAGATAACTCCAGATACTTACCGGTGATGCCTCCAATTGAAGTAATTCATTTTTGTTTTCTTCTTTATTTGGCACACACTGCTATGAATTCTTCCAGCCATGAGTCATCTCTGCAAAATGTAGTACACAGACATCTATGGCTGATCTCTTCTAGATCACTCCTTCCACTTTTATTCTAACTCTACAGTAATAATACCTCCCTTTTGTCCCTCAGTAGTAGTATCCCTAAAAATGAAATACAATACAGTAGTGATGTGTTCCCTTATACAGTCATAACGCTTATATCCTCTTTGTGCCTAAATACAGTACAATATTCCCCACCATGGCAGCAATACAGTAGTATTGTCCAACTATCATTCCCCCAAAAAGGTGTAACATCCCTCTTTGTGGTCCTGATATAGTAGTAATATTTCACTTTGTGGGCCCATACATGAATACTATGCCATTATATGGCCCTGATACAGTAATATAGACCTCCTTTGTGGCCTGCCTATAGTAATGATGTCCTCGTATGTGGCCTCTACATAGTAATGTCCTTCAATTCTGTCCTCCATATAGTAATAATGTCCTCCAATACTGGCCCACATAAGTCAATAATATCTTCCAATTCTGGCTCCCATATGTTAATAATGTACTCCAATTCTAGCTCCCATAAGTTAATAACGTCCTTAAATTCTGTCTCCCTAAAGTTAATAATGTTCTTCATTTCTGGCTCCCATAAGATAGCATTGTCCTACAATTCTGGCACATACAAATGACCACATAGTCATGCCACTAATGTGTCCAGTAAGGATTAAGACTATAGTAAGTTTTAGACAGTCTTGTCCAGTTTATGGATAATATAATGTTGTTCCCTCATGAATGAAGGGGACCTGATTTTGATTTTACTATGGGACACTTTGTTTTATGTGCTCCACAGCATGGCACCTACTACATTATCTGAATGCACACCATTCCTATCCCCTTGCCTTTCTAATACACCTGTTAGGTAACAAGCAACATAATATTTTACAACTCCATATATCCTACAGATCCTTAGTTTCCATAGCCATATAATTTGTTAATGTCCATACAGTACAGACCAAAAGTTTGGACACACCTTCTCATTTAAAGATTTTTCTGTATTTTCATGACTATAAAAATTGTACATTCACACTGAAGGCATCAAAACTATGAATTAACACATGTGGAATTATATACTTAACAAAAAAGTGTGAAACAACTGAAAATATGTCTTATATTCTAGGTTCTTCAAAGTAGCCACTTTATATTCTAGGTTCTTCAAAGTAGCCACCTTTTGCTTTGATGACTGCTTTGCACACTCTTGGCATTCTCTTGATGAGCTTCAAGAGGTAGTCACCGGAAATGGTTTTCACTTCATAGGTGTTCCCTGTCAGGTTTAATAAGTGGGATTTCTTGCCTTATAAATGGGGTTGGGACCATCAGTTGTGTTGTGCAGAAGTCAGGTGGATACACAGATGATAGTCCTACTGAATAGACTGTTAGAATTTGTATTATGGCAAGAAAAAAGCAGCTAAGTAAAGAAAAATGAGTGGCCATCATTACTTTAAGAAATGAAGGTCAGTCAGTCCGAAAAATTGGGAAAACTTTGAAAGTGTCCCCAAGTGCAGTTGCAAAAACCATCAAGAGCTACAAAGAAACTGGCTCACATGAGGAGTGGACCGCCCCAGGAAAGGAAGACCATGAGTCACCTCTGCTTCTGAGGAGAAGTTTATCCGAGTCACCAGGCTCAGAAATCGTAGGTTAACAGCAGCTCAGATTAGAGACCAGGTCAATGCCACACAGAGTTCTAGCAGCAGACACATCTCCTCAACAACTGTTAAGAGTAGAGATGAGCGGTGTTCGACTCGAACTGTTTGCCAATCTCAAATTCGAGCTGTTTTGGGCGGTGTTCGAGCCGTTCGGCGAACACGAACGATTTGAAAAAAATTCGGCTGTTCGAGGTTATGTTCGATAACTGTTCGTGCACCAAAATCATAACTGCATTTTTTCTCAGTAATGCTGAAAATTAATGTTAATACGCAGTTTGAGTGTACAGCGGGGCGGGGGGAGGGGCAGGGGATGGATCTCTGCAGAAATAATGAAGATCTCCATTTTTTTTTCTCTTTCCCGCATTTACAGTGGGGAGGTGCAATCTGTCAGCCTATCAGCAGCGCACACACGGAGCAAACTGCTTTTTTTCACACAAGCAAGGGCATGTGTCATTGGCAGTGTATGTCACATGTCCTTGCCCTATAAGACCCAGCCATTTTCCCCGTCGCCACCATTTTCTCACTGCTGCAGCTGCGTGTTAGACGGCACCGCTGTTGCTGTGTGCGCTATACCTTGTTAATTTCAAGCCAATTTTCGCACAAATCTACAGATAGCTTGGGAGTAGGGAAGAGTTGTGATTGTAGTTCTTTTAAGGACTAGGTTACAGCATTTCCTACGACTTTTATCAGGCAGGTCTGTGCTCTTAAATAGATAGGTTGGGAGTAAAGACTAATTGTAATTGCAGTCCTTTTCAGGACTAAGTTACATCAGTTCCTATCAGTTTTTGCCAGGCAGGTCTGTGCCAGTGCTGTGCAAGTTTTTTTCACAGCATTTGGCTAAATCTAGCAAAGCAAATCCTTTTTGGCCTATTGCAGAGTGTGTTAGTCAGTGGAGTAGCCTATCTGTGTTGCAAGCTACACCACCTGTGTATAGAATACCAATTTTTTTACTGCACCTAGTGAAGTAAAACCTTTTGGGCATAGCATCATTTTATTAGTCCATCTATACTAACCTCCACCAGGTTGCAAACTGAATATAATTTTTTTCTGCATCTAGCTCTGAAAAAATATTTGGGCTTCTAGCAGTGTGTGGGACTAGGTCTATTAGTCCATCTATACTGACCTCCATCAGGTTGCAAATTAAAAATAATTTTTATCTGCATCTAGCTCTGAAAAAAGATTTGGGCTTCCAGCAGTGTGTGGGACTTGTTCTATTAGTCCATCTATACTGACGTCCATCAGGTTGCAAATTGAATATATTTTTTTTCTGCATCTAGCTCTGAAACAATATTTGGGCTTCTAGCAGTGTGTGGGACGTGGTCTATTAGTCCATCTATACTGACCTCCATCAGGTTGCAAATTAAAAATAATTTTTTTCTGCATCTAGCTCTGAAAAAATATTTGGGCTTCTAGCAGTGTGTGGGACTTGTTCTATTCGTCCATCTATACTGACCTCCATCAGGTTGCAAATTCAATATAATTTTCTTCTGCATCTAGCTCTGAAAAAATATTTGAGCTTCTAGCAGTGTGTGGGACTTGGTCTATTAGTCCATCTATACTGACCTCCATCAGGTTGCAAATTGAATATAATTTTTTTCTGCATCTAGCTCTGAAAAAATATTTGGGCTTCTAGCAGTGTGTGGGACTTGGTCTATTAATCCATCTATACTGACCTCCATCAGGTTGCAAATTAAAAATAATTTTTATCTGCATCTAGCTCTGAAAAAATATTTGGGCTTCTAGCAGTGTGTGGGACTTGTTCTATTAGTCCATCTATACTGACCTCCATCAGGTTGCAAATTGAATATAATTTTTTTCTGCATCTAGCTCTCAAAAAATATTTGGGCTTCTAGCAGTGTGTGGGACTTGTTCTATTAGTCCATCTATACTGACCTCCATCAGGTTGCAAATTCAATATAATTTTTTTCTGCATCTAGCTCTGAAAAAATATTTGAGCTTCTAGCAGTGTGTGGGACTTTGTCTATTAGTCCATCTATACTGACCTCCATCAGGTTGCAAATTGAATATAATTTTTTTCTGCATCTAGCTCTGAAAAAATATTTGGGCTTCTAGCAGTGTGTGGGACTGGGTCTTTTAGTCCATCTATACTGACCTCCATCAGGTTGCAAATTAAAAATAATTTTTATCTGCATCTAGCTCTGAAAAAATATTTGGGCTTCTAGCAGTGTGTGGGACTTGTTCTATTAGTCCATCTATACTGACCTCCATCAGGTTGCAAATTGAATATAATTTTTTTCTGCATCTACCTCTGAAAAAATATTTGGGCTTCTAGCAGTGTGTGGGACTTGGTCTATTAGTCCATCTATACTGACCTCCATCAGGTTGCAAATTAAAAATAATTTTTATCTGCATCTAGCTCTGAAAAAATATTTGGGCTTCTAGCAGTGTGTGGGACTTGTTTTATTAGTCCATCTATACTGACCTCCATCAGGTTGCAAATTGAATATAATTTTTTTCTGCATCTAGCTCTGAAAAAATATTTGGGCTTCTAGCAGTGTGTGGGACTTGGTCTATTAGCCCATCTATACTGACCTCCATCAGGTTGCAAATTAAAAATCATTTTTATCTGCATCTAGCTCTGAAAAAATATTTGGGCTTCTAGCAGTGTGTGGGACTTGTTCTATTAGTCCATCTATACTGACCTCCATCAGGTTGCAAATTAAAAATCATTTTTATCTGCATCTAGCTCTGAAAAAATATTTCAGCTTGAAGCAGTGTGTGGGACTTGGTCTATTAGTCCATCTATACTGACCTCCATCAGGTTGCAAATTAAATATAATTTTTTTATGCATCTAGCTCGGAAAAAATATTTGGGCTTCTAGCAGTGTGCGGGGCTTGGTCTATTAGTCCATCTATACTGACCTCCATCAGGTTGCAAATTCAATATCATTTTTATCTGCATCTATCCCAGCCAATACTTTTGGCCTAATACCACAGTTTGGCCACTCAGCTCTGCTCGGTTCCCATCCATTGTTTTTTTGTGCAAACAACTCCAGAGTTGTGAATTAGTTAACCACCAAAATGAGTGGAAAAAGGCCTGCTGCTGGTGGAAAGGGGAATAGGCGTGTTGGGTAGGGGAAAAAAGGTTGTGTCCGTGGGGTAGGTGTTAGAGCAACAGTAACATCTGCAGAAGAAAGACCATCTTCCAGCCAAACTAAAATGTCTACTTCTTTTAGCGGACAATGTGATAAGATCCCTTTCTTACGGCCACGCCAATCGCTACAAATTCCAGATGAGGCACAAAAACAGCAGGTGCTTCAACGGATATCAAGTGCTCCTTTAAGTGGGCTCTCCTCCACCTCAACTTCAACATTACAAATGCTCCAGTCCTCAGGTGTCACCCCAATCGCACTTGCTTCCTCACAGCTACCAAATCTCCAGCTGCCCGTCTGAGTATGGGGTAGAACAGATGGTTGAGTCTGCAGAGCTGTTTACTCATACTATAGCCTTGGAATCAGAGGTCGGCTCCAAAGCTTCTGTGAATCCAGACGAGGAAATGATCTGCACTGATGCCCAGAATCTTTATGAGTTGGATCCAGGACCAGATGCAGAAGGTTCTGACCATAATGTAGACCCTCATTCCCAAACTGTAACTCCTGTTGGTGGAGACAGTGAAGAAGATGATGATGAGACTCAAATACCTGATTGGAGCGACAAATTTAGTTTTTTGTCAGGGCAGGAACAGGTTGGCTCTGAGGACGTCAGATGTGATAACACACAGGGTGATGATGATGAGGTTGGAGATCCCACTTACTGTCAACCCACAGTCAGCCAAAAGATGAGGTCAGCAGAGGAGGTGGAGGAGGATGCTAGTGACGACGAGGTCAGGTTGCGCTTTCCTGGACAGAGATGTAGTACTGGAAGCACCTCAACAACTGCATCCTCAAACACAACTCTGCCTCTGACCACAAGTCGTGGTGGCTCTTCAGGTCGCATGGGTGCTAAGCCTTGCATAGCCTGGGCATTTTTTCTGATCGATAAAGATTACCCAACTCGTGTTATCTGTAACATTTGTCAGCAAAAGCTAAGTAGAGGCCAAAAAATACATAGTTTGAGTAGTTCATGCATGAACCGGCACATAGACATGAAGCATAAGTTGCAGTGGGAAGCTCACTGTGCTACAATGCGGCCTAGCCGGCCGGGCCAACCACCGTCTGCCACATCATGTGCATCCGCGGCCTCTTCATCCTCTGTGACTGGGGGGACAGCAGTCACACCTGTTTTAGGACGCAGACCTGCCACCTCTTTACCTGCAACAGCCAGTGTGATTGGCAGGTCATCATTTTCTTTGGAGGTGGTAACACCAGCTGGTGTTGAGCGCTGTCCGACATCGATAGCACCACCTTTGGATCAAGGCAACCTAACATGTCCACCTGCATCTTCCTCACAGACTGGCAGTTTGCCTGGGGACACCCTTATCAACCCCGTCTAAGCACAACAGCTAGCCCTCGGTCCCTCAGATGTAGACAAGTAAAAGACCATTTCCTCCTAGCCATGAGAAAGCTAAGAGGTTGAATTTCACCATCTGCAAGCTCTTGGCTACAGAATTGCTGACTTTCCGCCTGGTGGACACAGAGGATTTTCGAGATCTTATGTCCGTCGCAGTGCCCCAATACCAGATGCCCAGATGGCACTACTTCTGCGCTCCACCAGCATGTCGCACACAACATCACCGCTTCTTTGAGAAACTCTGTGTGTGACAGGGTGCATTTCACCACAGACACTTGGACGAGTAGGCATGGACAGGGGCGTTACATGTCGCTGACTGGGCACTGGGTAACTATGGTGACAGCAGGACAAGGGGCTGCGTCCAAGTCTTGCCGTCCCCACGAGTTGTGCGTCAATCCTCTTTATCTCAAAGTTCCTCCACTGCTTCTGCCTCCTCAACCTCCTCTCAGTCCTCCACCTGCACCCAAAGCCTGTCTGGTCATGCCACAAGCTTTCTAACTGCGCAGAAGGGATCCTGCACACCTTGTTACTATGCTGGCAGTAGGGCTCAACGTCATTAGGCGGTTTTTATTTTGAAATGTCTGGGAAATGTGAGTCACACAGCTGAGGAGTTGTGGTCAGCTCTGGAGAACCAATTTCATGAATGGTTGTCTCCACTGGATCTGAAACCAGGGAAGGCCGTGTGCGACAATGCTGCAAACCTGGGTGCTGCCCTTCGCCGGGGCAATGTCACACACGTGCCTTGTATGGCTCACGTGTTGAACCTAGTTGTCCAGCAATTTTTAGCCCACTATCCCGGACTAGATGGCCTTCTGCAGAGGGCACGGTCACTGTGTGCTCACTTCCGCCGTTCGCATCCCGCAGCTCAGCGACTAACATCTCTACAGAAGTCGTTGGGCCTGCCACTTCACCGGCTAAAATGCGATGTGCCTACCCGGTGGAATTCAACTCTGCACATGTTGCAGCGACTGTGGCAGCACCAACAAGCCCTAGTGCAATACGTTCTGACATATAGCCTGGGCCAACGAGATCCAGATGTGGGGCAAATCACGCTGGAGGAGTGGTCTCAGATCAGGGACCTATGCACCCTTCTGCACAGTTTTGAAATGGCGACGAAGATGTTTAGTGCTGACGATGCCATTATCAGCATGACTATTCCGGTGATTTACATGCTGGAGCACATGTTAAACAGAATTCTGAGTCAGGTGGTGGCACAAGAGGAGGTGGAGGAAATAGAGGAGGTGGAGTTGTATGCGGAAGGGCTAACATCTGCAAGGTCCAGACGGTCGGCAGCACCAAGGCGGCAGGCATGTGAGGGTGGGGGAGATGGTTTTACCAGGGCGCATGGTAGCAGCCAAACTAGTGAGGAAGGTGCAGGAGCCCAGGAAGAAGTGGAGGACGAACTGGTGGAAGACTCATCAGATGAGGGAGACCTTGATCACATTTCTGTTGTGCGAGGTTGGGGGGAGAGGACAGAGGAAGGAAGCATGATTCTTACCTCGCCACCAACACAACAGGGACTTGGTGCTCCTGGATGCGCAACACACATGAGTGCCTTCTTGCTGCACTACCTGCAACATGACCCTCGAATTCTGAGAATTAGAAATAATCCTGACTACTGGGTTGCCACACTGTTAGATCCCCGGTACAAAAGTAAATTTGCAGAAATTATTCCTGCCATAGAAAGGGATGCACGCATGCAGGAGTATCAGCAGAGACTGTTCCAGAATCTTACATGTGCTTTTCCACAAAACACCAGTGGTGCACGTAGTGAATCTCACAGTTCCAACTTGCCAACCGTGGGACCGTCGAGTGTTCAGCACTCAAACCGTAACAGAAACACAGTATCTGCTGGTAACATCAATTTTGCGGAATCATTTCACCACTTTTTTAGCCCATCCTTTGCAAGGCCACAGGAGACAAGAAATCTGACACATAGTCAACGCCTAGAGACGATGGTACAGGAGTATCTCCAAGTAAACATTGAAGCCATGACTGTGTCACTGGACTTGCTCTTTATGGGCTTCCAATCTGGATAAATGGCCGGAGCTCGCCACTTACGCCTTGGAGATCTTGTCATGCCCCGCAGCCAGCGTTCTGTCTGAACATGTGTTCAGCGCTGCTGGTGGTGTGCTGACAGATAAGCGCACGGGGCTCTCCACTGATAATGTAGACAGACTCACGTTCATAAAGATGAACAAATCATGGATCCGAAACGACTTTTCTACCCCTGTGTCATCCTGGGGAGAGTAAAAGCTTGATGATTGGTTAAAATCACCTCACCAACCGTTTTAAGCTTTCAAATTACTAATCATCTTTATCTGTATCTTGGCTGGAAAATTATTTGGGCTTTGTAGCAGTGTGCAGTACTGATTCTATTAGGCCATCTATACTAAGCTCCACCAGATTTAAAATTACTAATCATGTTTTTCTGTATCTTGGCTGGAAAATAATTTGGGCTTTGTAGCAGTGTTCAGTACTGATTCTCTTAGGCCATCTATACTAAGCTCCACCAGATTTAAAATTAATAATAATTTTTAGCTGCATCTAGCCCGGAAAATAATTTTGGGGCTCCTAGATGCGCAAGACACGAGTGCTTTCTTGCTGCATTACCTGCAACATGACCCTCAGATTATCAGAATTCGAAGTAATCCTGACTACTGGGTTGCCACACTCTTAGATCCCCCACACTCTTCGATCAACCTTTTCATTTTAATAAAGAACAAAAAAATGGTCATTTTTGAAATTATAAGCATTAGCAGGTTATTAGAAACTGAAATCAAACAGTTTTCAACTCAAAACTTTATTCCTGGTGATGTTACATTTGCACATAGGAACCCTTGTTCGAAAGGAGCTTCTGAACTCTCTCGTCCATTGAATTTGTCAGGTTTTGGATGGTTTCTGCTTCAATTGTTTTGCATGAGGACAGAATACCCTCCCAGAGCTGTTGCTTAGATGTGAACTGCTTACCGCCATCATAGACACTCCTTTTGATGATGCTCCAGAGGTTCTAAATGGGGTAGAGGTCAGGGGAGCATGGGGGTCACACCATAAGTTTGTCCCCTTTTATGCCCATATCAGCCAGAGATGCAGATGTGTTATGTGCAGCATGAGACGGTGCATTATCATGAATGAAAATGATCTTGCTGCGGAATACACGGTTCTTCTTCTTGAACCATGGCAGGAAGTGCTGTTTGAGAAACTCCACATACATTATGGAGTTCATCTTTACCCCTTCAGGGATCCTAAAGGGGCCGACAATCTCTCTCCCCATGATTCCAGCCCAAAACATTACTCCACCTCCTCCTTGTTGGCGCTGTAGCCGTGTTTGCGTGGGGTGTCCATCAACCAGCCATCCTCCACTCCATCCATCTGGACCATCGAGCGTTGCACGGCACTCATCCGTGAACAAAACAGTTTTGAAGTCAGTCTTCATGCATTGTTTGGCCCACTGGAGCCGTTTCTGCTTGTGTGCAGTGGATAGAGGAGGTCGACAGGATGGATTACACACAGCTGCAAACCTCTGAAGGACCCTGCATCTTGTTTTTCGGGGGACGTTGGAGGCACCAGCAGCTTCAAAAACTTGTCTGCTGCTATGACAAGGCTTTTTTGCCGCTGATCTTTTAACCTGATGTAATTGCCTGTAGGAAAGAGTCCTCAATTTGCCCTTATCAGCACGCACACGTGTGTACTGTGAATCAGCTACATACTTCTTGATTGCCAAGACACTTCATCCTGATCATCACACAATGTTGATTGTAGTCATGCCTTGACCTAAACACTCCACAATTTGTTGCTTCTCAGCAGCCGACACATCCTTTTTCTTTCCCATTTTGGCAGAAAATGTAGGCTGCTTAATAATGTGGGACAGCCTTCTTAAGTAGTCTTGCCTTTCATTGGACACACCTGCCAAACTAATTAGCACAGGTGTCTGCAATTGCTTACAGTGATATAAAGAGCCCTGACACACATCACCATCAATGAGTTTAACTGACAAACAAACAAATTCTTTCCTTATCACTCCTAAACACTTTTTGCATAATAATTTGGAACACAGTGTACATGTGCTTTTCCACAAAACACCAGTGGTTCACGTAGTGAATCTTACAGTTCTAACTTGCCAACCGTGGTCTATATGGAGTTGTTCAATAAAGGGCCCAAAATTAAGATAACATAGACGGGAGAGGTCTCTATGAATAGGAATTCCTAAGTATTTGATACCCTGTGAGGGCCAGGCAAAGGGAAAGTTGGACTGGATGGAATCCTGTACGGATTTGGGGAGGGAGACATCGAGGGCCTCAGACTTCGCTGCATTGATTTTAAAATTTGACCATGTAACAAAGTGATATATTTCAGCCATAACAGCAGGGATGGATATATGTGATTGAGTGATATATACTAGGACATCATCAGCAAATAGAGAGCACTTGTACTCGGTGCCTCCCACCTCAATCCACCTAATATTGGGGTTATGGCGAATTGATGAGAGCAGGTTATCCGTCACTAGGATGTATAAGAAAGAGGACAGAGGACATCCCTGCCTTGTCCCATTGGTGATTATGAAAGGTGATGAAAATCTTCTGACACGCCCCCTGGGCCTTGGGACACCCGGAGCCGGACCCTTTTAGGTGGATGCTGGTGGTTGTAGTCTCCGTGGCGGCGACCCGGTTCCATGGCTCAGGGCGGTAAAACCAGTGGCGGAACTATTTATGTGGTTTTGATGTTTAAATGTCCGACTACGCCACCCGTGGATTGCGGTCAGAGTGAACCGCCGCTGCAGGGCAGACAGCTGAGGATGCTGTTGTGGGTGCAGCAGAGCGTAGTATAACTCCCCACGGGAGGAGTATAGCCTCAGTGCAGTGTATGCGGAGGATGGGGGTGATGGTGCAGGTCAGCAGCAGTAACGACACGGTGTCAGTGATGCAATCCAGGGCCTTTACTCACAGTTCTTATTATCCAGACCACTTCTGCAGGTAACGGCTGCCCACGTCGTACTGTGCTCACCAGGTGAGGGGCTCAGACAACTCTCAGATAACTTTGGAGCGCTTCACAGGACCCCCTTTGTGTGTCCTTTGTCTGGCCTTTCTTACCAATGCTTCTGTCTGGCTGCCTCGGGCCTCCTCTTGGTAAACATGGCGACAGTTTCCCTGACCCTATGTGGTGCCTTCCTAGCGGGTGTAGCGAGGGGCTGTGCCACATAAAATGTCACAGCCTCTGGTTTCTAGCTGAGGGTCGTTTCCCGCCTCCACTAGTTTCGGGCACCGGTCTCCCCCTTTGGCCTGACCCCACCATGCAGGTGGATTCGGGCGTGCGGTGGCGACTCGCCCGTCCGCACCCCTGGGATCCCTTTGTTCCTCATTCCTGGAGCCTTCTCCGTTCCTCTTTCTTCCTTCTCCCTCTTCCAGGCCTGGGCCTCTGTTACTAGGCCCGCCTCCGGAGCAGAGCTCATGCAGAGCCCCTGCTCCCTGTCACTTCTGCTCAGACTTCTCTGCACTGAACTAAGATGGTGCCCACCTTTTATACTTCCTTCTCAATGCACCCAGGAACTGCTTCCTCCCTGCTCCTGCACTACAGGGTTCCCCTTCCTCAGTGTTCCCTCCCCCCACTCCAGCCAGGGACAGGGACTGTCGTGCCCACCTCAGGGGCATATTGGTCGCCCTGCCCCACGGCAATGTGGTGTAATGCATGCAGATGTCGGGGTCCTGATCCACACTCCATCTATACCTGAGAGTGAGATATCACACCTCTGGGTGAGGTGCAATACGTCTGTAGCAACCGAGCCCTCAGGGTGCTACAGTTCTATTTATCTTCAGCCTAGGTGACGTATTGCGATACAGGGCCGTGATTTTAGCTATAAAAGGGTACCCTAGACCCCTACCCCAAGCTTTTTAAGAGAATAATATATGGCGTGCCAGGAGACTCTATGGAATGCTTTCTCAGCATCCAACGAGAGTATCTAATTACAAGTTTTTAACTGCATCTAGCTCAGGAAATATTTTGTGCCTAGTAGCAGTGTCTGCTAGTCAGCGGATTATCCCAGCTGTTAAGCAAGCTACACCACCTGTAGTTTGGACACTTAATTTTTTCAAAGGAAATGCTTTGGGACCCCGGGATACTCAGTGAAGAGCATCAGGAGGCACCCCAAGGCATAGGGGCTGGGACTGGCGGTAGGACACCATGCGGTGGACCGCCTAGCTCGATCCTTATAAAAGCTTTTTAACTGCAGCAGCTTTAGTGGACGCTACTGGAGCTGGAATTACGCGGCTGCGGGCATGAGACTTGCCCTCCAATAGATCCTTGTAAAAGGATTTAAAGTGTATTCATTCAAATTAGAGAGACAATTTAAATTAAAAAGCTTAGACCTGCCTCCACCACAGGGGGGCTCGCTCGACCCACCAGCGGACAGGCACCAGTATTGGGAGAGGGGGGCTGGCCGTCAGGGTCCACCGCGGCTCTGGCACAAACCCGGCGACACGGAGGTGGCACGGGCAGGAACGGACTGGCCGTGTCGGCTTCTCACTTTTTGGATTTTAGAAGGGCATGACATGCCTATATCTGTGTCTCCCCCTCCTTTTACTCCTCCACCTCTTTTCTTTTCGCATGACTATATGTACTTGTCACTTTTCCATGTGTTAGTTATGTCTTCTGAGCAGTTTGTCAGCATTGGACAAAGGTGTTTTCTATGTGTTTCTATGTGTTTTTGTTTGCCTGCCATTGGTTTTAACGGTGTTCAAAGGTGTTCGACGAACCGAATCGAACTCGAACACTACGGGGGTGGCTCAACACTATTTAAGAGGAGACATTGCGCAGCAGGCCTTCATGGTAAAATAGCTGCTAGGAAACCACTGCTAAGGACAGGCAACAAGCAAAAGAGACTTGTTTCGGCTAAAGAACACAAGGAATGGACATTAGAGCAGAAGAAATCTGTGCTTTAGTCTGATGAGTCCAAATTTGAGATCTTTGGTTCCAACCACCGTGTCTTTGTGCGACGCAGAAAAGGTGAACGGATGGACTCTACATGCCTGGTTCCCACCGTGAAGCATGGAGGAGGAGGTGTGATGGTGTGGGGATGCTTTGCTGGTGACACTGTTGGGGATTTATTCAAAATTGAAGGCATACTGAACCAGCATGGCTACCACAGCATCTTGCAGCGGCATGCTATTCCATCCGGTTTGGACCATCATTTACTTTTCAACAGGACAATGACCCCAAACAGACCTCCAGGCTGTGTAAGGGCTATTTGTCCAAGAAGAAGAGTGATGGGGTGCTATGCCAGATGACCTTGCCTCCACAGTCACCAGACCTGAACCCAATCGAGATGGTTTGGGGTGAGCTGGACCGCAGAGTGAAGGCAAAAGGACCAACAAGTGCTAAGCATCTCTGGAAACTCCTTCAAGATTGTTGGAAGACCATTTCCGGTGACTACCTCTTGAAGCTCATCAAGAGAATGCCAAGAGTGTGCAAAGCAGTCATCAAAGCAAAAGGTGGCTACTTTGAAGAACCTAGAATATAAGACATATTTTCAGTTGTTTCACACTTTTTTGTTAAATATATAATTCCACATGTGTTAATTCATAGTTTTGATGCCTTCAGTGTGAATGTACAATTTTCATAGTCATGAAAAGACAGAAAAATTTTTAAATGAGGAGGTGTGTCCAAACTTTTGGTCTGTACTGTATATTACTTTGAAGCACATTCTTATTGAGAAAAATTAATATTCTGAACAATTTTAATTGGAAGCAATCAGGAATTTTATGGTGAATCACATTTCAACTTCAATTACCTATTAGCAACTATGAAAATCTCTAGCGTACGATAAGCAAAAAAATAAGAAAAAAATAAAAGCTCTCAAGGGTATTTATGAAATGAGCTAGCATAGCAAATGAGCAATCAAAGGAAGTAAAGATGGCATTTAAAATGATACAATTATATAAGCTGAGTAAGAAACCAGAGAAAGTACTAAGTTACAGACGCAAAAAATAGTTTCAGAGTGAAAACTTTAACTCTAAAAATTTAATATTACAATCATTATTCAAAGGTTCTTCTAATGTGGCAGAAGAAAAATGTCTGAGGGAAATGAAATGTGTCCATTAAACATCCAGACAGTAAATAAAGATATAAGCACAATGTAAACTGAAACTGTATGCACAAAGCAGGATATACCAGTGCCTCTATATCCATTTGGTTGATCTTTCAGCAAAATGTGTTTTACCACATATCTGTGGCTCTGCTGGGGCTTTCGTCTGAAACCCTGAAAAATGGGACTCAAGTGTATCTGCCAGCGGGGAGACTGATGATAATGAAGCAGATGGAGTAACTTTGCGCTATGTCTGACCTCATTTTTGGCAGTGTCCGCCTTTTTTCAGGTGGGCACAATAATGCAGTGGCCACCTGGAAAAGATGGATACTGCAGAAAATGCTGTCAGAAGTGAACACATTTGCTTCATTAAAGTCAATGACCCCATGGGAAAGGGTTGGTAGACTATTAATGGAGGTCTACAACATTCAAGTCCGACTTAGTCCTAAAACTTGCCTTCTAAGTCTGGTGGGAGAAGTTGGTGGTTCTTTTGTAGTGCAGAGTTGGCCTTAGCGAAAATATTCTATCAAACCAGAAAATCTGTTGCCAAACACTGGCTGGCAAATGGCTCTCCCTCGATAGATGAAGTAGTTCAGTGTCTAAATAATACAATCCTAAAGGAGGAAAAATTCTATATTAAAAGGAGAGCAATTGCTAAATTTGGGAAACAACAAGGTGACTGGATTAGATGCCCAGCAGTAGTATCCGAGGTGCTTGCAAATGATGTGATCTTCAATTTATTAGCACTATGATTAGCCTTAACTATTTAATTGGCCGGAATACGTAGCACATGGTATTTTACATTAATGGACTGGTTCTTCTTTATTTAGTCTAGATATGTATGTTGCACACTAAAAAGGGAGACTGGGATTGATCAGAGGAGGGGGGAGATAGAGGGAGGAAATGAACATTGTTCAAATATCTGTATGAACAATGCTTATATATTTTTGCAATTCATGTGTATGTGTTGTATAATGGTCTGGTTAATACTAGTGTTGAGCGAGCACTAAAATGCTCGGGTGCTCGAAGCTCGGGCCGAGCTCGCCGTGATACTCAGGTGCTCGACCCGAGCAACGAGCCCTATGTTAGTCTATGGGAGACCAGAGCATTTTTGCGGCGGCACCCCCGGCAGTCTTTTAAAAGCCTAACAAGTGCCCAAAACGATAGTGACAGTGCTCAAATGACATGGGGACAGCATGGGGATCGCCCCAGGAAGCATTTCTGACCCCCAGGTCACTGCTGTCAACAACGTGGTCAGAGGTATTAAGCCACTTTTAAGGGCTCACAATAAAACGTTCAAATACGAAACTGAAACTGCTTTCCTGTGAAATATGTTAAGAAAGTTCCTTTCCAGGGTAAAGACTTGTGTATAAGGTAAAATAAATAACCCCCCAAAAAAATACTCCTCCACACCTTGGGCTATGTTCACAAGTAGCATTTTTTATGCGTTTTTGCACTTTTGTATTGCTTTCAACCGTGAAAAATGCATTCACCGGGAAATGTCATTTTAACATTTTACAACCTTATCTGGCCATGTGCTGTGTGACACATGCATACAGTGCTGAAAAGACATGGGAACAGCATGGGGAAGACCCCTTGAAGCATCTCTGACACCCAGGTCACTGACTAAAAGTGTGCCCATCAGAAGTCATCCTTGCTGCATCAGAAGATGCAGACTTGCAACTATCCCCATGCAAGTTCTTGTCCCAGGGCAGTGTTCAATTGTACCTCCCCCATTCCTTGCAATGCAAGCGCAAGTATGCAGCCTGCCACCCACCCACCCCCAGGCTGCAATACCATACTGCTTGCTTGCACTTGAAATTGGGCCTTTTAGGCATGTGGAGGCGGAATCTGGCCACCAGGTCATGACTGCGTTGGCGGCCTGGTATCCATACTCAGTCCCCAGCCGCCCGGCGGCCGGGTGTCCACACTCCGTCCCCAGCCGCCAGGGGGCGGCCGGGTGGACATACTCGGTCCCCAGCCACCCAGCGGCCGGGTGTCCACACTGGGTCCCCAGCCGCCTGGGGGCAGCCGGGTGTCCATAAACGGTCCCCAGCCGCCCCTATTTCTCCTTGGAACATCCCCACACACACTTTTCTTAGCCTGGCCTGATTTAGGGCAGCATTGGACGAGCCCACCAGAGAACCAGACTCCTCCGGTGGGCCTGGCTTCTCCATCAGGGGAGTTGAGAGTGCCAAGGTGAGGACCATGATGATGATGATAGAAGTTAGCATCTGCTTTGTTTTCTTGGAATGCAAGCGTAAGTGTGCAGCCTGCCACCCAGCCACCCCTAGGCTGCAATGCAATACTGCTAGCTTGCACTTGAAATGGGGCATTTTAGTTTGGAGGAGGCCGAAGCTGGCCACTACCTCATGGCTGCTTCGGCAGCGAGGTATCTATACTCAGTCCCCAGCTGCCCCTATTTTTCCCGGTGTGCCTTATACATAAGATTAAGCATGCATACCAAAACATTACCTGTGCCCTCCCCAGTGCATTTAGTGGGAAGGACAGCCTATTCTGCTGCAGTGTGTGTATGCCAAACCCCTGTTCATAGTACATGCGAAGATGCCTCCCACCCTGCACCTGTCGTTGCAGACTTGCAACTATCCCCATTCAAGTCCTTGTCCCAGGGCAATGTTCAATTGTACCTCTCCCATTCCTTGCAATGCAAGCGCAAGTATGCAGCCTGCCACCCACCCACCCACCCCCAGGCTGCAATACCATACTGCTTGCTTGCACTTGAAATTGGGCCTTTTAGGCATGTGGAGGCGGAATCTGGCCACCACATTATGGCTGCGTTGGCGACCTGGTATCCATACTCAGTCCCCAGCCGCCCAGCGGCCGGGTGTCCACACTCGGTCCCCAGCCGCCAGGGGGCGGCCAGGTGTCCATACTCTGTTCCCAGCCGCCCCGCGGCCGGGTGTCCACACACGGTCCCCAGCCGCCTGGGGGCAGCCGGGTGTCCATAAACGGTCCCCAGCCGCCCCTATTTCTCCTTGGAACATCCTCCCACACACTTTTCTTAGCCCGGCCTGCTTTAGGGCAGCATTGGACGAGCCCACCAGAGAACCAGACTCCTCCGGTGGGCCCTGGCTTCTCCATCAGGGGAGTTGAGAGTGCCAAGGTGAGGACCATGATGATGATGATGATAGAAGTTAGCATCAGCTTTGTTTTCTTGGAATGCAAGCGCATGTATGTAGTAGCGGCTAGGCCTGAGGTGGTCAGCGTTTTGGCGCATATCCTACCTCCTCCGAGGATTGCTGGATGTTTTCCTGCTACTATCCCAGTTCTATGACCACCGTTAAAACAAAACTTCAGGTGATAAATGATGGATGAGGTAGTGGCAAAGGAGAAAGAGCAGGAGGAACAGGGACCATTCACATCAATATCAGGCAAGTCAACCACATATGTCTTGTAGAATATGTTTCTGTACCAAAAGGAGTGGTCGGCTACACAGTTATAGGGCATACAGTGAGTGCAATGCCTACCAAAAATTTTGAGGCACTCCAATGCCCCTTGGAAATGACATGGAGGTCACGGCATGCATACATTGCGCAAGATGTACACTGCACGGCTCCGGCCAAAATGGACGTCATTCTAAATATGGGGATACAGTCAGTATATTAATACAAGTACAAAACACAATTATTTATATATAGGTGTATGGACGGGGATCAATTAGGGATGTGCAAGTGTATCAATTAGATATCGGCGGGGGATCAGTTAAGTATGGACGGGGGATCAATTAAGTATCAAGTATGGACGGGGGAATCAGATAAGTAGGTCAGGTGGATTAATTAAGTAAAAAGTAAAGTAAAGAAAGAATGAAATACAGTCAGCAATTCAGTCCTAAATCCTCCCTTCCAAACTCCCTGAATCCAAAGTCACTGAAAAACAAGACACACACTTACTTTCGTTCGCACTTACGCTCCGGACACACGCAGCTCGTTCACACTCGCAAACTAAGAGATTTAAAGAGTTTTTTTTTTTTTTTCTTCCTTTTCCAGCAATGTACCCTTCACCTCAATGCACTTCCAAAGGACTTGATGTCCAACCAGCTGCCCCTTATAACCCTTAATTATGACCCCTTCCCCTAAAAACCTTCTACCCATTATTGGGGAGTGGGTCTCCCTTAGTTTTCGCCTTTTCATTGAAAAGCAAAAGCTGACTAAAATTAGGAGGAAATGCAATGCCCGTTGGAAGAGTCATGGAGGTTAGAGGTAATTAAAAACAACATTTCAAATGCCCCTTGGAAGAGCTGTGGAGTTCAGAGTGGCTTAAGAAGACGCTTTTAATGCCCCTTTGAAGAGACGTGAAGGTCACAGTAGCTTAACAAGATGGTTTTAATGCCCCTCGGAAAAGATGTGGAGGTCCCAGTAGCTTAACAAGACGGTTTGAATGCCCCTTGGAAGAGACGTAGAAGTCACAGTAGCTTAACAAGACGGTTTTAATGCCCCTCGGAAAAGTTGTGGAGGTCGCAGTAGCTTAACAAGACGGTTTTAATGCCCCTTACAAGAGCCATACAGTACAGCATATTACAAAAATTACTCCCATTATTGGGGAGTGTGTCTCCCATAGTGTTTGCTTACGCCTTCCAAGCAAAAGCTGCCAAAAATTAGGACGGAGGAACTTGCAATGTCCCTTACAAGAGTCATGCAGTACAGCATATTACAAACATTATTCCCATTATTGGGGAGTGGGTCTCCCATAGTCTTTGCTTATACCTTCCAAGCAAAAGCTGCCAAAAATTAGGAGGAAATGCAATGCCCGTTCAAAGAGTTGCGGAGGTTAGAGTTAATTAAAAACAACATTTCAATGCCCGTTGGAAGAGCTGTGGAGTTCAGAGTGGTTTAACAAGACGCTTTTAATGCCCCTCAGAAGAGACGTGGAGGTCCCAGTAGCTTAACAAGATGGTTTTAATGCCCCTCGGAAAAGTGGTGGAGGTCCCAGTAGCTTAACAAGACGCTTTTAATGCCCCTTAGAAGAGACGTGGAGGTGCCTGTAGCTTAACAAGATGGTTTTAATGCCCCTCGGAAAAGTGGTGGAGGTCCCAGTAGCTTAACAAGACGCTTTTAATGCCCCTCGGAAAAGTGGTGGAGGTCCCAGTAGCTTAACAAGACGCTTTTAGTGCCCCTCAGAAGAGACGTGGAGGTCCCAGTAGCTTAACAAGACGCTTTTAATGCCCCTCGGAAAAGTGGTGGAGGTCCCAGTAGCTTAGCAAGACACTTTTAATGCACCTCAGAAGAGACGTGGAGGTCCCAGTAGCTTAACAAGACGCTTTTAATGCCCCTTGGAAAAGTGGTGGAGGTCCCAGTAGCTTAACATGACGCTTTTAATGCCCCTCAGAAGAGACGTGGAAGTCCCAGTAGCATAACAAGATGGTTTTAATGCCCCTTGGAAAAGTGGTGGAGGTCCCAGTAGCTTAACATGACGCTTTTAATGCCCCTCGGAAAAGTGGTGGAGGTCCCAGTAGCTTAACAAGATGCTTTTAATGCCCCTCAGAAGAGACGTGGACGTCCCAGTAGCTTAACAAGACGCTTTTAATGCCCCTCGGAAAAGTGGTGGAGGTCCCAGTAGCTTAACAAGACACTTTTAATGCCCCTTATAAGAGACGTGGAGGTCCAAGTAGCTTAACAAGACGCTTTTAATGCCCCTTACAAGAGCCATACAGTACAGCATCTTAAAAACATTATTCCCATTATTGGGGAGTGTGTCTCACATAGTATTTGCTTATGCCTTCCAAGCAAAAGCTGCCAAAAATTAGGATGGAGGAACTTGCAATGCCCCTTACAAGAGCCATGCAGTACAGCATATTACAAACATTATTCCCATGATTGGGGAGTGGGTCTCCCATAGTATTTGCTTATGCCTTCCAAGCAAAAGCTGCCAAAAATTAGGATGGAGGAACTTGCAATGCCCCTTACAAGAGCCATGCAGTACAGCATCTTAAAAACATTATTCCCATGATTGGGGAGTGTGTCTCCCATAGTATTTGCTTATGCCTTCCAAGCAAAAGCTGCCAAAAATTAGGATGGAGGAACTTGCAATGCCCCTTACAAGAGCCATGCAGTACAGTATATTACAAACATTATTCCCATGATTGGGGAGTAGGTCTCCCATAGTATTTGCTTATGCCTTCCAAGCAAAAGCTGCCAAAAATTAGGATGGAGGAACTTGCAATGCCCCTTACAAGAGCCATGCAGTACAGCATATTACAAACATTATTCCCATGATTGGGGAGTGTGTCTCCCATAGTCTTTGCTTATGCCTTCCAAGCAAAAGCTGCCAAAAATTAGGACGGAGGAACTTGCAATGCCCCTTACAAGAGCCATGCAGTACAGCATATTACAAACATTATTCCCATGATTGGGGAGTGGGCCTCCCATAGTATTTGCTTATGCCTTCCAAGCAAAAGCTGCCAAAAATTAGGACGGAGGAACTTTCAATAATGGCAACACGGACCACTGTCACCCTGGTGGTATAGTGGTGGTGGAGGCTGAGGATAAGGAGAAGAACATAAAACAGCCAAAATGAGGAAGCGTATACCCATGTGTTGGTGTGAAGCGGTGCATGAGAATTCACCTCCCGAAATAACACAGTGGATTTGACTTTATGTTACTCTGCTGTCATTTGGTGATGATGAGAAGTCTGGCCCAATCCAGCCCTTGTTCATTTTGATAAGGGTCAGCTTGACAGCATTGTCAGTTGACAGGCGAGTGCGCTTATCAGTTATAATTCCACCAGCGGCACTAAAAACACGCTCCGATAACAAGCTAGCGGCAGGGCAGGCCAGGACCTCCAAGTGTCCAACTTGGATACCCAAGAATTAAAAGGCACAGAGGAATCACGGATGACTCTGGTACGGTTGGCAAGGTACTACCTCACCATCTTTTGAAACTTTCCACTCCTTGTGAGAGTACCCCGCGCCTCAGGGCCTGTAAGCTGGGCGGGTCTCAGAAAACTGTCCCAGAATGTTGACAGTGTTCCCCTGCCTCTGTTGGATTGGAGTTGCCTCTCTCTCGCTTGTACGCCTTGGTTGGTCAACGAACTGTGACCTCTGCCGCTAGCGTGTTCAGATGGGAACTTTTTTAACAGTTCTGCACCAAGGGCCTTCTGGTACTGCCCCATTTTTGTAGACCTCTCCACCTCAGGAATAAGAGAGTGAAAGTTCTCCATGTAGCGGGGGTCTAAAAGTGTCACCAACCAGTAATGACTGTCACCCAACATTTTGACAACGCGAGGGTCACGGTTAAGGCAGCTTAACAAAGTCAGCCATGCGTGCCAGACTGGTAATGGGCAAGACTTCCGCGTCCTCACCAAGATGACGACTGACCATGCTCTCCTCCTCCACCCCCCTGTCCTCAGGCCACCCACGCTGAACCGACGGTATGACAGTTTTACAGGTACTACCGTCTACAGCGCATGATACAAGCTCCTGTTCTACCTCCTCCTCCTCCTCTCCCTCATTGTCCCCCAATACACGTTGGGATGAGATGAGGCTGGGCTGTGTGTAATCGACCGCTACGGATTCTTGATCCATCTCATCATACTCTGGTTGCAATGCCTCCTCTTTAATTCTCCGCAGAGAGCGTTGCAAAAGACAGACAAGTGGAATGCTGACGCTAATGATGGCATCATCGCCACTCACCATCTGGGTGGACTCCTCAAAGTTTGTCAAGATGGTACAGATGTCAGACATCCAGATCCACTCCTGAGGTCTTATGTGTGGAGTGTGACCTGAATATCGACGGCCTTGTTGCAGCTGGCACTCCACAACTGTTCTCTTCTGCTCACAAATCCTTTGCAACATGTGGAGGGTAGAGTTCCAACGTGTGGGGACATCACACACCAGTCGGTGTGACGGAAGCTGCAAACACTGCTGCAACACAGCAATGGCGGCGGAAGCTGTAGCCGACTTGCGAAAATGAGCTGACAGGCGGCCTACTTTGACGAGCAGATCGGGCAACTCGGGGTACGATTTAAAAAACCGCTGAACCACGAAGTTAAGCACATGAGCCAGGCATGGTACGTGTGTGATCTCACCTCGCCTCATAGTCGCCACCAGGTTACGGCCATTGTCACACACGACCATGCCTGGATGTAGGTTCAGCGGTCTCAGCCACAGATCTGCCTGCTCTTTCACAGCTGTCCACAACTGACAAGCAGTGTGAGGTTTTTCACCTAAGCTTATGAGTTTCAGCACAGCCTGTTGCCGCTTGGCGGAGGCAGTACTGCAGTGCTTCCAGCTTGTAACTGATGTGGTGATATCTGAGATGGAGCCAGGACATGAGGAGGAGGAGGATGATGCGCAGGAGCTGTACACTGTGGGGGCAACTCTGACTGACATAGGGCCCGCAATCCTCGGTGTGGGGAGGATGTGTTCAGGCTCAAAGTCCGACTGGGTCCCGGCTTCCACTATGTTTACCCAGTGTGCCATCAGGGAGCTGCACCGTCCCTGGCCACAATCACTTGTCTACGTGTCCGTTGTCAGGTGGACTCTCCCAGTAACTGCGTTGTTGAGGGCACGGCAGATGTTTTGGGACACGTGCTTCAGTAGTGCGGGGATGGCACACCGGGCAAAATAGTGTCAGCTGGGGACCGAGTACCGAGGGACGGCCACTGCCATAAGGTTGCGGAAGGATTCCATCTCCACCAGCCTAAAAGGCAGCGTTTCCAATGCAAGCAGTCGTGAAATGTGCGAATTTAGGACTGTGGCCTGTGGGGCGTTAGCTGCGAATTTCCGCTTTCGTTCAAAGGTCTGGGATATGGACAAATGAACGCTGCGGTGGGACGTGGACGTGGACGTTGATGCTGTTTCTTGAGAAACTGCCATAACAAGTGAAGACTGAGAGGAGGGGGCATTTTTGCATGCAGTATGGACAGGGGATTGCCTTGCACACACAACAGGGGGTTCTATTGCATGCACAACAGCGGAAGAAGCAGTGGTGACACACGCTGACACTGGTCATGGACCCTGGGGTTCACCCCACAAAGTCGGGTGCTTTGCTGCCATGTGCCTGATCATGCTGGTGGTGGTCAGGCTGGTAGTTTTGTCACCCCTGCTGATGCTGGCATGGCAGGTGGTACAAATGGCCTTTTTGGGGTTATCAGCAGAGTCTTTAAAAAAATTCCAGACTCTGGAAGACCTGCCGGATGAACTGGCAACGTCCCTCGTGTTGGTGTTACGGGGAACGGTTGACCGCCTTCTGTCTGCGGCCACCACACTGCTTCTTCCTGCCTGTTGGGGTACTCTGCCTCCCTCCCCCTGTGTGCTGCTGGCCTCACTCTGCATGTCCTCCTGCCACTTTGGGTCAGTTACTAGTAGTGTTGAGCCACCCCCGTAGAGTTCGAATTCGGTTCGGTTCGTCGAACACCCGTGTGTTCGCCGAACTGTTCGTCGAACACCGTTAAAACCAATGGCAGGTAAACAAAAACACATAGAAACACATTGAAAACACCTTCAAAGGTGTCCAAAAGCTGACAAACTGCTCAGAAGACATAACTAACACATGGAAAAGTGACAAGTACATATAGTCATGCGAAAAGAAAAAAGAGGTGGAGGAGTAAAAGGAGGGGGAGACACAGATATAGGCATGTCATGCCCTTCTAAAATCCAAAAAGTGAGAAGCCGACACGGCCAGTCCGTTCCTGTCCGTGCCACCTCCGTTTGTGCCAGAGCCGCGGTGGACCCTGACGGCCAGCCCCCCTCTCCCAATACTGGTGCCTGTCCGCTGGTGGGTCGAGCGAGCCCCCCTGTGGTGGAGGCAGCTCTAAGCTTTTTCATTTAAATTGTCTCTCTAATTTGAATGAATACACTTTAAATCCTTTTACAAGGATCTATTGAAGGGCAAGTCTCATGCCAGCAGCCGCGTAATTCCAGCTCCAGTAGCGTCCACTAAAGCTGCTGCAGTTAAAAAGCTTTTATAAGGATTGAGCTTGGCTGTCCACCGCAAGGCGTCCTACCGCCAGTCCCAGCCCCTATGCCTTGGGGTGCCTCCTGATGCTCTTCACTGAGTATCCCGTGGTCCCGAAGCATTTCCTTTGAAAAAATTAAGTGTCCAAACTACAGGTGGTGTAGCTTGCTTAACAGCGGGGATAATCCGCGGACTAGCAGACACTGCTACTAGGCACAAAGTATTTCCTGGGCTAGATGCAGTTAAAAATTTGTAATTAGATACTCTCGTTGGATGCTGAGAAAGCATTCCATAGAGTCTCCTGGCATGCCATATATTATACTCTTAAAAAGCTTGGGGTAGGGGTCTAGGGGACCCTTTTATAGCCAAAATCACGGCCCTGTATCGCAATGCGTCACCTAGGCTGAAGATAAATGGAACTGTAGCACCCCGAGGGCTCGGTTGCTGCAGAGGTATTGCACCTCACCCAGAGGTGTGATATCTCACTCTCAGGTAAGGATGGAGTGTGGATCAGGACCCCGACAGCTGCATGCATTACACCACATTGCCGTGGGGCAGGGCGACCAATATGCCCCTGAGATGGGCACGACAGTCCCTGTCCCTGGCTGGAGTGGGGGGAGGGAACACTGAGGAAGGGGAACCCTGTAGTGCAGGAGCAGGGAGGAAGCAGTTCCTGGGTGCATTGAGAAGGGAGTATAAAAGGTGGGCACCATCTTAGTTCAGTGCAGAGAAGTCTGAGCAGAAGTGACAGGGAGCAGGGGCTCTGCATGAGCTCTGCTCCAGAGGCGGGCCTAGTAACAGAGGCCCAGGCCTGGAAGAGGGAGAAGGAAGGAAGAGGAGCGGAGAAGGCTCCAGGAATGAGGAACGAAGGGATCCCAGGGGTGTGGACGGGCGAGTCGCCACCGCACGCCTGAATCCACCTGCGTGGAGGGGTCAGGCCAAAGGGGGAGACCGGTCCCCGAAACTAGTGGAGGCGGGAAATGACCCTCAGCTAGAAACCGGAGGCTGTGACATTTTATGTGGCGCAGCCCCTCGCTACACCCGCTAGGAGGGCAGCACATAGGGTCAGGGAAACTGGCGCCAAGTTTACCAAGAGGAGGCCCGAGGCAGCCGGACAGAAGGGTTGGTAAGAAAAGCCAGACAAAGGACACACAAAGGGGGTCCTGTGAAGTGCTCCAAAGTTATCTGGGAGTTGTCTGAGCTCCTCACCTGGTGAACACAGTACGACGTGGGCAGCCGTTACCTGCAGAAGTGGTCTGGATAATAAGAACTGTGAGTAAAGGCCCTGGACTGCATCACTGACTCCGTGTCGTTACTGCTGCTGCCCTGCACCATCACCCCCATCCTCCGCATACACTGCCCTGAGGCTATACTCCTCCCGTTGAGAGTTATGCTACGCTCTGCTGCACCCACAACACCAGTCTCAGCGGTCAGCCCTGCAGCGGCGGTTCACTCTGACCGCAATCTACGGGTGGCGTAGTCGGACATTTAAACATCAAAACCACATAAATAGTTCCGCCACTGGTTTGACCGCCCTGAGCCACGGAACCGGGTCGCCGCCACGGAGACTACAACCACCAGCATCCACCAAAAAGAGTCCGGCTCCGGATGTCCCAAGGCCCAGGGGGCGTGTCAGAACATTTTCATCACCTTTCATAATCAACAATGGGACAAGGCAGGGATGTCCTCTGTCCCCTCTCTTATACATCCTAGTGACGGAGCACCTGCTCTCATCAATTCGCCATAACCCCAATATTAGGTGGATTGAGGTGGGAGGCACCGAGTACAAGTGCTCTGCATTTGCTGATGATATCAATCACATATATCCATCAGCAGGCTGTTATGGCTGAAATAGATCACTTTGTTACATGGTCAAATTTTAAAATCAATACAGCGAAGTCTGAGGCCCTCGATGTCTCCCTCCCCAAATCCATACAGGATTCCATCCAGTCCAACTTTCCCTTTGCCTGGCCCTCACAGGGTATCAAATTCTTAGGAATTCCTATTCATAGAGACCTCTCCCGTCTATGTTATCTTAATTTTGGGCCCTTTATTGAACAACTCCATACAGACCACGGTTGGCAAGTTAGAACTGTAAGATTCACTACGTGAACCACTGGTGTTTTGTGGAAAAGCACATGTACACTGTGTTCCAAATTATTATGCAAAAAGTGTTTAGGAGTGATAAGGAAAGAATTTGTTTGTTTGTCAGTTAAACTCATTGATGGTGATGTGTGTCAGGGCTCTTTATATCACTGTAAGTAATTGCAGACACCTGTGCTAATTAGTTTGGCAGGTGTGTCCAATGAACGGCAAGACTACTTAAGAAGGCTGCCCCACATTATTAAGCAGCCTACATTTTCTGCCAAAATGGGAAAGAAAAAGGATGTGTCGGCTGCTGAGAAGCAACAAATTGTGGAGTGTTTAGGTCAAGGCATGACTACAATCAACATTGTGCGATCATCAGGATGAAGTGTCTTGGCAATCAAGAAGTATGTAGCTGATTCACAGTACACACGTGTGCGTGCTGATAAGGGCAAATTGAGGACTCTTTCCTACAGGCAATTACGTCAGGTTAAAAGAGCAGCGGCAAAAAAGCCTTGTCATAGCAGCAGACAAGTTTTTGAAGCTGCTGGTACCTCCAACGTCCGCCGAACAACAAGATGCAGGGTCCTTCAGAGGTTTGCAGCTGTGCGTACGCCATCCTGTCGACCTCCTCTATCCACTGTTTTGTTCATGGATGAGTGCCGTGCAACGCTCGATGGTCCAGATGGATGGAGTGGAGGATGGCTGGTTGATGGACACCCCACGCAAACACAGCTACAGCGCCAACAAGGAGGAGGTGGAGTAATGTTTTGGGCTGGTATCATGGGGAGAGAGATTGTCAGCCCCTTTAGGATCCCTGAAGGGGTAAAGATGAACTCCATAATGTATGTGGAGTTTCTCAAACAGCACTTCCTGCCATGGTTCAAGAAGAAGAACCGTGTATTCCACAGCAAGATCATTTTCATGCATGATAATGCACCGTCTCATGCTGCACATAAAACATCTGCATCTCTGGCTGATATGGGCATAAAAGGGGACAAACTTATGGTGTGACCCTCATGCTCCCCTGACCTCTACCCCATTCAGAACCTCTGGAGCATCATCAAAAGGAGTGTCTATGATGGCGGGAGGCAGTTCACATCTAAGCAACAGCTCTGGGAGGGTATTCTGTCCTCATGCAAAACAATTGAAGCAGAAACCATCCAAAACCTGACAAATTCAATGGACGAGAGAGTTCAGAAGCTCCTTTCGAACAAGGGGTCCTATGTGCAAATGTAACATCACCTAGAATAAAGTTTTGAGTTGAAAACTGTTTGATTTCAGTTTCTAATAACCTGCTAATGCTTATAATTTCAAAAATGACCATTTTTTTGGTCTTTATTAGAATGAAAAGGTTGATCGAAGAGTGTGGGGGATCTAAGAGTGTGGCAACCCAGTAGTCAGGATTACTTCGAATTCTGACAATCTGAGGGTCATGTTGCAGGTAGTGCAGCAAGAAGGCACTTATGTGTCTTAGAATCATAGAATGGTAGAGTTGGAAGGGACCTCCTGGGTCATCTGGTCCAACCCCCTGCTCAAAGGAGGATTCACTAGATCATCTCAGACAGATGTCTGTCCAGCCTCTGTTTGAAGACGTCCATTGAAGGGGAACTCACCACCTCTCGTGGCAGCCTGTTCCACTCATTAATCACCCTAACTGTCAAAAAGTTTTTTCTAATATCTAATCTGTGTCTCCTCCCATTTAGTTTCATCCCATTGCTTCTAGTCTTTCCTTGTGCAAATGAGAATAAAGATGATCCTTCTACAATGTGACAGCCCTTGACATATTTGTAGACAGCTATTAAATCTCCTCTCAGTCTTCTTTTTTGCAAGCTAAACATTCCCAAATCCTGCAACCGTTCCTCATAGGACATGGTTTGCAGACCAGTCACCATTCTGGTCGCTCTTCTCTGAACTTGCTCCAGTTTGTCTATGTCTTTTTTAAAATGTGGTGCCCAAAACTGTACACAGTATTCCAGATGAGGTCTGACCAAAGAGGAGTAAAGACCGATAATGACTTCACGTGATCTAGACTGTATGCTTCTGTTAATACATCCCAGAATTGTATTTGCCTTTTTTGCTGCTGCATCACACTGTTGACTCATGTTCAGTCTATGATCTATTAGTATACCTAAGTCTTTTTCACATGTACTGTTGCTTAGCTCTATTCCTCCCATTCTGTATATGCTTTTTTCATTTTTATTGCCCAGATGTAGTACTTTGCATTTTTCCCTGTTAAAAACCATTCTGTTGGTTGCTGCCCACTGCTCCAGTTTATTTAGGTCTTTTTGAATCCTCTCTCTCTCTTCTCTAGTATTAGCTATCCCTCCTAGCTTTGTGTCATCGGCAAATTTAATCAGTTTACCCTCAATTCCTTCATCTAAATCATTGATGAAGATGTTGAACAATACAGGTCCCAGGACGGAGCCCTGTGGTACCCCACTTGAGACATTCATCCAGCTGGATGTGAAGCCATTTACAACCACCCTTTGAGTCCGATCACTAAGCCAGTTATGAATCCACCTAACAGTTGCCTGGTCCATTGCATACTTGGTCATTTTTTCAATAAGGATGGTGTGAGATACTTTGTCAAATGCTTTGCTGAAGTCAAGATATACTATATCTACAGCATTTCCCTGATCCACCCAGTCAGTGATTCTGTCATAGAAGGAAATTAAGTTAGTCTGACATGACTTGTTAGTTACAAACCCATGCTGACTCTGGTTAATCACTTCATTCTTATCCATGTACTTACATACATGTTGTTTAATAATTTGTTCAAAGATCTTTCCTGGTATAGAAGTCAGACTCACCGGCCTATAGTTCCCTGGGTCCACCTTCTTCCCCTTTTTGAAGATAGGAACAACATTTGCTCTTCTCTAGTCTTCTGGGACTTCTCCTGTTCTCCAAGAATTTTCAAAGATTATGGAGAGTGGTTCTAAAATTTCTTCTACGATCTCCTTCAGTACTCTGGGGTGTAATTCATCTGGACCTGGAGACTTGAACTCATTTATGTTAGCTAAATATTCCCTCACAATCTTTCTGTTTACAGATAACTTGGATTCCTCTATTCCTTTAAAAGGACAGTGAAGATCAGTTGATGTTACATTTTCTTTCTGAGAGAAAACAGATGCAAAATAGGAATTAAAAAGTTCAGCCTTCTCAACATCCTCTCTTACCATTTCTCCATTTTCATCCTGTAAAAATCCTATAGCATCTTTGACTTTTCTTTTACTTTTGACATACCCCCAAAATCCTTTTTTATTGCTTTTGACATGTCTTGCAAGCCTTAATTCATTGTCAGCTTTAGCTAACCTGATACGTGCCCCACAGGATCTGCAGACTGCATTATAATCTTCTTTAGATATGCCTCCCTCTTTCCATTTAATAAACATTTCTTTCTTTTTAGCATGTGTTTAAGTTCTGTGTTCATCCATCCTGGTTTCCTTAAATGCTTCCCATTCTTCCTACTTTTCGGGATTGTTAACGATTGTGCTTTGAGAATCTCATTTTTAAAAATTTCCCATCCTTCCTGGACATTTTTGTCCTTAAGGACATCCAGCCATTGGATCCCTCCTATTCTCTTTCTGAGTCTCTTAAAATCTGCCTTTCTAAAATCTAACCTTGAAGTTTGAGTCTTCACATGTCTTCCTCCTCTAGTTATCCAAAATTCTATAATAGCATGATCGCTGCCTCCTAGGGTCCCAGCCACCTTTACCTCCTCAACCATTTCCTCCCTGTTTTTAAGGATTAGATCCAAAGTAGCAAATCCCCTTGTTTTCTCCCCTACCTTTTGGAAGATAAAGTTGTCAGCAAGAGAGGATAAGAATTTGCTTGACCTGTTAGTTTTACTTGAGAGAGATTCCCAACAAATGTCTGGATAGTTGAAATCTCCCATGACCACTACGTCATATTATTTGGAGAACTTGGTCATTTGATACATAAAGAGTTCATCCATATCTTCAGCTTGCCCAGGTGGCCTGTAGTAAATGCCTACAATGGTGTCCTTTCCGTTGTTCTCTCCTTGTATTCTTACCCAAACAGTTTCCACAGAACTCCCAGTCTCTGAAGCTTCAATCTCTGTGCAGATATACGCTTTTCTAACATACAATGCAACACCTCCTCCTCGTTTATCAAGTCTGTTTCTTGCAAATAAGTTGTATCCTTTTAGCCTTTTATTCCAATCATGTGTATCGTCCCACCAAGTTTCAGTGATTCCAATGACATCATATTCCTTTTCCTGCATTAGTAGTTCCAATTCTCCTTGTTTGTTGCCCATGCTTTGTGCATTTGTATAAAAACATTTTAGTTTGTGATTGGTTTCTCTTCCTCCCATATTTTTATTATTTAAATTGTTTTGTCTTTGTTCTTCCTTTCCACTTCCAGTAGCAGAGATCTCAATAGTATTTGTCAGCTGTATGGCTTTTTCTGGCCTTTTGCTTCCCTTCCCACATTGTTCTAGTTTAAAGCTCTTCTGATGAGTGTAGCAAGGCGACTTCCAAATACATGTTTTCCAGTCTTCGTAAGGTGCACCCCATCTCTAGCAAGTAGTCCATCGTATAGGTAATTCATTCCGTGATCCAGAAATCCAAATCCTTGTTGACGGCACCATCGACGTAGCCAGTTGTTCACCTGTAGAATCTTATTCCACCTCATTGTTCCATGGCCATCCACTGGGAGGATGGATGAGAAGACCACCTGCGCTCCCAATTCTTTCACTTTCTTGCCTAAGTCTTCAAAGTCACTGCAGATGGTTTCCAGGTCCTTTCCTGCGGTGTCATTTGTCCCCACATGTATTAGCAGGAATGGGTAGTGATCTGTAGGTCTGAAGAGTCTTGATATCCTGTCAGACACATCTTTAATTTTTGCTCCTGGAAGACAGCACATTTCTCTTGAGGTTATGTCTGGTCTGCAGATAGCGGCCTCTGTTCCTCTTAACAGGGAATCCCCCATGACCACCACTCTCCGTTTTTTCTTCACAACATTCTTCTTTCTCCATCCAGGAGGATTCTCAGGGATTACAAGGTTATTCATTGCTGGCAAAGTCTTATTTTGCTGTATTTCTTCATGGTTCTCCTGCGTGAGAGCCTGGTACTGGTTCCTGAGCAGTATGGGTGCTGACTGCCTCTTGCGCATCTCGGAGCCCCAAAATTATTTTCCGGGCTAGATGCAGCTAAAAATTATTATTAATTTTAAATCTGGTGGAGCTTAGTATAGATGGCCTAATAGAATCAGTACTGCACACTGCTACAAAGCCCAAATAATTTTCCAGCCAAGATACAGATATACATGATTAGTAATTTGAAAGCTTAAAACGGTTGGTGAGGTGATTTTAACCAATCATCAAGCTTTTACTCTCCCCAGGATGACACAGGGGTAGAAAAGTCGTTTCGGATCCATGATTTGTTCATCTTTATGAACGTGAGTCTGTCTACATTATCAGTGGAGAGCCGCGTGCGCTGATCTGTCAGCACACCACCAGCAGCGCTGAACACACGTTCAGACAGAACGCTGGCTGCGGGGCATGACAAGATCTCCAAGGCGTAAGTGGCGAGCTCCGGCCATTTATCCAGATTGGAAGCCCAAAAAGAGCAAGGGTCCAGTGACACAGTCATGGCTTCAATGTTTACTTGGAGATACTCCTGTACCATCGTCTCTAGGCGTTGACTATGTGTCAGACTTCTTGTCTCCTGTGGCCTTGCAAAGGATGAGCTAAAAAAGTGGTGAAATGATTCCGCAAAATTGATGTTACCAGCAGATACTGTGCTTCTGTTACGGTTTGAGTGCTGAACACTCGACGGTCCCACAGTTGGCAAGTTGGAACTGTGAGATTCACTACGTGCACCACTGGTGTTTTGTGGAAAAGCACATGTAAGATTCTGCAACAGTCTCTGCTGATACTCCTGCATGCGTGCATCCCTTTCTATGGCAGGAATTATTTCTGCAAATTTACTTTTGTATCGGGGATCTAACAGTGTGCAACCCAGTAGTCAGGATTATTTCTAATTCTCCCAATTCGAGGGTCATGTTGCAGGTAGTGCAGCATGAAGGCACTCATGTGTCTTGCGCATCCAGGAGCACCAAGTCCCTGTTGTGTTGGTGGCGAGGTAACAATCATGTTTCCTTCCTCTGTCCTCTCCCCCCAACCTCGCACAGAAATGTGATCAAGGTCTCCCTCATCTGATGAGTCTTCCATCAGTTCGTCCTCCACTTCTTCCTGGGCTCCTGCACATTCCTCACTAGTTTGGCTGCTACCATGCGCCCTGGTAAAACCATCTCCCCCACCCTCACATGCCTGCCGCCTTGGTGCTGCCGACCGTCTGGACCTTGCAGATGTTAGCCCTTCCGCATACAGCTCCTCCTCCTCTACTTCCTCCACCTCCTCATGTGCAACCACCTGACTCTGAATTCTGTTTAACATGTGCTCCAGCATGTAAATCACCGGAATAGTCATGCTGATAATGGCATCGTCAGCACTAAACATCTTCGTCGCCATTTCAAAACTGTGCAGAAGGGTGCATAGGTCCCTGATCTGAGACCACTCCTCCAGCGTGATTTGCCCCACCTCTGGATCCCGTTGGCCCAGGCTATACGTCAGAACGTATTGCACCAGGGCTTGTCGGTGCTGCCACAGTCGCAGCAACATGTGCAGAGTTGAATTCCACCGGGTAGGCACATCGAATTTTAGCCGGTGAAGTGGCAGGCCCAACGACTTCTGTAGAATTGTAAGTCGTTGTGCTGCGGGATGCAAACGGCGGAAGTGAGCACACAGCGACCGTGCCCTCTGCAGAAGGCCATCTAGTCCGGGATAGTGGGCTAAAAATTGCTGGACAACTAGGTTCAACACGTGAGCAATACAAGGCACGTGTGTGACATTGCCCCGGCGAAGGGCCGCACCCAGGTTTGCAGCATTGTCGCACACGGCCTTCCCTGGTTTCAGGTCCAATGGTCCAGTTACCACCTCCAAAGAAAATGATGACCTGCCAATCACGCTAGCTGTTGCGGGTAAAGAGGTGGCAGGTCTGCATCCCAAAACAGGTGTGACTGCTGTCCCCCCAGTCACAGAGGATGAAGAGGCCACAGATGCACAAGATGGGGCAGACGGTGGTTGGCCCGGCCGGCTAGGCCGCATTGTAGCACAGTGAGCTTCCCACTGCAACTTATGCTTCATGTCCATGTGCCGGTTCATGCATGAAGTACTCAAACTATGTATTTTTTGGCCTCTACTTAGCTTTTGCTGACAAATGTTACAGATAACACGAGTTGGGTCATCTTTATCGATCTGAAAAAATGCCCAGGCTATGCAAGGCTTAGCACCCATGCGACCTGAAGAGCCACCACGACTTGTGGTCAGAGGCAGAGTTGTGTTTGAGGATGCAGTCGTTGACGTGCTTCCAGTACTACGTCTCTGTCCAGGAAGGCGCAACCTGACCTCGTCGTCACTAGCATCCTCCTCCACCTCCTCTGCTGACCTCATCTCTTGGCTGACTGTGGGTTGACAGTAAGTGGGATCTCCAACCTCATCATCACCCTGTGTGTTATCACACCCGTCGTCCTCAGAGCCAACCTGTTCCTGCCCTGACAAAAAACTAAAGTTGTCGCTCCAATCAGGTATTTGAGTCTCATCATCGTCTTCCTCATCGTCTCCACCAACAGAAGTTACAGTTTGGGAATGAGGGTCTACATTATGGTCAGAACCTTCTGCGTCTGGTCCTGGATCCGACTCATAAAGATTCTGGGCATCAGTGCAGATCATTTCCTCGTCTGGATTCACAGAAGCTTTGGAGCCGACCACAGATTCCCAGGCTATAGTATGAGTAAACAGCTCTGCAGACTCAACCATCTGTTCTACCTCATACTCAGACGGGCAGCTGGAGATTTGGGAGCTGTGAGGAAGCAAGTGCGATTGGGGTGACACCTCTGAGGACTGGAGTATTTGTGATGTTGAAGTTGATGTGGAGGAGAGCCCACTTAAAGGAGCACTTGATATCCATTGAAGCACCTGCTGTTTTTGTGCCTCATCTGGAATTTGTAGCGATTGGCGTGGCCGTAAGAAAGGGATCTTATCACATTGTCCGCTAAAAGAAGTAGACATTTTAGATTTGCTGGAAGATGGTCTTTCTTCTGCAGATGTTACTGTTGCTTTAACACCTACTCCACGGACACAACCTTTTTTCCCCTTCCCAACACGCCTATTCCCCTTTCCACCAGCAGCAGGCCTTTTTCCACTCATTTTGGTGGTTAACTAATTCGCAACTCTGCAGTTGTTTGCACAAAAAAACAATGGATGGGAACCAAGCAGAACTGAGTGGCCAAACTGTGGTATTAGGCCAAAACTATTGTCTGGGTTAGATGCAGAAAAAAATTATATTTAGTTTGCAACCTGATGGAGGTCAGTATAGATGGACTAATAGAACAAGTCCCACACACAGCTAGAAGGCCAAATATTTTTTCAGAGCTAGATGCAGAAAAAAATTATATTCAATTTGCAACCTGATGGAGGTCAGTATAGATGGACTAATAGAACAAGTCCCACACACTGCTAGAAGCCCAAATATTTTTTCAGAGCTAGATGCAGAAAAATATTATATTCAATTTGCAACCTGATGGAGGTCAGTATAGATGGACTAATAGAACAAGTCCCACACACTGCTAGAAGGCCAAATATTTTTTCAGAGCTAGATGCAGAAAAATATTATATTCAATTTGCAACCTGATGGAGGTCAGTATAGATGGACTAATAGAACAAGTCCCACACACTGCTAGAAGGCCAAATATTTTTTCAGAGCTAGATGCAGAAAAATATTATATTCAATTTGCAACCTGATGGAGGTCAGTATAGATGGACTAATAGAACAAGTCCCACACACTGCTAGAAGCCCAAATATTTTTTCAGAGCTAGATGCAGAAAAAAATTATATTCAATTTGCAACCTGATGGAGGTCAGTATAGATGGACTAATAGAACAAGTCCCACACACTGCTAGAAGGCCAAATATTTTTTCAGAGCTAGATGCAGAAAAAAATTATATTCAATTTGCAACCTGATGGAGGTCAGTATAGATGGACTAATAGAATGATGCTATGCCCAAAAGGTTTTACTTCACTAGGTGCAGTAAAAAAATTGGTATTCTATACACAGGTGGTGTAGCTTGCAACACAGATAGGCTACTCCACTGACTAACACACTCTGCAATAGGCCAAAAAGGATTAGCTTTGCTAGATTTAGCCAAATGCTGTGAAAAAAACTTGCACAGCACTGGCACAGATCTGCCTGGCAAAAACTGATAGGAACTGATGTAACTTAGTCCTGAAAAGGACTGCAATTACAATTAGTCTTTACTTCCACAACCTATCTATTTAAGAGCACAGACCTGCCTGATAAAAGTCGTAGGAAATGCTGTAACCTAGTCCTTAAAAGGACTGCAATCACAACTATTCCCTACTCCCAAGCTATCTGTAGATTTGTGCGAAAATTGGCTTGAAATTAACAAGGTATAGCGCACACAGCAACAGCGGTGCCGTCTAACACGCAGCTGCAGCAGTGAGAAAATAGTGGCGATGGGGAAAATGGCTGGGTCTTATAGGGCAAGGACATGTGACATACACTGCCAATGACACATGCCCTTGCTTGTGTGAAAAAAAGCACTTCGCTCCGTGTGTGCGCTGCTGATAGGCTGACAGATTGCACCTCCCCACTGTAAATGGGGGAAAGAGAAAAAACCATGGAGATCTTCATTATTCCTGCAGAGATCCATTCCCTGCCCCTCCCCCCGCCCCGCTGTACACTCAAACTGCGAATTAACATTAATTTTCATCATTATTGAGAAAAAATCCAGTTATGATTTTGGTGCACGAACAGTTATCGAACATAACCTCGAACAGCCGAATTTTTTTCAAATCGTTCGTGTTCGCCGAACGGCTCGAACACCGCCCAAAATAGCTCGAATTTGAGATTGGCGAACAGTTCGAGTCGAACAACGCTCATCTCTAGTTACTAGATCATCCACCACCTCCTCCTCTTCTACTTGCGCACCAAGATCCTCCTCCTCACTTCCTGGCAATTGTGTCTCGTCATCGTCCACCTCTTGTGACAAATTGCCAGCGTCGACTTCCTGTGGCCGTGGCTGTTCAAATATTTGGCCATCGCTACATGGGATCTCCTCTTCCACCACTTCAAGCGGAGCAGGCGAGGGGCACAAATCTGGAAATGGACCAGTGAACAGCTCTTCAGAGTGTCCAAGTGTGGGATCAGTTGCTGTCTGACAACACTCGGCATGGTGGGAGGAAGGAGCATCAGGGTGAGGAGGAGTATGCGGTCGAGACTCACAGCTACTAAGAGTCGACAGTGTGGAAGACAGGACAGAGGTGGTGGTGCCCAGGTAACTGGAAGTATTATCAGCTATCCAATTAATAACCTGTTCACACTGATCAGTTCGCAATACTGGTGTTGTTCTGTGCTTCCCTAGTAATTCAGTCAAGAAGTGGGAGTGAGAAGATGTGGCTGTTGGTTGTGGCACATTTTCACCTTGGCCATGGCCCCATCCTCTGCACGCACCATCACCAGAACGTCCACTTCCATGTCCCTTGCCACGCGCCTTGCCCATTGTAAAGGAAGTAAAATAGCTTACACTCGCACTATCAATGGAAAAAGGGTAATAAAAAGTAGATTAGAACCGTGGAAGAGGAAAACCACAGTCCTATTTCTCTGGCCTACACCCGACTCTTTTAAACAATCTGAACAATCAGGGAGAAACTATTACTGTTTTTCTTTACAAAAAAAATACCAAAAGCTGAATAATAGAGATTTCTTACGGTGGAACAGCAAAACCACAGTTATAATTTACTGGTGTATACCAGACTTTTTTAAATATATATATTTGCGGCTGAACAGTGAGCGACACACTCAAACTGTTTTTTTTAGATACAAATGGCCCAAAAGTGGATAATACAGAGATTTGACCCGTGGAACTGCAAAACCACACTTGTATTTCTCGGGCCTACACCAGACTATTTTCAACAGATATATTTGTGTCTGAAAAATCAGGGAGACACTATTATTTATTTTTTACGGCAAAAAATGCCAAAAGCAAGATAATACAGAGATTTGACCCGTGGAACTGCAAAACCACACTTGTATTTCTTGGGCCTACACCAGACTATTTTCAACAGATATATTTGTGTCTGAAAAATCAGGGAGACACTATTTTTTTTTTTTTACGTCAAAAAATGCCAAAAACAGGATAATAGAGATTTTTTACCGTGGAACAGCAAAACCACAGTTAGAATTTACTGGTGTATACCAGACTTTTTTAAATATATATATATTTGCGGCTGAACAGTGAGCGACACACTCAAATTGTTTTTTTTAGATACAAATGGCCCATGGAACTGCAAAACCACACTTCTATTTCTCTGACCTACACCACACTATTTTCAACAGATATAAAAAAAGAGGATTTAGATGGAAAAAAAAAAGGATTTTTCCTGGCCCCCGAGACCTGGAGCTAAGTCCAGCAATTTCAGCAACAGGAGCACACAGGACTGTAATGCAGCATTTGCTGGTATAACCACTGCGTCTCCTATACAGCCTGCCTGCCTGATATCTGGGATGGATATTAGTCCTGAGAAGGACTGTTTGTTTGATCTGGCAGCCTTTACAGACCCTACACTATCTATTTCGCAGGATATATCTCTCCCTAAATCAGCAGCGCTGTCCCTACACTGTCTGATCCGGAGCGACTGTGTCCAAGATGGCGGCGCCCGGTTTTAAATACTCGAGGTGACGCTGTGCGGCCAGCCAATCACTGTAATGCCCACAAACAACATGGCTGCGCCATTACAGTGACTGGCTGGCAATCCCTGCATGTTCATTGGCTCTGTAAAGAGCGCCAAACATGCCTGGGCGGAGACCTGAGCTCCCGCCTGAGTAAACCGGAAATGCTCGGTGCTCGCCGAACATCCCGAGTAGCGTGATGCTCGAGCGAGTACCGAGCAGTGTCGAGCATGCTCGCTCAACACCAGTTACTACCAATTGTTATGTTGTAAACTCTGACATGTGTTTTAATAAAAGCTTCTTGATTAACAAAAAAAAGTCAACGGCTCCGCCAGCAGATACGCCTTAATCCTCTTTTTCAGGGCTTCGGACAGAAGTTCTGACAGAGCCACTGACATGTGGCAAAAATGTGGTGCGAACCTAATTTGTACATATTCTAAATAAATTATGTAGTTGGCAGTTTGATGACCAGTCATGAGAATGGTCATCATGAGAGGCAGGCAATAGTCACATAACAGGGAGCATACCCATCATTCTGGATTTGACTATCTCTGCCATGATTCCATCTGTGGTCTGTGGTCAGGAGGGGAGAGTGGTTGTGATGCAAGGTTCAGGCGAACGTAAGAAAAAAAATGGGCCACTCACATCCACAGATTGCAGATGTGACTAATCCCATGTCCTTTTCTGAATAGTGGCCCAATGTTGAACCTGCCTATGTGTATGTGCACTAATCTGGTATGTAAAGTGGACTAAGTTACTCTTTATGCGAAACGCACTGCTTCATACAACACACCCAAATCTAAAAATAAAAATATGATGCTAAAAGAAAAGATTCCTATTGCCCTCCAACATGGCCTATTCTCAGAGGGTTAAAGAACAATCTAAGTGATAACGACACTAAGAAAGCACCAGACACTTTATATTCTGTTGAGAGCATTTCAGCTTTCTCTGAAAATAGTATGACTGGCGATGGATTATAATGGATGGAAAGGCATAGCTAGGTGCTACAATACAGTGTCTGCTCACCTGTGGTAAAATAAAACCCAACCCTACAGAGGGGCAAGCCACGTTTTATGATGCATTTATGGTTCTCTCTTCAATGTCCTTTTAACAGGTTTGAAGCATCAGTTACCCATTATTTATAGGTAGACTTTTCACACCACACTAAGTGCAATGAGTATAATATGATGGAGGAGAAAAATATAATAGGTGGTAATGGGAAAAATGAAAACTCATTAGTCATTGTCACTCCAAATCCAGGATAATACATTTATTTTATAAGTACAAAACAGCATAGAATAATTTAATGTAGATGTTTGTCATGCAAAATAAGTAAATCTATAATTATTTTCATCCATATTATTAAGAAAAGCGTTGCAGGGATGTATTGTTATCTACAGTCGTTGACGAAAGTTTTGAGATGGACACAAATTGTGGTTTTCACACAGTTTGCCACTTCAGTTTTTATAGTGGTAATTTGTATTAATTCTAGGTTGTTATGAAGAGTGATGAAATGAATTGCAAAAAATTGGAAGGTCATTTCTTACCATGAAAATTAACCTAATCACAAAACTCCCATTTCCACTGAATTTCAGCCCTAGCACAAAATGACCAGCTTACATCATTTTAGTGATCTTCTCATTGGTTCAACAGAAAGTATTAACAAGGTCAAGGCAGCTGTATAGGTAGAAAAAAGCTGGAGTTACAACAAAAAGCGCAATTGGGTCTTATCCGAAGATTGGTCAGGACAATAAAGGGTGCATACAGGTGCTCACTTGATGGGGTTGTGTAAGTCACAACCACTGTAGAAGCATGAAATTTCAGCTACTGCAAGCCTATAGAGGAATATAGACAAAAACAGAGCAGGAAAAATGTGGATTAACTGCGTTGCTGATGAATAGTTAAAGGATCCAGGAGACATACGAATATTTAATGTGGTTTATTTGTCAAGGTGTTTCAAAGTCATCTGACTTGTTCATCAGGACAAACCACACATATATACCTGGTATATGGTATATGTGTGGTTTATCCTGATGAAGAAGTGAGATGACTTTGAAACACCTTGACAAATAAACCACATTAAATATTGTTTAGTCTCCTGGATCCTTGTACGATTCATCAGCGGCACAGTTAACCCACAATTTTCCTGCTTCATTTTAAGGCAGTTGGTATAACTCTGTCATGCTGATGAATTATAAGAGCAGACTGGTTCCTTTAAAGGGGGCTTTTCGTTGAGTTCAATGTCTTCTTCGGTTAAACATGGTTACCTCAAAGGAAACACCTGTGGTCATCATTGCTTTGCACCAAAAGGGCTTTACAGGCAAAGATATTGCTGCTTCTAAGATTGCCCCTAAAGCAACCGTTTACTGGATTATCAAGAATTTAAAGAGATGCTAAATCACTATGAAGATGGCATCAGGGCACCCAAGAAAGATTAGCACGTGCCAGGAACATTTCCTAAAAAGGATTCAGCTATGGGATCAGCTCAACTCCAGAACAGAGATTACTTCGGAATGGCAGAAGGCAGGTGTCAGTGCATCTGCATGCATAATGAGGTGAAGACTTTTGGAGGCTGACCTGGTGTCAAGAAGGGCAATAAAGAAGCCACTTCTCTCCAAGAAAAGCATCAAGAACAGACTGACATTCTGCAGGAAGTACAATGATTGCACTTGAATGGCAGGGGGTAAAGTTATTTTCTCTGATAACACCTCCTTCAGATTGCTTGGAACATCTGGAAGAATGGTTGGCCAGAGAAGAAAACGTCAGCACTACCAAGAGTCTTGTCTCATGCCAACAGTAAAGCTTCCTGTAGTCTGTTGGAAGACTACAACCCCTTAATTGGTTCTCTACTACTGGGTAACCCCAGCTTAATCATTTTAGGACACCAATTAAAATAAAAACAATCCAAACTTCCTTCTAACAAAGGCGCTGTTCCAGCGATATCTGCGCTGATTTTCCTGAAGAGTGACGTGACTTGTGTTACATGCAGGTTGCAGCTATTTACTGGCTGCTGTTTGCATCAATATTTCATTCAAGTGAATGTCTGTTCTAAGGCTGCGTGCTCACTATGCGTTTTTCAAGCGTTTTTGCCGCGGAATTTCCACAGCTAAAATGCTTAAAAAAACACTTGGTAATACGTGCCTCATGGCCCCCAATGATAATCCGCATGTGCTGTGCACATGCTGTGGAAATTTCCGCTGCGGATTATCATTACGGAAAAATATGCAGCATGTCCACTAATTTTGCGGACACGCAGCGTAATTGCCGCCATTGACTTGCATTGAATCGCTTAATATCCGCATCACTACATGTGCACATGCGGGTATTAAGCGGTTCAATGTGCGGATGGTACCCGAGTCTGGAGAAGAGGAGACTCTCCTCCAGACCCGGGTACCATGGTACCTGTTAAAAAAGAATTTAAAATAAAAAATAAACATATACTCACCTTCCGATGTCCCCCGGTCTTTTCTCCGCTGCGTCCGGTCTCTTGTACGGCTCGCGGTGGTGTGAAAGGACCTTCCATGACATCATTTAGTCATATGACAGGTCACGCGACCGCTGACGTCGGCAGTCTCGTGACCTGTCACATGACTAAATGACGTCATGAAAGGTCCTTTCACACCACTGAGAGCCGTACAAGAGACCAAACGCAGCGGAGAAAAGACCAGGGGCCCATCAGAAGGTGAGTATAATGTTTTATTTTTTTTTTACCATTTTTATTCCTTTTTTCAACTATTAACTTGGTCACACTATATAAATCCATGCCAGTTGCATGGATTTATATAGTGTGACCAAGTTGTCAAGCACTTTTCCAAGTGATGCTAAAATCGCTTGATAACCCGCATGCAGAAATGCATGCAAAAGCGCTTGACAAACGCTTCTACCTGGCGGGAAAAACATATGTAACATCCGCATGAGTTTTTCCTGCCAGGGAGATGCGGAAAAAATATGCAGCATTTCTGCATCGTGGGCACATAGCCTGATGGAATAGAGGAAGCGCATTTGCTGCAACCTGCATGTGACACAGCACGTCACGTCATTCTCCAGGAACAGTGGCACTGAACGAGGTGAATATTAATTGTTCTAATTTTGATTGAGGTCCTGAAATGATTGAGCAGGTGCTGTCCAGTAATTGACAACCCCTTTAATAATTGGTGTTTTGATCCTATATTTCTAGACACTTCTGGTGGAAAAACCCATTTTATTGTTTGGGCTACCCAAAATAATGTGTGTCATTTTTTTTGTAACACAGGGCTATTTTGTAATACCTAGTCATAACTTTTTTTTTCAGTTTTGTCTTGGTACAAAAAAAAAACACACTTTATACAACCTTGATTATTTAAATGTAAAATTCACAAAAAGAAATGTATTATCATGGGGTTCTTACTTAGGGACTCTGTTTAGATGGCGCATTGTGTTGTCATGCACAGCAGGTTTCTTTTTTCACTATTTGTACTTTATTGCATTTTATTTCATTGTATTTATTTTGGCTTCTAATGTTAAGGAATATTTTTAACATAATAAGTCTCCCATGAGGTCATAAATGATTTTCACGCTTTATATTTTTTTATTTTACCATTTTCCACTAGAACTGGAGCATCCATAGGAAAACAGCCCCCTGTAGAGACATTAGTCACTGACAGTGCTGATCTGTGTAGGCAACAATCTGCTATATTGGGGGGCAGTACTGTCAGTGCCTCGTCTCATTATATAGAACTCATTGACCGCTGCAAAAGTAAAGACAAAAGCAGTTGCTAACTGCTTCAGTCTTAGGCCACATGCACATGTTGAGTATTTGGTCTGAATTTCACATCAGTATTTGTAATTCAAAATCAGGAGTGGAATACAGAAAAAGTATAACAGAAACATGCACCACTTCTGTATTTATCACCCACTCCAGGTTTTGGCTTCCAAATACTGATATAAAAAATGCACCAAATACTCAACGTGTGCACGTAGCCTTATAAGCATGGGCTACACTGTGAATTTTTGCAGCTCAACTGATTGATTTTAACTATTTAGCTACAGCTGTATTCCAACGTCATACATTGGATTGTATGCAATTTTATAAAAATCAATAGTAGAAGTAAAGATAAACTTTGTAATATGAGGGAATCTGGATGGGACAGAGCGCACTATAAGGGGCAATACCGTAAAGAGCAAAAGAGAATGAGGCTGGTGGTAGTGCTCACCTGGAGGGATTGTGTAAGGACACAACACCTAAAAGAGCCTTAAAATCCGCTGCTGTGGCTCCGTGACTTTAGGAGAATCATCTTCCAGATAGCAAAAGTTACCAAAATTCAAAATATCATGATAGGCAGGCTACGCTTGCGGGAATGAGGGGTTCTAGATAGTAAAAATAAGATTTTTTATTAACACCAACGCGTTTCGACTGGCACCTTTATCAAGGGAGTAAAACAAATGCCATAACAAAGAAATCACTGACCTTTGTTTTTTTTTACTTTGATAAAGGTGCCGGTTTGGCACCAAAATGCATTGGTGTTAATAAGAAGTCATATTTCTACTAGCAAGACCTCTTCATTCCCACAAGTGCAGCCCACCTATCGTGAGATTTCCAATTTTGGTAAACGTTGTAATATATCTTATTAAGGTAAAATGCCTCATTTTCCTCCTGGATTGATGAATGACTCTTAATCTACTGGTAAATCTGTTGTCAGTGAAGACTGCTTTTCTGCTCACTGAAGCAACAGATAGTTGCTATTCATAAATGTCTATGGAGAGGAAGGAGGATGGAGGAGCTAGTTGCAGACACAAACATTCTGCTGTAATTTCACCTGAAATGACAGATGCTCTTTAAGTCATCTGCCAGCAGAAAATAGAAGAGAATCAGAAAAATTATCCCTTATGTTAAAGGTCCTCTAAAAGGGTGTGTAGCTTCACAAATAAGCAGGCGGATAGAAGGACATGGCTGATCTGCTAGTATACATATATAACAATTCTGGTTATACAGTGCTGGCCAAAAGTATTGGCACCCCTGCAATTCTGTCAGATAATGCTCAGTTTCTTCCTGAAAATGATTGCAATCACAAATTCTTTGGTATTATTCTCTTCATTTAATTTGTCTTCAATGAAAAAACACAAAAAGAATTGTCCTAAAGCCAAATTGGATATAATTCCACACCAAACCTAAAAAAGGGGGTGGACAAAAGTATTGGCACCGTTTGAAAAATCATGTGATGCTTCTCTAATTTGTGTAATTAACAGCACCTGTAACTTACCTGTGGCACCTAACAGGTGTTGGCAATAACTAAATCACACTTGCAGCCAGTTAACATGGATTAAAGTTGACTCAACCTCTGTCCTGTGTCCTTGTGTGTACCACATTGAGCATGGAGAAAAGAAAGAAGACCAAAGAACTGTCTGAGGACTTGAGAAACCAAATTGTGAGGAAGCATGAGCAATCTCAAGTCTACAAGTCCATCTCCAAAGACCTGAATGTTCCTGTGTCTTCCGTGCGCAGTGTCATCGAGAAGTTTAAAGCCCATGGCACTGTGGCTAACCTCCCTAGATGTGGACGGAAAAGAAAAATTGACGAGAGATTTCAACGCAAGATTGTGCGGATGGTGGATAAAGAACCTCGACTAACATCCAAACAAGTTCAAGCTGCCCTGCAGTCCGAGGGTACAACAGTGTCAACCCGTACTATCCGTCGGCGTCTGAATGAAAAGGGACTGTATGGTAGGATACCCAGGAAGACCCCATTTCTTACCCCGAGACATAAAAAAGCCAGGCTGGAGTTTGCCAAAACTTACCTGAGAAAGCCTAAAACGTTTTGGAAGAATGTTCTCTGGTCAGATGAGACAAAAGTAGAGCTTTTTGGGAAAAAGCATCAACATAGAGTGTACAGGAAAAAAAAGAGGCATTCAAAGAAAAGAACACGGTCCCTACAGTCAAACATGGCGGAGGTTCCCTGATGTTTTGGGGTTGCTTTGCTGCCTCTGGCACTGGACTGCTTGACCGTGTGCATGGCTTTATGAAGTCAGAAGACTACCAACAAATTTTGCAGCATAATGTAGGGCCCAGTGTGAGAAAGCTGGGTCTCCCTCAGAGGTCATGGGTCTTCCAGCAGGACAATGACTCAAAACACACTTCCAAAAGCACTATAAAATGGTTTTAGAGAAAGCACTGGAGACTTCTAAGGTGGCCAGAAATGAGTCCAGACCTGAATCCCATAGAACACCTGTGGAGAGATCTCAAAATGGCAGTTTGGAGAAGGCACCCTTCAAATATCAGGGACCTGGAGCAGTTTGCCAAAGAAGAATGGTCTACAATTCCAGCAGAGCATTGTAAGAAACTCATTGATGGTTACCGGAAGCGGTTGTTCGCAGTTATTTTGGCTAAAGGTTGTGCAACCAAGAATTAGGCTGAGGGTGCCAATACTTTTGTCCGGCCCTTTTTTGGAGTTTTGTGTGAAATGATCAATGATTTGATTTTTGCTTCATTCTCTTTTGTGTTTTTTCCTTGCAAGCAAATTAAATGAAGAGAATAATACCAAAGAATTTGTGATTGCAATCATTTTAAGGAAGAAACTGAGTATTATCTGACAGAATTGCAGGGGTGCCAATACTTTTGGCCAGCACTGTATATCCCAGTTTTACTTACAATATAAGATAAAAGTTGTGGAAGAGTTGCTGCCATTTTTTGTTTGTTGTATTTTCTACATGAAATGTTCTTTTAAGGTATCTATTGCAACTGAGAAGATCTCATTTAAAGAGGTGAGGGAAAAACATAGCAAGGACATGAAATGATAAGAATTTCCGCAAATATATGTCATTAGCAAATCAGATGATATACCTCAGAATTACGGCTCATGCAGACATCCGTGCAACACGGTCCGAACGCGAACCACAATGCCATGGGACTCCCGACTTGAGCGTGAAAGCTTTATATAATACTACGAGACAGTTACGCTTGGGCCAGGAAACCCGCAGCCACTGCGTGCATTGCGGTCCTTGCTCAGACCGGGTTGCACGGATGTCTGCATGAGCCCTTACAGGGGCACAGGTTTTCCTTCACTTTACCAAAGATATCTGGTGAGATTCTATCCCCTAGGAGATATCAACTGTAAGGGAGGGGATCTGACTCTATACATCAGCTGAATAATAAATGAAGCCCTGTGCAGGATTTAATCTGTTTCACCATTTCATTAACTCACTGATCCTTCGAATACAATGGGAGAATCAATAAGGTGCAAATCAGGTGAAAATTCATGTCGCTGAAATATTCTTTGATGTCCCACTCCTATACTTGAGAGCATACGATTTTAGTGCCACCATTAGGGGCACCCCACATGCATGCAAGCACACATTTGTTATGAAGCTACACATGTATTGGCCATAATTTAGGTTCAATACACGTGGCTTTGTATGCACTCATGGCTGCCCCTTGTTGGGGTACCGAGATAGCATGCTAATGAGTACGGAAGTGGGATGTCTGGGGACATATTCCAAAGACATTTCCCCAATAATTGTGACTCACCAATATACTCTACTGAGACCTCATGTTAGCCTTAGCCCTGGCTCCATGATGTTGGATTATGCCCATGTGTCTATGGAAATCCTCATGTCTTCTTATAGAATGGACCCATGCATACTTTTAGGCCATATACATATCTGGCTAATGATGAGTGAGGCTCTCTCTTGTGCCATTTTTTTTATCTTATTAGGTCCCTCCAACTAGCATATATACATATATTTGTAAGCAAGAATAGAAAGAGAAGAGAGCTGTCTGAGGACTTTAAACCAAATCAACAATCAACATATCAACAATCTGAAGGTTACAAGTCCATCTCCGGAGATCTTGATGCTCCTTTGTCCACAGTGTGCAACATAATCAAGAAGTTTACAGCCCATGGCACTGTAGCTAATCTCCCTGGACGTGGAAGGCAGAGAAAAACTGATGAAAGGCTGTAACACAGAATGATCTGGATGGTGGATAAGCAGCCCCAATCAAATTCCAAAGAAGTTCAAGCTGTCCTGCAGGTTCAGTATCAGTGTGAACTCTCTGTCGACATTTGAATGAAATTAAATGATATGGCAGGAGAGTCAGGAGGATCCCACTGCTGACACAGACATAAAAAAGTTTGCCAAAATGTGCGTGAGTAAGCCAAAAATCCTTCTGGAAAAAGCGCCTTGCGGACATATGAGATCAAGATAGAGCTTTTTGGTAAGGCACATTATTCTACAATTTACTGAAAATGGAATGAGGCCTACAAAGAAAAGAACACAGTACCTACAGTTAAATATGATGGAGGCTCAAAGATGTTTTAGGATTGGCACAGTCTGGGTGCCTTGACTGTGCGCAAGGCATCATGAAATCTGAAGATTACCCAAGGATTTGGGTTGCAATGTAGTGCCCAGTGTCAGAAAGCTGGGTTTTCGTCCTAGGCCATGGGTCTTCCAGTAGGACAATGACCTCAAATATACTTCCAGAAGGGCCAAGAAATGGATGGAAACAAAGCGCTGGAGAGTTCAGAAGTGGTCAGCAATGAGTCCGAATCTAAATCCCATTAAACACCTGTGGAGAGATCTTAAATTTGCTGTTGGGAGAAGGCACCCTTCAAATATGAGAGACCTGAGGCACTTTGATAAAAGAAGAGTGATCCAAAATTAAGAAGCTTGTTGATAGTTAAAGGAAGCGATTGATTGCAGCTATTTATTCCAAAGGGTGTGCAACCAAGTATTAAGTTGAAGGTGCCTACAATTTTGTCCAGTCCATTTTTTGTGTTTTGTGTGAAATTATGTCCAATTTGCCTTTTTCTCTGTTCTTTTTGTGTTGTTCCAATTCACAAAAAGGAAGTGAATATGTGTATAACAAAACATGTGTAATTGCAATAATTATCTGGGAGAAATACTTAATTTTCTAGAACAATTTCACGGGTGCCAACACTTTCGACCATGACTGTGTGTGTGTGTGTGTGTGTGTGTGTGTGTGTGTGTGTGTGTGTGTGTGTGTGTGTGTGTGTGTGTGTGTGTGTGTGTGTGTGTGTGTGTGTGTATATATATATATATATATATATATATATATATATATATATATATATATATATATATATATATACACAGTACAGACCAAAAGTTTGAACACACCTCATTTAAAGATTTTTCTGTATTTTCTTGACTGTGAAAATTGTACATTCACACTGAAGGCATCAAAACTATGAATTAACACATGTGGAATTATATACTTCACAAAAAAGTGTGAAACAACTGAAAATATGTCTTATATTCTAGGTTCTTCAAAGTAGCCACCTTTTGCTTTCATGACTGCTTTACACACTCTTGGCATTCTCTTGATGAGCTTCAAGAGGTAGTCACCGGAAATGGTCTTCCAACAATCATGAAGGAGTTCCCAGAGATGCTTAGCACTTGTTGGCCCTTTTGCCTTCACTCTGCGGTCCAGCTCACCCCAAGCCATCTCGATTGGGTTCAGGTCTGGTGACTGTGGAGGCCAGATCATCTGGCGTAGCACCCCATCACTCTCCTTCTTGGTCAAATAGGCCTTATACAGCCTGGAGGTGTGTTTGGGGTCATTGTCCTGTTGAAAAATAAATGATGGTCCAACTAAACGCAAACTGGATGGAATAGCATGCCGCTGCAAGATGCTGTGGTAGCCATGCTGGTTCAGTATGCCTTCAATTTTGAATAAATCCCCAACAGTGTCACCAGCAAAGCACCCCCACACCATCACACCTACTCCTCTATGCTTCACGGTGGGAACCAGGCATGTAGAGTCCATCCGTTCACCTTTTCTCCGTCGCACAAAGACACGGTGGTTGGAACCAAAGATCTCAAATTTGGACTCATCAGACCAAAGCACAGATTTCCACTGGTCTAATGTCCATTCCTTGTGTTCTTTAGCCCAAACAAGTCTCTTCTGCTTGTTGCCTGTCCTTAGCAGTGATTTCCTAGCAGCTATTTTACCATGAAGGCCTGCTGCACAAAGTCTCCTCTTAACAGTTGTTGTAGAGATGTGTCTGCTGCTAGAACTCTGTGTGGCATTGACCTGGTCTCTAATCTCAGCTGCTGTTAACCTGCGATTTCTAAGGCTGGTGACTCGGATAAACATCCACAGAAGCAGAGGTGACTCTTGGTCTTCCTTTCCTGGGGCGGTCCTCATGTGAGCCAGTTTCTTTGTAGCGCTTGATGGTTTTTGCAACTGCACTTGGGGACACTTTCAAAGTTTTCCCAATTTTTCTGACTGACTGAACTTCATTTCTTAAACTAATGATGGCCACTCATTTTTCTTTACTTAGCTGCTTTTCTCTTGCCATAATACAAATTGTAACAGTCTATTCAGTAGGACTATCAGCTGTGTATCCACCAGACTTCTGCACAACACAACTGATGGTCCCAACCCCATTTATAAGGCAAGAAATCCCACTTATTAAACCTGACAGGGCACACCTGTGAAGTGAAAACCATTTCTGGTGACTACCTCTCGAAGCTCATCAAGAGAATGAAAAGAGTGTGCAAAGCAGTCATCAAAGCAAAAGGTGGCTACTTTGAAGAACCTAGAATATAAGACATATTTTCAGTTGTTTCACACTTTTTTGTTAAGTATATAATTCCACATGTGTTAATTTATAGTTTTGATGCCTTCAATGTGAATGTACAATTTTCAAAGTCATGAAAATACAGAAAAATCTTTAAATGAGAAGGTGCGTCCAAACTTTTGGTCTGTACTATATGTCTAGAACAATGACTGTGTTTTCTATCCTTTACCAGGAACTACAGTGGCATGTAAAAGTTTGGTCTCCTCTGGTCAAAATTACTGTTATTGTGAACAGTTAGGCTGTGTGCCCACTATGCATATTTCAAGGATTTTTACCGCGGAATTTACGCAGCGAAAACGCTTAAAAAACACTTGGTAATACGTGCCCTATGGTCCCCAATGATAATCCGCATGTGCTATGCACATGCTGCGGAAATTTCCGCTGCGGATTATCATTGCGGAAAAATACGCAGCATGTACATTAATTTTGCGGACACGAAGTGTAATCTCCGCTATTGACTTGCATTGGACCGCGTGACATCCGCATCACTGCATCTGCACAAGCGGATATCACACGGTTCAATGTGCAGATGGTACCCGGGTCTGGAGAAGATGAGACTCTCATCCAGATCTGAGTACCATAGAAACTGTAAAAAAAAAAAGAATTTAAAATAAAAAATAAAGATTATACTTTCCTTCCGATGTCCTCCCGGTGTTTTATCCCCTCCGTCTGGTGTGCTATATGAGTCACGTTGTTGTGAAGGAACTGCCATGACGTTATTGAGTCATGTGACCTGTCACATGACTCAATGACGTCACCGCAGGTCCTTCCCACCACTGCGAGCCGCCCAAGACACTGGACGCAGCAGAGAAAACACCGGGAGGACATCGGAAGGTAAGTATAATCTTTTTTTTTATTCTTTTACCATTCTTATTCTTTTTTTTTTTTTTTTACTTTTTTTTTGCATGGATTTATATAGTGTGAACAAGTTGTCAAGCACTTTTCCAAGTGACGCTAAAGTCGCTTGGAAAAGTGCTTGATAACCCGCATGCAGAAGTACATGCAAAAACGCTTGACAAACGCTTCTACCTGGCGGGAAAAACGCATGTAAAAACCGCATGCATTTTTCCTGCCAGGCAGAAGTGGAAAAAATATGCAGCATTTCCACATTGTGGGCACATAGCCTTAAGCAAGTTGAAGATGAAATGATCTCTAAAAGGCCTAAAGTTTAAGATGACACATTTCCTTTGTATTTTAGACAAAAAATATACATATATTTTCATTTTTTACATTTTAAAAATTACAAAAAGGAAAAGTTTGGGCACCCTTGGAGATTTGTGTGCTCAGATAACTTTGACCAAGGTTTCAGACCTTAATTAGCCTGTTAGGGTTATGCCTGGTTCACTATCATCATTAGGAAAGACAAGGTGATGCAAGCTTTATAAAAACCTAGCCTCCTCTAACCTTGTGCCAAAAAACAGCAGCCATGGGTTCTTCTAAGAAGCTGCCTAGTACTCTGAAAATTAAAATGGCAGAGGCCCACAAAGCAGGAGAAGGCAATAAGAAGATAGCAAAGCGTTTTCAAGTTGCCCTTTCCGCAGTTCACAATGTAATTAAGTGATGGCAGTTAACAGGAACATTGGAGGTTAAGATAAGGTCTATAACACCAAGCAAAATTTCAGTGAGAGCTGCTAGTAGGATTGCTAAAGAGGAAAATCAGAACCCCCGCTTGATTGCAAAAGACCTTCAGAAAGATTTATTTGACTCTGGAGTTATGGTACATTGTTCTACTGTTCAGAGACACCTGCACAAATATGGCCTTCATGTAAGAGTCATTAGAAGAAAACCTCTCCTGCGTCCTCATCATAAAAATCAGCATCAGAAGTATGCAAAAGAACATCTAAACAAGTTGGATGCATTATGGAAACAAGTCCTGTGGACTGATGAGGTTAAAATAGAACTTTTTGGCCACAATGATCCAAATTATGTGTTGAGAAAAAAGGGCACAGAATTTCAAGAAAAGAACATCTCGACAAACATTAAGCATGCGGGTGGATCGATCATGCTTTGGGGTTGTCTTGCAGTCAATGGCACGTGGAACATTTCAGAGGGAAGAATGGATTCTATGAAATTTCAACAAATTCTTGATGCAAACATAACATCTGTAAAAAAGTTAAAGCTGAAAAGAGGATGGCTTCTACAAATGAATAATGATCCTAAACACATGTCAAAATCCATAATAGACTACCTCAAAAGGAGCAAACTGAAGGTTTTACAATGGCCCTCACAGTCCCCTGATCTGAACATCATTGAAAATCTGTGGCTAGACCTCAAAATAGCAGTGCATGCAAGACAATCCAGGAATCTCACAGAACAGAGAATTTTCCAAGGAAAATGGGTGAAAATCCTTCAAACTAGAATTGAACTGAAAGACTCTCGTCTTGCTACAAAAAGCGTTTACAAGCTGTGAAACTGTCAAAATGGCGTGTTACTAGGTACTAATCATTTACAACCTGTATCTGTCACAGAAAATGTAAGAAGCTGCCAGATATAAAGAGATTCCAGCTGAATATTAAAATATAATTTTATTAAATAATCAAACAAAACATGCTCCGGGAAGAAGCATAGGCGGAACTGAGTCTGGTGTGAGGAGGACACAACACCTACAGTACCTTTTCCTCTGGCTATCTCCACAATTTAGGTAATATACTATGTATTACTAGTTCATTCTATTGAGTGTTTGTTTCCATAGGAGGGTTCTTGTATTATCCAGGTATTATATTGTACTATTTGGCACATGATATATTATCTTGATGAAGATCATACCTTCTGCTAGGATTATAATAGCCTTATTAGTGGGGCATTCCCTATATAGATAGGTGATTTCCATTCAAGTTTTTTTATGCCTTTCAATAGGAAATTGCATATTACTAATCATGCACTTGCACTTTACTCTACAGCCAATTTTGATGGCTTTATATATTGCTATATGCATTTCCCTTCTGATAAATACTGTGCATCTTTTATGCATTACACTTAACTTGTCTTGCTCTGGATATACCTGCATGTATTAAGATCCATCACTATCTGGATCGGTTCACATTGTGTTTGTGTCCTTCCTTTATTGGAGGTTTATTGCCCTGTCTTTTTAAATTATGTTTTGTTCTATTAATTAATACAATTATACACTGCTTAAAAAAATAAAGGGAACACTTAAACAACAGAATATAACTCCAAGTAAATCATACTTCTGTGAAATCAAACTGTCCACTTAAAAAGCAACACTGACAATCAAATTCACATGCTGTTAATAGATGGAAATTATTGGCAATTATCAAGACATACTCAATAAAAGGAGTGGTTCTGCAGGTGGGGACCACAGACCACATCTCAGTACCAAAGCTTTCGGGCTGATGTTTTGGTCACTTTTGAATGTTGTTGTGCTTTCACACTCGTGGTAGCATGAGATGGACTCTACAACCCACAGAAGTTGCTCAGGTAGTGCAGCTCATCCAGGATGGCACATCAATGCGAACTGTGGCAAGAAGGTTTACTGTGTCTGTCAGCGTAGTGTCCAGAGGCTGGAGGCGCTACCAGGAGACAGGCCTGTACCCCAGGAGATGTGGAGGGGGCCGTAGGAGGGCAACAACCCAGCAGCAGGACCGCTACCTCCACCTTTGTGCAAGCAGGAATAGGAGGAGCACTGCCAGAGCCCTGCAAAATGACCTCAAGCAGGCCACAAATGTGCATGTGTCTGCTAAAATGGTTAGAAACCGACTCCATGAGGGTGGTATGAGGGCCCGATGTCCACAGATGGGGGTTGTGCTCACAGCCCAACACCGTGCAGGACGCTTGGCATTTGCTACAGAACACCAGGATTGGCAAAGTCGCCAACATCCTTCAGCATGACCGGTTTGGCAGTGGATCAGTAATGGTGTGGGGTGGCATTTCTTTGGAGGGCAGCACAGCCCTCCATGTGCTCGCCAGAGGTAGCATGACTGCCATTAGGTACCGAGGTGAGATCCTCAGACCCCTTGTGAGACCATATGCTGGTGTGGTTGGCCCTGGATTCCTCCTAATGCAGGACAATGCCAGACCTCATGTGGCTGGAGTGTGTCAGCAGTTTCTGCAAGATGAATGCATTGAAGCTATGGACTGGCCCGCCCGTTCCCCAGACCTGAATCCGATTGAGCACATCTGGGACATCATGTCTTGCACCATCCTCCAACGTCACGTTGCACCACAGACTGTCCAGGAGTTGGCGGATGCTTTAGTCCAGGTCTGGGAGGAGATCCCACAGGAGACCATCTGCAACCTCATCAGGAGCATGCCCAGGCGTTGTAGGGAGGTCATACAGGCACGTGGAGGCCACACACAATAATGAGCCTCATTTTGACTTGTTTTAAGGACATTACATGAAAGTTGGATCAGTCTGCAGTGTGTTTTTCTACTTTAATGTCGAGGCTGACTCCAAATCCAGGCCTCCATTGGTTAATAAATTTGATTTCCATTGATGATTTTTGTGTGATTTTGTTGTCAGCACATTCAACTTTGTACAGAACAAAGTATTCAATGAGAATATTTCATTTTTTCAGATCCAGGATGTGTTATTTGAGTGTTCCCTTTATTTTTTTGAGCAGTGTATTTTAATATTATATCTGGCACCTTCTTACATTTGCTGTGACAGACACAGGTTATAAACCTATCTAGTAAAGTGTCTAGCACTAATTTTTTCTGGGACTTGTATGACTACTAGGTACTAACCATGCTGGATGCACAAACTTTTGCATTGGCCCATTTTCCTTTTTGTAATTTTTAAAATGTAAAAGATGAAAATATATATATATATTTTTTCGGAAAATACAAAGGAAACGTGTCATCTTTAACTTTAGTCCTTTTAGAGATTATTTCATCTTCAACTTGCTTAACAGGTCACAATAACAGTCATTTTGACCAGGGGTGCCCAAACTTTTACATGCCACTGTACATTAGGTCTGAGACACGGATAAAGATCCTGGTACAGCATCGAAAACATTTGTTTGTATAAACATATCTTACATCTTTTTATTTATGAACACATATTCCGACACTGGAATTAGAAGCTTCTTTCAAGAATAAGACAAGCGCCTAGGTTTCTCCTAGGTTTTTTGTTTTTTTTGCTGAAACAGACTATTACAGCCACCTAGAGTGATCTGGACAGGAGAAGGCTGAAAAGTTTTCATATTAATATGATTGTATGCCTAGCTCACAAAGTGAGCATATAGTTATTACATATTTTATACTATATAATATTCAACAGAGCGCTTGGTTTTCCCTAATTTTTATTTCAGTATTATTCCGAATTATTATCTATGGTCTCTGTTGCAATAGTCTCCTACAAGCCACGTTTGGATAGTAACTTCAAATGTCCATAGCCGGTAATTGTCATTATTTGTCATAGCATGGCCACTGGAAATTCTCAAAGTCTCCAGACCAATCATTGCCTCAAAGACCAAAGTGGGACACATTGCTGAAGAGGATAGACCTCCATTTCAGCTTCCATTGCAGTCTTGCTCTGTACCATGATGGTTTTTGAGAGTTGTGAGGCTATATTAATGGCACACCTTCTCGAGGGAATGTCGCACCGGTCCTACTCCCAAGATTATGCTGTGGAGTGGCATAATGTACAGAAGCCAGGTAAACCAACAGCTGGGTGTAAAATTTATTTTGTTGTGGAAGGAGCTGGGTGGTCATTTCTCCCAAGTGTCCCCGAAGCTGCTTTTCAACACGTCAGACTGCAAGTTGCACTACTACTACTATTAACTACTACTATTAACAGTCTATGTGACCTAAATGTACTACCATGACCTGCAGTATCTCCGGACTTGTCTCCTACCGATCAGATCTGGGACATCTTTGGTCTGCCAAAGTGTGTACTTCAGTGCGTGATGCTCATACTTGATTTTAGAGTATTCAAGATGTTTGGCAATTTTATTTCCAATATGTAATCATATACATATCAGTAACATGTCAATCAGCTGATGATTAAAGATTTTCTCATGAAGATTTGAGCACAAATTGTTCAGGGTATGTGTCTTAGAAAAGAAATGACATTTCTCCTATCAATGCAGATTTGTGACGAGTTGCCAGCTTGCGATACAGCCATAATTATGAGGAGCTAGGTTCTTCCTCTGTCATTACTGAACTATACTTCCTAACATTATTTCTTTTTCAAAATTGCTAAAATACACAAAAATGGACTTGTATATACATTAAGAGACAGGTACGCACTAGAAAACGGATGTACAAAAGTTGGAGAGCCCAACTGCTAGCAACGCACAAAACACAGCAAAGCTGTAATTCTCATTTAGACTTATTGTAGCATATTAAAATGTCAGTATCTGAAATGCATTTAATAAACTACATTTTTATTGTTGTACTGGTTACATTAGTGTCATGGCTTCGATTCATAAAGTCTTGACAGCTGTGACAGATCAGTTTTCAAACCGATACTAACAAATCCCGACGGATGCTACAAACAAATAATCCAAATAGTTTTTACAGCAATAATAGGGCTTCATCCTGCAATATTCTGCTGTTAAATAAAACAGAAGCTTACTAGAAGGTAAACCAGGGTTAGTGTCCACAGATCTTAAAGGGGACTTATCACCATCAAATACATTAAGTTATCTAATAGTAGGAAGGTAGTAAATCTAGCTAAACAAAGTAAACATGGAATAAAATCACCTTTGGAAGCTTAATGACTGTTAATGTGGTCCTTTTATCTAGGAGAAAGCCAACAGGAATACATTGGGAGTATCATGGGCGCATGCGGTGTTCTAATACAACATACTTCCAGATTCCAGGATTGGAAACGTAAAAAATGTATATAAAAGGGCTTTGTATGAGGTTAGTGTATGTGGATGCATGCATTACACACACATCTCCATATTACACTCCATACATGTGCTGCATAGGCAATGTATCTAAGTCTATCATGTGTGATGCGGTCTATTGAGTTGGAGTATGTAAGGTTATGTTTACATTGAGTTTTAATCACATGTCTGCGACTTCATCAAGGATTTCACCTGAAGTCCCTAAAAAAGATTCAAACAAGCCGCCAAATGGAGCTATGGGCTTAAATCATCATCAGAGTTCAAAATATGTAACTTCGGATTTGATTTGAGCTTTTTTTCAGCCTTTTGTGCCTTTCAAGTCTTCTGAGCCCAAAGTTACGTTTCATACTGTGCCCATGTGTCTAATTGCATGATCATTATTTATACTGGGATCATGAGCTGGTGTTCCTAAGCCTACCAACTTGGCATCTAATCCCATGATAATTTACATAGTGCTACTTATTATTATATCACAGCATTGTATTTCTGATAATGGGTTACTTAGGTGGTGTATCTAAGCCAAGAATATGTGATACAGTAATACCCCGCTTCTGAGCATTGGTGTGCAACTATATCTAAATCCCTATTATATACAGTACTGTTTCTCTAGTGTATCCAAGTTAGGTCTGTGTTATACTGTATTACGAGCAGGTGTAAGCAGGTGTAAGAAAACCTATCCTGTTCGACTCTGTGCTGTTTTGTAGGTGTACCAAATTATAGTGTGTGATGTAGAGCTAGTGAACAGGTATATCATTTAACCCAAACATGATTAAAACTGAGCTAATGAAACGGAATATCTGTAGCAGAAGGACCCTATTTATTATTATAGTTTCCAAGTGAGCTCCATTATGTGTTCAGTTCAAGAACGAGGAAAGAAGAAAAAAAGAAAAGAAAAAAAGTTCAAGATAGTTTTTGGAATTGAACAAAAGCTAAACACATACCCACACACCCAGCTGGACTCATCATTTTCAGTGAGGCCCCGATGCTTACATTTGCATCAGTTATTCAACTGACAAGTTTTGGACATGAGTTCCTTTTTTCTTTCCCTTTTTAAGAACAGACAAACTCTACATATTGTATTACATACATTATATTCCAAAATATGTAAAAATATATCTAGACTATTCAGAGTAAAAGCTATGCTATATTACATATACATACAGGTGGTGTAACGACTGGGCTGTGGAGTGAGGGCCCACCGACAACAAGAATGTTTTTGTGACACATTGTACTTTAGGTTAATGTATAAAGTTAGGTAATAAAACGTGATTATTTAATAAATTCTCTGAACTTTGGTGAAAATGTAGAACAATTCTCAATTTTCAAACTTTTAAATTTTGTGCCCTTATAGTAGATCATACCAACCAAAAAGTTTAATAAACATTTAAAAAGCATCAAAAACACAATGCGAAAAACATATTTTTATATAGCGATCTTCCAATAAAAAACAAACAAAAAAACAACAAAAAACGTCGAAGTGCAGCAAGAGAGAACAAAATATCCATCCCAGTTAAGCAACAATAACTGAAGCCTATGGAAAATCCTCATTCATTCCATAGTATAATAATGGAGGTGTACGTAGCAGGGAGGATTTCAACACTTAACACAACACGCCATCTTGATGTAATGTTTCGGGGACACGCCCGTTCCTCCCTAAAACATTGCATCAAGATGTCGTATTGTTTTACACGTTGAAATCCTCCCTGCTACCTCCAGCTCACTTATTATGCCACGGAATGAATGAGGACTCAGCTATTGTTGCCTAGTTGGGGTGAATATTTTATTTTCCATAGTATACTTTTTATTGGAAGATGACTATATAAAAAGATATTGAAGAAAAATATTTTTCTCATTTTGTGTTTTGCAGCTTTTTGAGCGTGTTTTTGGGACAGATAATAAATAACATTTCCCATACAGTTAGGTTCAGAAATATTTGGACAGTGATCAAATCTTTGTGATTTGGGTTCTGTATGCCACTATTTTTTATTTAACATAAAACAATTGAGCAGAAATTGAAGTGTAGACTTTCAGTTTAAATAAAGGGGTTGAAGAAAAATATCTGGAGACACATTAACGGAATTGCAACCATTTTTCTACTGAGTCTCATCATTTAACAGGATAAAAAGTATTTGGACAAATTAGCTTTACCATAATAAAATGTTAATTTTTAATACTTTGCAGGTAATGACCGCCTGAAGTCTGGAAGCCATAGACGTCACCAAACGCTGGGTTTCCTTCTTTGTGATGCTTTGCTGCAACGGACTTCAGCTGCTGCTTGTTTGTGGGTTTTTCTGTCCTAAGTGTTGTCTTAAGTATGTGAAATGCATGCTTGATGGGGTGGAGATCTGGTGATTCACTTTGCCATTGCCGAATATTCCACTTCTTTGCCATAAAAAACTCTTGAGTTGCTTTCGTAGTATATTTTGGGTCATTGTTCATCTATATTGTGAAGCACCTGCCAATCAACCTTGCTGCATTTGGATGAATCCAAGCAGAATGCATGACCCTTTACACTTCAGAATTCATCTGGCTGTTTCGGTCTTCAGTCACATCATCAATAAACACTAGTTACCCAGTTTCTTCATTGGAAGCTATAAATGGCCATGCCATCACACTGCCTCCCCCATGTTGTACAGGTATATGGTGTGCTTTGGATCTTGAGCTGTTACAAGCCTTCTCCATGCTTTCTTTTTCTCATCATTCTGGCACAGGTCGATATTCATTTCATCTGTCCAAAGAATACTTTTCCAGACCTGTGCTGGCTTCTTTAGATATAGTTTGGCAAAGTCCAATCTGGTCTATTTTTAAGGCTTATTGTTTGCACCTTGTGGTGAACTCTCTATATTTGCTCTCATGAAGTCTTCTCTTTATGGTAAACTTAGATACTAAAGCACCTACTTCCTTGAGATTGTTCTTCACTTGGGTGAATGTTGTGAAAGGCTTTTCTTCACCATGGGAAGGAGGCTGTGATCAGCTATCACCATTGACTTCCATGTGCAGGCAGTTTTGCACTTACAATTTCACTAGTGCACTATTTTTTTATTTGCAGAATGTACAAAACTGTTAATTTGACCACGCTTAACATTTCTACTATCTCTGATTTTTTTTTCTTTCTTTCTTTGTTTAGCCTGGTGATGATGGTCTGTGTCTCTTCAAGGTTGTGGGGTCACAGTAACGGTTTTCAAAAGCAAATACCAAACCTGAAATCAGCTCTAGACCTTTTACCTTATTAATTGATGATGATTTAACAAGAGCATAGTCCATACAGCCCATTAAAGAGCTTTAGATATAAATGTCCAATTACTTTTGGTCCCTTTAACGCTCAGCCTGTTTCACCTTCATGACCAGACCAATTTTTTTCAATTCTGACCAGTGTCACTTTGAGGTAAAAACTCTGCTTCAACATATCCCAGTAATTCTGAGACTGTTTGTTCTTGACATGTTGTACTTCATGGCAGGGGTAAATTTTGGTCGATATGATGTGTTTATTTATGAAAATATGTAAAATTGGAAAAAAAAAATTTGAAAATGTTCAAACTTCAAATTTTTATGCCCTTAAACTAGATATTTATTATTAAGTATTTTGTGCACTATAACCAACATCTACAACATATTTATTTCACATCATATTTGAAACCATAATTTTTTTTTAGGAACGTAACATTTTCTAATTTTTCCAACAAAATTTACAAAACCAATATTTTTAGTACCCACATCCCATGTTAAGTGTCTTTGAGGGACCAATGTGACAGAAAATACTCAAAAGTAACACCATTTTAAAAACTACACCTCTCAAAGTACTCAACACCACATTCAAGAAGTTTAATTAACACTTTAGCGGCATCACCGGAATTAAAGCAACGTGGAAGGAAAAAAAGAAAATGTTACATTTCCCACACAAATATTGTCCACTTTCATAAGAGTAAAAGGAGAAAATTGATCATACCATTTGTTGTGCAGTTTCTACTGAGTACACCCATGCCCAATATGTAGTGGAAAACTACTGTTTGGGCGAGCAGCAGGGCTCAGAAGGGAAAAAGCACCATTCAACTTTTGGAGTGCAAAATTGGCCATGGTGCGTTAGCAGGGTCCCTGATGTGTCTAAAGAGTGGTAACCGCACACAAGTGACCCCATTTTGAAAACTACACCCCTCAAGGTATTTATATAGAGGAGTGGTGAGCACCTTGAACCCACAGGTGCTTCAAATAATTTTATGCCATTGAGCCGTGAAAATAAAAAATCAAGTTTTTCACACAAAAATGTTGCTTTTGCTCCAAATTTTTAATTTTCACAAGGGTAGCAGAAGAAAATGGACCACAAAATCTGTTGTGCGATTTCTCCTCAGTACGTGGATATCCCATATGTGGTGTAAAACTACTGTTTGGGCACACGACAGGGCTCAGAAGGGAAGTAGCGCCAATTGAACTCTGGAGCCCAGTTTTGGCTGGAATAGATTGCAGATGACATGTCCCATTTGAAGAGCCCCTGACATGCCAAAAACAGCAGAAACCCCCACAAGTAACCAGATTTTGGAAACTACATCTGTTAAGGAATTCATATAGGGGGACAGTGAGCATTTTTAACCCTAAGGCAATTCATAGAATTGTATAACATTGGGTGAGTCAATAGAAAATTATCAATTTTTCCACTAAAATGTTGCTTTGGCCCCAAGTTTTCAATTTTCAAAGGAGATAATAGGACAAATTGCGTAATAAATTGTATGGTCCATTTTCTCCTGAGTACGCCAATACCCCCATGTGTAGTCAAAAACTACTTTTGAAGCACAGTGCACAGCTCAGAAGGGAAGGAAGCCAGATTAGGGATTGTCTTTTCAGTCATGCATAAAAGCAGACACTGCTGGCTCATAGGCCAGATGGCGTCCACAATGACTCCATCTGCCGATTATAGGGAATCTTCCACCGAAGGTCTGTCTGAATCACATATTTCAGAGATTTACACGGAAAGCGCTCAGTGTAGAGTGCAGGATAAATGTGCGCCGAGACTTACTGCGATCTTTGGGAGGCAAAATGAGCAAAATAAAAGCAGGTCAAGAATAGTGTTCACTAAAGGTGTTAACTAGTGAGTTTTATAGATCAGGATGTTCTGGACGTGACTATACCAAACGTGTACTTTTTTGTTTTTTCATAAGCGATACACATTTATGAGTGATATTTTTTCTCTATTTTGTAAAAAAAAAATGTTACAATTTTTTTTTTTTTTTACTTAGTCCCTTTATGGGACTAACTTATTCTTATCACTGGTCTAATGCATTGCAATGCATTATACCTGTCAGCAGGGGTGGATTAAGAGTAGCAAGGGCCCCGGGCAGTTTGGAAGGCGCGGGCCCAACCCCCCGCTACACACACACACCTGATGTATCACGTGACATGTCACATGAACCCCTGTGATAGATCATGTGATAGTTCACGTGAAATTAATTTGGCTCAATATTAATATGAATTATAAGTTTTTTTACATTAATTGCATAACTATTGAGCACAATTAAGTATGCTGACATCCCCTATATACAGTATGAGACCCTACACACAATATGAGCTGCCACAATCCTCCTATACACAGCAGGAGGCCGCACGGCACCATCTACACACAGCGGGAGGCCACACGGCGCCATCTACACACAGCGGGAGGCCACATGGCGCCCCCCAGAGACCGCGGGAGGCCGCACGCAGTCACGCACACACAAACATATACATACACGCATAAACACATTTGAAACACAAAAATACATATAAACAGACATCACACAATGATATCTGCCCACCCACACACCCACCCCATCCCCTGGCTTGGCTCCAGTTGTCCAGCTCATCTACGGTGCAGCAGTGCAGGCCAGGCGCACACTGCGTGACGTCACACTAGCAGATAGAGCCGCACACAGGGCCGTGCCTCCTAGCTGTGACGCGGCCAGGCCAGCACACAGGAAAGTTAACTGGTGCAGTGCTGGCCCGGCCGAAGAAGAAGCAGCGGCCATGCGCTGCTGCTGGGGGAGCGGTAAGGGGGCCCCCCCGCCTCTGCCTGCCAGTATATGCCGCATTGGCACTGGCACCGCACATATTATAATGAGGGCAATCTGCACATGGGCCCCCCGGAGCCCCGGGCGGTAACCCAGATTGCCCTCATTATAATCCGCCTATGCCTGAGGTGCCAAAACAGCAGAAACCCCTCACAAGTGACTTCCATTTTATAAACCCTTAATAAATTTGTTTAGGAGAGTGATGAGCATTTTTAACTGAAAAGGTACAATGATTTTTTTTTTTTAAATTGGGTAGTGAAAATGAAAAACCAAGGTTTTTTTTGTACATTAAAATGGTGCTTTAGTCTCCTATTTTTCATTCAAATTAAAGGCAGTAGGAGAAAGAGGACCTAGTAATTTGTTATGGTATGTATTGTTTGCAGGGGAAATTGCACAAGTGGCTGGATATTACTTTTTGATCTTACAGCAGGGCTAGAACAGGAAAGATCACTATTTGACTTTTGGAGTACAATTGTGGCTGGAAGAAATTGCAAAATCCTGAGACAGCAGAACAGCAAAAAAAAAAATGCATACCAATCATCAAGTTCATCTAGAGGTGTAGTGCGTATTTTGATACCACATGTCTCACAGAATTTAATAATATTGCCACCTCTAAAATGTTATGTTAACTGCAAATTTTCATTTTCACAAGTTATTGGTAAACATGGACCCACAATTTATTATACAATTTCTCCTGCATGCAGTGATCTCTCATGCATGGTTGGAAACTACCGGTTGGCAACACAGCATAAAAGGGAAGGAATGCTATCTGACTTCTGGAGAATAGACTTTACTGGAATAGATACCGTGCGCCATTTTCAGAAATGTCAAAACTGCAGAAAAGACCCAAAGCGAGCCCATTTTGGAAATTACACCACTCAAATTAATCTATGAATGCAATGACTATTTTGGTGTTTTCTGAAAAAAAAAAAGCGCGGGATGGATGTTGTAGAGCGAAAATTGCAAATATACCAGCTTAGCGCCCATACATTGTACCCAGCTTGTGGTTCTGGAGACATCCACTCTGTTCAGTTGTTCTTCCTACACTAATGCCATATAAGTGGATGCTAACTGCGGTTTAACTACACTGTGGTGCTCAGCAGGTGTGGGGTAGGTGGGCAGTAGGATCTGGAAGCACAGAAACTGTTGGATTGGTTATTGGGTGCCATGTTGATTTTAAAGCACCATTCCAGCATTCTTTTTATTTTACCGCTGGAGCTGTGCTTCTAATCTTAGGCCCTGACTCTACTCATACTCCCCGCCGTCTTCACCTTTTATCACGGCCACTTCCGTTGATCTCTGATAGTTTTATGATCTGCAGGATCGCTCCAGTGTTTCATGGAGCGAGACGAAGGTCACTCTTCACTGCAAGTCTATGAGTCTTGTTCTGGCTCTCAGACCTGCATTGAGCGCTTGTGAAATAAGTTCTAACTTCCGGACAGTCAGAAGCTTCGGTCACAAGATGGCACCACAGGACCGGAGCCGCGCCGAAAAAAGGTAAAGATGTGGGAGGGCGAGTATAAGATTACGGTCAGGGAATTTACGTTAGAAGCACCACTCCAGCACTGAAAAAAAAAAAAAAAAACCGCTGCGAGTGATGCTTTGCATGACCTTGATGCAACCACTAATGTGGAAATCTGACAACAGACCCCTGAGTAGGGGCTTATTTTTTTTTTGTGAGTTGATTTGAAGTTTTTCTTGGCAACATTTTGGGGTACATAACATTTTGCAATCGTTTTCAGTATAGGGCAAGGATTAAATTTATTCTGTGATATACACTGAGCACTTTCATTGGTATTTCGGTCTAAATTCTCCAAAAATGTGATTCCAACGAAACCACTAATTATAATGAAGCAGATGGAATCACTTTGAACTCAGTCAAGCCTTTGTTCAGGTGGCGTCCTATCTAGGGTGTGTTCTGAATGATATTTTTGGGGACATTTGACAGACCCTCATTTCAGTGCCTAGCGGAGAGCACAGGAAAATGTGAACCGAGCATTAAACGGATTTTTGGGAGGCAGAATGAACAAAACAAGAAATAAGAATTGCTTTAATTTCTACACCGTTCATTGTGTGGTTAAAGTGATAAGACTGCTTTATTCTTTAGGTCAGTATGATTACAGCGATACCAGACTCGCATATTATTTTTGCTATTTTTACACACTAAATATTTCTTTCACCAAATTCTGAGAGCCATAACTTATTTTTCCACCAACAGTGCTGTGTGAGGGCGTGCTTTTTTTTGCAGGACAAGTATAAGTTTTCAGCTAAGCCATTTTTTTTTTTTCTACATATGACTTTTGATCGTGTTTTATTCCATTTTTTTGTGGCCGTCAATATGATGAAAGCCCCACATTTTTAGATTTTATTTTTTATGGTGTTAGCTACACAGAATAAATAATGTGACAATTTTAAAGTTTGTGTAGCTGTGCATGCGGAGATATCAATGTGTATTTTTTTTGGTTTATTTTTAAATAAAATCCGTCTTATTTGTGGCCTAACATTGACATTATTTTGTGTGTTTTTTTTTTTCCTCTCCAAGTTTTATTTATTTTTACTTAGTCCCAATACAGGACTTGAATAGTTTACATGTGGATTACTGGTCTCGTGTATGATATACACTACCGTTCAAAAGTTTGGGGTCATTTAGAAATTTTTATTATTTTTGAGAGAAAAGCACTCTTTATCAATGAAGCTAACATTAAATGAATCAGAAATACACTCTATACATTGTTAATGTGGTAAATGACTATTCTAGCTGTAAACGTTTTGTTTTTATTGCAATAGCTACATAGGTGTATAGAGGCCCATTTCCAACAACCACCACTCCATTGTTTTAATGGTACATTGTGTTTGCTAACTGTGTAAGAAGGCTAATGGATGTTTAGAAAACCCTAGAAAACCCTTGCACAAGTATGTTAGCCCAGCTAAAAATGGTTTGGCTGATTTGAGAAGCTATAAAATGGACCTTCCTTTGAGCTAGATGAGAATCTGGAGCATTACATTTGTTTGTTCTATGAAACTCTCAAAATGGCCAGAAAAAGAGAACTTTCATGTGAAACTCGACAGTCTATTCTTGTTCTTAGAAATGAAGGCTATTCCATGCAAGAAGTTGCCAAGAACCTGAAGATTTCCTACAACGGTATGTACTACTCCCTTCAGAGGAGAGCACAAACAGGCTCTAACCAGAGTAGAAAGAGAAGTGGGAGGCCCAGCTGCACAACGGAGCAACAAAACAAGTACATTAGAGTCTCTAGTTTGAGAAATCTATGCCTCACAGCTCAACTGGCAGCTTCATTAAATAGTACACGCAAAACGCCAGTGTCAATGTCTACAGTGAAGAGGCGACTCCGGGATGTTGGCCTTCAGGGCAAAGTGGCAAAGAAAAAGACATATCTGAGACTGGCTAATAAAAGGAAAAGATTAATACGGGCAAAAGGACACAGACATTGGACAGAGGAAGATTGGAAAAAAGTTTTATAGACAGACGAATCAAAGTTTGAGGTGTTTGGATCACACAGAAGAACATTTGTGAGACGCAGAACTGAAAAGATGCTGGAAGAGTGCCTGACGCCATCTGTCAAGCATGGTGGAGGTAATATGATGGTCTGGGGTTGCTTTGGTGCTGGTAAAGTGGGAGATTTATACAAGGTAAATGGGATTTTGAATAAGGAAGGCTATCACTCCATTTTGCAACGCCATGCCATACCCTGTGGACAGCACTTAATTGGAGCCAATTTCATCCTACAACAGGACAATGACCCAAAGCACACCTCCAAATTATGCACGAACTATTTAGGGAAGAAGCAGGCAGCTGGCACTCTCTGTAATGGAGTGACCAACGCAGTCACCAGATCTCAACTCCATTGAGCTGTTGTGGGAGCAGCTTGACCGTATGGTACACAAAAAGTGCCCATCAAGTCAATCCAACTTGTGGGAGGGGCTTCAGGAAGCATGGGGTGAAATTTCTCAAGATTACCTCAGCAAATTAACAGCTAGAATGCCAAAGGTCTGCAATGCAGTAATTGCTGCAAAGGGAGCATTCTTTGACGAAAGCAAAGTTTGAAGGAGAAAATTATTCTTTCAAATAAAAATCATTATTTCTAACCTTGTCAATGTCTGGACTATATTTTCTATTCATTTTGCAACTCATTTGATAAATAAAAGTATGAGTTTTCATGGAAAACACAAAATTGTCTGGGTGACCCCAAACTTTTGAACGGTAGTGTATATATGTGTGTGTAGGAGATAACTACAGAATGGTGATCTCTATAGAACATGAAGTAGCCTAATATGAGGCTGAATGGCCAATGTGAAAAAATTTCAGGATTTTTTTTTTTTTTTTTTACATAGACTTTATAAGTCCGAGCAGATCAAACTTTACTCCTTGCATTGATGTTTTAGAGTGTCAGAAAAGTAAGTAGCGTCAGGAGATTGTGCAACTGCTGGGGCAGGGAGCGAGCAGTCAGACACAGCCAGCTTCCCACAGAAAAGGAAGACCTGATTTATTACCATTTCTGTAAATGCTAAACAAATGCTGGTGGATACAGATTAGGAAGCACAGTCCTTCCTCCTCTGCACCCAGTGATCAGGTCATCGCTGGGTGTAGGGAGAAAATCAGGAAAATCTGTCAGCTTTGCTATACAGCAAGGAGGCTGAATTTCCCCTGTAACTGGAACTAACACACCAGCCCCAGTTACAAGAGAAATCAGCAATAAAAAGAATGTATGAACACAAAAAAACCCAAAATATTTTAACCCTTTGATGCCAGATGCAATTTTCGTGACATATTGTACTTCATGCCAGTGGTAAATTTAGGACAATATTTTTGCCTTAATTTGTGGAAATATTGGAAATGTGGCAAAATTGTCGCAATTTTCAAACTTAACTTTGTCACACAAAATAGTTAACATTTACCACATCATTTTTTAAACTGTTTTTTTGTTAGGAAGTTAAAAGGGTTAAAAGTTTATCAGCAATTTCTCATTTTTCCAACAAAATTCACAAAACCTGTGTGACAGAAAATACCAAAAAGTGACACCATTCTAAAAACTGCACCCCTCAAACTGCTCAAAACCATATTCAAGAAGTTTATTAAACCTACGGGTGCTTCACACAAATTCAAGCAATGTGAAAATTGTATTTTTTCCCACATAAATGTTACTTTAGCCCCAAAAGAAAATGGACCCTAAAATTTGATGATCAATTTCTCCTGAGTCCCCAAATAACCCACATGTGGCAGAAAACTACTGTTTGAGAGCACGGTAGGGCAGGAAGGAAAGGAGCACCATTTGACTTTTAAAACGCAAGATTAGCTGGAATCTATAATGGACGCCATGTCGCATTAGGAGCGCCCCTAATGTGCCTAAACAGTGCAATACCCCCACAAGTGACCTCATTTTGGAAACTAGACCCCTAAAGGAATTTATCTTGATATTTGGGGAGCACCTTGAACTGCCAGGTGCTTCAAAGTTTTAGAACGTTGAGCCATGAAAAAAAAAACAAAAAAACATTTTTTTTTTCACACTGTTTTCTTAGACCCACATTTTATTTTCACAAGGGTAGCAAAAGAAGATGGTCCCCAAAATTTGTTGTTCAATTTCTCCTGAGTACGCAGATGCCCCATATGTGGTGGAAAACTACTGTTTGGGCACACGGCAGGGCTCAAAAGGGAAGGACCACCATTTGACTTTTGGAATGCAAAATTGGCTGGAATCAATAGCAGACACCATGTTGCGTTTGCAGAGCCCCTGATGTGCCTAAACAGTGGAAACTTCCCACAAATGCCTCACAGCATTTAAAAATATTGGGATGTGAAAATGAAATTAAGTTTTGTTTTTTTGTTTTTTCACAATAAAAGTTGATTTTGCCTCAAATTTCTCATTTTCGTTGTTCTGAATGGTCCCACAAGCCCCTATGTTGAGTTCAACCAGTCGTTTCAATAGGGGTATGCTAGTGTAGTAATGGTCTACATACAAGTTATAGCCTTTTTGTAAAAACTGACTTGTCGGCTCCCAAACGATTTTTTCCAGATGTCCTCAGATAAGTAGAGCATCCTGGTGGGTTTAGTTGGCCATCTTTCTCCTCATAAATGAGAAAAGCTGATGTGTATCCTGTTGAACTCTAACACATTTTAGAGTTTTATTCCAAACCTTGCCCTCTTAGATGAAATTAATAGCTCGTCTTCCTTTGAATTTTACAAGTGACTCCTCAATAGAAATGTTTTGTGTTGAGGTGCATAGCCTTAAGAACATTTCAGTCAACTCTTCGATGATGGGTCCGATTTTATACAGTCTATCATGTCCTGGGCATTTCCTGGCAGGCATTAACTATTGTCGTCAAAATGCCAAAAATCTCAAAAGCATTTCGTAGTGAGTCCTATGAAGAACAACAGAAAATATAGGGGTGGCTTGAACAAGGTGGTTGGACCAATAAGACCGAATGTTTTTTTTTTTTTTTTCTTTAAACAAGCCCCCTTGGCAAATGTAAGTCCTAATTTTTTTTTTTTTTTTTTTTTTTTTTTAATTTCAGTAAGATTAGTTGGAGTCCATATATTTGCCCTAGCATAATAGAATTGTGGAATCTGACTGATAAATTGGGAAGCATATAAATTTGTTTGGAGGACAATATGTTTTAGCAATCCATCTGTCATAAATTGATTAAAAAAAATTAACTGGTCCAAAATCTTCCCATCTGAGAAAGGCTTAATCAAGTGGCAAGGCCCCTTGTACATTGGCTTGCACCAATTCACTAGTACCAGGGACAGCGCTTGTACTTGGCAGTGTTCTCTGATTTGGAAAGGTTTCTCCAGTAGCGCTACTTACCTCTCTTATTCTGGTCCATCCTCAAAAACGACAAGTACCAGTACGACTGCTGATTTCTGAACCATCACTGTCGCTGAAACTAAAGCCCTCGAAATCTTCTTCGCCATCTGACATTACACTTGTTTTCACTGTCAGAATATAAAAGGGCATACACCTCCTCTGCAGTATAAAATGGACTTGACATTTTATTACTTCTAATATATAAATGTGCACTCTACAATGTTATATTTTAGTAGAAAATATGTTTCTATCAAATTATGCATATAGCATACAGTATACACACTGTGTGCAGAATTATTAGGCAAGTTGTATTTTAGAGGATTATTTTTATTAATTATCAACAACTATGTTCTCAATCAACTCAAAAGACTCAAATATCCAAGCTTAATATTTTTGGAAGTTGGAGTGTTTTTTTTATAGATTTGGCTATCTTAGAAGGATATCTGTTTGTGCAGGTAACTATTACTGTGCAGAATTATTAGGCAACTTAATAAAAAACAAATATAATTCCATCTCACTTGTTTATTTTCACCAGGTAAACCAACATCAGTGCACAAAATTTAGAAATAAACATTTCTGACATAGAAAACAAAAAAAAATTAGTGATCAATATAGCCACCTTTCTTTATGATGACACGCAACAGCCTTCCATCCATAGATTCTGTCAGTTGCTTGATCTGTTTTCGATCAACATTGCGTGCATCAGCCACCACAGCCTCCCAGACACTGTTCCGAGAGGTGTACTGTTTTCCCTCCCTGTAGATCTCACATTTTATGATGGACCACAGGTTCTCTATGGGGCCATGTCATTATTTTTTCTTTTTTTAGACCTTTACTGGCTAGCCACGCCGTTGAGTAGTTGGATGCATGTGATGGAGCATTGTCCTGCATGAAAATCATGTTTTTCTTGAACGATACCGACTTCTTCCTGTACCACTGCTTGAAGAAGTTGTCTTCCAGAAACTGGCAGTAGGTCTGGGAGTTGAGCTTCACTCCATCCTCAACCCGAAAAGGTACCACAAGTTCATCTTTGATGATTCCAGCCCATACCAGTACCCCACCTCCACCTTGCTGGCATCTGAGTCGGAGTGGAGCTCTCTGCCCTTTACTGATCCAGCCTCTGGCCCATCAATCTGGCCAATCAAGAGTCACCCTCATTTCATCAGTCCATAAAACCTTTGAAAAATCAGTCTTAAGATATTTCTTGGCCCATTCTTGATGTTTTATCTTATGTTTATTATTCAAAGGTGGTCGTTTTTCAGCCTTCCTTACCTTGGCCATGTCCCTGAGTATCGCACACCTTGTGCTTTTTGATACTCCAGTAACGATGCAGCTCTGAAATATTAACAATCTAAACAGGTTCCGGATAGTATCCAAACGGAGGAAATTAACCTCCACCACCAAACTCAATCAATATAGTAACAACGAGTGTGGGATATATAAATCCAAACCACCACAAAGAGTAACTAAGGTTTAAAATATATTATATTTATTGATATTCTTTAAAATTAAAGATTTAAAAACAGTGGATAACCCATACCACAGATGTAGGGTGTTAAACCATGAATCATTACAAGAGATGTATATACATGCTACTACTTGGCAATATATTTGGGAGGTAAATGATACTGAATTGGGCCCCAATGTGCATAGAGAAATATCCTATTTAACAGGTGAACAGATCAATCCACATCAAAAGATATACACATGCATAATAAATAAGCGCCAACATTACCTTAAGCCAATGTTTGTATGAATGAAAGCATGGTAAACACCCACCGCTCCGACGATCGTTTCAACACCTTTTTCAAGGAGCGCTGCAGCTCTGAAATATGGCAAAACTGGTGGCGAATGGCATCTAGGCAGCTTCACGCTCGATTTTCCTCAATTCATGGGCAGTTATTTTGCGCCTTTTTTGGCCAACACGCTTCTTGCGACCCTGTTGGCTATTTGCCATGAAACGCTTGATTGTTCGGTGATTGCGCTTCAAAAGTTTGGAAATTTCAAGACTGGTGCATCCCTCTTCAAGACATCTTACAATTTTGTACTTTTCAGAGCCCGTTAAATCTCTCTTCTGACCCATTTTGCCAAAGGAAAGGAAGTTGCCTAATAATTAAGCACACTTTAGGGTGTTGATGTCATTAGTCAACAACCCTCCTCATTACAGAGATGCACATCCCCAGATTTACTTAATTGGTAGTTGGCTCTCAAGCCTATGCAGCTTGGAGTAGGACAACATGTATAAAAAGTATCATGTGATCAAAATACTCATTTGCCTAATAATTCAGCACACAGTGTAGTATTTGTATGTGTATACAGTTGTGCTCAAAAGTTTACATACCCCGGCAGAATTTTTCCTTTCTTGGCCTTTTTTCAGAGAATATGAATGATAACAAAAAAAACTTTCTCCACTCATGGTTATTGGTTGGGTGAAGCAATTTATTGTCAAACTACTGTTTTCGCTTTATAAATCTTAATGACAACCAAAAACATTCAAATTACCCTGATGAAAAGTTCACATACCCTGGTGATCTTGGCCAGATAGCAAGCACAGAATTTGATACAAATGGGTATGAATGGCTACTAAAAGGTAACATCTTCACCTGTGACCTGTTTGCTTGTAATCAGTGTGCGCATAAAAGCTGAGTGAGTTTCTGGGATCCAGACAGAATCTTGCATCTTTCATCCAGCCACTGACATTTCGGGATTGTGATTCATGGGGAAAGCAAAAGAATTGTCAACAGATCTACGGGAAAAAGTAGTTGAAATGTATAACATAGGAAAGGGATACAAATATATCCAAGGAATTGATAATGCCAGTCAGCAGGGTTCAATTTGATTAACAAATGGAAAATCAGGGGCTCTGTGAAAACCAAACTACGGTGAGGTAGACCAACAAAAAATTTGGCCACAACTGCAAGGAAAATTGTTCGGGATGCAAAGAAAAACCCACAAATAACATCAGCTGAAATTCAGGACTCTCTGAAAACTAGGGGTGTGGCTGTTTCAAGATGCACAATAAGGAGGCACTTGAAGAAAAATTGGCTGCATGGTCGAGTCGCCAGAAGAAAGCCATTACTGCGCAAATGCCACAAAGTATCTCACCTACAATATGCCAAACAGCACAGAGACAAGCCTCAAAAACTTCTGGAAGAAGGTAATTTGTGTAGCACGGAGGTGGATCGCTGATGTTTTGGGGATGTTTGAGCTACAAAAGGCACAGGAAACTTGGTAAAAGTTGAAGGAAAGATGAATGCAGCATGTTATCAGCAAATACTGGAGGCAAATTTGCACTCGTCAGCCCGGAAGCTGTGCATGGGATGTAATTGTACGTTCCAACATGACAACGATCCAAAACACAAGGCCAAGTCGACCTGTCATTGGCTAAAGCAGAACAAACTGAAGGTTCTGGAGTGGCAATCTCATTGAGCCACTCTTAGGAGATCTCAAGCGCGCAGTTCATGCTAGACAGCCAAGGAATTTACAGGAACTTAAGGCTTTTTGCCAAGAATGGGCAGCTTTCATTTACGTTAGAAGGGGCAATACATGGCATTAAGAACTGGGGTATGTGAACTTTTGATCAGGGTCATTTGGATGTTTTTGGTTGTCATTAAGATTTAAAAAGAGAAAACACAGTAGTTTGACAATAAATGGCTTCATCCAACCAATAACCATGAGTGGAGAAAAAGATTTTTTGTTATTCATATTCTCTGAAAAAAGGCCAAGAAAGGAAAAATTCTGCCGTGGTATGTAAACTTTTGAGCACAATTGTATTTGTACACAAATGAACCAACTGATTAACGCAACTGTTTGATCAAATAATTGATTGCTAAAATAATTGCGATTAACCCTATTTATTTTAACGAATATAAATATATTAATTAGTTATGAATAAGCTAATTTATCTAGCCAACTTATATTAAACACCTACCCTATCTAACCCTATATCCTGACTAAATTGATAGGTCTAACTGGGAAAGGGGGTGATTCTGTGTTTTTTTTTTTTCTTTTTTTTTTACAGTATGACAAGATTGTCGCAAAGCTCTTGTCAGAAGCACTTGTCACACTGTTTCTCCTCTGATCGCACACTAACAGAAGATAAGATGAGAAACAGTGTTTTATATGCGGCAAATCATCTGAGAAAGTTTGTTACAACAAATACAACAAACTTTCCCACTGATTGCAGTCATTGGCTGGCATGACGGTGATGTCATCAGGACCTGAACCAATCAGGTCTCGATGAGATCATAGCTAGTGATCTGCACTCGAATCCCGGTGTTTGCAGGCATGTGGGGATCCCGATCTCTGCAAGATTGCCAAGCGTAGACAAGCATCGGCGCTGCACCAAGCCCAGCAAGCGCAGATGTTTATCTACCATCGACGGTCGTGAAGGGGTTACATTTCTTAAAAGAGAAAAAAAAAGTGAAAAATCTCTTAAGTTTTCCTTTACACCCCCTGCCAATATAAAAAAAATATAGAAATTACAAAAATATATTTTATGATACATGGACATTCAAGGGCAAAAAATATTTTAATATCTGAAAGAGAATTTTTTTTTTTTTTTTATTTTTTTTAGAGCAGCTAAGCTTGGATGAGAATACTTAAAAATGTGTCTGGTCAGAGACAAAGAAAAATGGCATGGTCCTGAACTAGTTAAAGGGAACCTGACCTGAAAAAAATAGCGTTTTATCTGCAGCCATAGAGCTCATTTGCAGGTAAATTTCAAACCTATAATTTTCTCCCTGCAGCCATACATTACATTAGACAAATTAAAAGTACCACTCCAGTGTTTTTGTCTTTTCAGCACTAGAGAGGTACTGCTAACGCAAGGTCCCTGCACCTAGTCTTATACTTAGCAACCCCCAGCTTCATCTCTTCACAGAACTGCTCGAAAGTCAGAGGTAAAAGTCACAAGCTCTCATTTTGTCTATGAGAGGAAGAACAAGGTTCTGGACCTGTAGAAGTGCAGTTCAGTGCGCGAAACGGCCGTCAACCTTCTTTCACCCTCGCACCCCTTAGCCAACTGCTGTTCCTGAATGTTTAAACTGGATTAAAGGACTTTTTACCAGCATCTGATGGTCAGTGCTTTTATTTCTGCTTTTCTCTCTGCATTGTAGAACAAGGTTCTCATTGTCTTGCAGTAAGTTGTGACTTTCGGATCGTTTAACAAACTCTGGAGCGATCCAGTAGGTCACAAACTGCTGGAAACTGACCAGAGCAGCGCGGATAAAAGATGAAGACAGCAGCTGGTATGCATGAGACTAGGGACTGGGAACAGACTAATAGCAGCACTCCAGTGCTGCAATAAAAAAACAAAACACGCTGGAGTGGTGCTTTAAGTCATAGTCTCCCTGTTGCTGCTTGCTTCCAGTCAATTGAGTGTCACCAACACCAATGAGCAGTCAGCGCTCCCTACACCGTGAGAGTGCTGTTATCACGCCTAGTGAACCTTGACTGACATCCTGCTGTGCAGCACATGTGAGGAGCAGGATGTCAAGAGAAGGCTGCGAGGAGACTAATGTCACTTTCTCCCCGTAACTATGTCAAGGTAAAATATATATATTATAGAAAATCAATTAGTGTCTTTTAATAGATTAACTAATCAGTGTGAATCAATATAGCGATGATGGAATAATCTATGTGTATGTATGTATGCAAATGTGTATATGCACATGGATTATGTTAATAGTTAATGAATATATAACTAACAGCTTCTGTTCTAAATTGTAGACACGAACAACTAAATGATTTCCTGGGAATGACGTATGCATGTGCACGGCTGATAGAGAGATTCATGTCAAGTTGGAAAAGATGGCGCTGAGGGGCAAACTCACCCCCTCCATCGGAATTCCTAAGGCGTTACTCAAACCAAGAGATACATAGATGGACAAATTACAGCATGCCGAGTTATCAGAAAAGAGCAATAAATTTTACTAATCCCACCTAGAAGGAGAATGCTATTTAACCCCATATCTACGTAATAAAGTATGCCATTTTGCGTGGTTCAGTTTTTGAGTGAAGTTTTTCAACCAGATTAGCAGATTTGGTTAATTAGCTTCTCTGCATGCACTCAGACATCTTTAATTTGGAGGAGAGCAGTTACCTAGTGTATCTTAAATTGGTGTAACCTTCACAAATGGTGCCGTGACTCGGATCACACTCGAGGGGAACTCTAGGTCTTGGGGTGCCCATCACGGGACCACCTACGGACGAGCCAGGACTGCTCAAAGACAGAGCCTAATCAACTCTTATCACAGAATACGGTAAATCTGCAGATTTAATGAATCCGTAGTGCTTACTCGTATTTTGAGCGGTCTCTGGTGAGTTTGTGGGGTCTAGATTGGACCTTAGGGACAGCCCGTGCGACTGGGTGGGTCCCCGCTGTGTGATTCCAAGAACCCTGGTGCAGTCACTCCTGGCTAACTGCTGCTCTGTATATGAATCTTCCTTAACTTCTGACAAGGAGCCTTAGGAGACTGAACACTGATAGGTGCAGTTGCGGCAGGTGATCGAAGATTGGGTAGGACACGTACACAGATATAACTATATCTAGTTTCCGGAGAGCTGCGGATGAGAGCTCTCCTCCTTTCACCTAGAGCCGTACGTGACTCCCCCGACGGGAGGGGTGAAGTCAGTGGAACAGCAGCGGAGGCCGGCCGGACTCGTACTGTGCACAAATCAATGATCTTTTGTCAGTTGAAAGACAGCAGTGTAGTGATTAATCAATGTTTCCGTGGAGCAGAAAGAAAGTGTCTCCCCTCTAAGGGGGCGAGGATGTGATGACCATCATGGTCAGTCGAGAGGGGAAAAGATCATTTAAGAATGCACCGAAAGTGTTTAAGTTTAGAAAAGTTTAGGAAAGTTGCACATGAGATTAGTGATGAAGGATATGTTGAAATAGAAGAGAAGGAAGGAAATATGTAGAGAAAACCAAAAGAGTAAAGTCATTGTGTGTGTTGTACCCGGGGGGGTAGATTACAGTAGATGTTGAATGCAGCAAGGAAGATAATGGTTTGTTGTAAAGTGCATACATGTGGAAAAAGGTTGCGCCGAGTTTATTGAAAGAAGGGAAAAAGTATGTGCAGAAACTTAAACAGTTAACTAAAATATGCGAGCTACCAGATAAGGGCCGGTTACAGATGCTAGAATAGCAAACAGCCTTGGCTTGATACAGAACAGAGAATTTGTCAAAAAAAAAGGGGTGGGTGGAGGAAGAAAATACAGACAATAAGGGAAAGACGCCATGTTATGTGTATTACAAAGATACTGCTCTCCAGCCACTGCCTGATAATGGTGGACAGGGAGGATGGACCTGTACAAATTCCAGTCAGCAGATTATTGTGTTGCATGTCAGGTGCCCCGTCGAGGAGGCCCACCCCTTGCTACTACCCAAGCCACTCCTAGTGCCCCATCCTCATCTGTTATACCTATGTCCGCCAAAAGTTCCACAACTTCCTGCAGCGGCCATGTTGCTACACCCATTGCAGCACCTCCGGCCTCTGACCAGATGTCCCTTTGGTGGCGGCCATCTTGGCGTACCCTTCCTCTAGTGTGCTTCCGTCTGGTGGCGGCCATCTTGGCACACCCGTAATACAGGCAGCAATACACACTACACCCGGAATGTGTATGATGAAGATCTTCATGACCAGTGTGTGACACAACTTAGAGCTACAATCAACAATATTCTGAACTATGTTGGAACAAGGAACCTTACTTCTATTGCTCTTCCTGCTATAAGTTCTGGAATGTATGGATTTCCTATACAAGCCTGTGCCCAAGCAATAGTCCAAGCTATACCTGAGTATAGAAGATTAACTATGTTGGAGGAGATAAGACTAATCAGCAATGACCATCATAAATCTCAAATTCTCACCCGAGCTGTGGAAAGTGCCGCAGCTAGATCAGACTCACTCAGCCGCCAGATGACCTCACAAGATAACTTGAATGAACTATTTCCTAGACAAACAAGCCCACCTCCTGCTATAAGAAAGGGGCATTAATTCCCTGTGTTTCTCCTGCTAATACTCCATTGTTTCCAGTGAAGAAGAAAACTGCAAGAGGAGAACTGGATAAATTCAGAATGTTGCAAGATCTGAGAGCTGTGAATGCAGTTACAATCCTGGAGACCCCAGTGGTGCCCAAGCCACATACATTACTCAGTGAAATTCCCCCTGAGGCAATGCATTTTACAGAAATCGACTTGGCAAATGCCTTCTTCAGTGTGCCTCTGCATCCAGACTGTCAGTATCTTTTTGCTTTTACACACAGAGGAGTACAGTACACCTGGACCGTTATGCCTCAAGTAGCTCAGAACTCTCCTCATCACTTCACACTGGCCTAAACTACCTGTCTCCAACCCTGGAAGAGTGAGAACCCTGAAGTCACATTGATACAATATGTCAATGATCTACTCCGCTGTTGTCCAGACGACCAAAATTGCCACAGGTTCAGCTATTCTAAGCTCCAATTTCTGGCCACCATCGGATGCAAAGTTACTCTGCGAAAGCTACAATGGTGTTGTACCAAAGTTGTGTTTTTGGGTCATTGCATATCCCAAGGTACCAAGCATCTCACTGAAGAGCGGAAATCTGCCATCCGTGACACCCCGTACCCGAGAACTGTCAAACAACTCCAAGCTTTCCTGGGAATGGTCACATACTGCAGGCAGTGGATCCCTAACGCGTCCGCTCTCATGCAACCTCTATATGATCGGGTCCACTCTTCTGAGCTTGACCTGCATTTTGACCAAGAAGTTGAAGATGCAATAGACCAGTTGAAAGAACTCATCGTTTCAGCCCCAGTACTGGGGATTCCCAACTATGAATTTCCATTCTTTCTATTCGTCTCTGAAGCGTGTGGCCATGCCTCAGGAGTTCTGGCACAAAAACATGGAGGAAGCATGAGACCCATCGGATATTATTCCAGTGAATTGGATCCAGTGGCGGAAAAGGCTCCAACATGTCTCAAAGCAGTGCTGGCAGCTGCAGAACTCCTCCACAGAACAGCAGATGTTGTACTTGGCCATCCTACAACTATACTGGCCCCTCATGATTTCAAAGCTATCCTTGCACAAACCCAGCACAACCATCTATCTATGCAACGTCGTGTCAGAATCCAATGTGAGCTCCTTTTACCACAAAATATAGCTCTTTGGCGATGTACTGTCTTGAACCCCTCCACTCTGCTTCCTCTGTCAAGGGGGGACTGCCCTGAAGACTTAGGGGGGTCATCAGAAGACCATGAATACCTTGATTCGAGTGACCATGATTGCTTTGAGGTCATGAAGGCAGAAACCTCTCACCTACCTACTGTCTCTGAGCAGCCACTGCCTGAAGCGGATCTGATACTGTATACTGACGGGTCCAGATACGCAGATGAATATGGAACTTACCATACCGGATATGCGGTGGTGTCCCCACCAACGGTTGTTTCTGCTGGACCACTGCCATCTTATATGTCAGCTCAAGAGGCCAAACTGTATGCTCTGACCGAAGCCTGCAAGTGCGCAGAGAGTCGAGTGGCCAATATCTACATGGACTCATGGTACGGATTCGGGATTGCCCACGACTTTAGCCTGATATGGGCCCTGAGGGGCTAGAAGACAGCCAGTGGAGCTCCAATCCAGAATGCAGCGGCAGTGAGAAGTCTGCTAGAAGCTCTGAAGTTACCTAGGCAAGTGGCTGTGATCAAAATTAAGGCTCATGAGAAACTGAATTCGGAAGAAGCCAAGGGGAATCATCTGACTGACATTATAGCAAAAGCAGCAGCTATGGAACCAATATTTCCAGAGGAAGAAGAGGTGTCGGGGGTACGGAGGTGTTTGTGCTCACCAGAAGTCAGAGACAACGAGGAGATGAGGAAGAAACGGGAATGAGAAATTTGGGGTTGGAAGATGAAGAGGAGCAAAGACTGGAAGAGAATCCGACACACAGGACTTAAGTGGACCGGCAGAATGCGGTAACGGAAGAAGGAAAACAAGGATTGAAAACAAGAAGTGATTGAAAGTGATCAAGGACCCGCCTTCATTGCAGAAGTTACTAAATCAATCTGGGAGATTGGGTGGATGTGGGCCTGCATACTCCTTATCATCCTCAAAGTAACGGCAAAGTTGAAAGGATGAATGTCACTTTGAAAAACAAAATTCTTAAAGCCAGTAAAGAATTGTCACTTCCATGGCCGGAGGTGCTGCCTATTGCCCTGTACTCAGTCCGAAATACCCCGAGACAACCCACAGGGCTCACACCATATGAGATCTTGTTTGGGGGGCCACCTAGAATGGATCGATATTACCCAGAGCAGCTTAGTTCAGGGAATGATAAGCTTGTGAATTTTGTTGTCGGACTTGCTAAAGAGTTAAACCTAACACATGCTACAGTGTACTCTTCTATTCCAGACTCAGATCTAGAACCAGGTACTCACAGCATCCAACCTGGAGATTTTGTCTGCATAAAGACCCACAACCCTGATGTTCCTTTGTTTAATGACCGTAGTTGAGGGGAAGCCTTTGTTACGGTAACACGTGCATTCCAAGCAATTATTACTAAAGAGAATGATATTCCAGTTTTCTGGTACAACACTTCCTTGAATGTGGTGACATGAAGATTAGGATTAGACTGGAGGGCAAATAGACTGGGGAATGTGCCATAACTAAAGCAATAATGTCTGTTTACCTTATATCTGAGTCCCAGGAATCCAAAGAGGAAATTGAGGCTGCGTTTACAGGCACATACAGGGCCAAGAGAGAAGTTAACCCAATAGGCAGTTTTGACCCACATATATATATTGATGTTCTCGGAGTGCTTAGGGGGGTGCCAGACGAATTCAAGGCCTGAGACCAAGTGAAGGCGGGATTTCAGTCCATAATACCCATAATAACCGTTAACAAGAACGTAGATTGGATAAATTGCATATATTATAACTAACAAAGATTTGTCAATTACACCAAAGATGCCTTACAAGGGATAGCTGACCCACTAGCATCCACATCTACCATGGCTTTTCAAAACAGAATAGCTCTGGATATGTTACTTGCAGAGAAAGGAGGGGTATGTAAAATGATAAATGAGTTTGTAAAGTTAATATCCATATTTCTGTGTTAGGGGTGGCCCTCGATTACCCAGTCACTAGATCTTTTAGGGTCTCCACTCCTCTCCTGTAGGTCTTCGTACGAGTTAGATTTAGGAACGTCGGTGGGTCTGTCTAAAAGGGATGGGGCGCCCGTCACATCGTAGGGTTCCAGAATAGCCTTACCATAGGGTCAATCTCTTCTCCCCCTCTGATTTTTAGCATATGGATATTAAAAGCAAATAATTGATTTTAGGGGGGGTTTGTCAAGGTAAAATATATATTATAGAAAATCAATTAGTGTCTTTTAATAGATGACCTAATCAATGTGAATCAATATAGCGATGATGGAATAATCTATGTCTATGTATGTATGCAAATGTGTATATGCATATGGATTATGTTAATATTTAATGAATATATAACTAACAGCTTCTGTTCTAAATTGTAGACACGAACAACTAAATTATTTCCTGGGAATGATGTATGCATGTGCACGGCTGATAGAGAGATTCATGTCTTGTTGGCAAAGATGGCGCTGAGGGGCGAACTCACCTCCTCCATCGGAATTCCTAAGGCGTTACTCAAACCAAGAGATACATAGATGGACAAATTACAGCGTGCAAAGTTATCAGAAAAGAGCAATAAATTTTACTAATCCCACCTAGAAGGAGAATGCTATTTAACCCCATGTCTACGTAATAAAGTATGCCATTTTGCATGGTTCAGTTTCTGAGTGAAATTTTTCAACCAGATTAGCAGATTTGGTTAATTAGCTTCTCTGCATACACTCGGACAGCCTTAATTTGGAGGAGAGCAGTTACCTAGTGTATCTTAAATTGGTGTAACCTTCACATCTAAACATCACATTAGACCGTCAAATGTGTTTGAATTAGTATTTATCTGCAGATCAGCACTATGACTGCAAGAAAAAAATCATGCTTCATTGAAACTGTGATTTAACTGCATGACAAGCTGGGGTACAAAGAAACATTCGATTTGTCATGTGTCGTTAAAAACAGACCTATTGTTTAAATCAAATTTTATGTTCAAGGGAACCCATTATCAAAAGAAATTATTACATTAAGATTTTCTGAAAACGCAGGATCACCCGGTTGGAACCCATTTTCAACGAATGGATGTAAAGACTGAATTTAATACAAACATCTGCAGCCAAACCTTATACTTTCCATATGTAAATAATTTAATTACAATTTAGCCTCCTTCCAGCTGCATAGCTTGCGTAGGTCCTGCTTCTTGACAGATCACATTTTTAACACAGGAAATATAATTGTCAAGTCTCTGTTCACCGACAATTTATTTTATTACTTTATTTATGGCACAAGCCCATCTGATTCTGATAGAACCTCAAATGTGCCAAACGATTTCAAAAGCTCCATTTACACATATATTCACATTCAAATCACAATTTACAATTAATACATTATTGCAGATACTCATTTCACACCGGCAACTTAAATGGGATTTGTCTGTGTGCAGTAATGAAATGTTCCTTCTCGGTTAGATGCCAGGCTTACACCTACAAGCCGTATCACTTAATCGTTAAAGCTGGTTGTCAGACAGTATACAAGGCGTCACAAGGCTGATTCTTAAGGCTGCAGTGGAAACAGATTATCACTTTACAGACATACACAAGATCAGAGTTCAATTTAAGATTTCGCACTTCTGATGTCAGTGTTACGCTGCCGCTGGTTGACCTATTCTATAGAAATCCTGGCACAATGGTGGCAACATATACCTTTATATGACACTAATTTTACATTACATTGCCACATACATGTCAGCAAGACTTTTAGTGTTAATAGGTGCAATGCTCTGTTACTTACTGGCACGATAATAAGGCTATACTTATGTTTGTTATACTGCTGAGGTAGAGCGTTAATTACGAATAACCAAAAACTGATTAAAGTGGAATAAGGTCCCTCTTACAATCCACAGTTGGTGCATACACCAAGGGGAAGTCTTATTTATAACTCTGCAGTGAAGCAAATGGAACTTTCCTGTAATTTTATGTTCATTGCAACGATTGTGTAAAAAAAAAAAAAAAAAAAAAAAAAAAAATTCAACGAAAAAATGATTATAATAGAACCACCACGTTTAAAAGGACGAGCCTAGAATGATTACCAATAGAAAATAATAATGTCAACCATGATCAGAGTATAAAATGTATGTATACATTTCCACAGTATAAGCGCTCATCAAAGCATACAAAAATATCCAAGTCAGTGCAAAAAAACCCCTAAAATAATGATAGCCAACATGTTTGATAGAGGACTTCAAACACTGGTCCGCAAGGATGAGAAGGATTCTATTGCAGGTGCAGGAAGCTCTAAGTGATACTGTAAAGCAGCCAACACTGTTCAAAAATTACACATAAAACCCTACTACATTGTCAAATCAGTGTCAAAAACATTTCCATGTCTTAAGGAAGGTTTCATCACTGAAATACATACTCCCCATATAGAAAACTGATGCCAACTACTCTCAAAAGGGTTACCCAGGACTATTTCATTCTTTCACTATGGGCCTAAGAACAGGCAGGTAGTTACTACTTACCTAACTACAGCACACAGCTATCACAGACCGCTCCTGCCGGCGATTCAGCAGCTTCCACTGACGTCACGTTGACAGAGGAGCAGCTTCTCTTCCACTCTGCTCTGTTAACAGGGCCTGACTTCCGACGTCATGCTGATTGACAACCAGCTCCCGCAGCCTAATCAACATCACATCGGCAATCATGCCCCATTGGCAGAGCAGCCCAGAAGAGCTTCTCTGTTGATGTGGAGCAGCCAAATCGCTGGCAGGAGCAGTCGGTGACCGCTATGAGTTGGCATTGTGTAGAACAGGCAGGTAGCTGCCGCTGTTAGCAAGTACCTTTCTTAATTTCTAGACCCATAGTAAAAAAAAAAAAAAAAAAAAAAAGAAGAAAAATAGTCCTGGAAATCCCATTAAGGTGTTGCATCACACACGGAAAATGCAAAGCATCTGCACTTCTAAATGTTGAAAAAGTGTAATTGCACTCCCTGTGTGCCCGCTTTCGATCATGGCATAAGTTGTTCACTCAATGAAGTGAAAAAACGGGCACATAATGACAGCTGTCTCTTAAAAAGGAGTTCAAAATAACGTGCTCCCCATTACTCCTTTAAAAAGGCACATCTTGGTGGCACATATGCCCAAAGGAATTCTAAAAATCCAGACTTCCTACATCCTAAAAAAATAGCATATGTACCGTACTCAAATGTATGCTAATAAAATAATTTTTGCAACTTACTGCACATTTTTTTTCAAATATACACCAGTAAAGCTGCCAAAACATAAAAAGTACAATTTTCACATAAAACTATGTCATTTATCTCTAAAAGGTCCACACAAAAAAAGTGATAAAATATACTCCAGAAGTTAAAAAATAAAGATATTTCCAAATGTAAAATTACAACTGAACAGTAGTGTAGTACTAGGTCTTAAAAACAAGATTGGTAAAATATAAAATTACAGCATTAAGTTAGAAGTTCACAGATGCAAACATCTGGTTGATATAAGGCACTTCCTGTTCAGATTTGCAGCATCTCAACAAAAGTAGTAAAAGGAGGGATGATGATTATGTTCTGGTAAATACAAGAGGCTGGGTGTGGTCCCGGGAGACATCGCAACAGTAAGGGAAGACACAGGAGGTAAGATGGAGGTGGCACTCTATACAGACGTGGTCAATCTGTCAACGGAGTTATTGACCTCATTTTTGTTAGAGTCCAGGCCTTTAGCAGCATTCATAGTTGTACGCAGGTTCTCGACAGTCTTTTTCATGGTCTTCAGCTCACCTGGGTGCGGAGTAGCACGTCTCAGAAGAGTTGCCTTAAAGAGAGGATACAGATTTAATGGTATCAGTGTAATCCAGGAGAGGAGAGAGATTTGTGCGGCTTTTACAGATTAGCTATAGAGGATTGCCTACTTAACCAGCAAACTGAGATATCGTCTAAAAGGGAATCTGTCAGTAGGATCATCTCTCCTAAGCAGCATATGTAGATCATAGAAAGTTGAAAGAAAAAATAACTTGATATCTGCGATCGGATGACTTATTCCAGAAAAATATACATTTTCCTTAATATGTAAATGATTTGTTAAGATCGTTGAGCCGGACACAGATCTTCCTGTGCTTGTTTTAAAATTAAATTAAATAGGGCATTACCACTGTGAGACATATAATGACTGACCGTTTGCTCTCCTGTGCTACATTTCTCACACTGTTAACTTTCTCCTTCATTTAAAATAACCTCTGGAGACATTCTCATGGACATCAGTGTCTGGACGATAGATCTTAACAGCTCATTTGCACATTAAGAAAAAGAAAAAAAAAAGATTTTGGAAAAAGATCTGATCGCAGATATCGAGGTATAATTTTATATGACCTACATGCCCATATAGACGGCTTAGGAGGGTTGATCCTACTGACAGATTCCTCTAAAACTATTAAAGAAAGTTATGGACACAGAAATAGAAGACATGTTAGGGGAATTTTTGGTGCTCTGATGAGAAATCGGCAAAAGGGGATTTCTTAAAATCAACCAAATCCAGTAATAGCAGTAATTCTCATGAAGCCACCTCAGATGTACATTTTGTACAAGGTGAACTAGACCAGTGAATACACCCTCATCACCTATATTGGTGAGATGTCAGGGGAATAAGGAAACAGACAACTGAACCTAAAGTAAGTATTCAGACATTAGTTGATCTATAAGCTCTAGACTGGAGTTTCCCAAACTCCAGTCCTCACGGCCTCCAACAGATCAGGTTTTCAGGATTTCCTTAGTATTCTTACACATGTGGTGGAATTATTATTAAGGCAGAAATTGCAACAGACTTTCTCACCTGTGCAATACTAAGGAAATCCTGAAAACATGATTTGTTGGGGGCCGTGAGGACGGGGTTTGGGACATACTACTCTAGACGGTCATACATTATTGGTTACAGAATCTGGATAAAAGAACATTAAATTGAAATTGAAAGGTACCGTTTCTTCCTCCTCATCTTCTTTCTCATCATCCAAGAATCGTATGGCACTTATTCTATTCATTGCTCGCTCATTCCAAGTGTCATCGGACATATCATTAACCAGACTCTCAAAGGCCCCACATCTTGGTAAATTGTCTATGGCAGAACATATTCCAATGAAAAGTAAATTAAAGAACATAGAAATCTGTTTTGTGTTTTCTTATTCAAGTAAGTTGCTAAAAACAGACAAGTTAGGACACAAGCTAAGGAAGACCACTCCTGTGTTAAGTATTACTTTAAATTATGATTAACCATAATCAAGTGATTTATGTAAATGCAAATCATAACAGTGGTACCCTTTGTAGTCTTATGAGGTGTTGAAAAAATGGTGCAAGATAAGAATGCTTTCAAAAACAGAAGTACTATACAGTGTGCACTCTTATTAGACAATTAATATTTTGATGGGACAGCGAGGGGGAAGGCAGCACGTCCATCTGGTAAATAAAATAAATGTTTATTCAAAATCCATTAAAACAAACAATGTCCATGGAAACCATTAAAAACTGATTCATTTCTGGTGAAAACGCCTTCAATCATAGTAAGTATATAGTACTATGATTGTGAGGGAGTTTGTGAGCCAGCTTTTAACATTTTTCCATGGACATTGTTCACTTTAATGGATTTTGAATAAACATTTATTTTAAATTACCGGATGAACGTGCTGCCTTCCCCCTCCTCCTGTGCATTGCTGTGGATCTAGCACCCAACGGTCACAAGTTTCCCGACTTTGCGAATAACGGGCAAATGTGGTGAGCTCCTTGTAATAAAGTTGTATTTTGATAACTTTACAATTGAACAACTACAGTGCTGTCAGTCAATCCAAAGGGTTAATAAACCTGAAAACTTGAATATATAAGAAAATAAAAGTGAGGTTTTCTCGCTCTTAGGAGAATATGTGTGTGCATAAGTACTCGCGTGAGAATTATTACGCAATTAAATAAAAAAAGTAAATTTTCCTATTTCAGTTCTTTATTCTCATCTATTCAAGTTAAAAAAAAAACAAAACAACTCAAATATATACATCGGACGTTTAAAAAAAAAAAAAAAAAAAAAAAAAAAAATAATAATAATAATAGCGGTGCCCAATAAAGTCCCCCTTCTTTTCAATAAGGGTCATAAACCTTCCATCCATGGAGTCTGACAGTTTCTTAATCTGTTTACGATCAACTTTTACTTCCGCACCAACCACAGCTGCTCAGATATTGTTCAGCGAGGTGTACGATTTTCCTTCACCGGAAATCTCCCGTTTAACAAGGACCCCCAAGATCTCAATAGGGCTTAGGTCGGTTGAGGAAGGGGAACATACCATTCTCTCATCTTTAAGGCCTTTAATGGCAGCCAAGCTGTGCAGCACTTCAATACAAGCATTGTCTTGCATAAAAATAACGTTTTTTTGAAAAATGCAAACTTTTTCCTGTGCCACGGCTTGAAGAAAGTGTCTTCTAAAATCTGGCAATTGGTTTGGGAGTTGATTTTGAATCCGTCTTCAACCCAAAAAGGTCCAACTACCTAATCTTTAATAATAACAACAGGTAATAACAGTACTCCTCCCCCACCTTGCTGCTTGCATTTGAGTAGAACTGAAAGTCTATGCCCATCCATCTGGTCCATCAAGTGTCACTCAACTCATCAGTCCATAAAACCTTTGAAAAATCTGTTTTGAAATATTTCTTTACCCAGTCATGAAGTTTCAACTTCTGTGTCCTCTTCAGTGGTGGTCAGGTTTCAGCCTTTCTTACCTTGGCCACATCTCTGAGCACTGAACACCTTGTACTTCTGGGCACTCCAGGAAGGTTGTAGTTGTGGAATAGGACAACACTGGAGGATAAAGAACTCCTGGTCGCTTCATCTTTGACTGCCAAAGGTTTGAGAAGAATCAATGTGCGACTTTTTCTCTAAACATATTTTTTGCAACAAAACTTTTGATGGTTCTGTGATCACGCCCCAATATCGTAACAAATTTAAGAGTGCAGCATCCCTCTAAGACATAACAATTTTTGACTTTTCGGCAGGGCTGTGGAGTCGGTAAGCCAAACCTCCGACTCCTCAATTTCCATGACACCGACTCCCTCATAAATGGCTCATGTTTAAGTGATAAATTTACTGTAGCACAGATTAATCTCAGCTAAAAGTATAGATCCTTCATTTTATACAAACTCCACCAAAATGGGCTCCAACTCCGAGACTCTGACTCCACAGTCCTGCTTTTCAGAGTCCGTTAAATATTTTTTAGCTTACTTTTCTTGAGTAAAACAAGCTGCCTAATAATTCTGCACACCTTGATAAAGGGTGTTGTATCCTTAGGCCTCACACGCCCTCATTACACAAATACACATTACCTGATCTGCTTTACAACAATAAAAATTCAAGTTTACACAGCATAGAGTAGGAAAAAATGCATATAAATGCTGAAAGTACTCACTTGCCTAATAATTCTGCACACCATGTAAATTTATTTTACCAATTAAAATACGAAATGAACGGACATAAAAAAATTGAAATCAATATTTGCCTTCAATTTTTGCCTACAAAGTCAGGGATTTTGTCAGGTGCATGAGCAACCAATTACACCAAACAAGTCATTTTGTTATGTAGGTTGAAACACAGTCAAGAGAAACTGTGTAGGAGGCTTAAAACTGGGTGAGGAACAACCAAACTCTGTTACAAAGTTGAGGCAAGACTGAGCACAGCAACAAGACCCAAGATATCAAAGCAGACTGGTGTTTCAAGATGCGTCTTCAAAAAAGCTTGAACAGCACATCAAGAAATGGGCAATGTTGAAAACCGTAGATGCATTTGTCTTCAGAGGATACTTGGTGCAACAGATGAAAGACACATTGCGCTTAGTTCCCTTCAAAAAATCTAAATAGATCCAGTAAAGTAATCAGTTTAGTGTTTTCCGTAGGACCCAGCTACACCATCTACTGTTCAAAGTCTAGCCAGAATTGGTCTTCATGGAAGAATTGCAAAAAAACAAAAAACATACCATTGAAATGGAAACCATGCCTAACAATTCAACTATACACAAAAACATAAGAACTAGGGTACAGAAAAATGACAGCCTGTGCTCTGCACTAAATATTTGGCTGTAACAGAAGGCAGTTTGTTCCCCGAGGAGCTAGTGAGCAGCACAATGAGAGTCTTCAGGCAACAGTGAAGCATGGTGGGGGATCCTTGCAAGTTTGGGGCAGCATTTCAGCAAATGAAGTTGTTGAATTAATCAGGAGTAATGAGGTCTTCAATGTTGAGAAATGCAGGCAGTTACTTTTCCATCTTGCAAAACCATTGAAGGTGTTTGGTTGGTTCCAAAATTTATTCTGCAACAGGATAACTACCCAAAAACATACAGCCAATGTCATCAAGAACCATCTTCACTTAGCATTTTGCGTATTGATAAAAATAAACTATTAACACTTCTATTTTCAAAGCATTCTTAGCTTGCAAAAGTTTCACGCAAGTGTGAAGAAATGCTGCACTGTACATGATGGCGGGGGTGATAGCATTAGGAAAGCGCTCAGGAGCTGAACGCTCTCCACACACAGCTTGCGCTATAAAAGAAAAACCCAACGAAACATGGCAGAACTGCATTTTTTTTCACAATTTCACAATGAATGGTGTAATTCTAAACTACATTATACATCTGGAAGAACCCTTTCCTCGAGCCAGGGAGCAGCAGCTTTCCATGCTTCTATAGGTGCTGTGGCTGCACATAAACACGTTTAGGCTAGCGCTACCACCACTATCACTTCCCCAGACGATATTACTGAGAGGGGCTGAGAGCCTGATTCCAGCAACGTGTTGATTAGTTAACTGTGTACAGCAGTTGTGACAGAATCCGTTTTTTCTGCTGCAGATCCAGCAAATTTAAATAAGTAATACATGATAAAAAAAAAACTTGAATAATACAGAGTAGAGTATGATGCCAACAAAAGTGCCCCCCAAACACAGTAAGACTCTCCCACAGTGAATTCTTCCACCTGCATGGTATGATGACAACTGTACCACACACCCCCCTCAACCCCACCTGCAAGGTATAGTGACCCTATCACAGTATGATTCCCCAACTGTACTGCCCACATAGTCCTCCATACAGCATAATAGCCCCACATAGTCCTCCATACAGTATAATGGGCCCCACATAGTCCTCCATACAGTAATGGCCCCCATAGTCCTCCATACAGAATAATAGCCTAACATAGTCCTCCAAACAGAATAATAGCCTAACATAGTCCTCCATACAGAATAATAGCCTAACATAGTCCTCCATACTGTATAATGGCCCCACATAGTCACGGGCCAGAGTTTGACATGTGAGCTCTAGGGGTTGAGCTGCACTATTTTATTAGGGTAGCCATCTCACATGTCTCTTATGTGTGGGTCTACAGAATTTAGCCCATACTCTTGCTCAGTAGTGAGTGACAACCTTTGTGCTTTACATGTTTACTTGAGCTAAGCAGTAATAACTAGGATATTGAGAGAAGTTTCAACATTAACACAGTCTACTTTATCTTTGTAAAAAAAATAAAACATTCGACTACCAGTCATACAGATCACAATTCATACCTTGGCCAGAAGAATCAGAAGGCATCTGTGGAAGTAACACACAAGTCAAGACCTTTTCTCCAGTTTCAGGATCTTCATCGGTCTGAAATGTTAACAAAGGCTGGGACTGGTTATCTGATAACCATAAAGCCTTTAATTTCAGTGACGTCAATGATAAGGGTAAATATAATAACCTATATGAAAGAAAACAGAAAAATTCAAGAGAATCAAACTATTCTTGCATGGTAACAATTATCTTCAGATGTTTATTAAATGGAAAGAGGGAGGCATATCTAAAGAAGATTATAATGCAGTCTGCAGATCCTGCAGGGCACGTATCAGGTTAGCTAAAGCTGACAATGAATTAAGGCTTGCAAGAGATGTCAAAAGCAATAAAAAAGGATTTTGGGGGTATGTCAAAAGTAAAAGAAAAGTCAAAGATGCTATAGGATTTTTACAGGATGAAAATGGAGAAATGGTAAGAGAGGATGTTGAGAAGGCCGAACTTTTTAATTCCTATTTTGCATCTGTTTTCTCTCAGAAAGAAAATGTAACATCAACTGATTTTCACTGTCCTTTTAAAGGAATAGAAGAATCCAAGTTATCTGTAAACAAAGATTGTGAGGGAATATTTAGCTAACATAAATGAGTTCAAGTCTCCAGGTCCAGATGAATTACACCCCACAGTACTGAAGGAGATCGTAGAAGAAATTTTAGAGCCACTCTCCATAATCTTTGAAAATTCTTGGAGAACAGGAGAAGCCCCAGAAGACTAGAGAAGAGCAAATGTTGTTCCTATCTTCAAAAAGGGGAAGAAGGTGGACCCAGGGAACTATAGGCCGGTGAGTCTGACTTCTATACCAGGAAAGATCTTTGAACAAATTATTAAACATCATGTATGTAAGTACCTGGATAAGAATGAAGTGATTAACCAGAGTCAGCATGGGTTTGTAACTAACAAGTCATGTCAGACTAACTTAATTTCCTTCTATGACAGAATCACTGACTGGGTGGATCAGGGAAATGCTGTAGATATAGTATATCTTGATTTCAGCAAAGCATTTGACAAAGTATCTCACACCATCCTTATTGAAAAAATGACCAAGTATGCAATGGACCAGGCAACTGTTAGGTGGATTCATAACTGGCTTAGTGATCGGACTCAAAGGGTGGTTGTAAATGGCTTCACATCCAGCTGGATGAATGTCTCAAGTGGGGTACCACAGGGCTCTGTCCTGGGACCTGTATTGTTCAACATCTTCATCAATGATTTAGATGAAGGAATTGAGGGTAAACTGATTAAATTTGCGGATGACACAAAGCTAGGAGGGATAGCTAATACTAGAGAAGAGAGAGAGAGGATTCAAAAAGACCTAAATAAACTGGAGCAGTGGGCAGCAACCAACAGAATGGTTTTTAACAGGGAAAAATGCAAAGTACTACATCTGGGCAATAAAAATGAAAAAAGCATATACAGAATGGGAGGAATAGAGCTAAGCAACAGTACATGTGAAAAAGACTTAGGTATACTAATAGATCATAGACTGAACATGAGTCAACAGTGTGATGCAGCAGCAAAAAAGGCAAATACAATTCTGGGATGTATTAACAGAAGCATACAGTCTAGATCACGTGAAGTCATTATCGGTCTTTACTCCTCTTTGGTCAGACCTCATCTGGAATACTGTGTACAGTTTTGGGCACCACATTTTAAAAAAGACATAGACAAACTGGAACAAGTTCAGAGAAGAGCGACCAGAATGGTGATTGGTCTGCAAACCATGTCCTATGAGGAACGGTTGCAGGATTTGGGAATGTTTAGCTTGCAAAAAAGAAGACTGAGAGGAGACTTAATAGCTGTCTACAAATATGTCAAGGGCTGTCACATTGTAGAAGGATCATCTTTATTCTCATTTGCACAGGGAAAGACTAGAAGCAATGGGATGAAACTAAATGGGAGGAGACACAGATTAGATATTAGAAAAAACTTTTTGACAGTTAGGGTGATTAATGAGTGGAACAGGCTGCCACGAGAGGTGGTGAGTTCCCCTTCAATAGACGTCTTCAAACAGAGGCTGGACAGACATCTGTCTGAGATGATTTAGTGAATCCTGCTTTGAGCAGGGGGTTGGACCAGATGACCCAGGAGGTCCCTTCCAACTCTACCATTCTATGATTCTATGATTCTATGATTCATCTCCATGGTCACTAAATGACATGCATCCAAAGAGGTAAATTGCAGGGATTAGCATGACCAGAGATGAGCGAACCCGAACTTTAGGGTTCATATCGGACAGTTTGTGTCCGGTGCTAAATGTCGAACATAGACTTCTCCCAGAAGTCTGATGCAATGTTCAGAGTTTTGGAGGGGGAGGGACGACGTCCGAGGCAGAGGAAAGTGAGAGAGGGGGACAGAATTTTCCAGTTCAAAATTTCGGCTCACCATTGTATTCAATAGGGTTTGGGCTCTGGTTCAAGTTCGGTACAGGTCTAGTAACCGAATCGAACTTTGGAATAAAGTTTGAGTCAGGTACCAGAACCCAAACTTCCATGGCTCTGTTCATCCCTACCCACAACTAATATACAGTATACGTCAGAATGTTAAGGGGTTCTTAAAGGGAAAATGTTAGAATTTAAAAAAAAAATAAAATAAGGTAACACATTCTGTTATAATAAACACAATTAGTTCTGACTACACAAATCTGTTCACCTCTAGAATAAGGAAAATATGACTGTTGCATGTAGTTAACACTTCCATGATGTAGGACGTAAGAGTACACCCTACATTTCCAAATGTACCAGGACCTATGCCCCCACCATACTGCCTTTAATAACAGTAGCCGCAGCTAGCTCTGCTATATAACCAGCTGTCGCGGGGTGGTCATGAATTGTCATGGCAGGCAGGGGCTTGGTGATGCCCCTATGGCTGCCAAACAAGTCCTCATGTGAAGCTCAGCTTCATTTTTTCTACATACTTTACATAAAAATAATGAAACCGTAAAAAAAAAAAAAATTAACCGCAGCGGGAAGAGTTAACACGTCATCTATACATGTATATGTTAATGCTACTAACAAAAACAACTTCCATTTATGTCCTCTAAGCATAAACCACAGTCATTATTGTCCTTGGTTGGATTTTGAACCCTGGACGCCATGCTGCAAAGTAACGATGCTAACCACCGAGCCACCGCACTTCCCACGTTTGGAAGTAAATCAAAAACATTTTCACAAGTCGGTGAGATATTTGCATTTTACCTGTTTCCTGCAACATCTAAGACATGGAGCTCAGTAGCTTGTGAAATTTCTGAAGGAATTCTACTTAATCTATTTTCACGGACACAGAAAACATTAAGACTACAGCAGCCGCCAATCTGAAAGAAGAAATTGAATGGCACAAATTACGTGGTTATACAACATCATCTGGTAATACATACTGTACAATAGAAATGTTTACAGCCATTGCATTTAGCTTTGAGAAGTCTCGCACATGACTTACTTACAATAATCTATGCTGGAAGAATGTTACTTCAAAAGGAATAGCTTAGATAATAATGTCAAAAATGATTAAATTATAATACAACCGCTCAGAGATGGAAATTTGTCCAGTGATTACTGGCCATAAGCAACAAATAAAATTGCACCACTTGCAGTTTTTAAAAGCCGTTTCTATTGCAAATTGCAGATTCCCAGCTCCAGCGGTGATCTAGTTTTACTGATGGCGCTAATACTTTGCATCATGAAAATAGTAATGGTAAGGTTAGACGAGACATTGCCCTCACATGCAAGAACCACAGGTTTTTGTTTTTTTTTCAATTAGTACATAAAGGAAACTCATTACTATCCCACATACAAATTATACAAAAAAATTGCCCTAAAGTATATCTAGGCGTTTTATTTGAAAAGATTGTTTAGAATTTTTAAAGCTGAGGTGTTCCACACCTAAATTTAGCAAAAGGTAGGAAATAAAAGGAGTCATGTGTATCATACCAAATACTACAAGCACTAGTTTAATTTGAGAAAACCCATGTAAATCTGTGTTCACCACGCGCCCTCTGGCTGCCAGGATTTTCATATGGATGCCTCCTGCTTTGTCATTATAGATCTAATTATTTTCAAATGCATATTAATGTCCACAGTTACTACCTAATGTATATTTTTCTTTGCCTTTTAGTGAGGAACTGGACACTGCTTGGTATAAGATTGTACAACTGCAGCAATGAAGGTCTTAAAAGAATACACAGAAGAAAAAAGCACAACTAATAAGTCACTAAATCGACAGTAAATATTAGACTAATGTCGGCTGAACCCCATGATACTACTGACGGGTTTGGTCGACAGTCTAAGGTTGTGGGCCCCAACCTTTATGACAATGATATCAACATTCAGCTCCGAAAAGGGGTTGTATGCCACATCCAGACCCCCTGAGTAGTGACATCAGGCTTTCTCCCCCATCACCAGTGATGACACCCAGAGCCCTATTACTGGTAACATTACAGCCAAACCTTTCCCACAGAAATCACACTGAGGCAATGTGTTACATCCAGGGGTTCCTCCTTACCCCCATTCAGTTTTCTGGCATCATGCACTCCCCACAACACTATCACACTCAGCTTCAAGCACCTCCCTCCTCGGACGATAACCATGCCCTATTTTCAGCTTACCATAGAAATTAATTAAGTCCCGAAGGAAAGTAGATGCACATCCAGATCTGCTCTTCTGTGCACCATCTTGAGACCTGCTCTTCATAGCCATTTGCTAGACCTGGTACTAATCTACCAAGCTGGCAGACAACCGTTAGCCACACATCTTGGGCCCTTGAGTCACAGGTTGGGGACCTCTGGTCTACGGCTTATTCACACATTGTGGGCTTGCAGTGAAATATCGCCGCATTTTACAGTACCAAAGTGAATGAGCTTTCTAAAATCTCAAGAACATGCTTATTTTTTCCATTGCAGTTTCAAATCTGCAGCATATCAATTCACTGTTTTAACCCATTTAAATCAACTGGAAAAAATACATCAAAAACCAAAGCAAAAATCACCATAGATTTTATGCATTTTTTTTTCTGCCAACAGACATGTTTTGGTGCAGAGATTTTTGCTATAAAATACTCAATCTGTGCACATACCCTAATGCGTATAGGTGCCCCTAAAGACACGTGTTATGAAAATTAAAAGAGGTGGTCCACTAAAATGCATAGTCTGTCCATCAATCGAAACCTTTTAAATATTTTTGCAAATACCTTATGTTGCCATTTTTCCCTGTAAGCAGCGCTATCGCTGCTCGCCAAGTCCCAATCACATGACCACTGGCTGCAGACATCTCTGACATCCACTGATACCATATCAACTTCCGGACTCCCCTGCATCACCCAGGCGTAACACCCACTCCCCCTGATTACTGTGCGATGAAACACTGCCCACAGCCCAGTCATCGAGCGCACACCTACAGGGCTCTGCCAATGAAAGCAGAGGAGAGGGGGAAAGCTTCTACAACATACGCTGGGTACTGGGCTGTGACATGCGGTGATAAACCACCAACAGGCCAGTCAATCAGGAGGAGTGCGCGAGACTGGGTCACGCCTGGGTGATGCAAGGGAGCCCGGAAGTTGACGTGACATCAGCAGATGTCAGAGGCGGCTGCAGCTAAGGCCCATGTGATGAGGACTGAGCGAGCAGCAACAGCACCACCACTCACAGGCAAAAATGGCAACATAAGGTATTTACAAAAATAATTTAAAAGGTTTAAAATAGATGGGCGGAATATACATTGTAGTGGACCACCTCTTTAAGGATCCGGCGTGTGAGATTTCGAACTGTTGATCCTGTTCCCCAGGAGATAAGCTGTCACCAGAGATGTCCGGCAGCGGCTCTCTCATAGAGAACACAGGAGCATTTAGCTGAACGAGTGCTCCTGTGTATGGGAGAAACAGCAAAAAAAAGATCGCTTGCAGGCGAACAATTGCTTTGCCAATCATTTGACCAAAGGCTAATGTGTATGATAGTCCTTACATGGATGGAAAGACCTACTTGGAGAGTACAATGAATATAGAAGACACCCCTTCAATAAATAGAGAAACAAATGAACATGAGAAGAATTTTTTTCTGCAGTAATATAAAGTCAGATGGCTTCTGAGGAAAATTTTGCTTCTAAACACATTTCCATTTGATCAAGTCAATACATAGTCTTGTGCAGAAGTAATCAGTACAGATTAATGCACATGGCATTTCTGTTCTACTTTTGTCCAGTGACTTGTAATATCTTCATCATTTAGAGTGGGGAAAAAAAGTATTTAGTCAGCCACCAATTGTGCAAGTTCTCCCACTTAAAAAGATGAGAGAGGCCTGTAATTGACATCATAGGTAGACTTCAACTATGAGAGACAAAATGAGAAAACAAATCCTGAAAATCACATTGTCTGATTTGGAAAGAAATTTTTTTCAAATTTTGGTGGAAAATAAGTATTTGGTCAATTGCAAAAATTCATCTCAATACTTTGTTATATATCCTTTGTTGGCAATGACCGTGGTCAAACGTTTTCTGTAAGTCTTCACAAGGTTGGCACACACTGTTGCTGGTATGTTGGCCCATTCCTCCATGCAGATCTCCTCTAGAGCAGTGATGTTTTGGGGCTGTCGCTGGGCAACACAGACTTTTCAACTCCCTCCAAAGGTTTTCTATAGGGTTTAGATCTGGAGACTGGCTAGGCCACTCCAGGACCTTGAAATGCTTCTTACGAAGCCACTCCTTCATTGCCCTGGCGGTTTGCTTGGGATCATTGTCATGCTGAAAGACCCAGCCACATTTCATCTTCAATGCCCTTGCTGATGGAAGGTAGTTTGCAGTCAAAATCTCACAATACATGGCCCCATTCATTCTTTCATGTACATGGATCAGTCGTCCTGGTCCCTTGGCAGAGAAACAGCACCAAAGAATGATGTTGCCACCCCCATGCTTCACAGTAGGTATGGTGTTCTTTGGATGCAACTCAGCATTCTTTCTCCTCCAAACAAGACAAGTTGTGTTTCTACCAAACAGTTCTACTTTGGTTTCATCTGACCATATGACATTCTCCCAATACTCTTCTGGATCATCCAAATGCTCTCACATACTTCAGACGGGCCCGGACATGTAATGGCTTAAGCAGGGGGACACGTCTGGCACTGCAGGATCTGAGTCCCTGGCGGCGTAGTGTGTTTTTGATGGTAGTCTGTGTAACGTTGGTCCCAGCTCTCAGCAGGTCATTCACTAGGTCCTCCCATGTGGTTCTGAGATTTTTGCTCCCCGTTCTTGAGATCATTTTGACCCCACGGGGTGAGATCTTGTGTGGAGCCACAGATCGAGGGAAATTATCAGTGGTCTTGTATGGCTTCCATTTTCTAATTATTGCTCCCACAGTTGATTTCTTCACACTAAGCTGCTTGCCTATTGCAGATTCAGTCTTCCCAGCCTGGTGCAGGGCTACAATTTTGTTTCTGGTGTCCTTCGACAGCTCTTTGGTCTTCACCATAGTGGAGTTTGGAGTGTGACTGTTTGAGCTTGCGGACAGGTGTCTTTTATACTAATAACAAGTTCAAACAGGTGCCAGTACTACAGGTAATGAGTGGAGGACAGAGGAGACTCTTAAAGAAGTTGTTACAGGTCTGTGTCATTTGCTTCTCATTCATTGTATCATATAACTCCTTTTGGCAAACTCCGAGCAACAATGCTGCACTGACCTTTCTATCAAAGGAGGAAAGGGGCATCTTCTCTATTTATTGTACTCTCCAAGTAGGTCTTTCCACCCGTATAAGGACTACCATACACATTAGCTGCAGGTCAAATGATTGGCAAAGCAATTGTTCGTCTGCAAGCAATCTTTTTTTTAGCTGTCTCTCCCATACAGCTAAATGCTCCTGTGTTCTCTATGAGAGAGCTGCTGCCGGACATCTCTGGTGACAGCTTATCTACTGGAGAACAGGATTTGATTTCTCATTTTGTCGCTCATAGTTGAGGTCTACCTATGATGTCAATTACAGGCCTCGCTCATCTTTTTAAGTGGGAGAACTAGCACAATTGGTGGCTGACTAAATACTTTTTTTTACCCACTGTATTTCCTGGATAGAAGAGTGCAGGATGGTCTTTCTTACAGACGAGAAAAGTGAGACCAGACAGAAAAAAGTAAATAAGTGGCTTAGGTTAAAAATGTAAGACTTGTGGTCTAGTCTTAAATTGAAGCTCGGCAGTGTCAGAATTTTGGGGCAGACCTAATGAATTTGGCTGTCCATGCTTCATGAAAATAACTGCACTCTACACAAGCTTCAAGCTAGATCTCCACTATAATTTATGCAGAATTTTTGAGTTAATCATAAGTAGCAGCAGCACTGCCCGTCCTAAGCGCCAGTCACCTATCCAAAAGAGTCAAGAGTGATGTTGATTAGGAAAAAGATGAACAGCCATGCACTAACATTTCTGACTTTGTAATGCCAGAAAACAGGAGCAAATCGCTTAATCTCCCACTTAGACTACGCCATATGGCCACTTTTTGAGGTTTCATTGATTACATGCCCTCAATTATACCAATCAATATACCATCAGACGACTTTATGAAGTAAACCTCCAATTTAAATGTTAAGCTCATGAAGAAGAAGCTCTTCATGTAGATTTTAAAAGCTAGAGATACCTTTGGGAAGGAAAAAATATATTTTTACATATTTTCATAGTTACTTGAGGTTTTAAAAGAAAAAAAAAAGACACTAAATTTCAGCCAGCAATCTCAATTCTCATTACTTTAGACCCCTGATATGTAGTTTGCAGAATGATCCACGTTTCACATTTTCCTTTGTGGGAAAGTCTCTCCCGGTAATATAGGCTGGATATGAAGTCAGTTACTATGCAGGGCTCTGCTGTCTTCATTAGCACATATATCAGGAAATAATATAAACACAACAACTAGTTTAATCTCCTGAGACCCTTTCTCTGCTTTCTCCCCTTTCAACACTGTTGAAAGCAGTATGTAATCACCTTCCCCTGGGAGTAGCACTGAACTGAGTGTGATTACTAATACTTCTTCATGGTCACATTATCAGTATTTGGTCAGTATGTCACATCAGTATTTGTAAGACAAAACCAGGAGTGGGTGATAAATACAGAAGTGGTGACATGTTTCTATTATACTTTTCCTCGATAGTTTCACTCCTGGTTTTGGCTTACAAATACTGAGAAAATACTGACCAAATTACTAATAGTGCGACCATAGCGTTAGTCTCATGGCACTCAGTGTAGGGGAAGGGAAGTACAGCAGAGCTTTGTCTCTTTATTGTTTAACATGCAAAAAAAATCCTTTTAAAAAGGAGAATTTATTTATTTTCATGGAAATTATTTCTCACAAAGTGCAAGCCAACATAAATGCTAAAAGTTTCTGTAGTTTCAGATTTTATTTAGATTTTTGCCATAGAATCGACACTAAAATCTACATAAAATACTTAATTCACACATTTAAGCTCCAGCAGCTCCTAGGCATCAGGTCTTATTGTGCAGCTTCTATTGCAATCAAATGAGAAAAGCCACAGATATTTCATGCAGAGCGGCACAGAATTAGACGGGATGAGAAGCGGATTAAAATATATTCTTCGTGGTCAAGGGAATGAGGAGAATGGTAAAGCTGCACTATAGGAATAAATGAATGCTGATGAATAGGTAATGGATAAAAAAAAACTACAACACACTGAAAATTGTTCAACATATTACAGTTTGGTACACAGTCTTATCTTGGACTAATCATTATGAAATATATTATAAAAGTTATTAGTTATATGAGGACTTCTTCTCCTTTCACATCCAAAGCCCAATACAGAATTGCACTTGTTTCCTGTGACCCGAGTGCATTATGGGAAGTCAATTGATTAGCAGTTAATTGCTATGGAATTACAACATTCTATACATAGGCAGTTATCACACAGATTCCTTAGACAATATCAAAACCAATGTATTTTCACAGATAAGGATTTTTAAGCAAATTTACGTCATGTGGCAGAAGGCCAGTGTGTAGCCATAGTGGAAAGCACAAAAAGCAGCCCATTATACGAGGAGACAGGACTGTACTATCCTGCACAGTCATAGTCTACGCTACACTACACTAGTAACAGGTGTGATAGGCTTTTATGTCTCATTTCTATAAGTGTGAAGAACAGATCATACCGGATGGGAGCCCAACACAAAAGAACATTGAAAGAAAAACTTTCATGATGCCAGTCTTAAGTCACATCACGTCAGTGGATGCACTGTGCTTAGCCAATCAATGACATATCCTCAACACAGACAAGTGTATCAGGTCAGTGACGTACAGGCCTGGAATCTGGAAGACAATCTATACAGACTGCAAGGAGAGGTCACATCAATGGCTACAGTAACTGCTGAGTACACAGTGAGCGGCCGCTGGATGCACGCCCCTATGATTGACAGCTCACGCTGCACTAATGCCTTCCAGAGACTACTATTTATCATTCAGTGTGTCGGGGCACGGTGTAGTGAGCAATGGCTGGAGCCGCGCCAGCACATCTGTATGACGGAAAATCAGTGGCTCCTGGGGGAAATAATGTTCACTTTCTCCCGGTAGCAGCACTTTGAAGGGAACCTGCCTGCTGATACATGCTGCCCAAACGTTCAAGAAACTTTCAGAAACCTATTTATAAGGTTCAATTTAGTTCCCCAGTGCCCTTGAGGGGCCTATAATTTAAAGTCCCCACACAAACCACATGAATGAACACAGTGTATAGAAAAAAAAAATTAAAATCCCATGTTTTCTATTAAAATATAGATTTTACACCCAAATTTTTACCCAATTTTACACCCCATAATTTGTTACCCAATTTCTGCCAAGGTCAGCAATACCCTTATACATGGTCGTACTCTGATTGGGCAACATGGCACGGATCAGAAGGGAAGGAGTGCAAATTTTGCTGGATTGGTTTTCATTCACCATGCTGCATTTGCAAAACCCCTGAGGTACAGAAGAAACCCACAGAAGTTACTCCTTTTTGGAAATTATACCCCTCAAAGAATTCCTATAAAGGGTGTAGTGAACATTTTAACCCATAGGTGTCTTGCAGATTTCTTTACCATTGGCCTTTGAAAATGAAACCTTTGCAGGTGTAATGCCTTAAAACTATTGTTACACAGGGACAGATCACATAGTATTCCTTTCCTGTACCTGCGTCCTGTCAATTCCACAGGTTTGAAATGAAACCAGAACTACTGTAGTCGTGACCCAGCCTGCAATATCATTAAAGTGAAAGATGGGAATGCAAGCTCCCATACACCTGGAGTTCTTTAGCACCTGAAACCTTGGGCTGGGCCGAGACTAGAGTGGGGATTATGGTCTCATTCTAAAGCCAAGAATCTCAACAACTGCAACTGTGACTCAGGTTGAAATATGCCATTAGTAGACAGGACATACTTCATGCGTCCTTAGCCACAGAGTTGTCGCCCTGACAGGGCACATAAATGTTAAAAAGCGATCATACACAAGACTTAATTTGGCCAAGCCTTTCGATTTTGTTGGAAGCAGCAAATTTAATGTGTAATAAAAGACTGGCTGACATTCATTCAGCAGATTAGAGAGCGCTATTGGATTGGAACCTCCAATGAGGAATTGGAGTCAGGACAGTCACCTTTAGTCTGTAAGGACAAAATTACATTTTAAACTAAGCACAGGCACTTGGTACAGACAAGTAATTCACTGCACCTTCCCACATTTTCTTTCATTCTAGCTGTGCCCTTCACCTGTAAAGCAACAGCTGTTAATCAAGGAAGATGGAAGTAGAGATGGATGCAAAACAAGTAGGTGAGAAGGTGCAGTAAGAGCCTGTGCTTTGTTTGAACAGTTATTTCTTGCTGACAGACTCCCTTTAAAGGGGTTGTTCGGGCATTCAGTATAATTTGTGAGTACCTAGGCTGCAGAATGCGGACAGTTTGTAATATACTCCCTGTCAGCATTCTGCATGGTGTCCAAGATAGCACACCTAGTCATGTGAGCAGCTCTCACCTGATTCTGGAGGAGCTGTTCACTCCCCGAATAGAGTTTTCCTGTCTGGCAGAGCCTGGTTAGTGATGTCACAACAGACACCACCCCCAGTCTCTGCCAGACCCTCCCCCTGCCTCCTGCTCCAGTCTCCCTTTAGCACAGTGTGAGGCATCAGAGGAATGACTCAGCTGATTGGATGAACCAGGAAGGAAAAGGCTTCTACATAGGCGAGTATAATGTGCTATGTGCACCCGTCCTTCCCTCTCTCAGCCATCCATCCATTCATTCCTCCCTCAGCCATCCATCCATCCATCCATCCCTCAGCCATCCATCCATCCCTCCCTCGATCCATCCCTCCCTTCCTCGATCCATCCCTCCCTCCCAACCTCCCTTGATCCCTCCCTCCCTCCATTCATTGATCCATCCTCCCCTCCCTCCATTCATTGATCCATCCCTCCCTCCCTCCATTCATTGATCCATCCCTCCCTCCCTCCATTCATTGATCCATCCCTCCCTCCCTCCATTCATTGATCCATCCCTCCCTCCCTCCATTCATTGATCCATCCCTCCCTCCCTCCATTCATTGATCCATCCCTCCCTCCCTTCATTGATCCATCCCTCCCTCCCTTCATTGATATATCCCTCCCTCCCCTCCATTCATTGATATATCCCTCCCTCCCCTCCATTCATTGATCCATCCCTCCCTCCATTCATTGATCCATCCCTCCCTCCCTCCATTCATTGATCCATCCCTCCCTCCCTCCATTCATTGATCCATCCCTCCCTCCCTCCATTCATTGATCCATCCCTCCCTCCCTCCATTCATTGATCCATCCCTCCCTCCCTCCATTCATTGATCCATCCCTCCCTCCCTCCATTCATTGATCCATCCCTCCCTCCCTCCATTCATTGATATATCCCTCCCTCCCCTCCATTCATTGATCCCTCCCTCCCCTCCATTCATTGATCCCTCCCTCCATTCATTGATCCATCCCTCCCTCCATTCATTGATCCATCCCTCCCTCCATTCATTGATCCATCCCTCCCTCCATTCATTGATCCATCCCTCCCTCCATTCATTGATCCATCCCTCCCTCCATTCATTGATCCATCCCTCCCTCCATTCATTGATCCATCCCTCCCTCCATTCATTGATCCATCCCTCCCTCTCTCATTGATCCATCCATCCCTCTCTCATTGATCCATCCATCCCTCTCTCATTGATCCATCCATCCCTCCCTCCCTCTAGACTGAGGTTCTGCAGCAGCTGAGATGTATTATGTGGTATATGCGTATACACATCACTATAGACTAAGGTTCTGCAGCAGCTGAGGTGTATTATCTTGTATATATGTAGATACACACATCCTTACACTTTTGTGCACACACACACACAAACTATAGATTTCACAGTAATCATATGTCAGAGGTGATGTGGAGACACGTGAAGCTGTCACCACTTTGGATGTGGAGTGAAGTGATTGTGCGGCTTTCCACAGATAAGGACACTGCTCTGTTATTTCCAATACTGGAGTGCGTGCGTAGTGGGCAGGCAGAGGGCAGTTCTGGACACTAAACTTCATACTTCATATTTTGATAGCTTGGGCATTTCTTAATGCAGCGATAAAAAAAATTAAAAATACACATTGTAGTTTTATTTTCAATAGGGCAAAAGGGGGATGATTTAAAGAGGTGTTTTTTTTTTTTTTTTTAAATAACCCCTCCCCCCCCACTTTATCCTTACTTTTCACTGTACTTAACACTCCCCCTCAGGGGGTTGCAGCGGCGATAATCCGATCGCTTGTGCTATACATAGCACATATCATTATCTCCATGGGCCTGCGTTCACAGGAGGATCGTAATGACAGGCATAGGGGTCATTAGCAGACCTCCGACGACTTATGACAATCCAACGACGTTTCTCGATCACGTCATGGGTGTGCCCATGGAAGAGTGAAATCATGGGCTCCCTGCCGGCTAGTGTTAAATCCCCCTGTCAAGAGATTGACAGCTGCAGGCGGAGTATTGCTCTACCTGCAGCTGTTAAAAGGCACATGATGGCTGATCAAATCAGTTGTCATGTGTTGGGAGAGATGCGGACTCTGCATGCGAGCCTGCATCACAAGGCAGGGACACGACATATGACGTAAATGTACGTCAGCTAGTTGGAGTTTTTCGGGTTGAAGATGGACTCAAAATCAACTTTTAAACCTATTACTAGTTTTTGAAGACACTTCCTTCAAGCAGTGGTACAGGAAAAAGTCTGCTGCATCTTTCAAGAAAACCATGATTTTTATGCAGGACAATGTTCCATTGTATGTATCAAAGTCCTCCACTGTTCGGTGGCCAGTAAAGCATGGCTTATGACTTATGGAGAAGATGGAAGGCTATTTTGGTCACTGATACAGTTATAACATTTCAAAAAATATGTATTTTGTACATTTTGGGTTGTTGGGTTATTCTTCTCACTTTAACAGATGAAGATAAACAACTTAAATTGAAAAATTTAGTTGAATAATAATTCTGCAGACAGACATTCGCCTAAGACAGACAAAACTGAGAGTTACTTTCTTAAATATTCAGACTTATTAACCTTTTGGATTGACTGACAGCACTGTATTTGGTTCAATAATAAAATAATGAAAAATACAAATTGCCTGATAATTCTGCACACAGTGTGCTCATTCTAAGACTTCAGCGTTGTTCCTGTAATAGGAAATTAATCTGATTGTTCCATTTCTGGCTGTTCTGATTGATAAGACAGAGGAGTGTGCTGCTGTTACTGATGGCAGCACATTTCTCGCTATGACAAGCAGAGCGATACATGAGAGGGAGAGCTCAGGGAGTCTACATGGGAGCCCACCTACCCTGAGCCGCATGACTATGCTGCCGCGCAGCATAGAAGTAATAGTTGAGGCGGGAGGATTTTTTTGGGTTCCTTAATAGTACTTCAAATTTGTAAGGACATTAATTTTAGCTGTAATTCTCAAGAGATCTTTAGAAGTAGAACATGCCATAGTGACAGCTTCTATTTAGCAGAATTCATACTTTTTATTCACTCACCTCTTTTGGCAGGGACATTAATTTATTCCTATCAACGTTCAAGTTGTTCAGCTTCTTTAGTTTCCCAATGCTTCTTGGCAAAACCTGAGGATATAAACAAAATAGCCTGCATAAATTGAGTTTTGGCTTGCAAAACGGTGTTGAACTGTGACCGTGCTGGCGAACATAAGAGATCAGATTAGGTTTAACGCATGCTTTCCTTCCATCACGTAGCAGTGAAGAGAAAAGTGCTACAGTATGTGTTACTGTCATTTTGTATATAGGTAAATAGGAAATCACACAATTATTGCAATTTGAATCATAGAATTAGTGTACAGCTCTGGCAAAAATTAAGAGACCGCTGCACAGTTTTCTAAAAATCATCATCTCTACATGTCTGACAGCCATTCCATTCCAGTGTCCGTCAAATTCCAACCAAAGTACACCTCATTCTACTTAATGTGCTTCTGATTAGGTGATTACCTGAACCACATCTTATGTAACGAGGGAAAGTATAAAAAACACTGCTGTGGTCTTCACAATCCTCTTGCAATAGGACAAGCTGGATGGCAAAACAAGTGCTAGGAATGGCCCAAAAGTAATTTGAATGAAAAAATAACTTAACCATGCCAAAGGAGTTGAAAAGAAAAGTCTTGAGTGAGGAAAAGAAGGGCTCAATTCTGATTTACTAGCAGAGGGATACAGTGAGCATCATGTTGCCTCCACCCTTAAAATTTTGAAGACGGCAGTCCATTACAACAAGGTCAAGCAGCAGACATTGGGGACAATAAAGCTACAGACCGGCAGAGGGCGAAAGCAACTCTCCACTGACCGGGATGACCGTCATCTTATTCGAATGTCACTAAGCAACCGCAGGATGACATCAAGTGACCTACAAAAGCAAATGGCAAATGGCAGCTAGGGTGAAGTGCACAGCAAGAACAGTTTGTAACAGGCTCCTAGAGGTAGGCCTCCAGTCATGAAAAGCTAGAAAAAAAGCCTTTCATCAATGAGAAACAAAGGAGAGCCAGGCTGAAGTTCGCCAAAGGCCAGAAGGATTGGACCATAGAGGACTGGAGTAAAATAATCTTCTCTGAGGAGTCTAATTTTCAGCTTTGCCCAACACCTGGTCATCTAATGGTTAGACGGAGACCTGGAGAGGCATACAAGCCACAGTGTCTTGCACCCACTGTGAAATTTGGTCGAGGATCGGTGATGATCTGGGGATGCTTCCGCAAGGCTGGAATTGGGCAGGTTAATCTTTGCGAAGGATGTATGAATCAAGCCGCATACAAGGTTATCCTTGAAAAACACTTGCTTCCTTCTGATCAGGCAATGTTCCCCAACTCTGAGGACTGTTTTTTCCAGCAGGACAATGCCCCATGCCACACAGCTAGGTCAATCAATGTGTGGATGAAGGAGCACCACATCAAGACCCTGTCATGGCCAGCCCAATCTCCAGACCTGAACCCCATTGAAAACCTCTGGAATGTAATCAAGAGGAAGATGGATAGTCACAAGCCATCAAACAAAGAAGAACTGCTTACATTTTTGTGCCAGGGGTGGCATAAGGTCACCCAAAAGCAGTGTGAAAGACTGGTGAAAAGCATGCCAAGATGCATGAAAGCTGCGATTAAAAATCATGGTTATTCCACCAAATATTGATTTCTGAACTCTTCCCAAGTTAAAACATGAGTATTGTGGTTTCTACATGAATAAGAACTTGTTTTCTTTGCATTATTTGAGGTCTGAAAGCACTGTTTCTTTTTTATTATTTTGACGATTTCTCATTTGCTGCAACTAAATACAAAATTTTAGCTCTGAGTTTCATGATACGTTGTCAGTAGTTTATAGAATAAAACAACAATGTACATTTTACTCAAAAATATACCTATAAAGAGAAAAATCAGAGAAAATGAAAATTTTGCAGTGGTCTCTTAATTTTTGCCAGAGCTGTATGTGCACCGAAATGTGACTGAAAAAGTGCCATAAAAAGTCCTCCATAAAATGAACGTAGTGCATTTGGAAACCCTGAAGCGGTTAAAAGTAGTGACAGGCTCATTCTAAAGGAAATTTCCACAGGGAAGCGGCTTGATCTCTATACTTAGCAGTACTGAGTGAAAGGCGCCACCGACAAAGCAGTCACAGGCACAAGCCCGAAACCGCATCAAGGAAATGACTAACAAAGTTGCGCTCTGTATTTTTTACGCTAAAGCATGTAAGCATGAAATTTATGAAATTGAACTGCATTACTGCTCTTGAAAATAGGAAAAAATGAAGATACTTAGAGCATAATTTGGCAAATTCATGCACATCCAGCAGCCAACGACAAGGTGATCTTTTGCTGGGAACCTATCCTAATGTGATTCATCTCCTGGGCCGATGGCCTACATCTATATGGTAGGTAGGATTCTGCTGTAATCCAAACCGCCAGAGGCTGATGGGTGGAGTTCCACTGGAAGGGACTGTCAGTCTTTTGATATTTGTATTCAAGGAAATAACTGGAGCAGTTTTCCTGCAGCTGTGTTGTCTGGGGAAACGAGTCTGCAACACCGGAGTCTAAATGGTGCCATGGGCATGTACTTAGTTCATACACTTGAAATTAAATTCAGATTGTAACACACACACACATTGGCCATGATTCAAAAACAACGGCGATTGTCTTGCACGTCTTGAGGGGACGCGATGGAGTCAGATGCTTCTGATTTATTTCTGGTGCCAGCCAGTCATGAAGTGGAGTGAGATGGTTGGCATAAGCAATTCCAGAGCTGGTCATGAATTAGACGAGCGGTGGTACCACGCCCTGCCCTGCCTATTTCGGCAGAGCTGAAAGAAATGGTCATTGAAAATGCCAAGAGTCACAAAATTTTGGAGAAATTCAAATTTGTGCAAAAATTTTGTCAGGTTTCAAAGCTTTTATGCCACTTTTTGGGTGCAAAATCTTTGACGCATTGGGGCAAATAACTTGGATGATGACTTTTTAAACATTTTTAAAGCTGGTAGGAATAGGGAAACTTATTTTAAGCTTTGACAGATTGGACATAAAAGACACCAACTAAAGTTTGTTCATTTACTAAAAAAAAAAAATGAAAGTTCTGTGACAGAGGTTTGAGTTTAAAATACCGACATATTTAGAGAGATTTTATAATATGGCTCAACCAATGTATAAAATAAGTTTCTGCAATTTTGAATAAATCACAGATTTTCCGAGACTTGAACTTTCCGAGACTTAGATGTCTCTGAAGGAAGAACGCATTATATGGTTGTATCCATCTGTGATTTAAAAATTGTAAAAAATATATACACACACATATATATATATATATATATATATATATATATATATATATATATATATATATATATATATATATATATATATATATATATATATATACACACACACACACATACATATATATGTATATATATTTTTTACAATTTTTAAATCTGGAATTGCATTTCAGAAGTCAGAAATATTACACATACTAGATGCTGTGATGGGACGTTGATGCAGGGAACTAGTCCGGTTGCTGTATGTGAAGTTGGGAAAGAATTTTTCCCCTTATATGGGGAGATCTGCTGCCTCAGGTTTTTGCCTTCCTCTTGATGAACATGGTAGGTTATAGATTCCTTCAAACCTTAAAACTATGAAACTATGTGGCAAATTAATTTATGGACTTATCAAGTGTCCAATGAAAGAATACTGCACAACAAATGTAGGCAAGATAAACTCAACTGTTCAGTGTCTCTTTACCAAAAGGTCTCAAGAACAATGCTCCTGATGACCGTATCGGAGCCTGCTGTAATACACCATTTGCTGTGTTCACACCATGCAGTCAATAGCAGTTCTTAACTGTACTACGATGGTCAGAAAAAAGGGGGAAAAAAATGGTGCCAAGCAAAACCTTTCTAGAAAATATTTTTGTCCACAGAAAGTGGGGTATAAAAAACACAAAATTAAACATTTAAAAAGCTCGCTCAAAATGAAAAAAACCTTAGGAATAATAAAGTTTTAGACAACTAGCAGACAAACCAAGCAATGAATTGAAAACGACCACCTATATGTGACAGTCAGCCTTTAGTACAGGACTTGGAAAAAAAATAAATAAATTTAGAGGAAAAAACAAAAACAAAAAACAGAACAGTGGAATGTTTTCATACATCTCTGACTAGAGCAATTTGCATGTTTCCCCCCAGGAATAGCTTTCTTCCTTAGTTTAGACACATGCATTGTTCCCTTATGACAAGATTTTGCCTTTGAAACATATTAAGCGAAAAATATCTATTTATTGCTCTCATGTACAGACAGCAGAAAATAACAATGTATTATGATTGCTCATGAAGCGATGGCTACACAATGACATCCATCTAAAGATTCACTGCTGGAAGCCTTATGTACTGAAAACCCTTTTATGGTATAAGGCAGAGAGAACGACCATCGAGAGGGGTAGAGTGAAAGGCTGACCAAAACCATGAAGGAAAGAATTGGTTTCCGAGGTCTCCGTCACATCTACTTTTTCAATGTTAAAAAAAAAAAAAAAAAACGGCAAGCATGTTTTAGGCTGTGTGCCCGCTATGCGTTTAAGCGTTACCGCAGCGGCAATTCCGCCACAGAAACGCTTAAAAAACTTTTGCAGACCTTCTACCAATGTTCCCCAATGATAATCCACATGTGCTGTGCACATGCTGCAAAAATTTCCGCTGCGGATTATCATTGCGGAAAAATCCGCAGCATTACCTATTATTTTGCGTAAGCCATTGACTTGCATTGAATCGTTCAATATCCGCACAACTACATGTGCACATGCGGATATTAAGCGATTCAATGTGCGGATAGTACCCGGGTCTGGAGAAGAGGAGACTCTCCTCCAGACCCGGGTACCATGGTACCTGTAAAAAAAAAAAAAAAAAAAAAAAAGAAGATTTTAAAAATAAACATTATACTCACCTTCTGATGGCCCCCGGTCTCCTTGTCCGGTGCATATGGTGTGTTGGGTGGCTCGCGGTGGTCTAAAAGGACCTTCCATGACATCATTTAGTCATGTGACAGGTCATGCAACCGCTGACGTTGGCGGTCGCGTGACCTGTCACATGACTAAATGAGGTCATGGAAGGTCCTTTTAGACCACCACGAGCCGCCCAACACACCATAGGCACCGGACAAGGAGACCGGGGGCCATCAGGTGGTGAGTATAATGTTTATTTTTTACCATTCTTTTTAACTATAATTTGGTCACACAATGCCGGTTGCATGGATTTATATTGTGTGACCAAGTTGTCAAGCACTTTTCCAAGTAATGCTAAAATGTGAAAAACGCGGGACATACGCTTGTCCCTGGCAGGAAAAACGCATGTAAAATCTGTATGCGTTTTTTCAATCCGCGAGATGCAGAAACGCTCAGGAAAAATCAGGAGCATTTCTGCATCGTGGGCACATAGCCTTAATGTGGCTTTTGCTGTTCATTGCGCTCATTCTTAGATTTTTTTTAAGCCTTAATGTGGCTTTTGCTGTTCATTGCGCTCATTCTTAGATGTTTTTTAAGTCCAAAAGAGAATGAAGGACAATCTATTGAGAGGTGCAGCCCTGTGGACAGCTCTGCGGGTAACAGTGATGAGTTTATGTTATTATGCCTACTTATTTTTCAATACCATATTCCACAGCACTGTCATCACTGTCCCCATTCGGGCTCACAGTCCCGATCAACATGTCTTTGGAGTGCGGGAAGAAACCGGAGAACCCGGAGGAAACCCACCCAAGCATTGGGAGAACATAAAAAACTCCTTGGAGATGTTGGTGGGATTTGAACCCAGTACGAACCACTGAGCCGCCATGTACAGTGACTGGCACATGATGGAGGCATTAGTAAAGAAGCAGGCCAGATAAACCAGCCTGGCTGTGGCATTCAGGATAGACTGAAGGGGAGAAAATAAATTAGAAGAGAGTTACAGTAATCCAGAAGTGAAAGGATCAGAGCAACAATAAGCATTTTAACTGATGGATTTCAATGACTGATTCTGGGGATGTCTAACCCTCAATAATGGACATAGCACATCATGATCGGGTCTCAGTTCCTGCTCCTTGCCGTGCTATGCCCATCATGACTTTGAACTGTCACTGCTTGTTTAGTGACAGTTCAGTAACGGCTGCTCTCAGTGACAGCTGAGCAGCATGGAAGCAGGTGCGGGGACCCATGCCAATAGTCCCCAAACCCAGATCGCTGGGATCGGTCAGTCAATCTGACTGACCGATCACAGCATGATCGCAGGAGATGCTGACAAATTAGCATCTCCTGCCCGATCAGTGCTGGAGCTCAGCGCTGCCAGTGGGCGGGCTCCTGCACTAACTCCCAGGAGCGGTGCCAGCACCTCCCCTGGCTGTTAACTCCCTAAATGCTGCAATCAAGCGCGATCGCAGCATTCAGGAGGCAGAGGGATTGGAGCTCAGATCGGGGCCCCCGCAACGACATTGTTGCCATGGTAACCCCCCGGGTCACCAAGCTACGGAAAGCTGAATGTGGTTTTGAGCACCTTGAGGGGTGCAGTTTTAAGAATGGTGTCACATTTGAAGTGACTTTGAGGGGTCTATATGACAGAAAATACTCAAATGTGATGTGGTCCCTAAAAAAAATGGTTTTGTAAATTTTGTTGGAAAAATTAGAAATTGCTGGTTAAGTTATCCCTTGTTAACTTCCTAATAAAAAAAACAAAACATCTCTCCGATTTAAGGGCATAAGAATTATAAAAAATTATAATTTAAAATAAAATAATTAAAAATTGCAACATTTTTTCGCCAAATTTCAATTTTATTCCCAAATAAACGCAAGTCATATCGAAGAAATATTTCCACAATCATGAAGTACAATATGTCACGAGAAAACAGTCTCAGTCAGTGGGATCCGTTGAAGCGTTCCAGAGTTAATACCTCATAAAGTGACACTGGTCAGATGTAAAAAATGAGGCCTGGTCATTAACCTACAAAGTGGCTCGCTCGGGTCAAAATGCAGGTGACATGACTTTGCAGGTGCTTCAATGTAAGCTGCTAAAGTAAAGGTCTGAGAGGAACGTAGGCAGCATACCCACCGTCGTGGGCCAAAAAGCTATAGTAGTGCCACACAATGAAATGATGTGAAAACACGAGACCTGAGCAAGGACAAAGTCCTACTTGCACCCTTCAGCTCATTTAATTTGTTGATTCATGATCATAATAATAATAGTTAATAGTTTTTATTTTTATAGCGCCAACATATTCCGCAGCACTTTACAAATTTTAGGGGGGACTTATACAGACAATACAGAATAAGCATATCTCATATCGAAAGGAGTGAGGGCCCTGCTCGCAAGCTTAAAGTCTATGAGGAAATGGGGGAGACACAAAAAGTAAAATGTACATATATTATATAATGCAGCCTTGATATACTAAATAGGATAAATACTAATACATGGACTGGTCGCCAGCCAGTATGTGTACAGTCCTGACAGAGGCTATTAAGTGCATGGTTGGTTGAACCTGAAGTTGAAGATTTTAATATGGGGGAAAACTGGGACGGACAGAGTGTGTTTAGGCGATACGCCAGTCTAAAGAAATGTGTTTTTAGGGTTCGCTTGAAACTGTGGGTATTGGGAATTAATCGAACTGTCCTGGGTAGTGCATTCCAAAGAATTGGCGCAGCACGCGAGAAATCTTGGAGACGGGAGTGGGAAGTTCGGATTATGGAGGATTTTAGTTTTAAGTCATTTGCAGAACGGAGGGCACGTGTAGGGTGGTAGACTGAGACAAGAGAGGAGATGTAGGGGGGTACTGAAGCATGGAGCGCTTTGTGGGTAAGCGTGATAAGTTTAAATTGAACTCTATTATTGGATGGGCAACCAATGCAATGACTGGCACAGGGAAGAGGCATCGGTGTAGCGGTTGGCAAGGAATATGATCCTGGCTGCTGCGTTAAGGACGGATTGGAGAGGGGAGAGTTTAGTAAGAGGGAGACCGATTAGTACAGCATTGCAATAGTCAAGACGAGAATGAATAAGAGCTACAGTAAGAGTTTTTGCCGAGTCAAAGGTGAGAAAAGTCCTGATTCTTGAGATGTTTTTGAGGTGTAGATGACATGAACGAGCGAGTGATTTGATGTGAGGAGTGAAAGAAAGATCTGAATCAAAAATGACCCCAAGACAGCGGGCTTGTTGCTGGGGAGTAATGGTTGAGCCACAAACAGAAATGGCAATATCGGGCACAGGTAGGTTAGTGGAGGGAGGAAAGACGAGTAGTTCAGTTTTTGACAGATTCAATTTTAGGTAGAGGGAGGACATAATGTTAGACACAGCAGAAAGACAAATCGCTGGTCTTTTGTAGTAATGCAGGGGTGATGTCCGGAGCAGAGGTGTATAATTGGGTGTCATCAGCATAGAGATGGTACTGAAAACCAAATCTGCTGATTGTTTGTCCAATAGGAGCGGTGTATAAGGAGAAAAGAAGGGGGCCTAGGACTGATCCTTGAGGAACCCCGACAGTAAGGGGGAAGTAGGGAGGAGGAGGAGCCGGCAAAAGACACAGAAGGAGCGGTCCGAGAGATAGGAGGAGAACCAGGAGAGAACAGTGTCCTTGAGGCCAATAGTGCGGAGCATAGTGAGGAGGAGCTGGTGATCCACAGTGTCGAATGCTGCGGAAAGATCCAGGAGAATCAGCAGGGAGTAGTGACCATTAGATTTATCTGTTAGTAGATCATTAGAGACTTAAGTGAGGGCAGTTTCAGTAGAATGTAAAGAGCGGAAACCAGATTGTAAAGGGTCAAGAAGAGAGTTGTCTGAGAGATAGCGGATTAGACGGGAATGGACCAGGCGTTCCAGGAGTTTAGAGATAAAGGGAAGATTGGAAACAGGTCTGTAGTTGGCCGTGCAGTTCTGGTAAAGGGATGTTTTTTTAAGTAATGGTTGTATGCAGGCGTGTTTAAAAGAAGAGGGAAAGATACCAGATGAGAGGGAAAGGTTGAAAATTTTTGTTAGGCGAGTGGTGACAGCTGGAGCAAGGGACTGAAGGAGATGTGAGGGAATAGGGTCACTTTTGCAGGTGGTAGGGCGAGAAGATGCAAGGAGCCTGATCACTTCATCTTCCGTGACTGGTTCAAAGTCAGAAAGTGAGCAGGATACAATGTGGAGGGGGGAAAGCATGCATAATATTTGGGGATTGGGAGAAAATTTCCTGTCGGATATGGTCAATTTTTTCTTTTAAATAATTGGCCAGATCGTCAGCGCTGAGGTCGGTGGTCGGGGCCTGTGTTGTTTGATTGAGGAGAGAATGAAACATATCAAAGAGTCGTTTAGGATTATTGGAAAGCGAGATGATGAGGTTGTTAAAGTAGGTTTGTTTGGAGAGGTGAAGGGCAGAGTTATATGTTTTCAGCATACATTTATAAAGGAGGAAATCTTCAGGCAGATTTGATTTTCTCCACAGCCGTTCAGCGCACCTGGAGCACCGCTGGAGAAGACGTGTTTGAGGCGTGTGCCAGGGTTGTCGCCGTCTATGCTGAATTTTTCTTTGTGTAGGAGGTGCGGCTTCATCCAGGGCGCATAGCATTATTTTGTTATAATGCTTCAATGCAGAGTCAGGACATGAGAGGGAGGAGATTGGGGCCAATGATGATTGCAACCTTTTTATAAATTTCTGGGTGTTAATGGCACGTAAATTTCTATAATTGTGGACGGTGGGAGTGTATTGAGTAGAGTCGCAGTTCTCGACAGAGAATGAAAGAAGATTATGGTCAGAGAGTGGAAGGGGAGAGTTAGTAAAGTCATGTACTGAGCAAAGCCGGGAGAAGATCAGGTCCAATGTGTTCCCGTCCTCATGTGTAGGAGAATTAGCAAGCTGTGAAAGGCCGAAGGAGGAGGTTAGTGATAAAAGATGCTTGGCAGATGGGGAAAGAGAATCGCCAATTGGTATGTTAAAATCTCCCATGATTATCGTGGGGATGTCGCAGGATAGAAAATTTGGAAGCCAGGCAGCAAAGTGATCCAGGAATTGACGGGGGGACCTGGAGGGCGATAGACAACCGCCACTCGCAGGGCGAAGGGCCGGTAGAGTCTGACTGTGTGGGCCTCAAAAGACGGGAAGATAAGGGAGGGTACAGGGGGGATAACCTGAAAAGTACATTTTGTTGAAAGAAGCAGACCAACACCTCCCCCTGATCTGTTATCAGGTCGCGGGGTATGAGAGAAATGTAGGCCACCATAGGAGAGAGCTGCCGCAGCGGTGGTGTCTGACTGCTGGATCCAGGTTTCAGTGAGAGCCAGAAGGTTGAGGGAATTACTCCCAAAACAATTAGGAGCATAAGATGCTCCTTTCATTATTGTTCTGTATTTATTCTGAGGCAAGGGGGCCACATTGTTAGAAATAATTGGATTGTATTTTTTCCTTTCCTCCTTCTGGATGTAAATACAAAAGGCTTAGATTCCCGTTAACAAAATCGAGGGATTTTATATTGGTTCTGATTTTCCATAACTGTATCCTAGCGTTTTAAACATAGCCCCGATAAGGAGAGGGCACAGAAAGCCAGAAAATAGTCATTTACTTCCACTGTACTTCAATCCAAGCAGCCAAGATCCAAGGGGTAACGTTTCTCCTTGCAGAGAGTGACATGTCAAGCCTGACATGCCAAAGTGAGGAGACTTTTAAGCTGCTATGCATGCAAATTCTCTCTTCAGAGAGGAAGAGGACTAGAACTCTAGTGCCACCTATAGGAAGGAGCAATCTCGTTAGAGAGTCTATATTGACTTTTAGGATTGCTACTTCCTGTAGGTGGCACTAGAGTTCTAGAGGTTTTTTTTTTTTTTTGGGCTCTGTTTTGAAGTGTTCAAAGCTTTCTTTTTCACTGTTTTATGGCCCTCTGTTGTATATTGGTTTGTTTACCCTGCATAGCATTGCCTGCTCTGGCCTTGTGCTAATTAGCTAATTACTCAGTTTGGCCAATTGGTGCTGCATGTTAGCAGCAGCCATTTCAATTAATATATATTCAGCTCTGGCTCAGGATAGCACGCGTGCAACAGACTAAGTGCAATAGCTTAAAGTGCGTTTAATAAGCAGTTATACAATGGCAGTTGGGCAGGAGACAGGTAAGGTGTATAAGATATTCATACAAACATACTGCTTCTTGGTCAGCTGTATTGCATTTTGCATTGGTCATAGCAATCTGCTTCTTACTTATTTTAACTTCTGCTTTCTCTCATCTCGTCCGCCCTTTAACACATTCTGTGCACTCACTCCATATCCATCCCTCCCTTCTCCCCTCTCCCATGTATAACTCTGAGGCTCTACTGACCTCTCACCGACTCCAAACCATCCACCACCGCCATACAGCACTCAAAACGTTCATACAAATCATTGCACCACCTGCCCTCTCTTTTTTCTCCTTCTCCTAGTCGCTGGCGACATCTCCCCCAACCCTGGGCCTCCCTCCACTAGCATAGACCACTCTCCTCCAGCTGCATATAGAAACCCTGCTAATCTTATTAACATTCAGTGCATGACCTCTATTGCTTTCCATTGCGCTCTCTGGAACGCACGGTCTGTATGTAATAAACTAACTTACATTCACGATTTTTTCCTCTCTAATTCCCTTAACCTTCTGGCTATTACAGAAACCTGGATCCAGCATTCAGACACCACCGCGGCTGCTGCTCTCTCATTTGGTGGGCCGAAATTTTCACATACTGCCAGACCTGAGAATAGACAGGGTGGAGGTGTTGGTTTGCTCCTTTCACCACAATGTGCTTTCCAGGTCATCCCCCCAGTTCCCTCACTCATGTTTCCTTCCTTTGAAGTGCTCACCGTCAGACTCTTCAAACCTTTCTCCCTGCGAGTGGCAGTTGAGTATCGCCCTCCAGGCTCCTCCCGCCAGTTCCTGGATCACTTTACCACCTGGCTTCCTCACTTTCTATCCTGTGACATCCCCACCATCATTATGGGAGACTTTAATATCCCCATCAATGATCCCCTCTCCCAATCTGCCTCTCATCTACTTTCTCTAACCTCCTCATTCGGCCTCTCAGAATTTACTAATTCTCCTACGCATGAAGATGGGAATACTCAGGACCTGGTTTTCTCCCGTCTCTGCTCGTTGCATGACTTTACTAACTCCCCTCTCCCTGACCACAACCTTCTTTCCTTCTCTGTCAAGAACAGTCTCCTCACCGGGGACATCCCCACTTACAACACTTATAGGAACACACGTACCATTAATACCCAACAGCTTATGGGCAATCTCCACACATCTTTAGCCCCCATCTCCTCCCTCTCCTGTCCAGACTTAGCATTGTCACACTACAATAATACACTGAAGAGCGCCCTAGATGAAGCCGCACCATCTACACGCAGAAAGACCCGACACAGACAACGGCAGCCCTGGCACACAATGCTAACACGCTTTCTTCAGCATTGCTCTAGGTGTGCTGAGCGGCAGTGGAGAAAATCTCTTTTAGCAGAGGACTTCATCCACTATAAATTCATGCTCAAAACCTATAACTCTGCCCTTTATCTGGCCAAACAATCCTACCACTCTCATCACTTCACTGTCCAACAATCCAAAACAACTTTTTGAAACCTTAAACTCCCTCCTGAGCCCTAAAGCACTGACCCCCACCACGAACCTCAGCAGGGAGGATCTGGCCACTTATTTCCTAGAAAAAATCAACCACATCCATCAGGACATCTCAGCCCAATCTCCTCAGTGCCTGGATCCCCATCCCTGCCGCACTTCAAGCTCACTAGCCATCTTTGAGCCTGTTACAGAAGAAGTTACCCAGCTACTCATTTCTTCTCTACCTACAACCTGCAACAGTGACCCCATTACGTCACATCTCCTGCAGTCTCTCTCACCGGTGGTCACCACTCACCTGACTAAAATATTTAACCTCTCTCTTTCTTCTGGTATCTTTCCCTCCTCATTTAAACATGCCATCATAACCCCTTTACTTAAAAAGCCATCGCTGGACCAGAACTGCACTGCTAACTACAGACCTGTCTCTAACCTTCCTTTCATCTCTAAACTCCTGGAACGCTTGGTCCACTCCCATCTAATCATCTAACTCTCAGATAACTCTCTCCTTGACCCTCTACAATCTGATTTCCTTCCTTACACTCCACTGAAACTGCCCTCACTAAAGTCTCTAATGATCTACTAACAGTCAAATCCAAAGGTCACTACTCCCTGCTGATTCTCCTGGATCTCTCCACCGCATTGGACACTGTGGATCACCAGCATCTCCTCACTATGCTCCACTCTATAGACCTCAAGGAAACCGTTCTCTCCTGGTTCTCCTCCTACCTCTCTGACCGCTCCTTCACTGTATCTTTTGCCGGCTCCTCTTCCTCTCCTCGTCCCCTTACTATCGGAGTTCCGCAGGGCTCAGTCCTAGGCCCCCTCCTCTTCTCTCTATACACTGCCCCTATTGGACAAACAATCAGCCGATTTGGGTTCCAGTATCATCTCTATGCGGAGGACACCCAACTATACACCTCTTCACCTGACATCATCCCTACCCTAATAAAAAATACCAAGGATTGTCTGTCTGCTGTCTCTATCATCATGTCCTCCCTATATCTTAAACTGAATCTCTCTAAAACTGAACTTCTTGTGTTTCTCCCCTCCACTAACCCAACATCAAAATTACCTTGGAGGGTTCAACCATAACTCCCAAGCTGCACGCCTGCTGCATGGGGGTCATATTCGACACTAACCTTTCCTTTACCCCCCATATCCGATCACTCACTCACTCCTGTCACCTGCATCTTAAAAACATCTCCAGAATCCGACCTTTTCTCACCTTTGAAACTGCTAAAACTCTTACTGTTGCTCTTATTCACTCTCGTCTGGACTACTGTAACTCTCTTCTGATGGGTCTCCCTCTTACCAAACTTTCTCCTCTTCAATCCATCCTGAATGCGTCAGCCAGGGTCGTATTTCTGTCCAGCCGCTTCACCGATGCCTCCATCTTGTGCCAGTCTTTACACTGGTTGCCGGTCCGCCTCAGGGTCCAATATAAACTCATCACTCTCACCCACAAAGATCTCCACAGTTCTGCACCGCCTTATATCTCCTCTTTCATCCCTACACATGCCCTCCGTTCTACAAATGACCTAAGACTAACATCCCCCATAATCCAAACCTCGCACCTCCATCTCCAAGACTTCTCTCGTGCTGCGCCAGTTCTCTGGAATGCACTACCCCAGGCAATCCGACTGATGCCTAGCCCCCATATCTTCAAGCGTGCTTTAAAAACCCATCTCTTTTAAACAAGCCTACCACCTTAACTACTCAGTAAATTAACTTTCCCCTGTTCCCTCCTTCTAAATATCATTCAGAATCTGTTCCTCACTCTTCATCTGTCTCCACACCCTCCATGCACAAGATAACTGCACTCGGTACTCGAGTATTGCACTTAAACATACAGGCTGATGACCGGATCATACAGCTTTATATGAAAATCCCTATTTATTATAATTGCCAGACCTGAAATAACAAGCACTTTTCACATATTGTGTCCCCCCATTTCCTTGTAGAATGTAAGCTTGCGAGCAGGGACCTCACTTCTAATGTAACTGTTTAAACTGTCCTTAAATTGTATTGAATCTATTGTCTGTACATGTCCCCGCTTAATTGTAAAGTGCTGCGGAATTTGTTGGCGCTATATAAATAAAAACATTATTCTTATTATTATTAGTCCTCTTCCTCTGAAGAGACAATTTGCACAATCCAAGCAGCCAAAATAGACAATTTCAATACTTAAAACATGAAGATCAGCCACACGTGACCGCTGTGGTCAGGATGTACACTTATTTACGAGATCAGAGAAAATTTCCAATGACCTATTACAACGCTCTGCCCAAAGAACGAACAGATTTCTGTCAGGACAAATTACTCTCAAGTCCCAAGCAAAAGCGCAGCGAGGACAGCTGTAAGAGTCTGCGGCCGGGGCAGCATCGTGGAACAAATGTATGTGACAGCACACTTCTAATTATATTTACATGCAAAGGATAAGAAAAGACAAACAAAGGAGATTTATGCACCAAAGACGCCAACTTCTCGCACAATAGCAGTTGAAGAAAACACATTATTTCCCCTGCAGCGGAGAGTCATTCTGAGTGTCAGTGACTATGACTGTCCTCTTTATATAGGAAAGGCATGTAACATATCACTGTACACTATCACAGCGCTGTACTCAAAACAACCAGGTATGACAGCTCCTTAGACTGCCAAAGTCTACCCAGCTGTGCCCCAGTCATACCGGCTCCTTGGAAAGCTTATGGACAGCCAATAGTGGTTATCACCGCGCCAATCTGTCGGGGTACGTTGCTTGTTGCACTTTTCAGAATGGAGTAAAAATACTAGAGGAGCAGAAAGTAAAACTTGTTCTCATTTTTTAATGCTTAAATGCATGTATTTGGGGCCCCAACATTTTTTTTTGCAGTCGAGATTCATTAAATACTGCGTACCATATAACTTTTACACGTTCTTTGCTTCTCTGCACAACTTTGATGTGGTTTGTGTTTATAAAAAGATTGATAAGAGTGTGGGCTGATTCAGACGTCCGAGATCGGACTGTAATGCATGGACTGGCCGCAACTCTAGATCAGAGCATGACAGCCTCATAGAAATACATGAAGCGGTCACGCTCAGGTCAGGAGCGGCGCGGTCAGTCCATGCATTAGTGGTCCATGCTGGCTTGTACAAAAGTCTGCATGAACCCTTACAAACTTTGCCGTCAGACCCTCGGAACAAACTCACTGATGGATGAGGTGCTAACTCATTCTGTAGCTAGCAACAGAGGCTATAGAAGGCAAATGAAACCCAACTGCAAAAATTATTTTTATACAAAATACATGCATAAAAAAAAATGTCACCAACCCCTTTAATTGATGGACCATGTCACCTCATTAATCGGTCTTCTAGTTTCCGCAATAGTAGGAGCTGCCCCACTATTCTGCAGCACGTCTCAGAACGGTCCCTGTTTTTTTGTCCCCGGTGGTCTCCTTACTATAATCACCTTCCCATAAAACGTTCTTGCTACACGTACGTTGGCCATGTGCGCTTCCTGCATAGCTTTGTTACCATAGATGAGGAGCAAACTAAGAAGCAGTGGCAGATTGTCCTCATGTATTCGCAGAAGTAAAAGAATTAAGCCCCCAAATGCTTATTAGACAAGGACCAAGACTTTGTTGATCCAGCAGATTTTTCAGGAAAACCACCAGATTTTCTTATTTTTAATCAAATAAAAAATAAATACATTTTTATTTCATTCCTATTGGAAACACTTTCACAGCAGAAAAAAATAGAAGGTGGAAATAAGGAGAACATCATTCTGATCTATGCTGGCTTCTCTATTATGGCGCTGACACTGGATAAATTGTTATATTAATGCTAGAGAAAGAAAAACCGTGTTCTGACAATACATCACTATGGATTAGGTGACCTATTGTGGAGACTCCGTCACCTCTCCCTACAGAAAAATAAGGGATAATGGCACCAGAAGAGACCGTCAATTAGTACATACATGTCAGCCGGCCGCTTACAAGTGGGCAATGGCAGCTGTCGCAGAAGTGTTATATGAGGCAATCAGAAGGCAGCGGATTAGAGAGTATTTCTATCTCAGAAGTGTTCACGAAGGCGTGCTACTGGGAAAGAAGGAATTCCATTCTACTTCTATGAATGTAACTGGAGATAGTTAAACTATTGCTCAAGTCATAAAATGTATGCAGAATGGGTGCCGCTTTCCCCAAGGATTACCTACGAAGTCCAGGCCAATTGTGAACACATTCGGGGAGATGATGGAAAATTAAATGACAATAGAGCTACCTAGTTTATAAGTAAAACGTGATCTCGATGGACGCTGCTCAATAAGGATTAAATAACAGTCAGGAACAATGACAGGAAGCACAGGCGGCACAAGTGGTGACCTATAATCCATGGATGCCCTCAAAGGACACTGTGCAAGTGGAACATAGCTGTCAGCGAGCACTAGATTCCTGTCAGAGCAAATTACATTGTAATCACAACAAACGCGGCCTGTTTAGCACAGACGAGACATTCACGTGTTCTCCTCGTGCTACCGAACAGGCCATGAGGCCAGAAGCTCCAGAGCCGACAATTGCTGGGCCGTGTATTCAGGACACTCACCAAGAGTTGGTTTTCGGTAAGGACTAGCTCAGTAAGGCCCTCACATTCTCCAATGCATTCAGTAAGCTGCATCAGCCGATTCTGGTCCACTTTAAGAATTGACAGCTTCTTAAGCCTCCCTGAGGATAGGAAAAGTGCTCTCAACAAACAAGAATGACGCATTGTGTCAAACACACTGATAGACAGATATACAAAGGCCAGCTATTACAATTCTCATTGTTTTTAGACAAGGGCAATACATACAGCTAAACTAGACAGGATTTACATTGTAACACGAAGATGGTATTCTTCCAAAGTGGTAATTAAATTACAGTCTTAAGGAGTAATTTGACATTTACATTTTTTTTTTTTCATATTTCAGAGCCCTTATAACTGCAAGCAGATTGGTAGATTGTGGGACTGGAGATGCCCACCAAGAGCTGAAAGACTCCCCCGAGACGTGCACAGCTCAGGCAACAGGCACGCATAGCTCAAGGCGGAGCCCCTACACAGAGGGATACGGATTCAATAGGAAGCATAGTCTAGCAAGCCTGAGTTTTCTATTTAAATCATATCCAGCTCTCTATGCGCGGTAAGGCAGAACTGCTGCGCCCCGTCTGCTGAGCAGCGCCCTTCTCAGGGAACCAATCATTGGCATCTCAGGAACTGGACATTGACCAATCTGCTTTCAATTACAAAGGCACTCAAAGGTGAAAAAAACTTGAGTAACTTTATTTCCACCCAACACTTACATACGTCTTACTTTTATGTTCATCAAAATATGGCGCATTGTTTCAGAAGTATTAATATTTCATATATTCTAGGCATAATTACCGTATTTTTTGGACTATAAGACTCACTTTTTTGGAGGAAAATGGGGGGGGGGGGGTCTTATAGTCCGAATGTTGCAGGGGTATGTATGTATGTATGTATGTATGGATAGATATACACACATATATACATACATACTGTGCTGGGGGAGTAGTTGCGGCAGAGGAGCGGGGCACAGGAGGCAGCAGCCGCCGTCTGCAGCCTACACTGTCCCCGCTGCTAAAGAAGATGAATATTCACTGCTCCCCACACCCATAAGCGTGGGGAGCACTGAATATTCATGCTCCTTAATATCAGCACACAGTGTATCAGCAGCGCGGCTCCTGCTGCTGCCGGGCTATCGCGTGTGCCCGCTATTAAAGGGCATGCAAGGGTGCCACGCATGCCAGGATAAGGGATGAGGGGTGCCACGCATGCCAGGATAAGGGATGAGGGGTGCCACGCATGCCTGGATAAGGGGTGCCACGCATGCCAGGATAAGGGATGAGGGGTGCCACGCATGCCAGGATAAGGGATGAGGGGTGCCACGCATGCCAGGATAAGGGATGAGGGGTGCCACGCATGCCAGGATAAGGGATGAGGGGTGCCATGCATATCAGGATGGGGATGGGAGCCACGTATAATAGGAGGGGGGGCATATCTACCAGGATGGGGGCTATTATCAGAATTGGGGGACATTACCCCTATTCCAGTGTCAGCAGCAGACCCGCTCCCCCTTAACAGTGCATCGTGACCACATTTTTTGCTTACTTTTTTTCGATTTTCCTCCTCTAAAACCTAGGTGCGTCTTATGGTCCGGTGCGTCTTCCAGTCCGAAAAATACGGTAACTTGTGACTAGCAACAGATACATTAAGCACAAGTTATTAAAGGGAACCTGTCAGCTTCCACCATATATTTATTGATCCCTTTATATACTTCTTAACAAGCCCCTTCTCACAGCTATTGATTTTTGACTATGCCTAAAACCAATTTTATAATGGTGCTTATGATATGTTAATCAGCGGGTAACTAGTCAAGGGGGCGTTTTCCCCAGACTACTCGTCCCGCTAATCAGGTCATCATGTCCCTGTGGGTGTGAGTAACAATTTGCAAGAGCGAAGTGACTGTCTGCTTTCTGCAATCTCTGCCTCCTTGACCGTGTGCAGTGAAGACAGGTATAGACAATCCACAGGTAGTCACCCACTAATCAGCATATCGCGAGCCTAGTCTAAAAAAAACAAAAACGGATTTCAAGCATATTCAAAAAACTCAATAGTCCATGAAACGAGTCTGGTTGGGAAGTAAATAAAGGGATCAATAAATACATGGTGACAGTATGGGGAGCCTGGGGAAAGGGACAGGTTTCCTTTAAGGATTAGAATACTGAAACTCAGAAAATAAAACCATGCTGAAAAGACACCTACCTTTAGTGTGACAGGCCAAATTAATTGTGTAATACGCCATCTGCCAAGGCCTTGCTGAAGGTATGATGTACAGGTTATATGTATTCTACCTAGTCCAGGGTCAGGGACGCACATAAATAATTTTGTCCAAGTATCAATTGCTGAGCAGTTTTGAAAGAATATCAAGCTTGTTCGGGTCTTTCACATTTAGGTTTTTTTTGTCCCAATCAGATAAATTTATGCCCAGTGCTCTAGAAAACAAGCTTAGCATATGCAAAAAGGATACACATTTCATTGAGGTGGGAGCCTATGGGTACATTTGGAGTGTGCGTCGGAGTTTACCTAGCACATTTGCTGAACGTGGACTCTGTAAACTCGGATGAGATGGAAATTTAGAAGACCTCACGCACTCTAGGCAATGGTGACATTTTCAAAAACATCTCTCTTTGGCGTTTGCGGAGTTGGTTATTCATTGCTTACCATTAGAAAAAGAAGAAATCTATAATACAATGGGGTGTCCAAGTGACTAGGATTAGGCAGCACTCCAGCAAGCACAGCCACTTCTAAATGTACAGAGCGGAGGCTGTTAAAAAATTAGGAAGCTGTGGCATAGAGCCCCCTACAACAAGATGATTGATAGTGGTGCTGGGAATCAGTCCCCCACCCATCTGATATTATTGGCATAGCCTATGTATAGGCCATCAGTGTCCAAACCCCAGAGAACACTAATGGGGGGGAGTCAGGGGGCATTGTTCTTATGTGTAAGCCAGAACTACGGGCATTACTTTATGAAGGGCTTTGCTGTGACTAGCATACAGACAAATTAAGTATTTGTGCATTTATCGGCTTTCTGCAGCATCCTTAGTCTATGCCCCTTGGATATACACAAGCATGGCACCTGAAATTTTTTAATAATCATCTCCAACTGTCAGGCATTTCATGCCAATTCTATTAAAATGCTTCATGAAGTTTTGTCTTACCAATGCCATCAGGTAAAACCTCAATTAAATTCTGTGACACAAGCAAATCGGTCAGTGAAATTAGCCCGCTGATCTCTTCAGGAAGGCGCTCCAGCTTGTTCTCCGACACATCCAAACACAACAGGTTTTTCAGGCTTCCCATTTCCTGCACCATGATAAAGAATATACAAGAGAAATCAGTTCAAGATCATCACAATAAGAAAACACAAATGGCAGATGACCGTCTAAAACAGGAGACGAGGTTGTTTTTACCATGTCTCATTTCATAAGAGCACATGACTCCGATCTCCTTTGATGAACTGCTACTAAATAAGACAGAAGCAGGGCTGTGGAGTCGGAGTCATGGAGTCGGAGTCATGGAGTCAGAGAGATGGAGTCAGAGAGATGGAGTCGGAGTCATGGAGTCAGAGAGATGGAGTCGGAGAGATGGAGTCGGAGAGATGGAGTCGGAGAGATGGAGTCAGAGAGATGGAGTCAGAGAGATGGAGTCAGAGAGATGGAGTCGGAGAGATGGAGTCGGAGAGATGGAGTCGGAGAGATGGAGTCGGAGAGATGGAGTCAGAGAGATGGAGTCGGAGAGATGGAGTCGGAGAGATGGAGTCGGAGAGATGGAGTCGGAGAGATGGAGTCGGAGAGATGGAGTCGGAGAGATGGAGTCGGAGAGATGGAGTCGGAGTCCATTTTGGTGGAGAGATGGAGTCGGAGTCCATTTTGGTGGAGAGATGGAGTCGGAGTCCATTTTGGTGGAGAGATGGAGTCGGAGTCCATTTTGGTGGAGAGATGGAGTCGGAGTCCATTTTGGTGGAGAGATGGAGTCGGAGTCCATTTTGGTGGAGAGATGGAGTCGGAGTCCATTTTGGTGGAGAGATGGAGTCGGAGTCCATTTTGGTGGAGAGATGGAGTCGGAGTCCATTTTGGTGGAGAGATGGAGTCGGAGTCCATTTTGGTGGAGAGATGGAGTCGGAGTCCATTTTGGTGGAGAGATGGAGTCGGAGTCCATTTTGGTGGAGAGATGGAGTCGGAGTCCATTTTGGTGGAGAGATGGAGTCGGAGTCCATTTTGGTGGAGAGATGGAGTCGGAGTCCATTTTGGTGGAGAGATGGAGTCGGAGTCCATTTTGGTGGAGAGATGGAGTCGGAGTCCATTTTGGTGGAGAGATGGAGTCGGAGTCCATTTTGGTGGAGAGATGGAGTCGGAGTCCATTTTGGTGGAGAGATGGAGTCGGAGTCCATTTTGGTGGAGAGATGGAGTCGGAGTCCATTTTGGTGGAGAGATGGAGTCGGAGTCCATTTTGGTGGAGAGATGGAGTCGGAGTCCATTTTGGTGGAGAGATGGAGTCGGAGTCCATTTTGGTGGAGAGATGGAGTCGGAGTCCATTTTGGTGGAGAGATGGAGTCGGAGTCCATTTTGGTGGAGAGATGGAGTCGGAGTCCATTTTGGTGGAGATGGAGTCGGAGTCCATTTTGGTGGAGATGGAGTCGGAGTCCATTTTGGTGGAGATGGAGTCGGAGTCCATTTTGGTGGAGATGGAGTCGGAGTCCATTTTGGTGGAGATGGAGTCGGAGTCCATTTTGGTGGAGATGGAGTCGGGGTCCATTTTGGTGGAGATGGAGTCGGGGTCCATTTTGGTGGAGATGGAGTCGGAGTCCATTTTGGTGGAGATGGAGTCGGAGTCCATTTTGGTGGAGATGGAGTCGGAGTCCATTTTGGTGGAGTTGGAGTCGGAGTCCATTTTGGTGGAGTTGGAGTCGGTATAACACGGACCGATTCCGACTCCTAAAATATATAATAAATTGGGTGCAGTAGTTCAATGCAGTTTGTGGGGAATATTTTTTCATAAGAATTTGGGAAAGTTATGAAATGTCCTATAAATGTCTGTCCTATTCCTGATCTAAGGGTCTAGACTTTTAGCTGAGATGAATCTGTGCTACAGTAAATTTATCACTTAAACATGAGCCATGTATGAGGGAGTCTGAGTCATGGAAATTAAGGAGTCGGAGTTGGAGGTTTGGCTTACCAACTCCACAGCCCTGCACAGAAGGCCATTGTAATAAACTATCATATTACAGAAGTATTAAAATAACACAAAGACAACAAACAAGGAGGGGAAAAATATGAATTATGATTTTTCACTCTAATTTTGGACAAATGCCAGTTTTGGGTACTGCCACCGATCTCTATAACATTCTTAAAGATGAATGTGCACAAATGCACTGCAAAGAGTGAAATCCAAGGTGAACAACCACAGTAAGAATTGACAGGCTGCTGTCAAAGGTTTCATATATTTCCATAGGAGAACGCATAGAAAGCTGTACCCAGTCAGCTGTATCAGGGGTCTTCTAAAGAGCAGAAGGAGTGGGTGCTAAAATTCTAACTTCCTGAACATTATCTTCCCCCAACATTATCTGTTGAGCAAGAGTCTGGAAGCCCCCATACACACCAGACCAGAGCTGGGTAAAGTGCGTCCCACGAGCCACATTGGGCCCTCTGGCTGTTCCAGTCTGGCCCGCAGATCGAGACAGTCGAAGGGCTGAAAACAGTGGCCCACTGGCCGCATCATCCCCTCGTCCGCCACCGATCGTGCCCAGATGTCACTGCTGCCCACATACACAGGATGCAGACAACAGTGAATACATTGGTGGAGGGCGGTGCGGCCGAATTCTTCTTCCACCAATCATTGCGAGACAGCAGGCATGATCACGTCATTTCATCACGTCTGCTGTGCAGAGAGTCTGTGCACCAGAGACTAGACTAGAGGAAAGAGGTGTGTAGGTGTTGTTGCTTTCATATGTGTATATATGTTTGCATGTATATAGGAGGCTATATTGTGACTCATACTGTATATAGGGGGCTATGTGGGGGCTCACTATAGGAGGCTATGTGGGGGTCACACTCTATATAGGGGCTCATACTGTATTTAGGAGGCTGTTTATAGGGGGATGTCAGCATACTTATTTCTGATAAATTGTAAATGATACAATTGATATTAATAATCAATTGTAATTATGTTAATATTAATATTGAGCAGAATTAATTTCAGCGCTCCTTGAAAAAGGTGTCAAAACGATCGTCGGAGCGGTGGGTGTTTACCATGCTTTCATTCATACAAACATTGGCTTAAGGTAATGTTTGCTCTTATTTATTATGCATGTGTATATCTTTTGATGTGGATTGATCTGTTCACCTGTTAAATAGGATATTTCTCTATGCACATTAGGGCCCAATTCAGTATCATTTACCTCCCAAATATATTGCCAAGTAGTAGCATGTATATACATCTCTTGTAATGATTCATGGTTTAACACCCTACATCTGTGGTATGGGTTATCCACTGTTTTTATATCTTTAATTTTAAAGAATATCAATAAATATAATATATTTTAAACCTTAGTTACTCTTTGTGGTGGTTTGGATTTACAGTGCCTACAAGTAGTATTCAACCCCCTGCAGATTTAGCTGGTTGACACATGCGGAATTAACTTGGCATTGTGACATTTGTACTGTAGATCAGCCTGGAAGTGGGAAATGCACTGCAGCAAATTTATTTTTTTTTTTTAAAACGTTAAAAGTTAATTCAGAGTGTCATTTATTATTCAACCCCTCAAACCACAAGAATTCTGTTTGGTCCACCTAAAGTATTAAGAAGTAGTTCAGGCACCAAGAATAATGAGCTTCACATGTGTGGATTAAAGATCTCTTTTGCCAGCCTTTTCTGACTATTTAAGACCCTCCCCAAACTTGTGAACAGCACTCAGACATGGTCAACATGGGAAAGACAAAGGAGCATTCCAAGGCCATCAGAGACAAGATCGTGGAGGGTCACAAGGCTGGCAAGGGGTACAAAACCCTTTCCAAGGAGTTGGGCCTACCTGTCTCCACTGTTGGGAGCATCATCCGTAAGTGGAAGGCTTATGGAACTACTGTTAGCCTTCCACGGCCAGGACAGCCTTTGAAAGTGTCCTCCCGTGCCGAGGCCAGGCTTGTCCGAAGAGTCAAGGCTAACCCAAGGACAACAAGGAAGGAGCTCCGGGAAGATCTCATGGCAGTGGGGACATTGGTTTCAGTCAATACCATAAGTAACGTACTCCACCGCAATGGTCTCCGTTGCAGACGAGCCCGTAAGGTACCTTTACTTTCAAAGCGTCATGTCAAGGCTCGTCTACAGTTTGCTCATGATCACTTGGAGGACTCTGAGACAGACTGGTTCAAGGTTCTATGGTCTGATGAGACCAAGATCGAGATCTTTGGTGCCAACCACACACGTGACGTTTGGAGACTGGATGGCACTGCATACGACCCCAAGAATACCATCCCTACAGTCAAGCATGGTGGTGGCAGCATCATGCTGTGGGGCTGTTTCTCTGCCAAGGGGCCTGGCCATCTGGTCCGCATCCATAGGAAGATGGATAGCACGGCCTACCTGGAGATTTTGGCCAAGAACCTCCGCTCCTCCATCAAGGATCTTAAGATGGGTCGTAATTTCATCTTCCAACAAGACAACGACCCAAAGCACACAGCCAAGAAAACCAAGGCCTGGTTCAAGAGGGAAAAAGTCAAGGTGTTGGAGTGGCCTAGTCAGTCTCCTGACCTTAACCCAATTGAAAACTTGTGGAAGGAGCTCAAGAATAAAGTCCACATGAGACACCCAAAGAACCTAGATAACTTGGAGAAGATCTGCATGGAGGAGTGGGCCAAGATAACTCCACAGACCTGTGCCGGCCTGATCAGGTCTTATAAAAGACGATTATTAGCTGTAATTGCAAACAAGGGTTATTCCACAAAATATTAAACATAGGGGTTGTATAATAATTGACCCACACTTTTATGTTTAAAATTTAATAAAATTCAACTGAGCAACATAACTTTTTGGTTTGTAAGATTTATGCTTCTGTTCATAAAACCTACTCTCGTTTGCAGTTTGAAGGCTCTAACTTATTTGCATCTTATCAAACCAGCTAAATCTGCAGGGGGTTGAATACTACTTGTAGGCACTGTATATATCCCACACTCGTTGTTACTATATTGATTGAGTTTGGTGGTGGAGGTTAATTTCCTCCGTTTGGATACTATCCGGAACCTGTTTAGATTGTAGGCAGTTCATGCAGATATCAGCGGGTTTCGCAGACTTTAGGCTCATGTGTATGGGCCTATACACTAGTTGAAAAAGCCTGTAAAGACATTATTTCTGTCACGTGTGATCACGTGAAATTCATAATCTTTGAGGATTTTGTCACAGAACCACCACATCCTGAAGTCACTGGTGGACACAGACAGAAAAGGGCCCTTTGCAGCCCCAGAGCTCCTAAAAATGCACCAGCCTTGGAGGTGGAACTGGGACCCCTTATCTTTTGGGGCCCCGTGCAGCCGCACAGGTTGCACCAATGATATGCCTGCCTCTGCCTGAAGTATTATAGGATGATCTCGTTTAGCAGATTTCACTGCATGCATTGCAAAGAGCGATATCCACAGTGAAAATCCACACAAAGGATTGACATGCTACGGATTTATAAATCTGCAGTGCAGGTCAACTTCTAAGCAAAAAGTATCTGCGGCGTGTAGATGAGATTTTGCAGAAATCAGGAAATCCAGACTGTAAATCCATAACCAGGCCTTCTGATCAATATGGCCTATTCTGCAGCACACACAGGTAACACAAACCAAGAGGGATCAATACATTCGAGAATTTTGCTTTGCTAGTGGTTATTTTTCATCAAAATCTGAAGACATTTGCTGTATAGAAGGCAAGAAATAAGCTTCCAGGAAGCAACAAAACCAGAAAACATGCCCAACACGGGTGCTCTCCATTACCTGCATGTGTGTGAGCAGCCGAAACTGGCACAATATATGGAGCTCCAGGAACATCAATTTTTATTACACTGTTTATGGGAAAGCACATTGCCTGTTTATAAGGTCAAGTTGAAGGGCACACAAAGGGTATGCCAACTAAGTAATCAGGCGGAAATGTCACAGTTTATATCTTTGGAAAGCAAGTCAAATAATAAATGAATAAATTCATTTACTATTGAATTGAAGAAGAAAACACCAGGGATTTACCCTTCCGCCATTAGTTAAAAGCATAACTCTCTAGGTATACAAGCCACCTCTTTAAAGGGAATCTATCAGCAGGTTTGTGCAAGGAAATCTGAGAGCAGCATAATATAGAGTACAGAGCCTGATTCCAATGATGTATCACTTACTGGACTGCTTAGTGCTGTTTTGAATAATCTCTGTTATAGATGCGGGTGAAATAAGTATTGAACACGTCAACAATTTTTTAAGTAAATATAATTCTAAATGTGCTACTGACATGAAATTCTCTCCAGATGTCGGTAACAAACCATCCAATCCACACAGGCAAATAAATCAAATCAAAGATGTCCCTAAATTAAGTTATATGTAATAATGAGACATGACCCAGGGAAAAAGTACTGAACGCATGAAGAAAGCGGAGCAAAAAGCCATTGAAAGTCATGACACCAGCTGAAATCTATCAATAATTAGAAAGAAATCCTGCCACTTAGTGAAAAATAATTTCAGCTGGTTTATAGGATGGTCTATAAAAAGGTGTCTCATTACCAAGGTGCCACCAACGAAACATCTCATGATGGGTAAAACCAGTCAGCAGTCTCCAAGACCTTCACAACCTTAAATGTTGCAAAACATACTGATGGCATTAGTTACAGAATAATTTCTAAACTATTGAAGGCTCCAGTGAGCACTGCTGGGGCCATAATCCGGAAGTGGAAAGATCATTTCACCATAAACCGGCCATGACCAGGTGCTCCTCACAAGATTTCAGAGAGGAGTGAAAAGAATTATCAGAAGAGTTGTCCAGGAGCCAAGGACCATCTGTTGAGAGCTACAGAAAGACCTGGAATCAGCATTTACAATTTTTCAAAGAAAACAATAAGTAATGCACTCAACCTCTATGGCCTGTATGCACGTTCACCATGCAAGACACCATTGCTGAACAAAAAGCATGATCAAGTATTTAAAGTTTGCTCACAACATTTAGACAAGAGAAAATATAGACTGGTAAGAGGAGGCCAAAATTTAACTCTTTGGATGCCATAACACACACCATGTTTGGAGGCCAAAAGGCTCTGTATATCACCCCAAAAACACCATACCAACAGTGAAGTTTGGAGGTGGGAACATCATGGTGTGAAACGGTTTTTCAGCATATATCACTGTCAAACTTCTGGTCATTGAAAGAAGGATGAATGAACAAATGTACAGATACAGTCTTGATAAAAATCTGCTGCCATCCATCTACCAGGATGATGATGAAGAAATGAGGGTGGACATTTCAGCAAGCCAATGATCCCAAACACACAGCTAAGGAAACTCTCAATTGGTTTCAGAGAAATAAATTAAAGCTGCTAGAATATCCCAGCCAATCACCTGACCTGAATCCAATAGAAAATGTATGGAAGAAACTAAAGCTCAGAGTTCATAGAAGGAGCCCACAGAACCTTCAGGATTTGAAGAATGTTTGTGTAGAAGAATGGGCCAAAATCACACCTGAGCAATGCATGTGACTAGTTTCTCCATACAGGAGGCATCTTGAAGCTGTCATCACATCACCAACAAAGGCTTTTGTACAAAGTATTAAATACATTTTAATAAGCATGTTCAATACTTTTTCCCTGGGTCATTTCTCATTATTACACATAACTTATGGACATCTATGGTTTGATTTCTTTGCCTGCATGGACTGGATGTCACACCAGGGAATGTTCGGGGATCATGTAGAGCCCTGTGTCATTGATGGCTCTGATGCCCTTTGGCTCACTAGACTTTTATTGTGCTCACTTGTTACTGCCATGTAGAAACAGCACGGCTGCCTAATTCCTCACATCCCACAAATCAATACACAGTATTAGCGTGCCAGCTGGATCAACCTGGGAACCAACTAGAACGTCACTTTGGAGCTGGAAATATTAACTGTTAAAACAGTGTCAGCAGATCCGGAGAATAGTAGAGATACAGACACTGGACACATGAAGAAGCAATACTATCACGCTCATCAGGTTTGCGCCTTTCCGGACGTGTGGATACAAAGAGGGCTTTCTAGTAAAGGGAGAGCGGCAAGTCCACGAGTAAAATAAAAGACCCTTTTTTTTTTTTCTTCATACCATAAAACCCAACATACAAAGAAAAAACTGACGCGTTTCTGGCGTCCTAGACGCCCTTAATCATAGCATAGTAATGAAATTACAATGTTCCTGTTTTAAGCTAGACACAGCCAATCACAGAGAGGTTGAAAATAATATATGTAATTAGGAGATGTGCAAGAACAAGAAACATGCAATGAAATACAAAACATAACCAATCACTATACATACGAGATCTATCCTCTAGTTCATACATATGAAATATTTTGATATCCAAATTTAATACGAAGCATGGAGCGTACAGTAATGTACATGGAATAACTAATATATATATAAAAAAAGATTGCTCCTATAATTCATACCTTTGAGATGTTTGCTATCTAAGTTTATTATCCAGAATGCTTCTCACAGCATAAGGCGTTTATGCCACCTACCTCCTCTGAGGGGATATGGCACTCTTTCTATACCGAAGAATTTAAAGTGCATTGAATCACCATTATGCATAGTAACAAAATGTTTGACAGCACCAGAGTACGAGCCTTTTTTTTTTTTTTTTTTATAGATATATTATTTAAGTGTTCAGAAATTTACCGTTTTAATCTTCTAGTGGTGCATCCTACGTATTGTACTTTTCATAAATCACAGAAAATCAAAATATACTACATGGTGGGTATCGCAGTTAATTAATTCTTGGATATAATGCACATCTCCTCGAGAAGAGTGGAAGCTTCTTGTTTTGTCCGCAGCAAAGGCGCACATGTTACATCGGTTTCCATTACACTTGAAAAAACCTTTGGGCTTTAACCAACAGGTCTTTTTGGCCGGACTTTAGAACAGGCTTGGGGAAAGCATGTTGCCCAAGGTCCGGACTCTTACTGCCACCAACCTGCAGCCCTGAGGTAGGATTTTTCTAGATGTGTCATCTTGGATGATGACTGGAGTCATGGCACCCACCAATTCTCTTCCCATGGACTTCCAACTCACAAAGCATGGTGAGCTCTTATTCTTTTTTCCATAAGGGCTTTCTAGTGTCCACCATGCATAAAAGTACAGTACCTGAGTAGCATTTAGCCTATACATTCATGTCATTTACTGTAGATAAAACGTTACATTATTCAATAGCTGATTTTGCAGACATGTTCACTTTTAACGGTGCTTAGAGAAGCAAGCCTGCTCCGGGTTTGTTATGAAGCACTTCCTATTCTTTGTACTGGTAAATCAGTGTTGTCATAGGGACACTGAATAGTGTCAATGTTGATACCAAAGCAGACTTGAAACTCTATAAAGAGGATGATAGATATTAAAAGGTGAGAGAACTGAATGGCAGAACCCTGGTCTAGCCACCACTTCAGTAAACAGGTGCGCTTTAATTGCCTTCTACCTGCCTGCATCCTGGGCTACTCTTGATTAGCCGGCCTGGCGAGATGTCATGTATGTGCCATGCTGCAACAATGACAATGAACTAAGCCAACCAATAAAAAAAAAACAAAAAAAAAAACAGGAGCTAGGGATGTCAGCAGATAGGAGGAGGCTCGATGGGCTCCCATCCAGCGGCCATGGAACCAGGTCTGTGGAGTCGGAGTCAGTATTTTTTCATAAGAATTTGGGAAAGTTATGAAATGTCCTATAAATGTCTGTCCTATTCCTGATCTAAGGGTCTAGACTTTTAGCGGAGATTAATCTGTGCTACAGTAAATGTATCACTTAAACATGAGCCATGTATGAGGGAGTCAGAGTCGTGGAGTCTGAGTTGGAGTCAATGTCATGGAAATTGAGGAGTCAGAGTTGGAGTCGGAGGTTTGGCTTACCGACTCCACAGCCCTGCATGGGACACCGATTTGGCTGCTGGACCAGGCCCCTGCAAATCAATACATTCATCCCTAATGGCTAGACAAAGCCACATCGATGACCCCATGACAATACTTAAATACGAAAGAACTGAGCAGGGCAACTGGTGTTGGGCTATCTGCACATGGTGTCTTTTTGCTGAGTTTCTTAAGCAGAAACTCCAAGTTTCTTAAGAGGATTTGGAGCAGTTCCACTTTCAAAATTCTTTGGAAAGCTTCATGTGCACATTCTAAGGCTACGTTCACACATGGTGTTTTTTTTTCTGCAGCCAAAACCTTCATTCTTGGCATTAAAAACACGGTATAACGGTTTTTTAGGCTGATTACATGTGTGATTTGTCCACAGCACAAGCTAATAAAGTTTGTTTACTTTGCAAGACAAATGCTATTCTGCGATTTTTCGCATCGTTTTTATTCACTCGTTACTTTCTATGGGTGAAAGAATTGACATGCTCCAGATAGTCATATACCCTGCAGTGCTCAGCAAAGAAAAAAAAAAAGCTGTGTGTGCATGAGACTTCTGAAAGATCAGAGCTTCTGCTGTAAAACGCAGCTGCAGAAAAATAACCAGTGCAAAACACCAGGTGTGAACATCGCTTTATAGGGAGAATGGACCTACAGGGTGACATATAGCACCTATGAAGCTTTCCATTTACATATAAAGATTGATGCTTTCACACACCAAGCAATATGTAATAAATACATTCATTAAGTGAACACACATACCTACAGCAATCATTTGCAGTAAACGTGGATGTGCTCATCAATAGCTAGTTCCCATCCTCACAATACAGCATTCGTTACATGGTGGCATTCAGGAAAAATGGAACTTACCGGAGGCAATTCTGCCAGCTGGTTTCCATCCAACCAGAGGTCCTTCAGTCTCTGTAATGATCCAATGGATTCTGGCTGCAATCCCAATAAGAATAATTAGCTGCAGTTTATAAAAAGATCATAAAATGGTTTTGATACAAACACATAATGCAACAAGACTTCTCAGAAAGCGGAGGCATGTGAGGTTAGTTCTTATAGAAAGAATTGGTAAGAGACAAAAACCACAAGACCGTAAACCATTAAAGACGCTGTCCAGCTAAGACATGTAGCTAAAATTGTAATATATTATTGTAAAATAATAAATGCAACTAATACAGTTATCTGCAGCTAAAAGCTCAAGTTCTGGATGCCGCACATCATCTTCAGTTTTCTGTCCAACACTGGATGTAGGGGCAGAGACCCGGATTCCAGCAATGTGTCACTTACTAGGCTGCTTGTAGCCGTTTTGATAAAATTAGTTTTCTTTGCTGCAGATCTACCAGTTTTCTGAATGCGGATATCTGTATAATTCACCCACACCCCTGACTTAACAGCTTTCAGTGTACACTGTGCATAGGCAGAAAGCTGCTAATCAGTGGTGGAGGAGTGGTTACAAAGCAGGAGGACTACATGGCACAAGACAACTACTCCTCTAGTAATCTGTTGTATTTTTAATAAAATTTGTTTTAAATCGGCAAACAGCCTTGTGACACATTGCTGGAATCAGGGTATCTGCCCTTACATTATGCTGCTCTCAGATTAAACAAAAACCTGCTGACAAATTCCCCTTAAAGAGAAGTTACAGTCAGAAAATTACCTACTTGATTAAATCAGGTTTTTGTGTTCCATGTACTTCTGAGAAACGGCAATGTTTTATTTTTCAGAACATGATAATCTCATTAAAAAATAAAATGAGCAATCCTGCAATTTGCACTCTGACCACGGAGGCTTTTTTGGATTGATACTTCCTGTCCTTTCAGGAAGAGTTTCCAGGAGTTTTGTTCTCAGTAGAGGCAGGATTACAGAGACCGGTAACACCTATATACAGCTGATAACACAGGATCCTCCCTCACAAGAGGCGAGGTCACTGCTGACCCTGCTTCCCCTCCCTTCACTTATGAGCAGGGCCCTTACTCCTTTTGATATCAGAGTTCTGTTTAGTGTCTATACAAGTACCCTCCAAAACTGTAAAGTGCTGCGAAATATGTTGGCGCTTTAAAAATAAATATTATTATTAATAACTATTGGACACACTCATTAGACACCTCAATACAAAAGATAGGGTCTGGATCTAACTATTGTGGCTATGTGTTATCTCCTGAAACAAAAGGAAATTAGGCTTTAAAAAAGCCCCAGTGGCCAGGGAGAAAATTGCAAGAGTTCTATTTTCCCTTTTTAATACAGATTGTGCGGTTAAAAAACCCCAAAAACGTTTAAACACAAAAACCTGATTTAATAGGCCATATTTTGATATTAGCTTCCATTTAACGAGGAACAAATCGAAACACAAATTAATGAGTCAACAAATCAAAAGTGACCAGTTTTTGCTTTGATTGTATTCTCGCTTCTTCTGATCAATCGCTCAGTTCATTTTATGTATTCTTTTAATCTGCCACACTATTCCAGTGATATGGGCCTTTTTAATTAAATGTGCCCAATATGCAGGTTCATAGTGGTTACAGTATTTACCAAGGGGGCATTATTCACAAGGTAATTATGTAGCACAGCCTAAAGACACCCTCCCACACACACACACACACACACAATCCTGGTAATGAACAAAAAAAAAAATAGTACTAAATAAAAAAGGCTCATATCTCTGAAGTCATACGGCGGATATAAAACAAAATGGAATAGCTAGTGGAGCAGCAGGAATAACTTAAAATAAACTGGCTATATTTGAGAGACCCTCTTTAAAAACACCCTGCCCTGGTCACTTTCTGACATAAGAAACTCTGTCCTATGAGACACAATAAAGAGGGATGGTCTGCACTCAAGAGGAAGAGAGCTGCAGTGGGAGTAGGCTGTGAACCCAATCAATCCATGAAGATGTATCCACCGCACTCTCGGGAAAGTAAGTTGTAAATAGTTTTATTCAATGGAGTATACACACAAGGATAAGAAGAGTCAGATGAAACAAAATGGCAACAAAATTAAATTGGACGTTTCCGACCAGTCCCAGGTCTTTGTCAAGGGTCGCTGATTCTCTTACATGAAGCAATTAAGACATGCGTTGTTCGCACTGTAATGGAGGCTGGATCAATGGAAAAGCAACGCAGGCGCATCCTGAGAATGCGATGGATACTTTATAGGACACAAGCTGGAAGATGACCTTCTGAGACGGAAGCTTGTAGCTGAAGATCAGGGCTCTGAGGACTATATCAGCACATTAAATTCCACACTAATTTGAGGACATTAGGCTATGTGCCCACGATGAAGAAATGCTGCATATTTTTTCCGCTTTTCCCTGGCAGGCAAAACGCATGCGGATTTTACATGCGTTTTTCCTGCCAGGTAGAAGCGTTTGTCAAGTGTTTTTGCATGCATTTCTGCATGTGGGTTTTCAAGTGCTTTTCCAAGAGATTTTAGCATCACTTGGAAAAGTGCTTGACAACTTGGTCACACTATATAAATCCATGCAAACGCAGTGAAAACGCTTAAACGCTTGGTAATACGTGCCCCATGGTCCCCAATGATAATCCGCATGTGCTGTGCACATGCTGCAGAAATTTCTGCTGCGTTTTATCATTGCGGAAAAATATGCAGCATGTCCATTAATTTTGCGGACACGCAGCGTAATCGCCGCCATTGACTTCCATTGAAACGCATATTATCCGTGTCAGCACATTTGCACACACGGATATTATGTGATTCTATGTGCGAATGGTACCCAGGTTTGGAGAAGAAGAGACTCTCATCCAGAGTCCAGAGAATTTAAAATAAAAAATAAAGATTATACTTGCCTTCTGATGTCCTCCCGGTGTTTTCTCCGCTCCGTCTGGTCTGTTGTATGGGTCACGGTGTTGTGAAGGACCTGACAGGTCACATGATTCAATGACGTCATGACACATGACTCAATGACGTCACCGCAGGTCCTTCACACCACCGGGAGGACATCGGAAGGCAAGTATAATCTTTATTTTTTATTCTTTTACCATTCTTATTCTTTTTTTTTTAACCAACTTGGTCACACTATATAAATCCATGCCGTTTGCATGGATTTATATAGTGTGACCAAGTTGTCAAGCACTTTCCAAGTGATGCTAAAATCGCTTGGAAAAGAGCTTGATAATTCGCATGCAGAAATGCAATTAAAGACGCTTGACAAACGCTTCTACCTGGCAAGAAAAACGCATGTAAAATCCGCATGTACAATCCGCATGCACAATCCGCATGCGTTTTTCCTGTCAGGGAGAAGTGGAAAAAAATATGCAGCATTTCTGCATCGTGGGCACTTAGCCTTTAACTGAAATTTATTTTAGCTGGACCATCCCATTAGCTAGCAGGAAAAATCTTTGACAAAATTGAGAAGTACCATACATAACTCCCTGACCGTCTGGCACAAAACCAAGAGAAATTGGGAGTCTCAGAAGAAAGCAGACATAACCCATAGCCTCCCACATTATAGAGACAAGCGCCATTCTGCTGACCATTGGGAGGAGATTTTCCTGCAGCTTCTGTAGCTTTCCAAGGATACACATAGTACTTTACTATACTGTGCATAATTAGGTTTTCGGATACTCCAGTGGCTGTCAAATCTCATTAAAGCTTAATTTTTATTGTATACAGAATGTTTATCCGCATCTCCATTACAGTACACACCCATTACACATAGGGATAATTCCAAGGGTTCGGAATGATTTTGGTCAAGCCCAATCCATAAAAAGAGTATAGTATTTATTTCTTATTAAAATTGATCATGCTCACAGAAAAGTTAAATGGGTATTGATAAATTTAAAGGGAGTTATCCCATAACCAATATGTTTCACCTTTCTGCTTTGATACCCTCAAAGAATGGGGGTCCTAAAGCCCCATGTAGTGAGCATGTGTGGCTATTACTTAATTCACTGTGTATATGGAGTGCTGGTCTCATGTCCACTACCGCTCCCTTTAAAAGGAATCTGGCGCTAGGTTTTTGCCACCTAATCCGCGTATAGCATAGTGTAGGTACAGAGGCCCCGATTCCAGCAATGTCACAGGTCTGCTTAATGTAGTTTTGATAAAATCCCTGTTTTAAATCAGCAGAAGATTACAGGACTAGTAAACCTGCTGCCAGGTAGTCCTCCATATCCATGAGCTGTGTATAAGCCCACCTCCACCACTTTTTGGCAGCTTTCTGCTTACACTGTACATGGGCAGAGAACAGCCAATCAGTGGTGCGGGCGGGTTATACAGAGCTCAGCATTCAGAGAACTGCTAGATCTGCAGTAGATAAAACAGTGATTATATCAAAATGACAGCAAACAGATCAGTAGTGACTTCACTGGAATCGGGGTCTCTACCCCTACATTATGAGAGACCCCTACATTATGCCGAGCTGAGATTGGGTAGTAAAAACCTGGTGATGGATCCCCTTTCAGTTATCTAATTGTACGGTTGAACTTGTGTATGAACATGTAGGCAGTGCTAGATCATTGATCATACATGGTAATATCCAGAAGATACTTGACAATGAAACATTTAGTTTGTCAAACTGGGTATGTGTACACGGGCCTGGGCGTCCTACATTCCAGCAGATTACCTATACCAGTAGTATATGGTGATGTGCACACACGTCTAACCCATTACACACACCTAGAATTACTTTTACATCGGGGAAATTATAGAAACTGATACATTATAAACAGAGGAGAAAGGTCTGTACGTCTCTGCAGCAGAACAGTAATTAAATCCAAGTCCCTACAATAATGAAGAAGGAATACATGGAACCAGCCCAGGGTGCGCCCAGAGCAAATCAAACACCAGCTGGAAGGGACAACAGCCTCCTCCTTTATGACTCAGGGTGCTTTAAGGAAACTTAGCAGGCGATACTCGAAAATCTATGATCTTGTCATTGCTAAAGTAGACGAAACAGAAAACAGCCGGAAACCAGAAGCCTTACACATTGTGCCTCTCTAAGAGGTCATAATACGCGTCTTACAGGAGGCTTTAATCATGACGGCAACATAAATATGGAGTTTGCCGAGTTATTAGCGTCCTTATAATGCACAGTAATTAAAAATGGCAATTGTGGTGTTTCAATATTTTTGCTCTGCTTTATGGCATTTACTGTGCCAGATAAATAATTTTATGGCTTTATTTTTAATGGGTGATAATAGGAAATAATTTGAAACTGTAGTATATAGGTAAAAATCGCATTCTCCGTTGAAGCCTCCAAGGAGTACCCAAATTGCGACCACTGGGACTTCTGCATGTCCCCAAATGCAATGGCAACCTATCAGTGGGCGAAGGGAAGAGATGGGAGCTTGAAACCGAGTGCCCGCCAAGACCAAACGCCTTAAATGCCATTGTCAGAGATGGATAGAGACATTTAAAGGGTTAACAGCTCCGATCACAGCTTTTACATGCAGATGCAAGCTGTGTAGAGCAGCCGGCATCTGCTGCTCAGCTCCTGAGCCCACTCCATACATCTGCACGTCAGAAAAGGGTTAAAGGGATTACACCATAATGAGGAACTGCCGAAATAAGACAACCATTTTAATACAATGATGGCCATACGCATTTCTGTCTCACGAAACCTAAAAAGAGTTGAATTACACTGGGGCAATATCACTGTGGAGTTTGCAAGTTGTGGATGCACTGTAGCTTTATCCATTGGCTTCATATGAGCCATGTTGGTACGCTAATGATGTGTACAATATATCAGATTTATTACCGTCAATTACAAAATATTGAAAACGTAACAACTTAACCTGCCTCATTGGCATGTGTAGTTAATGTTTTCTGGTTGCTTAAGACAATAAAATGGACAAAACCATTAGAAGTTAGATGGCATTGTAATGTTTTAGAACTGGCCAGCACTTCTTTTGCAGACTAGTAGCACTTACTCACCATACAGGACACGCACGTGGCGACTTATAATTGCTCTGTGCAGTTTATTGCACAAATGAGACATATCATCAATAAAGTCAAAGTGATTACTTGTGAATCAACCCATAGGTAACGAACCTTAGCGGCAAGTGACTGCCCTCAATGTCTGTTGCGAATAGCATTGACGTTCTGCACAACCTTTGTTGCCCTTAATAAAGAACAACCTCTTACCGCGCGTTTCTCCCAAGAGACTCAAAGCACAGTCTGGAGAAAACTAATTAATTTGTGGCAATGTCCTGTGCAGACAGAGTGGGATATTTGCCCTCAAATGCCGAGCCGAGCAGGCGTCCAAAGGTGATATCTCTCTGATTGATCCAGAAGGCTCGGCTCCAAACATTTTACCGTGGATTCAAAGTATGGACAGTTTATTCTTGCTTGTTAATCTGAAAGAACTATAAGGAGCGTAAGGGCTCAGCACATCCTTCAGGATTAAAGATGTTGATGGATTTACAGGTCATCAGGCAAACCTTGAAATTGATTCTCTATTTAATGGGCAGTCAGCATAGAATTAGTGTTACATGGGCATGTCAAGGTTAATTGGCTAGCTGTAGCATTCTACAGTAACTGAATGCTTTTGTCTACGTTCATGGGACTACAGTAATCAGGATCGCAGTATGAATGCATGTACTCGTGGCAAGCTTCATGTTCATAGGTATTCTCATGAAAAGAGGGGTTTTCCAAGCATTAAAGATGTAATAATGGCAAATTATGGAGATGTTTTGAGGAGCGGAGTTTAGGTTTTTAAAGTGCAAGTGAAGAGCTGATCTCTGACCAAGAGAACGTCCGTCCTATCAAACTTCAGCCAGATGCCCTTTATCCACATGTATAGTTCAGCAAATCAGGATTAGAGGAACAAGTACCTTACAAACGACATGATAAAATATGTATACTACCATCATTTCATTTCCAGGCACAATGCTTAAAAAGAGGACTACATGTTGTAGGCAGTAGAGCTGCCCTGAAAACTAAGCACAAAAAACTCCCATCAATTCTGTACAGATGTGGCCAAAAGTATTGAGACTGACAAATATTGGTCTCCATAAAGTTTGCTGTTTCAGTGTTTTTATATCTTTTAGCCAGATGTTTCTATGGTTACTAAAGTATTTCATAAGCTTTTACACTTTTAGTGACAAATTCATCAGGTTTATATAAAGACCCAGTATTTACATTGTTCTGCCTTATTTTTCAAGAGTTCTGTACTTTGCCATGGTATGCTGCATTTCAGCTTCTGGGCCAAATCCTGACTAATTGGAACCTTATTCTTGTCTAATCAGCGCTTGCAGTTTATCACAACTTCTGTGGGATTGGGATCAGGGCCATTTCCTGGCCAAAATGTCACTTATTTGTTAACGGAGCCTCTTCGTTATCACTTTTGCCTTGTACCATGTTGCGCCATCATGCTGGAAAAAGCATTGTCCATCACTAAATTGCTCCTGGGTCGCTGGGAGAAGTTGCTCCATAAGGATGTTCAATACCATTCTTTATTCTTGGCACTGTTCTTAGGCAAACTTGTGAGAGAGCCAACGCCCTTGTATGAAAAGCCACCCCTCACAGTGATGGTCTCAGGATGCTTTAGTGTTGACAGGACAGAGGTCCATAGTAGCATTCACCTTTTCTTCTGCGGACAATTTTTCCAGATTTCCTAAACAATCTGAAAGGGGTTTCAGCAGAGAAAATTAACTTAATACCACAGCTCTGCAGCTCAATAAGATTACGTACATACAGTTATTTTCACTGATGAAGCCTCCTTCAAACTGTTTGGGACATCGGGGAGAACGAAAGTATACAGAAGAAAAAGTGAGTGCCACCATGAGTCCTGTATCATGCAAACAAAGCATCTTGGGACCATTTATGGTTATGTTTAATCCATGTTCATCATTTTGTCCAACACCACAGCAACACTTCCATGAATAAAAAATGGCATCTAAACATCCTCCAAGAGCAACTTCTCCTAATGATCCAGGAGCAAATTGGTGATGAACGATGCTTTATTCCAGAATGATTGAACAAGAACAAGACAAAAGTGATAAATGTGGCTTATTGAACAAAACAATGACATTTTGGGTGCATGGCCAGGAAACTCCCCAGATCTCAATCCCATGGAGAACCGGTGATCAATTCTCCACAAGCAGAGGACAAAAAAAAACACAAGTTGTGATAACTTCCAAGCACTGATAAGAATGGGTTGCCATCAGTTAGGATTTGGCCCTTGAGCTGATATCTAGCACGTCAGGAAGAATTGCAGAAATCTTGAAAAATAAGGGAGAACACGAACTATTGAGTTTTTACATAAACTTACTGAAATACATAAAAGTGTAAAAACTTCTGAAATAGTTATAATTGTAATTCAGTAACCATAGAAACATCTGATGGAAGATTTAAATACACTGAAGCAGGAAATTGTGAAAACCTAAATTTGTGTCAGATTAAACACTTGGCCACGACTGTATAATACAAGCACTGATGTCGATGGATGGAAGATAAAATTTTCATACATCATAGACCGTCTACTACATAAACGGATACTGCCCTCTAATGACGGTTTCTTTAAAAGGGAACCTCTCGGGTCAGATAATGCTATTAACCTGCAGATATAGGGTTAATATGTAGATTAAAAGCATTAAGAAGGTGCTTGGCCACCGTATCAAAGCATGACTCCCGGGAGAAAATTAGCCATACAGTCACCTCTCAGCACTGAGAGTGGCGGCTGTAAGCACACCCAGGCAATTTGACAGTCTGCTCTGACTGACAGCCAGCTCTGCAGTGCATCAGTGCAAAGCGCTAGAGCGTGCTTACAGCCGCTGCCAACAGTAACCTCATGACTGAAAGCCGGTGGCTCCCGGGAGGAATAAAGTTCATTTTCTCCTAGTAGCTGCACTTTCAGTAAGGCAGCCGAACACTTTCTAACACGATTAACAGGCAGATTAACCCTAAATCTGCAGATAATAGCGTTATCTGACTTGACAGATACCCTTTAAGTGCTTACTCACTTTCCTTTATATTGGGAGGCTCAGTATATGATGCACTCCTCGAATTTCACAGCATGTGAAGTTTTCCTATGTAGTCTAAAGTAGACCAAGGTTGCCAAACACAGATTCCTAATGTGGAACATGTCACAACCATACATTCTACATAAGAAATCTCTTACCAGGTTATAAATTTCATTGTTCCCCAAATCAAGCTCTTCGAGTCTATGAAGCTGTGAAACAGACCTGCCAATAACAAAAAGTAGTCAGTACTGAACAGAAGACGAGCGAAACAATGATTCATCTCTATCCAAGAAGACATACGCTACCTAGTGATTCAGGCTCTACATAACTCGTTCGCTATAAATCATCACTTGCTATAAAACACGGATTTCCTGCATGTATACAGATGAATTACCACTGGGTGTAGGGCCGCTTTAGCCTCAATTACAGAGGTGTTTCTTATAATTGTCCTATATTTAAGTTTGTCATAACAAACTCATCTATGTAGACAGGAAAACAACAATTATAGAATGCGAAATGGCATACTTACTGGCATTACTAACTATTTCGACTCTGTAGTAACAAACATTCATGGTCAGACTGCCAGTGTAAGGCTACGTGCACACAACATCTTTTTCATGTGAATTCCGCTCCAAAAACTGCCTAAAAAGGGCTAACTAAATGATCCAAAGAAACAACATGTGCATTTCTAAGTAAAAACGTCTTCTTGTACATATTTTGAGAATCTTTTAACCATTTAAGGTTTTCAAAGACGCCAAACTGTTAAAAGTGCCCCATCCCATCTACAGGCGATTTCCACTTTAAAGATGCTCTCTACTTCTTAATAGAAGTCAATGAGAAGACTCAAAAGATGACCAGGTTTATTTTTGAGCATTTTACGTAAAAAAAAAAAAAAAAAAATGCTAATTGTTTCTTCATTGCTGAATTTGGCAAAAAAAAAAAAAGACAAAATTGGAAAAGGTGTCCAAAAAAACCTGACGGATGTCAAAAACATCAAAAAAAGAACACAAGATACAACCAGGAAAAGAAAAAAAATCTAGCATTTGCAGAAGAGTCTTCATGAAAAAACTCAGTTCGGTCACCTGAAAAAGACGTGGTGTTCACATACCCCAACACTACAAGACGTCTCACAAGAGGAGCTTCAGCCAGTACTGTGATTAGACCCACAGAATGCCCAGGGGGGTCTTAAACCATTATTCTCCAACTTCTTTTAATCTTCTAGACTTAAATAATGAGCATATAGGAGGACACAATTCCTCATAATGAAGTCCTCCATAGTAAATGACTAAATACGCCTTCTCCGTGGCACAGCATGAACACGGCACTTAATGAGCTCCCCGGTAGGGTTGATACAATTGTAATGAACAGGAGAGCTCTCCGCTCATTAGTCATTTTGGTGCGACAACTACACAATTTATTTAATGCAGTCTCTTCTCATTAATATTCCAAATCTTATCAGTTATAATTTGACTGTAATGTCTTTATTGATATGTGCTACAGATAGGTCTTTGGATGAAAATGTGTGTCTCTTCTCAATGGAGTTAAATACCAGAAAACAGCAATTACTAGTCATTAACTTACTCTGGTAAATAGGTCAACAAATTCTCTCTCAACTCCAAGGACATGAGGTTTGATAGCCTGAAAAATAAGAAGAGTCCAATAACAGCAAGGGGTAAAAAAACGCAAATGAGCCATAGATTTCTACAAATTAGAAGAACATTAAACCTTTAATGAGTAAGGTTAACAAAAGAACAACTTGCTCATCGTTTGCAGTCTTTTTAGCATAATCATGAAACCGCCATAAAGAACACAAGAGTTAAGCCCCCGTCACACTAAGCGAGATCGCTGCTGAGTCACAAGTTTTGTGACGCAACAGCGACCTCAGTAGCGATCTCACTACGTTTGACACTTAGCAGCGACCAGGCCCCTGCTGTGAGATCACTGGTCGTGTCGGAATGGTCTGGACATTTCTTTGATCGTTGAGGTCCCGCTGGGTAGCATGCATCGGTGTGTTTGACACCTTACCAACGACCTTGTTGATGACTCAGACAGAGAAACATGTAGGCGTGCATCGTTATACAGATCGTTACGGGTCGCCGCATCGTTGCTGCGTCGTTGGGAAGATCTGACTGTTTGACATCTCACCAGCGACCACATAGCGACGCAGCAACGATTCCTGACAGGTCGTATCGTTGTCGGGATCGCTGTAGCGTCGCTTAGTGTGACGGGGCCTTTAGTTTCCTGTGTGTGACCCTATCCATCATCCATTGACGATCACTAAAAGGGGTAGAAGCTCAGTATGACTAGTCCAAGCAGTGCGGGAAGGTGGCTATAATGGTCAGGAACAGTTCACAAACAACTATGAGCCCTTATGGGCAGTGGCCACTGAATTATTCTCCAAAAAGGCAGAAGTCCATGTACTAATGGGTTGAGTTTCTGATGGTCATCTCTTTACCTGACGGAGCCACTTGTAAACATTACTGTCAGAAACCGATGAGGGGAGAAAAGGCAGATTTTCTGTGGGCAGCAAGGTGGCTCAGTGGTTAGCAATGCAGCGCTGGGGTCCTGGGTTCAAATCCCACCAAGGACAACATTTGTAAGGAGTTGGTATGTTCTCCCCGTGTTTGTGTGGGTTTCCTCCAGGTTCTCCGGTTTCCTCCCAAACTCCACAGACATACTGATAGGGAATTTAGATTGTGAGCTCCAAGTTCATACATCATACATGTTCAGCCCTTGTCTGTAAAGCGCAGAGGAATTAATGGCGCTATATAAAAATGAGTAGAATAAATACATTCCTCACAGTTGAATTGTAGTAGGAGACAGAACAGGATCAAATAAGAGAAGGGTAGTCAAGGAGCTGTCCCTTTTCAGAAAACTACAGACTACAAGCTGTGGTAGTTATAAGAAAAGAAACAGTATTATACCCTCACAGGGTCCAATGCCGGCCCTTTGTCGCTGCCTCGCCTTCTTTTGTCTGAAGAGCCGATGTCACTGTCAACAGCGCTGCAGCCAACCACTGAACTCAAGTAGCTCTACCCATGTAGATGGCACAAGTCACTGACCTTACTGAATGGCTGCAAGCTTGTCTATTCATTTTATTTATATAGCACCAACATATTCTGCAGTACTTTGCACACATTAACCTCACTGTCATTGGGGATCACAATCCAAATTATTCCCTAGGAGTAGGTTTTCAGAGGGTGGGTACGTATAAAAAAAAAAAATAAAAAAAAAAATGAATACCAGGTGGAATTCTATACAAACAAGGGGGAGAATATACAAACTCTGACATGAAATCAGAATAAACTTTCCCGTTTTAGGTCAATTAGGATTACCAAAATTTTTAATATTTGCCAAATGCCAGAATAATGAGAGAGAGAGAGAATGTTTTAAGGCGTTTTTATTACTTACTGCAAAGTCAAAAGTTTACATACATTTCATTAGTATTTGGTACCATTGCCCTTAAACGGAATGACTTGGGTCAAATGTTTGGGATATCCTTCCACAAGCTTCTCACAATAGTTGGTCAGAATTTGGGCCCATTCCTCCTGACAGAACTTTTGTAACTCATCCAGGTTTGTAGGTCGCCTTGCTCGCACCTGCCTTTTCAGCTTTGCACATAAATTCAGGAGATCAGGGCTTTGAGATGGCCACTCCAAAACATTGACTTTGTTTTCCTTAAGCCATTTTGTTACCATTTTAGCAGTATGCTTCGGGTCATTGTCCATTTGGAAAACCCATTTCCTCCCAAGCTTTATCTTCCTGGCTGATGTCTTGAGATGTTGCATCAGTATTGCCACAATCTTCTTTTCTCATGATGCCATCTATTTTGTGAAGTGCACCAGTCCCTCCTGCAACAAAACAACCCCACAACAAGATGCTGCCACCCCCATGTTTCACAGTTGGGATGGTGTTCTTAGACTTCCAAGCTTCTCCTTTTTCCTCCAAAACGGAAAGATGGTCATTATGCCCAAAAAGTTAAATTTTAGTTTCATCAGACCACAGGACAGGTCTCCAAAAATTAAGGTCTCTGTTCCTGTGTGCATTTGCAAACATTAATCTGGCTTGTTTATGTTTCTTTTGGAGTAATGGCTTCTTCCTGGTAGAGTGGCCTTTCAGCCCATGTTGATACAGTACTTGTTTCACTGTGGATATTGACACAATCTTAGCAGCTTCTGCCATCTTCACAAGGTCTTTTGCTTTTGCCCTTGAGTTGATATGCACATGTTGGACCAAAGCACGTCTATCTCTGGGACACATAACCCGTCTCCTTCCTGAGCGGTATGATGGCTGGAATTTCCCATCTTGTTTGTATTTGCGTATAATTGTTTGTACAGATGAACGAGGCACCTTCAGGGATCTTGAAATTGTACCCAAGGATGAGCCAGACTTGTGCAAGTCCACAATTCTCTTCCTGATATCTTGGCTGATTTCTTTAGACTTTCCCATGATGCTACACAAAGAAGCAGTGTGTTTGAGGTGTGCATTAAAATACATTCTCAGTGTGTTTCTAACTCAGATGTTGCCAAAAACCTACCAGAAGCTTCCGAACACATGACCTCATCATATGAGCAGTCCACAATTGTTTAAAGGCATAGTAATCTTAGAGTATGTAAACTTTTGACTTTGCAGTAAGTAATAAAAATGCCTTAAAACATTCTCTCTCTCTCTCTCTCTCATTGGTAAATGAGAAGTCGATCGCAGCATTACGGGGGCAAGGGGAGGTAAGCGCTGATACTTACCTCCTCTGCCGGTGTCCCGCGCAGTCTACGGCAGCTCCTGGATGTTGTCATGGTGACCCCATGTCATCATGACAACATCCGGGTCACCAGCAAGCAGGAAGTTACTTTGGTCACGCGCAGTGCATGACCAAAGTAACTTCTCCCTGTGCAGCGCTGACAGGCTGCATGGCATAGGTATGGTGCTGCATTCCTGTGCTATACAGGCGATCAGGCTGCAAAAAGTGAAAGTCCCATAGTGGAACAAAGTTTAAAACTAAAAAAGTGCCAGAAAGTGAAAAAAAATATATAAAAAAACCATGTAAAAATCTAAAAAAATTAAAAAAAATAATCCCCCAAAAATAAAAATATATTGTACCCATAATATATAATTTATCATGAAAAAAAATAAATAAATAAACCAATAAAAGTACACACATTAGGTATCGCCACGTCCGGAACGACCTGACCTATGAAACTGTCCCACTAGTTCACCCCTTTAGTGAACACTGTTAAAAAAAAAAAAAAAAAAAAAAAAAAAAACAGGAGGCAAAACACAATGCTTTATCATCATACCGCAAACCAAGAAGTGGAATAACACGCGATCAAAAAGACGAATGCAAATAAAAATGGTACAGCTGAAAACGTCATCTTGTCCCGCAAAAGAGCCGCCATACAGCTCCATCATCCGAAAAAAAAATAGCCCCCAGAATAAAGAGCTACAAAAAAATTATTTTTTCTATAAAATAGTTTTTATTGTGTAAAAGCGCCAAAACATAAAAAAAAAATATAAACGAGGTATCGCTGTAAACGTACTGACCCGAAGAATAAAGCTACCTTATCAATTTTACCACATGCAGAACAGCGAACAGCATAAAAAAAAACAATTTCTGAATTGTTGTTTTTTGTTTATTATGCCTCCCAAAAATCGGAATACAAAGCGATCAGAAAAGGTCACGTGCCCAAAAATGGTACCAATAAAAAGGTCAACTTGTCCCGCAAAAAACAAGTCATCACATGACTGTCGGCCGAAAATGGAAAAATTATAGCTCTCAAAATATGGCGATGCAAAAACTAGTCTTTGCAAAAAAAAAAGCGTCTTTTAGTGTCAATCATAAAAACCTGATATGAATCTGGTATCGCTGTAATCGCACCGACCCGAAGAATAAGTAGTCTAATCACTTATACCACACGAGGAACGGCGTAAAAAATAAACGCTAGGGTTGGGGTTGTGATAGGGTTGGGATTTTTTCAAAAGTAAAGGAAAAAAAATGCTGACGATATGGCGACCAGTGTTGTGCGCAAGTGCTCGCTACTTGAGTTTGCATCGGTGCTCGGGTATGCACCGAGTATCGCGGGTGCTTGAGTGACATGCTCGAGTCTCCGTCCCATATACTTTGCGGCCAAAAAAACCTTGCGGGGATTGCCCGCCATGCACGAGCGATCCCCGCATGTTTTTTTTTGGGTGTCTAATAACCGTGAAACACGTGGGCGGGGACTCGAGCATGTCACTCGAGCACCCACGATACTTGGTGCATACCTGAGTACCCGATGCAAACTCAAGCAGCGAGAACTTGCGCTCAAGACTAATGACAACTTATTCAATATGATGACCTAATGTTATCAAATTCTGTCGTACCTCTGGGTTCAAAATGTTCACTATAACACTTGATAAAATCCTTGAGGGGTCTAGTTTCCAAAATGGGGTCACTTGCGGGGGTTTTCCACTGTTCAGGCGCATCAGGGGCTCTCCAAACGCGGCCGCTCTCGATTCCAGCCAATTTTGCCTTCAAAAAGTCACACCGTGCTCCTTCCCTTCTGAACCCTGCCGTGCGCCCAAACACTGTATTTTCCCCACATATGGGGTATCAGTGTGCTCAGGAGAAATTGCACAAAAGATTTTGGGGTCCATTTTTTCCTGTTACCCTTGCAGAAATAAAAAAATTGGGGTCTAAAGAAACATTTTTGTGAATAAAGTTAAATGTTAATTTTTTTCTTCCACATTCCAAAAATTCCTGTGAAGCACCTGAAGGGTTAATAAAGTTCTTGAATGTGGTTTTGAGCACCTTGAGGGGTGCAGTTTTTAGAATGGTGTCAATTTGGGTATTTTCTGTCATAAAGGCCCCTCAACATGACTTCAAATGTGATGTGGTCCATAAAAAAATGGTTTTGTAAATTTTGCTGGAAAAGTGAGAAATCGCTGGTCAACTTTTAACCCTTATAGTTCCCTAATAAAAAAAAAAAAAAAGTTTGGTTCCAAAATTGTGCTGATATAAAGTAGACATGTGGGAAATGTTATTTATCAACTATTTTGTGTGACATATCTCTCTGATTTAAGGGCATGAAAATTGCGAAATTTTCTAAAAATTTTCGCAAAATTTCAGTTTTTTTTTCCTACAAATAAACACAAGTAATAACGAAGAAATTTTACCACAATCCTGAAGTACAATATGTTACGAAAAAACAGAATCAGGGGGATCCGTTGAAGCGTTCCAGAGTAATTACCTCATAAAGTGACAGTGGTCAGAATTGTAAAAATTGGCCTGGTCATTAATGTGCAAACCACCTTTTGGGGGTAAAGGGGTTAACACCACTGTCTGATGCCACCACAATCCGAAGATTCGGCTGAACGAGTATATTCGTCAAAAAAACGATCAGGCGTGTTACAAATTTTCAATAATATGTAGTAATTGTGATAGAGAAGCTCTTCTGTTTGACTGGAGCAAACAATAGCAGCCGTCACTCCCCACATCTCACATGAATGAGTCTTGGATGCTCATGGCCCAGTGACAAGGTCATCAAATATACCAACTACTGCAGAGAACACCCCACAAAACGTGCAATTTTAGAGATATTCTGACTCCGTCGTCTAGTCATCACCATCTAAACCCTGTCCTAATTCACAAGGTAACAATGGTCACAGTAAAATACTAAAGAAGGTCGTAGCACTTCCATTATTCACCCTTGCAATGTTTCTGCTCACTAAGGAGCCATTCCAAACCAAAATATTGCACTTATGGTCACCAACAGGTGTAATTGCTTACCTATGTTAAAGGTGGTGTCCACATCTTGGGACAATGTTTGCATATATTTTGGGGCTAAAAATCATTTTTTGCATTTGGGATCCATTACAAATTTTACACCATTTGACTTTTACAGGGTCTTCATTTTCATGCACATCTAGCCATAATATAGTCTGTGTGAACGTAGGCTTTTTCTGAGCTCCTCTCAGTTGATTTATGACCACATTTGAGGGAACGTTACCATCCAAGAGACACAGACAGATTTTTCCATATGTGTAATCCTACATGCACTTTGTCATTTTGTTGTTGTTTTTCACTGAAGCAGGTAAAGCACTGTTTTAACATTATCCATTGACTCCTAAAAGGAATTTGTCAGTGTAGCGCCGGCGTCCCTGCCCTCTGCTAGGCAGGGACGCTGTTCCCCTCACCTCCCTGCTCCGTGCCCGGCGTCCTCCTCCCGCTCTGCTGGCAGCGCGCGCTCCTTCCCGTCCACTGTGCTTAGGGCGCGCGCGTGCGCTCTCCCTCTTAAAGGGGCCGCGCGCGCCGTCCTAAGGAGTACCCGGCCAATGGCCGGAGGACTTCACCATATATAAGGCACCTCCTCCAAAATGGAGGTGCCCGAGCAATGTTGTTGCACTGTTTACTACTCTGCTTCAGCCCTCAGGTCCCGTTGCCAGTTACCTGCCAGTTACCTCCCAGATTCCTGCCTGATTATCTGCTACCTGCCTGCTAGTCTGAGGTCCGACGGTCTGCCTTACTACTCCTGTCAGTCTGTCTAAGGACCAGTCTGCCCGCTCACCTGGGAGCGCACATCAGCCACCTGCCTGCTTGCCCGAGGTCCGACGGTCTGCCTTCCAACTCCTGTCAGTCTGTCTATGGACCAGCTTGCCCGCTCACCTGGGAGCACACACCTGCTACCTGCCTGCTAGTCTACCTGGAGGCTCCGCCATCACGTGCTGTGACCACCTGCCTGTCCAGTGACTCCTGCTCGCTCACCTGGGAGCGCTCATCTGCTGCCTGTCCGCTAGCCTACCTGGAGGCTCTGCCGTCACGTGCTGTGACCGCCCGCCTGTCCAGAGTCTTCTGCCCGCTCACCTGGGAGCGCTCATCGGCCGCCTGTCTGTTGGTCTTCCTGGAGGCTCCGCCGTCACATGCTGTGACCACCCGTTCTTCCAGAGACTCTCGCCTGCTCACCTGGGAGCTCACGTCTATCATCAGCCGCCACAGGTCGTACCAGCCCTTTACCTAGAGACTGCCCCGGTCACTTGCCGTGACCATCTGCCTGTTCATCCAGAGACTGCCCCGGTCACTTGCCGTGACCTCCAGCCCGTTCACTCAGACTGTCCCGGTCACCTGCTGTGACCTCCTGCCCGTCTTCCCTAGTCGCCACCCGCTCCCTTACAAGGACTGCCCCCTTGTATAGTAGCTCAGAGGTTCCGCCTCCCAGACCCGTTACAGTTTGCTCGGGCCATGGAACCCGGTGGCACCCAAGCTCCCTCGCTCTCGGACCTGTGTCATGAACTGTCCCGTCAAAGGTCCCAACAGGAGTCCATCCTGGGTCACCTGCGGAATGTCAATACTCGCCTGGACACACTGACTGCTCCACCAGCAACCTCCGCCAGTGCCATGTCTCGCAATCCGGCAGCTCCGCTGCCCACTAATACCATGGTATCCTACCCTGGACCCCGGCTTTCTGCACCTCCTCGCTTCGGCGGCGACTCCGCCCAGGCTCGGGGCTTCATAAATCAGTGCACCCTGCACTTTGAACTATTGTCCCACCAGTTTAACTCCGACCGGGCCAAAATTGCATTCATCATGTCCCATCTCACCGGGGAGGCCCTGGCCTGGCTAAATCCTCTATGGGAGAGAGGAGACCCCCTGGTGTCCAACTTGCCTGCTTTTCTCACGGCTTTCCGGAAAGTCTTCGACGAACCCGGACGGAAGACCTCATCCGCATCATCACTGCTACGCCTCCGTCAGGGAAGTCTCACCGTGGGCCAATATGCCATACGGTTCCGTACCCTTGCCTCGGAGCTGGCCTGGGATAACGACGCTCTGGTTTCCGTCTTCTGGGAGGGTCTGTCCGGCCGTATTAAAGATGAACTTGCCGGTCGGGACATTCCTACCACTCTCGATGACCTAATAACTCTTGCCACCCGGATTGACCTACGGTTCCAGGAGCGTGCCAAAGAGGTCACCCGTGAGAGGAGGTTACCATGTCTAGCTCCTACTTTTCAGAAACCCGTCACTCCCTCCGTCTCTACCCAGGTACACTCTCCTGAGTCTATGCAGGTTGACCAGACCAAGATGGTCAAAACCCGTCAGGACTTACGCCGTGCCGAAGGGAGCTGCTTCTACTGTGGCAGTAAGGAGCACCGGATCCGTGCCTGCCCGGAGAGGTCGGGAAACGCCTGTGTCTAGGTTCGCTCAGAGAGGTCAACCTAGACAAGAATAAATCCTCTCCATCTCTGCTGCTGTCAGTCTCAATCGTCTGCGGGGAGAACCGTTATTTCGAACTAGCCCAACTGGACTCTGGAGCAGCCGGGAATCTTATTTCACAGTCCCTGGTAGAGAAATACCGCATCCCCACCAAACCTCTGGCTGTACCCTTGTCTGTTGCTGCCGTGGATGGGGGCCTCTTACCACGCCCCATCCAACTCATCACCGAATCCATTACTCTGCAGGTGGGAATGCTGCATTCTGAAAGTATCTCCTTTCATGTTCTGCCTGGACTCTCTCACGCCCTCTTGCTAGGCCTACCTTGGCTCCAGAGACATGCACCCGTGCTTGACTGGCAGACTGGAGAAGTCCTTCGCTGGGGACAGGACTGCCATAAGACCTGTCTGGTTCCCGTCCGTCCTTCTCCTACCCCAGCTAATCTACCTGGACTTCCGATTCCTTATTGGTCTTATGCTGATGTCTTTAATAAAAAGGAAGCAGAGACACTACCTCCTCATAGACCATACGACTGCCCTATCGACCTGTTACCTGGTACTACTCCTCCCCGTGGGCGTATTTATCCTTTATCCGCTGCTGAGACCCGGTCGATGTCCGAATATATTGAGGAGAATCTGGCCAGGGGATTCATCCGGAAATCTACCTCCCCGGCGGGAGCAGGCTTCTTTTTCGTCAAAAAGAAGGACGGCTCTCTCCGTCCCTGTATAGACTATAGAGGCCTTAACCAGATCACGGTGAAGAATAAGTACCCCCTTCCGCTCATTCCAGAGTTATTTGATCGTCTGAGGGGGGCTAGAATCTTCACCAAACTGGACCTCCGTGGGGCGTACAACCTGGTTCGTATCCGTCAGGGGGATGAATGGAAGACGGCATTCAACACCCGGGACGGCCACTATGAATATCTGGTAATGCCCTTTGGTCTCTGTAACGCTCCTGCCGTCTTTCAAGAGTTGGTCAGTGACATCTTCCGGGACCTTCTCTACTCCTGCGTAGTGGTGTACCTGGACGACATCTTTGTCTTCTCTCCGGATCTCCAGACTCACCGGAGGGACGTTCGTCAGGTCCTGCTCAGGCTCAGGCAGAATCACCTCTTCGCTAAATACGAGAAGTGCCTCTTTGAGCAGACCTCGCTTCCGTTTTTGGGCTACATTATTTCTCAGACCGGCCTACGAATGGATCCAGAGAAACTGTCTGCCATCGAGAAATGGCCTCGACCGGAGGGGTTGAAGGCCATTCAGCGATTCCTGGGCTTCGCCAACTACTACCGCCTCTTCATACCACACTTCTCTTCCCGGACTGCCCCAATTTCCGCGCTCACCCGTAAAGGTACTAATCCCAAAGAGTGGCCGCCCGAAGCAGAGGAGGCCTTTCTTTCCCTAAAACAGGCCTTCTCTTCCGCCCCGGTGCTGCATCGCCCGGACGGCAACAAGCAGTTCTTCCTGGAAGTTGACGCCTCCTCCTCTGGAGCCGGAGCGGTACTTACCCAAAAATCATCTTCCGGGAGAATGGTAACTTGTGGCTTCTTCTCCAAACTCTTCTCCTCTTCTGAGCGAAACTATTCCATAGGACACCGAGAGTTATTGGCCATCAAACTGGCATTGGAGGAGTGGCGTTACCTACTCGAGGGGGCTCTTCACCCGGTAATAATTTACACTGACCATAAGAACTTGGCTTACCTCCAGCATGCCCAGAGACTTAACCCGCGCCAAGCCCGGTGGTCCTTGTTTTTTGCTCGCTTTGATTTTGTTCTTCATTTTCGCCCGGCTGACAAAAACGTCAAAGCAGATGCCTTGTCCCGATCCTTTCTGGTGTCCGATCTCGAGGAAGAACCTAAACATATCATCGATCCCGCCAGAGTAATGCAGGTGGCTCCCGTGAGCCTAAATCGTCTCCCTCCCGGTAAGACGTTCGTATCAGTACCTGATCGGGAGAAGATCCTACACTGGGGCCATTCGTCTAAACTAGCTGGCCACGCCGGTCAGAAAAAGACCCTCCAGCTTATTGCCCGGCACTACTGGTGGCCTACCCTGCACAAGGACGTAATAGACTTTGTTTCTGCCTGTGTGTCCTGCGCCCGCAACAAAGTCCCGAGACACCTGCCAGCCGGTCGCCTTCTTCCGCTTCCTGTGCCTGCTGCCCCCTGGCAGCATATTGCTATGGACTTCATAACTGATCTCCCCGTCTCTGCCGGTTGTACGGTCATTTGGGTGGTCGCTGACCGCTTTTCCAAGATGGCTCACTTTATTCCCCTGCCTGGTCTCCCGTCTGCACCCGAGCTGGCTAAAGACTTTATCCGCCACATCTTCCGTCTTCATGGCCTGCCCCTCCACATAGTGTCGGATCGTGGGGTACAGTTCACCTCACGTTTCTGGAGAGCCACTTGTAAACTGCTAGACGTCACCCTGGACTTCTCTTCCGCTTACCACCCACAGTCTAATGGTCAAGTGGAGCGGATCAATCAGAACCTGACCAGTTACCTCCGGCACTTCGTTAATGCTCATCATTCTGACTGGGTGGATCTCCTACCATGGGCAGAGTTCTCTTATAACAATCACGAGAGCGAATCCTCCTCCAAATCCCCGTTTTTTGTAGTCTTCGGTCAGCATCCTCTGATTCCTTTTCCTGTCTCCACCTCTGTGGACAACCCGGCTGCGGAATCTCTCGTTAGCAAATTTTCCTCCATTTGGGAGAGTACCCGATCCGCACTCCTCCAGTCGTCCGAACGGATGAAAAGACACGCTGACAAAAAACGCCTGGATCCTCCACAATTTCGTCCTGGAGATAAAGTCTGGCTCTCGTCTAAATATGTCCGACTCAAGATACCTTCTTACAAGTTAGGGCCTCGATTCATCGGTCCTCTGGAGGTCATCAGTCAGATCAACCCGGTGGCCTATAAATTAAAACTCCCGGCCAACTTACGGATCCCTAACTCCTTCCATGTATCTCTCCTCAAACCTGTGGTACTTAACTCTTTTTCCAAGTCTACAGGTACGCCTCCTGCTCCGGTTTCTGCTGAGGACGAGTTTGAGGTAGAGAACATTCTTGCCACCAAAAGGGTAAGAGGAAAGACCTTTTTTCTAGTAGATTGGAGGGGGTTTGGTCCTGAGGAGAGAACGTGGGGGCCCCGGGAGAACATCCATGCCCCTATTATCCTAGCTAAATTTTTGTCTGGCCTAAAAAAGGGGGGGCCTAAAGGAGGGGGTACTGTAGCGCCGGCGTCCCTGCCCTCTGCTAGGCAGGGACGCTGTTCCCCTCACCTCCCTGCTCCGTGCCCGGCGTCCTCCTCCCGCTCTGCTGGCAGCGCGCGCTCCTTCCCGTCCACTGTGCTTAGGGCGCGCGCGTGCGCTCTCCCTCCCTCTTAAAGGGGAAGCGCGCGCCGTCCTAAGGAGTCCCCGGCCAATGGCCGGAGGACTTCACCATATATAAGGCACCTCCTCCAAAATGGAGGTGCCCGAGCAATGTTGTTGCACTGTTTACTACTCTGCTTCAGCCCTCAGGTCCCGTTGCCAGTTACCTGCCAGATTCCTGCCAGATTATCTGCTACCTGCCTGCTAGTCTGAGGTCCGACGGTCTGCCTTACTACTCCTGTCAGTCTGTCTAAGGACCAGTCTGCCCGCTCACCTGGGAGCGCACATCAGCCACCTGCCTGCTTGCCCGAGGTCCGACGGTCTGCCTTACTACTCCTGTCAGTCTGTCTATGGACCAGCTTGCCCGCTCACCTGGGAGCACACACCTGCTACCTGCCTGCTAGTCTACCTGGAGGCTCCGCCGTCACGTGCTGTGACCACCTGCCTGTCCAGTGACTCCTGCTCGCTCACCTGGGAGCGCTCATCTGCTGCCTGTCCGCTAGCCTACCTGGAGGCTCTGCCGTCACGTGCTGTGACCGCCCGCCTGTCCAGAGTCTTCTGCCCGCTCACCTGGGAGCGCTCATCGGCCGCCTGTCTGTTGGTCTTCCTGGAGGCTCCGCCGTCACATGCTGTGACCACCCGTTCTTCCAGAGACTCTCGCCTGCTCACCTGGGAGCTCACGTCTATCATCAGCCGCCAAAGGTCGTACCAACCCTTTACCTAGAGACTGCCCCGGTCACTTGCCGTGACCATCTGCCCGTTCATCCAGAGACTGCCCCGGTCACTTGCCGTGACCATCTGCCTGTTCATCCAGAGACTGCCCCGGTCACTTGCCGTGACCATCAGCCCGTTCATCCAGAGACTGCCCCGGTCACTTGCCGTGACCTCCAGCCCGTTCACTCAGAGACTGTCCCGGTCACCTGCTGTGACCTCCTGCCCGTCTTCCCTAGTCGCCACCCGCTCCCTTACAAGGACTGCCCCCTTGTATAGTAGCTCAGAGGTTCCGCCTCCCAGACCCGTTACAGTCAGCAGGTTTTTGCAATGTAATCTGAAGACCGCATGCTGTAGGGGTTAAAACACATTTTAGTGATATCTCACTTATCAACCTCTGTTTTGTTTGCTTGCAATGATTGTTTTAGAACCAAGAGTTTAATCATTGCTGGTCCAGCAACACCACCTCCTGTGATGAGCACCTCACTGTCTACAGACATTGTATACACAGAGCCTGGTGTGGGCGGGGTTAGCTTACTCAGCTGTGCTAAATTGCTAAATCTAAAAGCTTTGATCCTGTGAGAACAGCTGCACCCAGTAATCAAAGTGATACATCGTTGGATTCAGATTCTCTTGCCTACATCAGGCTGCTCTCAGATGAGGTAGCAAAAACCTGCCGACAGATTCCCGTTAGTAGATCAACAACTATAAAAAAAAAAAAAAAAAGAAAGAAAAACAGATGAAACTTTGAAATACAAATTATATCTTCCTAGATTCAGAAAAAGCCTGGACATCACTAGGACGTTTCACATGTATGAGTGAATGTAGCCAAAGACAGAAGCTACAGACTCCTAGTCATAAGGGGCCGACTGATGGATTCTATTCTGCAGCCAGAAGTGGAGTGCAGCACAGAAGCTGTAAAGGGCAAAAAATACAAAATGTTTAATGAATTCCAAAATGCAAAAATATATTTTAGTCCAAAATGCAGGCGTTGAAGTATAAAAATAAATTAAAAAATATTGTCCCCAAAGGACGACAACTCTTAAGTGACTTTGTTCTAACTTTCAAAAAGATCCACTCTCAGATCTTGAGAAAATAAATGACAGCAAATAATATAGAGCTTGTTATTTTAGAAGGCTGAGAAGGAGAAGATGAAGTTTACGATCAGATGCTTTTTAAATTTCATTAAACAGCTCGGTTTGTTGTCAGTCCAGTAGGACTCTGTCCTTAATGGGCCACATTCAGAATTATCTGTCTTTGCTGGCAGTCAAATATTGCGTCTGAAACATATGGTGGAGTGAGAAAATGTTAGCAATCTGAATGCTAATGATGCTTTAGACGACATCACTTTGCCTGCATTCAAGGATCAGTTCTGCGCCGGTTTGAGCCTCTAGCCCATAAAGAAAGTATGGAAACTCAGCATTTCAGATTTTTCAACATTTTTTTTTTTTCATAGTCAAGCAGCAGCTTGCCATTAACAAAGAATTTGTCATGGCAGATTAATTCAGCTGCGCTCTGTTCACCGTGGTAGGCAAAACAATCAAAAGAAGAAAAATACTGCAAAATCCGCATGTCAAAACATATACAGACATTGCCAGATTACAGAAACTTCTTAAGAAGGAAAAGTTGTGGAAATCACAGGATGAATAGACAGGGGAGGAGTCCTGAGGAGATAATTTGCATATTCCCACTGCATTTTGGGGTAAGTGAAGAGTCTCCGCGAGCTCAAAGAACACTGGATTTTGGCTGTTGGAGCTGAAAAGAGGACATCGGTAAACCGCGCACCTACCGGCGCGCGCATTTTGAAGCTTTTTTTTTTTTTAAGCTTTTTTCACTGTTTTCAGAACATTAACAGTAAGAACATGGAAGAGTCCAGGAGCCATTTGGTGAGCTGCATATCCTGCTACATGTTCACAGACTTGCCAGTGGAAAAGCCAAACGTTACATGCCAGAAATGCAAGCTTGTGTCCCTGTTGGAGGAAAAGTTGCGAAATCTAGAAGAGAGGTTAACTACCTTGAAAATCATTAAGGAAGGTGAAGAGTTCTTAGACAGAGCAGAATTATCTCTTCATGATTCAGAAAGAGAAGAAATTCGAACTGCACCTGACGAAACAGAGGAATGGAAGCATGTGACCCAGAGAAGCAGGAGGATCGAGAGGCAGTCAGCACCCATACTGCTCAGGAACCAGTACCAGGCTCTCACGCAGGAGAACCATGAAGAAATACAGCAAAATAAGACTTTGCCAGCAATGAATAACCTTGTAAGCCCTCAGAATCCTCCTGGATGGAGAAAGAAGAATGTTGTGAAGAAAAAACGGAGAGTGGTGGTCATGGGGGATTCCCTGTTAAGAGGAACAGAGGCCGCTATCTGCAGACCAGACATAACCTCAAGAGAAATGTGCTGTCTTCCAGGAGCAAAAATTAAAGATGTGTCTGACAGGATATCAAGACTCTTCAGACCTACAGATCACTACCCATTCCTGCTAATACTTGTGGGGACAAATGACACCGCAAGAAAGGACCTGGAAACCATCTGCAGTGACTTTGAAGACTTAGGCAAGAAAGTGAAAGAATTGGGAGCGCAGGTGGTCTTCTCATCCATCATCCCAGTGGATGGCCATGGAACAATGAGGTGGAATAAGATTCTACAGGTGAACAACTGGCTACGTCGATGGTGCCGTCAACAAGGATTTGGATTTCTGGATCACGGAATGAATTACCTATACGATGGACTACTTGCTAGAGATGGGGTGCACCTTACGAAGACTGGAAAACATGTATTTGGAAGTCGCCTTGCTACACTCATCAGAAGAGCTTTAAACTAGAACAATGTGGGAAGGGAAGCAAAAGGCCAGAAAAAGCCATACAGCTGACAAATACTATTGAGATCTCTGCTACTGGAAGTGGAAAGGAAGAACAAAGACAAAACAATTTAAATAATAAAAATATGGGAGGAAGAGAAACCAATCACAAACTAAAATGTTTTTATACAAATGCACAAAGCATGGGCAACAAACAAGGAGAATTGGAACTACTAAAGCAGGAAAAGGAATATGATGTCATTGGAATCACTGAAACTTGGTGGGATGATACACATGATTGGAATAAAAGGCTAAAAGGATACAACTTATTTGCAAGAAACACACTTGATAAACGAGGAGGAGGTGTCGCATTGTATTTTAGAAAAGCGTATATCTGCATAGAGATTGAAGCTTCAGAGACTGGGAGTTCTGTGGAAACTGTTTGGGTAAGAATACAAGGAGAGAACAACGGAAAGGACACCATTGTAGGCATTTACTACAGGCCACCTGGGCAAGCTGAAGATATGGATGAACTCTTTATGTATCAAATGACCAAGTTCTCCAAAAAATATGACGTAGTGGTCATGGGAGATTTCAACTATCCAGACATTTGTTGGGAATCTCTCTCAAGTAAAACTAACAGGTCAAGCAAATTCTTATCCTCTCTTGCTGACAACTTTATCTTCCAAAAGGTAGGGGAGAAAACAAGGGGATCTGCTACTTTGGATCTAATCCTTATAAACAGGGAGGAAATGGTTGAGGAGGTAAAGGTGGCTGGGACGCTAGGAGGCAGCGATCATGCTATTATAGAATTTTGGATAACTAGAGGAGGAAGACATGTGAAGACTCAAACTTCAAGGTTAGATTTTAGAAAGGCAGATTTTAAGAGACTCAGAAAGAGAATAGGACGGATCCAATGGCTGGATGTCCTTAAGGACAAAAATGTCCAGGAAGGATGGGAAATTTTTAAAAATGAGATTCTCAAAGCACAATCGTTAACAATCCCGAAAAGTAGGAAGAATGGGAAGCATTTAAGGAAACCAGGATGGATGAACACAGAACTTAAACACATGCTAAAAAGAAAGAAAGAAATTTTTATTAAATGGAAAGAGGGAGGCATATCTAAAGAAGATTATAATGCAGTCTGCAGATCCTGCAGGGCACGTATCAGGTTAGCTAAAGCTGACAATGAATTAAGGCTTGCAAGAGATGTCAAAAGCAATAAAAAAGGATTTTGGGGGTATGTCAAAAGTAAAAGAAAAGTCAAAGATGCTATAGGATTTTTACAGGATGAAAATGGAGAAATGGTAAGAGAGGATGTTGAGAAGGCCGAACTTTTTAATTCCTATTTTGCATCTGTTTTCTCTCAGAAAGAAAATGTAACATCAACTGATCTTCACTGTCCTTTTAAAGGAATAGAGGAATCCAAGTTATCTGTAAACAGAAAGATTGTGAGGGAATATTTAGCTAACATAAATGAGTTCAAGTCTCCAGGTCCAGATGAATTACACCCCAGAGTACTGAAGGAGATCGTAGAAGAAATTTTAGAACCACTCTCCATAATCTTTGAAAATTCTTGGAGAACAGGAGAAGTCCCAGAAGACTGGAGAAGAGCAAATGTTGTTCCTATCTTCAAAAAGGGGAAGAACGTGGACCCAGGGAACTATAGGCCGGTGAGTCTGACTTCTATACCAGGAAAGATCTTTGAACAAATTATTAAACAACATGTATGTAAGTACATGGATAAGAATGAAGTGATTAACCAGAGTCAGCATGGGTTTGTAACTAACAAGTCATGTCAGACTAACTTAATTTCCTTCTATGACAGAATCACTGACTGGGTGGATCAGGGAAATGCTGTAGATATAGTATATCTTGACTTCAGCAAAGCATTTGACAAAGTATCTCACACCATCCTTATTGAAAAAATGACCAAGTATGCAATGGACCAGGCAACTGTTAGGTGGATTCATAACTGGCTTAGTGATCGGACTCAAAGGGTGGTTGTAAATGGCTTCACATCCAGCTGGATGAATGTCTCAAGTGGGGTACCACAGGGCTCCGTCCTGGGACCTGTATTGTTCAACATCTTTATCAATGATTTAGATCAGGGGTCTCAAACACGCGGCCCGCGGGCCGCATGCGGCCCCTGAGGCTGCTTTATGCGGCCCGCAGGCACAGACCCCTTGACGATCCCGACCTGGTCCAGGAGGAGCCGCCGACAGCAGCGCTGCATTGCCACACAGAGACTGTTTCCCAGCACTGCATTTCCAATGCCAGCCGCTGGCCAATCAGAGGCCAGCAGCTGATATCTGCGTGTCGGCGCAGCGAGTATGACGTCATTGCCATATGCAGATGTCAGCTGCTGGCCTCTGATTGGCCGGCGGCTGACATTGAAAATGCTGTGCTGGGAGACAGTCTCTGTGCGGCAATGCAGCGCTGCTGTCGGCGGCTCCTCCTGGACCAGGTCGGGATCGTCAAGGGGTCGGACTCTGTGGTGCCTGCGGGCCACATCTGCAGGAAGGCCGCCGAGGGAACGGAGGACAGGTGAGAATCATCTTTTTTTTTTTTTTATGTGTGTGAAGAACAACACAGGGGGCACATAGCCACAACATGGGGACCTGGATGGGGCACATAGCCACAAGAGGGGACCTGGATGGGGCACATAGCCACAGCATGGGGACCTGGATGGGGCACATAGCCACAAGAGGGGACCTGGATGGGGCACATAGCCACAGCATGGGGACCTGGATGGGGCACATAGCCACAAGAGGGGACCTGGATGGGGCACATAGCCACAAGAGGGGACCTGGATGGGGCACATAGCCACAAGATGGGGACCTGGATGGGGCACATAGCCACAAGATGGGGACCTGGATGGGGCACATAGCCACAAGATGGGGATCTGGATGGGGCACATAGCCACAAGATGGGGATCTGGATGGGGCACATAGCCACAAGATGGGGACCTGGATGGGGCACATAGCCACAAGATGGGGACCTGGATGGGGCACATAGCCACAAGATGGGGACCTGGATGGGGCACATAGCCACAGGATGGGGACCTGGATGGGGCACATAGCCACAAGATGGGGACCTGGATGGGGCACATAGCCACAAGATGGGGACCTGGATGGGGCACATAGCCACAAGATGGGGACCTGGATGGGGCACATAGCCACAAGATGGGGACCTGGATGAGGCACATAGCCACAGGATGGGGACCTGGATGGGGCACATTAGTACAAGATGGGGACTTGGATGGGGAACATTACTACAAGATGTTTGCCATTATTACTATATGATGCTAATTGTAAGACAATATTACTGTATGTGGCCAATTGGGGGAAACAAAATTGTAAAAATCAAAAAAATAAAAATAAAGCCTGAAAAAATATTGGGCACTAAAAATGCTGTTTTATATGTAAACTAAAGTAAACACAAAAAAGTGCACGTTTATTATCGCCACATCCATAACGACCCAAGCTATAAAAAAATAAACACGGAAAAAATGTTCAAAAGGTGTATACAAAAAAAAATGGTATCACTAAAAATGTCACATTGAACAAAGAATGCGGCCCCCCAAATTCAAATTTTTTCCATGTGCGGCCCATATACCCAGCCGAGTTTGAGACCCCTGATTTAGATGAAGGAATTGAGGGTAAACTGATTAAATTTGCTGATGACACAAAGCTAGGAGGGATAGCTAATACTAGAGAAGAGAGAGAGAGGATTCAAAAAGACCTAAATAAACTGGAGCAGTGGGCAGCAACCAACAGAATGGTTTTTAACAGGGAAAAATGCAAAGTACTACATCTGGGCAATAAAAATGAAAAAAGCATATACAGAATGGGAGGAATAGAGCTAAGCAACAGTACATGTGAAAAAGACTTAGGTATACTAATAGATCATAGACTGAACATGAGTCAACAGTGTGATGCAGCAGCAAAAAAGGCAAATACAATTCTGGGATGTATTAACAGAAGCATACAGTCTAGATCACGTGAAGTCATTACCGGTCTTTACTCCTCTTTGGTCAGACCTCATCTGGAATACGGTGTACAGTTTTGGGCACCACATTTTAAAAAAGACATAGACAAACTGGAGCAAGTTCAGAGAAGAGCGACCAGAATGGTGACTGGTCTGCAAACCATGTCCTATGAGGAACGGTTGCAGGATTTGGGAATGTTTAGCTTGCAAAAAAGAAGACTGAGAGGAGACTTAATAGCTGTCTACAAATATGTCAAGGGCTGTCACATTGTAGAAGGATCATCTTTATTCTCATTTGCACAAGGAAAGACTAGAAGCAATGGGATGAAACTAAATGGGAGGAGACACAGATTAGATATTAGAAAAAACTTTTTGACAGGGTGATTAATGAGTGGAACAGGCTGCCACGAGAGGTGGTGAGTTCCCCTTCAATGGACGTCTTCAAACAGAGGCTGGACAGACATCTGTCTGAGATGATTTAGTGAATCCTGCTTTGAGCAGGGGGTTGGACCAGATGACCCAGGAGGTCCCTTCCAACTCTACCATTCTATGATTCTATGTTAATTATATGCAAATTATATCATTAACACATCTACCGATCCTGTGATTTCCAGAATTGCACTACTTTTCTTTTTTGGCATTTCAATTTTAATGTTGAGGAGTGTATATCAGGGCAGGAAAAAGCAAAAACCATCAGGAAACGGAGGCCCAGCACATGTATGATTACATATACACTCAGACTCATGGCGATCTCTTTCATTGTATCGGAGTCGTTACTTTAATGCTTTAATTGGCCATGTTCTACCTGTGACTGTAGTCGTAGGCGATGGGTCAATGAAAGCTAGCCTAGTTTAAAGATGAATGCTCTGTGGTTCTCCGCCTTGCACAATCTCTACTTTTTAGAACCGGTTTACACTGTATTTCTGCAGTGCGTTCAGTCGTTCCACCAGATTAACCCTAAACCGGAGTTAGGTGAACCCGATGGGCCCACAGAATGGAATGACATTAATAAGATGAAAGGATCAATCATATCAGACGGGCACAGGAACCCACGCCTTTATGTGCTCTGCTTGCTCTCAATAAATGATAACTATCGTTTGCTTTCAGAGGATGGATTTCTGTGATGGTCATGTAGTACCTTACAGTTGTAAGGTGTCCCTCTTGTGACAAGCTGCACATGACCAGGACCGGTTTTCAGCTTCTGTAAGTAAACAGTTATTTTTTTTTTTCTCATACAATCAATGAGCTTCATTTTCTAAACCTGAAATAACCTTTTTAATAGGTAGACTGACTATAATGCCAGTTATACAAAGTGATTCTTGTTTAGTTTTAGATGGCTATAGGTTTTGTTACAATAACTGCTTTGTATAGAGGAGCAAAACAAAGGGGTATAAATAAAAATTCTGTGAATTTATCATTCATATATAATCTCTAAGAAGGTGGTTAAGCTCAAAGTGTTGACAAACTGTACCAGCCAAACCACTGCTACTTCTTAAAAGGGGTATTGTAACGTTATTAAATTGCTTTAGCTATTTACATAGTAAAAGCAAGTAATTTTAAAACTTGCTAATTTTTATGCCATCTTCTGCAATGAAAGCTTTAATCTTTCATAATGTACAGCTGGTTTCTAGAAAGCTCAAAAACTAGTGCCTGCCCAGACCCTGGCTGAGAGTGGATTGCTAAAAGTGTTCCAGCCATCTCTATCTAGCCATTTCTATACAGCATTTAGCTGCTAACCTCCCAGCCGCCCGGCACCCCCCCCCCCCCCCCCCGAATCCTGACAAGCTGCAGTCATAAATCTTGCAAAATCCCCAGCCCCACAGTTGCCAGAGAATTTCCTCCAATCCTAGCTCACTTTCCTGAGCTGTATGTTTGTTTAAATGCCCTGCCTGTTATCTCTTTGGAAATACATTGATAACTGTGCGCTCTAGAACAGACCACTGATAGCGGAATGTATTACAGTAGAACTTGTGCTGAGCTTTATAGAGATACTAACACTGCACCAGCACTGTCACTCAAGTTGGAGAGCCATTCCAGCCAGAAACCAGATCGTGTAGTAAGGATCTTGTAAGAAGATTGCATAGCTCTCAGCAGCTCCAGAGACAATGTGACACAAAAAAATGCTCACATGTAATGAGTCACATTACCGTAATTGTTTTGTCTGATCTGCACAAAGCAGGTTATAGAGCAGGAAGAACTAAGCAGATTGAAAGTAGCTCTTTACTATGCTTAGCAATCCAGGAGGTGGACATAGCCAGTGTCTGACAACCTTTTTCAGTATGACTTTGCATACCAAGACAGCTCATAAATCACTGACCACTGGACTAAGTGTAAAGAACAAATGAATAAACACAAGTTACACTGAAGAGTTTCCCACAAAGCTGTGTGCTCAACTCCAGCTGCCCTACAACATGTTGTCTTCAGATAGGAATGCATGTACAACCTGAGAGGTTCCATCTTGGTCATCTCTAGGTGGCCCGACTGTGGGGACCCAAGCAATCAGACATTACCTGTACTGTAGAGGTAGTAAATATTGGTTTATTGTTAAATTCATTAATGCTCCAGCTGGCATTGCTCTTTGAAAGTGAATATACAACTATTTATATTCATGTATTAGTGATTTGCTTAGAGTGCAAAAACCTAAGTTATACCCATTACCAAGAATGTGGCTTATTTGAGCAGGTTTAGATGTATGTTATAAAGCAGGACATCTATGGGCCACTATGTGAAGTTAGCAGGCAACAATGGTGGAAAACTAAACGTTTGCTGTTGTGCCGGAAATTTCCCTCTGACTTACTTTGGAGAAATGTTGTGTTTGCTCAGGCCAGGAATGAAATGAGAATATTCTGAATACCGACGGAGCATTTGTTACATTGCTGGCATGAAAAACAAAAGGTTCTTTATCTTTTGTACGCATTTCCAAAACCAACATGCCATTTCCGGCTTGTATAATCAGGGTAAATTGGACAGCTCCTGTTTTTTTCCCCCAATGGTGAATGTAATAAAATACAATGGAAAAAAACAAATAGAAATGTATAGATTTATATGCTTACAATTGCCCACTGGAGTCTACTAGCCATTATAGATGTCAGTAAGCCTTTCCTTTACTTCATACGCTAAGCTTTTGTCATGTCACCATAGTAACACGCTGATTTTACAGGGCTTTATTTAGGTCTAAATGGAGCACAAACAGGCAGACATTATCCCAAAAGGTATAATCTCCACTAATCTTTTCTAACCTCGTATTTTAGGACAAGGAGTAAATGCTGCGAGTAACAAAAAAAATGACAAAAATATGCACAGAAGACAAAGATGTGCTATTCAGATGCCAGTACATTATGCAGGAACGAAACTGACTCCCAGGAAAAAAATACACGCCTGATAGTATATGGACAGAAGCTGCCGATAACTGGCTGGAAACGCGAGCACGGTTATATATAGTTACTGACATGTGTAAAGTACAGGGAAAATATCAAGCATGTTGCTAATTATTTCTTTATCTTCAGCCAACGTCTAGCAATCACTAGTCTATTTGGAAGCCGGACAAGCCGCACATCGTAGAAGTATGTATGCATAATTACTTTAAGAAATGAAGGTCAGTCAGTCCAAAAAATTGGGCAAACTTTGAAAGTGTCCCCAAGTGCAGTAGCAAAAACAATCAAGCGCTACAAAGAAACTGGCTCACATGAGGACCGCCCCAGGAAAGGAAGACCAAAAGTCACCTCTGCTTCTGAGGATAAGTTTATCCGAGTCACCAGCCTCCGAAATCGCAGGTGAACAGCAGCTCAGATTAGAGACAAGGTCAATGGCACACAGAGTTCTAGCAGCAGACACATCTCTACAACAACTGTTAAGAGGAGACTTTGTGCAGCAGGCATTCATGGTAAAATAGCTGCTAGGAAACCACTGCTAAGGACAGGAAACAAGCAGAAGAGACTTGTTTGCGCTAAAGAACACAAGGAATGGACATTAGACCAGTGGAAATCTGTGCTTTGGTCTGATGAGTCCAAATTTGAGATCTTTGGTTCCAACCACAGTGTCTTTGTGCGACGCAGAAAAGGTGAACGGATGGACTCTACATGCCTGGTTCCCAAAGTGAAGCATGGAGGAGGAGGTGTGATGGTGTGGGGGTGCTTTGCTGGTGACATTGTTGGGTATTTATTCAAAATTGAAGGGATACTGAACCAGCATGGCTACCACAGCATCTTGCAGCGGCATGCTATTCAATCTGGTTTGCGTTTAGTTGGACCATCATTTATTTTTCTCCAGGACAATGACCCCAAACACACCTCCAGGCTGTGTAAGGGCTATTTGACCAAGAAGGAGAGTGATTGGGTGCTACACCAGATGACCTGGCCTCCACAGTCACCAGACCTGAACCCAATCGAGATGGTTTGGGGTGAGCTGGACCGCAGAGTGAAGGCAAAAGGGCCAACAAGTGCTAAGCATCTCTGGGAACTCCTTCAAAATTGTTGGAAGACCATTTCCGGTGACTACCTCTTGAAGCTCATCAATAGAATGCCAAGAGTGTGCAAAGCAGTCATCAAAGCAAAAGGTGGCTACTTTGAAGAACCTAGAATATAAGACATATTTTCAGTTGTTTCACACTTTAAGTATATAATTCCACATGTGTTAATTAATAGTTTTGATGCCTTCAGTGTGAATGTACAATTTTCAAAGTCATGAAAATACAGAAAAATCTTTAAACGAGAAGGTGTGTCCAAACTTTTGGTCTGTACTGTATGTCTGACATGCATGTCCACTCCTGAGGTCTTATGTGTGGAGTCTGAACTGAATACCGATGGCCTTGTTGATGCTGGTAGTCAACAACTGCCCTCTTCTGCTCACAAATCCTTCCCAACATCTGCAGTGTACAGTTCCAACGTGTGGGGACAAAACACACCAGTCTGAGCCGGAAGCTGCAAA